>NC_140087.1:30947102-31547102 GCF_964237585.1 Gallinula chloropus | reverse complement strand
TGAAGTGTGAGCAGGGAAGGACATGCCATTTTGAATGTGCCCTGTCTGTTGGCAGAAATAGTCTCTGTGGTGTTTGTCCAGTTGTGTTACTGAATCCAGTCGCTGCAACAACTTGCAGACATTTCCATCAGTTGGGACCAAAGTATGTTATTTATGGAATTTGGAGAAGGGCTTTTAGGAAAAGTATGTTTAAAAGAATAAATCTCTCTTGCAGCAGTGGCTGTGGTTCCAGTGCATTGTGGCATAGCTCTTAGCATCAGCTGTGTTGATAGGGATTGGGGCTAGGAGGTTATCAGTACCTGCATCATTGTCTATAATAGTATTGGAAGTATATCCTCTATATACACATACACTGTCCACGTCTGAGCAAGGCAGTCGGTTTTGATCTCCTGAGGTTATTCTGCTTCTAAAGTGGAGGGATTGAAGCTAACCCAGGATGGGGTTCAAGTGGCTCTTTGCTTTAAGCAGCCATTGGATTTCGGCAAACATCAGAGAATCTTGGGGTAGCAGGCAGTTCCTTTTTATCTGAGCTGTGTCTTTTCTGGCATGGGATGCTAGAGATATAATCTCCTTTTCCAATGTAGTGAAAGGAAGTGTGTCTTGGTCAGGATTAGTATTGGCAAGAGATAACATTTGTTTGAGAATGAAGGTGTGTTGTTCTTGCACAATATGCTCTCATTTAAATGATTCACACTGCAATTTTGTCTGTGAGTCCAGTCTATAAACTGAACTAGAAGCTGGCATTTTATCTGGGTGCAGTCAGTTTCAAAGTACTGAATAGTGCACATAACGTCAGCAAGAATTATAATTTTCTCTCATCATATAATTTTCATAAGTGGTGGCTCCAGACCTCTCTCTCTTCCCTGGCTTTTTCTTTGTCACTGTAATACCCTCATGTTCAGTACACTTCTCTCAGCTTACCTGGTTTCACTATGCAATTGCTAGGTGGGTGAATGAGTTAAAGTCGTCTTGTCTTCTGAGGTAGAAGCTGTCTGAAGGTGCTTGAAACTCACTGCTGCAGGTTGTGAAGAAAAGTGAATAAGCTGCTCTAAGGATTGTGCTATCGCACTCTGTTGGACACTGGAGTAAGGACCGAGAGCACGTGGAAGGCAGAATGTGCAAAGAAAGGGGGTTCAGAAGAAAACTGAACAGTTTGCCAGAGGTGCAGTGTTGTTCAGACCTCCTGTTTCCTAAAAGACTCTCTCAGAAGTGTCTCACACTGACAAAGGCGTATGATGGAATGGTGATAGAAGGCTTTTGCTTCTGTATCTGGATGTTCACTGAACAGTAGTTTTCTTCCCTGTACACATCTTGTTTAGCTGCACAGGATTAACCATTGTCAGCTTTGCCTTAAGGGGTTCCTTACTGTAAGTTTAAACTTGTCTTGGGTGTGGGGATGTGATGATAGCAGAGGCACTGATGTGCCTTTGAAGCACATCAGTGACGTGCGGAAGTAGGCATCTGACTGTGGGCTGCAGCGTCAGCAGAAGACATGCCATGCTGGGCACGGGGACCCTGGCCAGCATCTCTGCTTTTACTCCTGCCGGTGAACCACTAATCTCACTGCAGATCTCACTGTCTCTCTTCAGGTAAGATGACTGCCTCTCAGTCCTGCCTTTCTGGCACAGGACCATGGAGGCCAACTTCTTCAGGCTGTGCAAGTAATGATTCTGCTTGTTTGCAGAAAGAGATTAGAAAAGGCACAACGTAGGCTAAAGAGAGCAGAGCAAAGTGAGTATAACTAAGAATGTGAAGTTCTAATCTGAATTTTACTAAAATTCTGTGCCTTTCCTGGCATTTGAGAGTAGTATTTGCTCACATTTTCTTTTTCTCAAGTGGCCTGCAGTACACATCTGCTATGTCTCCTTGTGTACTTCTCAGCTGAAAATGCCTCTTTTCACAAAGGCTGGTGCATGCATGTTCCTTCAGTGGGAAATAACAAGTGGCCTTGTGTGCAAAGGGAATTAACTGTCTATGCTTTTTGTCCCCTTCTCCTCCAAGATTTTCAAGTGTAGGCTTCTCTTTCACCTCTATCCACTGCACATTTACCTCTTTCTCTGTCTTTTCCCAATGTGCCGTTTGTCCTTAGTGCAACACTCTCTGGATCAGGTGATTCACACACATGCTTCCCCTGCTGAATAACAACACGAGGCAGGAAAGTCTAACCCCTGACTAGTGACAACTCTATTCCTACTTTGCCTTTTCCAGAGCAGTTTTAAGTCCAGTTATAATGGAGAGAAGGAAGCATTGCCACCAAACGGAATGCTACCCCCTCTTAGTTTTCATATGGGCTTCTGAGAGTGTTGGAATACAACACGAAGAGACAGAAAGCAGGTGTGTTTAGCCATATTTAGAGGTTTTCCTTTAGAGGTGTATATCACTATTATATAGGGGTGTATTTCTCATGCTAACAGGCTGGAAACCTGGCTTTTCATTTTTTAAAAACAAGGTTTAGCAGAGTCTTGGTTGCTTCCTGTGGTGACGTTTGAGGGATTTAGGACATATGGCTGCACCATCTGAAAAGGATGCCAAGGCTAAAATGGACTTCATGTGTCATGAAGTCTATGGGCATCCATGTAATATGGATTTTCCCATACCAGTGTTCTGCTCAGTGCATGGATTTTCCAAGTCACAACTTTGTGACAGTATAGGCTTAGGATAAACCAAAATTGGAGGTCTGGGGAGTGATTCCCAGGTTTTGTGTAAGGAACCATTCCCAAGCTGTGTCCTGTTTATGAACCTGCTTCTGCCTTTTCCTCCCCACCCCCAGGCTCCAGAGCTTCCAGAGACAAGAAACCCAAGTACTGGCCTGGACTGGGTGTCACTGTGTTGCAATCAGACAGTCGGGAAATCAAGACTACAGGATATGCCAAGGGAAGCACCGACCCCACAGGCTAGATGTGAAAGCTACAGATTTTTTGCAAGTGGAGTTGTTCCTCCAATTAATTCTTTATTGCAGAAATGGGAAAATTGTGTGCCTTTCTGATTCACACGCAGCAGGATCTGGGCAGTGTCAGAAGATAAGAGTCGTGGTGTCTTCAGGGAGATGTTATAGGGATTCTCTGCTGCCTCTTATGAATTCAGTGGAGGTGTCTGTTGCACACAGAGACAACGTACAGCTTTGTGCTTATGGGAGTCGGGAACCTTTTGCCTCTTTGAGAAGCAGTGTGTGGTTTACCTCTAGTTCAGCAGGGGGAAAAAGAAATTCTGGCGTGCCTTTCTGGGAGGGTTGCTGGGCACTGACCTCCTTTGACCTGATTTAATTGAGGATTTTGCCAAGCTTATTACAAGGGATGTTCTTTGGCAGTACCAAGTGAGCAAAGCTGGCTGATCACAAATTATCATTTACACGTGCACAGTGAGAAACATAAAATTAGCTCCTTAAAAAAGAATATTCCTTTTCTGTGACATATGATAAATGAACTTCCTTTAGTAGCCTGTCACAAACCTCAAGATCTGTATAAGTCATCTCAAGTTCCTCAGTTTTATCTGTCTTCCCAGATATGTTACTAACGCGAGGTTGAATGATGCAAAAAATGCTCTTCTCATGATTAATTTGGTTTTTTAAATGATATCACTGGTTCTACAGCTGTGTCTGGCTATGAGGAATGTCAGCAAATGTTTACTGATACACCTGCTTACCAAAAGCACCTTTTGCATATTTTGACATAAGTATTTCAGGCAAAAAATACCAGTTACATACACAAAGAGTTTGCTTTGGAAGTACTTGTGTATTCATCAAATCAGGGGTGAAAATAAAGAGCAAAAATAAAACTTACCTGACAAATGACACTGAAACACTACAGCTTGAATTTCAAGCCAGTGTTCTGACTCCAGAAAATAATATATATATATTTAAATATATTTGAATAGCAAATAATTAAAACTTCCTGATTTACTCACAATCAAGCAGAAAATAAAGTTCATCATCTGTGGGCAGAAATCTGCCTGAAGAGGTTTAATTTTTTTATTCTGTTTGTTGGTGACTGTAAGCAGTTTGATAGAACAGTCAAGGGCAGCCAGTATGTATGGAGCGATGTTCCAGCAGCAGCAGCACTGCCACTGACGGAGAGAAACAGCTGGATGCAACATATACTAAATGCACCATCAAACTGGCAGTAAATAGTGTCTATAGGACTGATGCTGGGGCACATTGGGGCAACACCCAACACATATAAATAAAGCTCTGAGTGTTAAACCAAAGGTTGTTGACCTGACACCTGCTTGCAGTACAGCACATTTCATGGTGTGAATGAGCGAGACAACAGGACAGGATAAAAAGGAATGACAGGAGAAATTACATTTCCTTACAGTTTCTAAGCTAAATGTTATTTCTTTCAGAAAATCAAGTGAAAAGGATGTTCCACAATTAGAAGTATTATGTCAAAATTTTCCATGAAATAGTAAAGCTATGTTACACTGTAACAGACCTAATTTTATTTGAAGAAAAAGTCCAGAAATCCTCCAGTGGTAGCTCATCACCTCCTCAATGACTTATATCTCTGGGCTTAGGACAGTTAATAAGAAATCAAATTCCTTGGGTGACGTTGTTCATGAGCAATGTTTATTGTTCTTATAAAAATCAAGAGATGATAAAATCTCCCAGTGACTTGCCTACCTTTAACAGTCTCCCATTTCTTCCTTCTCACAAGGTTACAGCAAACTGATTGTCACCGAGTTGTATTCTTTTTGTCAGCTTTTACTTAGAAGCTGTGAAAATAGGACAAGAGGAAGAATATGAAGGTTTACAGCTAGAATAGCAGTAAGAGTTACTGTTTCATGAAGTCAGTATAAAAAACATTCTTCTCCTGTATTCTAAGGTACAGCTTTCATGAATGAAGGTCTCCAAGTTAAGAGAAAGGATTATTTTTTATTTTTAAGTAAAACATTGGGGAAAAATCTGCTGAAAATCCTGTCTTTTAATTAGTTACAGACCAGCTGCAAAATACAAGCCTGAACAGTAGCTTTCGTGTTACTATGCAGCTATTGACTTTCAAACCTGATTGAAAGGAGGATTGTGGGAACCTGATTGTAGGAGGAAGGGAAGTATCAAAGAAAAGTTATTTTATGTGTTTGAAAGCTGATGAGACTACAGATTTTCACTTTTCCTTTAGCTAACGTTATTAGCTACCAAACTGAATAACTTGCCAAATCTGTGGAAGAAAAATACTGGTGACTTAACGGCACTGGAGTCTTAGGCTCGTTCCAGGATTTGCTTTGATTTTGTTTGTTAGGAGGTGTCTACATGTCACCTACTGTAATTTTGTACTGCATGTTGACATCAGTGGCATTCCTAAGTGTTAGAAAAGGGGACTAAAAGATAACTAATAGGCTGCCAAAATTACCAAAGACTTATATGGGAGCTGGCTGCTTTTTCTTTATCTCACCTTTTTTAGTTCTCTCTCCTGTTTTCTGTTTGGCTGTTCCACACTCATGTTATAGCAAGAAACAGGTAAAGGATCAATTCTCCAGGAACGATGTAAGCTCCAAGACAGATATGGAAACAGGCAACTTCCTGTGAGTACAGAGTTTATGCATCACCCATCTATCTCTGCCATTTCACTGATAAATTCTAAATTTTAACCAAATTAATTGGAAGTAGAAGCTTCAAAGATGGCAAATCCCTGAAAATGTCACAAAAATTCATTGTGACAAAGAAGACAAAGTTTAAGTATGGTCCTTACCTTACCTGTATGATCTGCAAGCTTGGCTGTCAGCACTCGCGTCCTGAATCAGCCCTGACAGGTGGTGGCTCTTCACAGTCAAGCAGGTAATGTTTACAGGAGGGAAATGTGACTGTTGTGAAAGTCAGAGCAGGGAGCATGGTGTACTGAGAAAAGAGGGGGATTACAGTGGAAGAGATTTGGGGGATGTAACAGCAAACTGACGGGGCAGTGGGAGCTTTGGTTAGGGTTAGGGATGGGGAGGTAAGTGTCGTTTAGTGGCTGTGAGGGGATGTGGAAGACATGAAAGCATTGTGGTAGCTGGCTTCATGGATAAATGGCTCCTGTGCTGTCTGGATAGCAGCTTGGATCTGAAATACAATTTTTTTGCACGTTCCCCCTCTTAGCCTCCCGATCCCCTTTCTTTTCTCTTCTCCCCCTGCTTGACAAGCTTCCTCACTTACATCATCACCAAGGTAGTCATAAGTCAGCTGAGAAACGAGGAATGACTAACTTCCTTCCCCTTGGGGCATTAGCATGCTGCTGCCGCTGCTAAACACTTAGGTCACCTGTCTTCCCAGCAAGGGAACAGCAAGTACACACCATAATCCAACAACTCCGGCGCGTCTCTTCCGCTTGGAGGAGCGACTATTGCGGCTGCGGGGTTGGGGGGTTTTGTAATACTGTCGCTGAGTTCCACTGATTTTTACCCGTAGGAATTTTCTTTCAAGTCAAGTTTTATCAAAGGCATAACACTTACAGGTATCCCTGTTGAGTCCTGTGCTGTTTCTGAAATGCTACAACAATTCTGAGCTGACAACTGCGAAGAAATTAGATATTGACAGCTTGAAAATTGAACTGTATGTAATTAAAGAAGCAAAATAGAATATGGAATCACATATTCTAAACCAGAGTGGAAAGAGAGTTCAGAGCAGAGCATAGGACCACAGCAAGGCTAGTAAATGTAAGAAATGTAGGTTGCAGGACAAGACTGGACATGAAATTGCATGACCCATCTTGGAGATGTCAGATTGCCATTCTGTGCCCAGCTTCCCCTAGTTAGGAAGGAGGCTAGTAGTCCTGTCTTCAGAACTGTAATGTTGCTGATACAGCTGGTCTTTTCAGAGCATTTTGTGATGCACAACTAGAAGACACTGTAGAAATGTAAATGACTGTTTGGAAAGTAGTATATCTCAGTTGCCATCCATTCAGCTCCTGGGAAAGAGTGCACCCAGGTGTCTAAGAGAAAATAGACTTTATGTCAACAGTTGGATGAAACAAACAAAGAAGATGATGGCAAAGATGGATGAGAAGGAGAGGCAAGTATGCAAGGTGTAAAGAAAAATGTGAGTGACATCTGCCCGAGAAAAAGGAATTGAGTATGAAAGAGGGAAGGCAGAACACAAACGGAAGGGGTTGATGCTGGGTAGACTGAGGTTAGAGGGTGACAAGACCTCAGACAGCATTAGACCACAAGGAAAAGGAAGGAAAAGACAAAGGAAAAAATAACTAGAAAATATGACTGTATTTAGAGGAGGTTGTTCCAGATCAGGGAACATGTATGGGGAACAGACTTCATGAAAGAAAGATATTGCAGTGTATGAGTGGGAAAAAATAATGTGATAAAAGAAAACAGGGAAGGCAATGGGAAGAGAAATGGTGGTTGATGGGTTTATGGAAATTTTAGAGGAAAATGGGAAAAAGCAGAGCATCATCAATGCCTGCAGCATGGTGGAAAACAAGAGGAAAAAATGAAGTGAGGACACGGCTGACTGGTAATAGTTGTTGCAGGGTGGATTTTGAGTCCTGAGTAGGTTAGAGATTGTTCAGATAAGCTACTGCAAGTGTATTACTATGCAGCGTCAGCAGGAGAAAGGACCATTGAGTTCTAGAAAATGACTGTCACTAAAATACCAGCCTGGGTATGACCCACAGACAGCTTAAAAATGCAGAAAAAAAATAGAATGTGCAGTGCATTTTCTTCTCTTTTTCCTTCTCCTTTACTGCAGTACTTTTCCTGCCCCTTCTCAGCACCCCTCATCCCTGCCAATAGTGCCTGCTTTTCCTTAGTGGGATGCAAAGGAGAAGCTGCCTCTGAATGCAGAGATGGTGCCAGCCCTTGTCAGAGAGAGAAAAGGCTCAAAGTTCATCAGCCATTGGCACTGTGGGTGCTCCTCGGCTGACACACAGCTGATTTGCTCTGAAACAGAAGCAAATTGTTTTACAGCCCTAGGCTGCTTCTGTAATACGGTGAACTTGATGCAACTCTGTTATGGTATTGCCAAGCTGGAGCAAATAAGTAATAGCACTTGTTTTCCTGTCTCTGTAAACTCATCCTGCTTTCCTTCCCTGGCTTCCCCAGTAGAAACAAGATAATTAAAAAATGGGCCTAAACTGCAGCCATTGAGATTCATGTCAGCCCTTAAGAAAATTTCCTGAGTGTTAGCCTAGATCACCTTCCCTTGACTGGAGGTGTTTTAAGAACATGTTAACAGCACATAAATTAAAAAGGCTAGGGCTTTAACACCAATTTCACAGGAGGACAAGCCAGCACAAGATCAGGCAGGTGTGGAAGCAAAATCAAAGGCATGTCAGACTGATTAAGAATAAACCACATCAGAAGTGCAACTGGTGAGCAACTGACTTGTTCAGAGTCAAATAAAGTAGGGAATATGGTCCTTTACACCTTCTCCTGGGGAGATTTTTATGAGAAGGTTTAAGAATAGAAGGTTCAGTATGATAAACTGTGGTCATCAGAGAAATGATGAAGACTGGACTTATCTGGGATAAATGAGAACAGATTGGAGGATGTCTAGCAGCCAGGATCTGTAGTTCACTTTTCTTTTTAATTTGTCCTTTGCCCCTGCTGTGGGAAGTGTCTTAACTATAGCAGTGACTAGCTTATATTTGTATTATCCTTGTTTCATTATATTCCAGAGGGTTGTGTTGTCAAGGAGCTCTGAAACCTGCTCTCTGCATTTTCCAGTATGGAGAACACTTCTATTTGCTGGGCTGGCAGCTGCTGTGTAAGCATTTCAGTCCTTTTTAATCACTCTGCCTTCTGTAGCAAGCTACTGTGAATTAGTTCATTAGGGCTTATTATCCAGGCTCCTTTACCACACTGGATCAGGAACAAGAGGTACTGAGGAAGGCCCCGGGGGATATCCCCCCCTGCCTAACGAAGCTCTGCTGTGCCTGGAGAGCCATACTGCCAGGAGGAGGATGGAGGGGTCACGGCTGGGATGTGTTGTGCTCTGGCTGATAGGACATGACAGTAGATCAGAGCAGCCATGAAACTGCTTTCCCTGGAACTGGAAATTATCAGCTCCAAATGATAGCAAAAACCAGAAGGATAAGGATGCTGAAAGCTTCCTTTACCTGTGTCCTCACCTACACAGTCTGCAGTGCTGCAGTCACTGACAAGTGAAAGAGCAGTAACTGGAAAAAGGAAGGGAAAAGTCCAGTATCTGTTTTTGGTTGGGGTTTCCTCTGATTCCAGGGAATCTGACCTTAAGAAGCCTTTGAGGGCAGAGTTGTGGGGCTCTTTGCAAGCATCAATGCTCTGATAAAAGGATACTGTATGCCCTTATAACAGTGGATGGAGACAATTTACCCAGATACGGCCAATTTAGAGTGAAGAGCTGCTTGATGCAGATTTTGAATGAGGTTACCTTTACTCTCCTTGCTTTGCCCATGTGGGATCAACAAAGATCCTCATTTTTACAACAAAAAACCCAGTTCTTCTCTGTTCTGCTTTGCAGTTGTTGCATGCTGATTGGGAACCTGCTGAGAACAAGTGATACAGTATAAGGCTCTTTTCTCCTCCCTCATTAACTGGATCATCTTAGTTAAGTGCAGGAAGTAATAGGAGACAAGCAACTAAAAAAAATGTGGAAGCTTCAAACCTAACCCAAGAGTCTCCGTAGACTGGAGACACATGCTACTGTTCCAGGTTTTTACTTCAATAAAACTCCAGGGATTTGGTCTCACTAGACATGCTAATCCCAGGATTGCTTTTTAATTGCAGTTTTTAATTCCCCTGTTCTGCTTCCTGTTGCTCTATCAACCTGCTCACAGGGGAAAACCGTGAGGAAAGGAACCAAGGGAGGTCTGTTTCTGTGGTCTCAGGGTGTGGTGCAGTTAACGCCTGCGGCTCCCTCACTAGTGAAAGCATTGAGTGAAGGTGTGACTGGTGACTAGAACAGTTACATGCAAACAGACTGGGATGTGAACATCCTTATGAAGATACGGGGTGCTCTTGCAGGTACGGTGTGTTCTCACAGCTAGCCACATCTCTATGAAGTGTGCAGAGAGGCCCACCAGCTGTGCACAGCTGCACCATGCTCAGCAGCAGAGCATTTGAATACGAACATGGCTTTGTCTTCAGTGTCAGCCCTTTTCCTCTGTCCTTGGTGAATGAATAAATCTCCAGCGTTGTTATTTATGTGATGCAAGTGGGTGAGAATTTGCATTGGAAATACTGGTTTGGGTTATTAACTTGGGTTCATGAATAAGCAGAATGACTAGTGCCGGGGAATCGTGCGCTAATTGCCCTGGAGCTCTGCTGATGAAAGAATGATAGAGAAACAGTGAATGTACCAACAGCTTTTGACTATGGTTTTATTAATAATAGTAATATTGCTAACAGGAGCAAATGTGGAAAAAACCTGCTTTTCCTGTCCGACTCAGGACTGCGTGTGGGGCTGCGGTTCTGCACGTTCCTGCTAGAGAGTGAACAGCAGATGTAGTGTTGTTACTATTTTTCTGTCACAGCCATTGCTAGCTAGCTACCCAAAATGTACTTCTAGTTCCCCTGTGGAGGGAGCAGATCTGATACGTTTGGGCCTGGACATCTAGTTGGCTTCCACAAAACTGGTTAACTGCAGAGGTTCATCTCTATGCCAGCTCTGGTAGTGAAGCAGTCAAGTGAGATCTGCAGAAAACTCGAGAGATATGTACTGATTAAACGCTCTAGTTATCTTCTACTATTCTTCATGCTTGTTCTTTTTCACCTTCTTCTGGCCTTGGCAGTGCATGCTCTTTTGGTTTGGGTTTTTTTTTTTTTTAAAAAAAAAGCTGGATAGGAAATTAGTAAACACTTTATTTGGTTCAACATATGTTAAGGAAGTGGAAACAGCTGGGCGCCAAAGGGAGAATGTGGCTGGCAAGGAGGGTTGTTATTTTTATACAGAGATGTTCAGTTAGGTCTCTGTGATAGAGATGACACTCAACTCAGCCCCATTTTATCCCAATGCCTCCTATTAGACATCTCGCCTTGGAGCATTTCATTTTAGCAGCTCACACACCTGCATATTTACACCCTGTGATCTGTTGCACAACAGCTTCTCCTTATCTCTCCCTTTCCTCAGCGCCTTTCTCTTCCTTTTCCTTTCCTACAGCTGTTGCCTTTGCTGCACACCCCTACAGATACCAGGGGAGATGGGAGAGGTCCGGCCTGGCTTTGTCTGTTGCCTTCCCAGCCCTTCCTCTTTCAGAGAGCAATAAAGTGTAGGGTGAAAGCTGATATAAGGAAAAGAGCCAACTGGCTTCTGCTGAGTATGAAGAGACAAACCAAGTGTCAGTTCAGAGGAAACTATTAGGTGTGGGGAGAGGGTGGGACCTTTGCAGTGGAAAATGGTCTCACTCAAGTGATCTGCATGAATTCATAATGAGGTGGGACCAAAAATGTTGATTTTATACATATATGTATTATAGTCTACATGATTAGATAAAATGATCTGTGTATGTTATGTTATTATGTATTCTGGAGTGATAGGTGATAGAGCAGGAACTCATAATCATCTGTCTCATGGCAGGAGAGAGCCCCAAGTTATTCCTTTAGGAAAAGAGAGATGTTACTCTATTTAAAAATTGATGTAGTCAATGATGCTGCACCCAGGCAAAGAATAAAATGATCTTCACCCTTTTTCCTACCCTTTCCCTCTATGCTTCAAGAATTACCTTCAACTCTGCTGTGCCCTATTTCCAGTAATGAATTCAGCCGAGCGGACTGGCACATTTTTGCCTGTCACACGGCAATCTCGCGGAACGGAGGTTAAGCAAACAGAGATTCTGGGGCTTTGGTGGTACCGAGGCCACTTAATATGGCTAGAGGGATCGCTCTTGGTGTTTTCATTCGAACATCAAAGACTGAGGCCACTCTGTTATTTCTTCTTGGTTTGCTAAGGAAAGCGATTTAACTGCTGAGCTCTTACTGCTGTTTTATTACTGTTGTGTATGAACCCTTATAAATTCCTGGGAATTTATAAGCACTTCCAAGCAAAACACAGTTTTGATTCTTGGCTTCTGTGAGAGGACTTTGTAGCCTAATTCCTGTGTCGAAACCCACATAAAACTTACCCAGAGACTTGAGACAGACAGCATGGCAAAGTTTAAATTTTCTTTTTTCAGCGTTGACCCTGAAACTGGAGCCTAGCAGCCTCATGCAGAGAGGAGAAATGGGACCCAGAGACACCTTGCTGACTGTTGCCACAGAGGTCTTTAAACCAGACTTAATTCTGATGACCTCCCCCTCCCTGACATCATTTCAAACTGTTTCATTAAGTGCATCGCTAATAATGTTTCTCAAAATCCATTCTAATGGGCTTCTAATGGTTTATTTGCTGCAAGATATTTACTACGTTCTGTGGCCCGGGAATAACAATGTTATTTTTATGCATTTTATGTGCAAGACAGGGTGGCCTCCTGGTTATGCAGTATGAATGCAGGAACATTAAGCCTAATAGACATAGCAGTTACTTTGCCTGACTATTCCTATTTTTTAAACACTTTTGAAGTGTTCACTTGTTATGTAATTGTCATAGGCAATGAAATGTTCTGAAGGCAAAGAGAAAATATCCTAATATAGGGTAATAAGTAAAACTAGTATTAATTTGCCGTTCCATTCTTTCATTAAGCTGGCATGGATCTTAGTACACATTTTTTCCCCAGTGTTCCATTTAAGAATCCTAGGTTGCAGACATGCTTTTGTCTGTAATAACACGCTGTTGTTATTGATGCGAACTAACTGCTTCATTTCTACAATCAGATGTTTTCCATTTTGTAATCCTTTGATTTCCTATCAGTCAGATGGTAAAAAGAGGAGAGAGATTCTGTAATAAAACTTTCAAAGAACAAACAGAAAAAAGAAAATCTATTTAAAGTCTAACAATGTAAGTCTTGCCTTCTTTTTAGTTCAAAGGGACAAATTACCAGCGGCCTCTGAAAACCCAGAACATGTACCAGACTTCATTACAGCCAAAAGATTTCAGGAAATATTGACAGATCTACTTCTGAGGCAGAATTTCCTGCTTCCTGTCTTGATGGATAAAATACTGACACACACAGATTCATCTGTTCGCTTTGAATATGTGCTGACAGAAGCAGTCTGACTTTCAGAGCAGCATACGCTCCAGGTGTACACACTTGGGATGTCCCTGACTATACAGAGCAAGGCTCTTGCATCCTGTTTGGCAGCCCTGGGGACTTAGAAGAGGAAATCAGAAGCTGTCATGGACTCAAGGTGGCAGGGGTATAAAGGTGACACCCACCTCTGTGTGCTGGCAGGGGAAGGAGCGTTGCCTGCTCCCAGCCCTCAGACCATTTCTGTGTGGATGAAGAGAAGCTGGCTTGATGGCTAATATTTAAAAGGAGTAGTTCAAACTACTACTGTTACTTTCTTTACATTTTTTGGTCATCTGTTGCTAACTGTCTGCATTGTCTTGGTCCTCTTTCTTGAGGACTAGTTCTGACTCCATGAAAAGCCTTGGTAAGAAAAATGTGAAGCCAGCTTGAATGTGGCAGCATATCTTCTTTTTATTTCTATTTTTAATCCGAAAGGTTTCAACTACTCCTAAATATATCAGCCAACTTCTTAGTACCAAAAAGTTTTGGTTTTTTCATAAATTTGGCATTGGTAGTACTGGTCATGCTTAATAATAGACTGTCTCACCCCAGGCTTTCACAGCTCCCAGTAGTTACCCCATGCTGGAATGATGGACTTGGTGGTGGAAACAAACAGTTAAAGCTGAAGTGAACAGGCAAGGAGAGAGATCCCTCAGGAACATTCTCTGTCTGTAGGCCTTTAGAAAAGCTTAATTTATAGAAAACAATACATTGGCATTTAAGCTGTCTAGACATGGGTGCCTACTTTGAATTCATTTTGATGGGGCTTAGGCCCTTGGGTGCTTTCTGAGTGCCCAAATACCATAAAAAAGCACTATGATTATCTTTTGGGAGCCATTAAAATAAATAGCCTGTTCAGATATTGTGCTGACAAAGACAGCATAGAAAACCACTACACAGACTTCGATAAAGTAATATTGCATTTACATACAGCAGGGGATCTAATACTAGAGGAATATGGTTCTAGTCACGAGCATGGTGAGAGTGGAAACTTCTGTGAGAACGTAACATTAAAGAAGCAGCAAAAGCTTGGGATATGGCTCTTAAGGCACTTCGAAGCTATGCATCTGAAAGATGTCCAAAATTATTAACTTGGATAAGGGTGCCATGAAAACACTATTTATAGACATCCTGGGTAACTGTTGGCAGACTCCTAAAGGAAGTAGAGAAAGCAAAAAGAAAAAAAAAAAAAGAAAAAAAAAAGGAGGGGAACAGGAAAAAGACGAGGTGCAGTGTATCTTTTGGACTAACAATTCTGTACTCCTCTGCTACTGAAGCATTACCAGCTTAAGGAGATTTCAAATAGCTAAAAAGCTGTAATTGAAGCCTTCTTCCAAAGCATGCATTTACTTCCCTGACGCTATGCAGGAGAGTTCCTGTTTTCCTGTTGTTTCCTGTGGCATAAACATTTATTTTAAATTTCTTTTGTCATCTGGATAGATGCTGTCTGGAGGAGACGTGCTTTCATGTGACACTCTTCCTTCCCGCTGCTGTTTTTGTGGCCTCAGAGGCAAATGCAGGATATTCCTCTTCCAGTTCCTCCAGTGCCTCTCCTTATTCCAGTATCTCTGGTCAACCAATCTGCAGTGATGTCAGCATTTCCAAAGAACTGATGTAATTACCCGAAAGAAATGTAGAATAGACCAGCCCTGAATGTCTTAGAATGGGCTGAAACATTCTTCAAGCTTGTATAAATTACAGAGGATTTGGATTGTTAAGTGCATATTGTAAGTACTGTAATGTAAGTATTATTCAGGAGGTAGTAAAATGAAATGAGGATGAACATCAGATTGACTTACCTAGTGCCCTTGGGGTCAAGTGCAAACAGACAAACTGTCATAAGGGTTTTTATTGATTGAGACAGTCTAAATAAGATTGATCTTCCCTCTATGCAGGGGCCTGGGCTATACAACCTCTTAAAGTCCCTTCCTTGCTGTGTTTCTGTGACACTAAACTGCCTGATTCTCTAGTGGCTCAGCAGGTACCCTGTAGCAGCACTAAGCATGGGAAAGACGAGCATACTTAATTATCTGCTGGTGTGTAGTGATAATCATATTTAAGTTTGCAGGTCGCCTTCACCACATCATTTCTTTACGCAAAACCCAGCACCGAGCTGTACTGAGCAATGCGGTGAGTAAGCCGTGCTTGCAAAGCGTTAGCTGGGAGATGTCTTATAGGTTCATATACTGGGAACTGAAGAGATCCCGTTTTAAAATGAGCATGCAGGTATATTTCTACAAGTGCTTGGTCTGATTTACCACACGCCCTAAGGACTCACGACCACATGGTTGAATGCTGCTGGATAATCTACCTTGATGTTTTAATAGTTGCAGTAAATTGTTTAGGTAAACCTTCAAAACCCATGGAAGACAGACATGGGGAATCCTGACTCTAACTGATAAAGTTCACTTGTTTAAGATTACCAAGGGAAGTGCTTTCTGAGGGCTGCTACCATTGAAACCACTGGATCTGTCTTGTTCATCTGGATAGAAAAAGGAAAGGGTGGGGGGCTGCCTTACGCTGAAGAAATGGGCAGGAATCATATGGGTTTATCTCGTAGCAGGAATTTCATGGCACTGGTTGACCTTGGCCTTCGCTGAGTAATGTTCTTTTCCTGTAATGTTGCAGATGACTCTAAAACTGGCTCGTTTCAGCCTCCTGTGAAAGGGGGAAGTGGCAGAGAGGGAATGGGAATGGTCAGGTCCATGTGATGAACAGAAAATAGGACCATCTTTGGATAGACGTACCCATGATCAACTGAAAGGCATGTAGCAGGAGGGCCAGTGATTTGTTGTACATTATTTAAACCCTGCAGTTAATTAACAGAGAGAATTCTGGTCCCTCCTTTGTACAAAGATGTATATTTCAATAGAAAGAAATGCAGTCTGCAAAATAGATAGTGGATTTTGTTTACCACGCAGATATCTCGCCACTGTTTACTCCATTGTTCCATGAAGACTGTGATTAGGAGGAAAGGTTTTATCTGACCTCAGTCAAGGTTTTAGTATATAGCTCCAAACTGTCCTTACTTGCACAGCTTTGGTTGTCAGCAAACCCGTTGGGGTGATACCAGAGAAATGTTTGTTTATTTTCAGAAACCTGGCTTCTCCTTTCCTTGAGCGGGCTCTGCCATAGTCCTTCTCCTTCTTGGCAGAGCGTTGTCCATGTGTGAGGCCACCTAATGTGAATGGAGGTTTCTTTGTGTCTGTCCCCATGTACCAAACTTTCTGTCCCTGTTAAGGGCCTGACATATCACGGAAAGAGTTACGCTGGTACAAGTTACCAGACGACACAAAGTTACGTGTGTAATGAATGTCACTGTCATTCTCATCACTTCATAACAGGAATAGGCCACACCGGTGTGAGCGATACCCCCCACCCCCACCCCATTCCTATCTCTGTGTCAGCAGAGTGTGATATGTCCATGTTACCAGGGCCAGACTGTAATAGCTGACATGGTGGCAAACTAACTATAGATATTGAGACCCTTTCTTAGGTTCTGGCATTCCCACGGCAGGAGGTTTCAGTCTTTCGGTAGGGTCTGCTATGGGAAGGGATGGGCACCCGGCTCTGGCAGAGACAGGCAGGGATTTGGGGGTGTGAAGTGTGCATGGTGGGGAGGAAAGGGCTGCCTGCCAGTCTGCATGTTGGTGCTACAACACAGGGGAGAAGTGGCAGTGGAGGCTGAAGTGGTTTGGGTGGTTGGGATGTCAGTGGGCTGTTTGACCACAGCCTCTCCAAGTGAGTCCTCTTCAGCTGGGCTAGGTCTGAGTATTGAGGGGTAAAGTAAGACATGAATTTACAGCGTGGGTGTCAACTGCTCCTTAGTACCTACCTGGTTATGTGTTCTTACTGCATGATAAATTTTATCTCTGTTTCAGTGATGATTCACTCTCCTGAAGGATAATGTACCTCCTGTTTACCACAGAGAAGTGGCATGTAAATAAGCAGTTAATGCAAAGTAGCTGGCATTACTCTTCCACATTGTTTTTTAGCTCATAATCTGAGAAAGATGACTTCCCTGGTGAAAGAATTAGCTCAGTGTATTTTTCCATGCCGTATTGGTAGAAAGGTGCCTGTTACCTTCCTTATGAGACTTCTTTACCAGAAGCAGTAGAGTATGGTTTTGCAGCATGAAAGAGGAAGATTGGTAAGGAGCTTTAATAGATATCAATAAAATTCAGAGTAGGAAAGAAAGAGCAAATTTGTAAAAAGTTTTTCTTTGTAACTTCCATTATGAAAGCAGGCTAGTGTGCCACAAAACCATCAAATGGCAGGTTCAAAATAAACAGGAGATGCGTCTTCACAGGCTTCTGTGTGTTTAAGCTGAGCAATCCTTGGCTGCAGCATGTCATGGTGTCCAGAAGTTCTCAGAACTTCAGAAATGGGCTGTGAAGGTACATGGATGAAAAATTACTTGGGAGGTAATAGGCACAAAGTAATGATTTGCACATTGCAGGTGTCAGGCTGGGAAAATCATAGAATCATAGAATGATCTGTGTTGGAAGGGACCCCAAGGATCATACAGATCCAATCCCTCTGCCACAGGCAGGGACACCAACCTCCAGGCCTGGATCTACACAAGGCTGCCCAGGGCCCAATCCAACCTGACCTTAAACACCTCCAGGGATGGGACATCCACCACCTCTCTAGGAAGTCTGTTTCAGCATCTTACCACTCTGTAAAAACTTCCCCCTAATATCTAATCTAAACCTTCCCTTCTTTAGCTTTAGTCCATTTCCCCTTGTCCTGCCATTGTCTGCCCTTTTAAAAAGTTGATTCCCCTCCTGTTTATAAGCTCCCTTCAGGTACTGGAAGGCTGCAATGAGGACCCCCCACAGCCTTCTCTTCTCTAGGCTGAACAAGCCCAGCTCCTTCAGCCTCTTTTCATAGGGGAGGTGCTCCAACCCTCTAATCATCTTTGTGGCCTCCTCTGAACCCTCTCCAACAGTTCTACATCTTTCTTGTATTGGGGGCCCCAGATCTGGACACAGTACTCCAGACGGGGCCTCATGAGGGCAGAGTAGAGAGGGACAATCACCTCCCTGTCCCTGCTGGCCACTCCTCTTCTGATGGAGCCCAGGATACCATCGGCCTTCCGAGCTGCAAGAGCACACTGCTGGCTCAGGTTAAGTTTCTCATACACCATGACACCCAGGTCCTTCTCAGCAGGACTACTCTCAAGGACCTCTTCTCCCAGTCTGTATATAATATATCTGGGATATCTGATAATAATGTATCTGGGATTCCTCCTGCCTAAGTGCAAGACATTACACTTTGCTGTGTTGAACCTCATTAGGTTCACCTGAGCCCACCTTTCAAGCCTGTCAAGATCCCTCCGGATGTCTTCCTTTCCTTTTATTGTGTCAACCACACTACTCAGCTTAGTGTCACCAGCAAACTTGCTGAGGATGCACTCAATTCCATCAACGTCATTGGTAAAGAAACTTGGATGGAACTGCTCTCAGACAGGGAAGAGGAGGCCTTTCAGTCATTTTAATTACAGAGTAACTAGGATGAAGTAAGGTATCTATCTCTAGACTTAATGGGCTACAGGTCATTCATTGCTCACAAGAAGATAAAGAGGTTAGTTGTTCAGATTCACATTCTTGGGTCCTCTGTTGTGATGCAAACAAGAAAAGTGGCATATAAAGTCTTAGCCATGTGGTTGTTGCCTGGTGGAGTAAGTTGCCTGCTGAATCTGCCTTCAGGCTGGGCAGAGGACATGTGCAAAATGCAGTCAGGAAGTTTCTAAGGCAGGTTGTTGAATACTAGTTGTGTGCCCATGCTATAAATCATCTAGGGAGAAGGAAGGCAGGGAGGTTCTCTTGCATCTCTAGTGCTCTCCATACCTCTTGCCCAAGACCTGCACAAACACCTTACTGCCCTCTCTGCCTGGTGCTGGGGTGTCCTGCATCCTAGTGAAGAATCCATGGAGTCCTAAGGAAAAACTTAGGCACTGTGGCAAACCTGCACCCAGCACCTTCTTCCCTGATACCTCCACCCCTCTTCTCTAAACAGCTTCTGTATTGGGTTCAAGGTCCCTAGGTGCCAAGATCCTATGATGCAGTGTCCCAAGAACAACTTCTAACCACAAAGAAAACCCTTCTATCTCAGGCCAGTGCTCTTGCTGGTCCCTCTTCTTAGCAAGATGGTGGGAATAAGGTTCTAACTCTTTTACTTGCATAGGCAAGAGAGATAAACAGACCTGCCAGAAAGGGGGCTGCGAAAGCAGAAGTGGTAACTGAGATGGGGAAATCAAGTGTCTGGTTAGAATGGAAGCGTACGAAGAGCGAGAAGACTGTACCATGGCTTTCAGTCTTCCCAGAGCCAGCAGTCTTGTTGGAAGCTGATGAGACCTGAGCAACATCCACCTCAGCTTAGTGTCCTAGCTTTGATTCTCCTGGTGGTCCTGATGTTCCAGAAGCTCTGGATGCAAGTATAAGAAGGAGGACTGGTGGATGGGACAGGTTTGAGGGCTCATAGTTTAGGGAACTGTGAGAGCAAGGGGAAGGAGGAGAGGGGAGGGTGGCATATTCTCAGTTTCTCTAAATTCAAGGGTGCTAACATAGCCCTGGTGTTAATGTAGTGATGAGGTTCTCAAACCTTAATGTCTTTCTGTCTGTCTCTGATTCAGTACACGGGTAGATTTAGCGCCCAAGTATCTGCATTAACCTTGGGACGGTACACTTAGAGCTGTAGAGAGAATTGGTAGGGAAGGAAGAGGAAGCAGAATGACAGTTTTTGGACACAATGCAATATGATAACTCACAATTAGGAAGGTGCTTGTGGGCTGTCCATTATCATGGTTCAAAGGAACCATGATGGGAAATGTGCAGGTTTGGTAAACAAGCCAACTGTACTAAGAAAATACCTGATGACATGTCACTGATTTTGACTCCCAGGAGAAACCCTCTTCCAAAACGTTGTCACTGAGCACAACCCTGAGAGGCTGAGCTGGTTTTGCTTGGTAAACATTTCCTTACTTAACAAAAGCTATTACCAGTGAGGAAAGAAAAGGCCAGGTATACATACTCTTGCTGTGAAGTGAAAGCCTGAGGGCAGAATAGCTGACATTCACTTAAAACCCTATAATTCTGCAAGTGAAGAAAAGAAATCTCACTGAACTGGCAGATGAAATGTACTGTTTTCCTTGTCTTCATCTAAAAGGTCAAGATGAAAAAAAAATAAAATCAGGAGGTCAGAAATAAATCAGCAGCAATAGAAACAGTCCTTGTGACACTGTGGTGTTCACACAGTGCTTCTCCTCCTGTAGCCTGATCTCACTGCAGAGCCAGGAGAAAAAACACTGGGAACATGCCAAAGCATTAAAAGCAAAATAAGGGCATTTAAAGGCAAGGAAACAGACTTTGGGGATAAAGGGCTGTGTCTGTCACTTTTCATCTCTCTGGTGGTCACCTAGGGATCTCCATTGCGATGATGAAAGGTGCCATTTTAAGACCATTTCTGTTGCTTGCGAGAGTTATTTGAACAATGTCTACGCATTGCTGTTTATGTGATGCAATTAAACTATTGGCCTTCTGATAGCAAACTATCCAAATGAAATGGTTTTGGTTTTGGTAAGGGCTGTTCTACGCATTGCTGTTTATGTGATGCAATTAAACTATTGGCCTTCTGATAGCAAACTATCCAAATGAAATGGTTTTGGTTTTGGTAAGGGCTGTTAAAATGTAAAGTGGCATATTGACATACTTCAGGTTTATCAGCCTAACCTTCTGAAGCTCCCTTTTGTACTGCTGAAAAGGCCCTCTTTGCCTTGCATTAATTTCATAGACATTTTTCTCTGGTTTGCCAGGGGAAGGAGATCAGAGCATCTTAGTGAGGGAAAGTTCCCCCTGTAACTGTACATCTCCAAAGAGATTTCGTTCCTCCAATGAGGTTCAGTTCTTCAGTTGAACCATGCCACTGGGTTTCAGTTTTAGCTCAGAGCAAACTTTCAGCCATCCATTCCAGGATGAACCCTTGGTCAGACATATGACATTTGATTCTTAGCTTTATCTAAAGAGTTAACAGCAGTTGTGTTGTTTCTGTGTGTCAGGCATGCATAATTAGAATAGCTTCTCATGCCATCTTTCTAGTTTATTAAAACAGAGAATTTGTGCGTTTACACTGGATGCTCTGATCAGAGACAGATTGTTTTGTAATGGTTTTCTGTTTAGAGCTCACCTTCAGGAAGGAGGAATAGACGATTGAGACCTGGAAGGTGACACCAGTGTGAAGAGGGCCTGTCCCTTCATAGCTGTGACTGGCAGAGATTAAGACAAGCTAAGTGAATTAACCTTTTTGTCCCTGATATCCGTGGACTACCTTCCATTCTCTGCATTTTGGCTAGCTTATTTTTAATCACTACCCTGTAGATGATGCCTTTGTGTCTGAAACAGACTGTGCAATCCAGTCATCTTTTGACACTTATCTACCTGCACCTGGTTCTCCACATGGTTCATATGTTAGCACTCTGAAAGACTTGTCCTTGAGGTCACCCCTCTGCTAGAGATGTCTACCCTTTGTGATTTAGCCCATTTAATTTCTCAAAGCCTTTATTACTTTTTAAAAACTTTATAAAATTTTTTTTGTGGTGACAGATGGCAATGGCTTTCTATCCTTCAGATGTTGGTCATTTCTCTGGACCAGGCCAGCCAGTTTGTTTCTTCCCCTGTCTCCTCTGCCCCACTCCAAAACAACTTTTCATAATAATTCAGAATGCCTTCTGATAACCTGATCATGCCTGTTCCTTTCCCTGGGGGCAATGAAAGCTTGTCCTACCCAGCGATTGTGAGGAGACAGGACATAGATTTAAGTCCTACTCTGAAGACGTCAATTACAGGAGCTATTTTTTCTCTCCTCTGCCTCCAAGCTTTCACTCAAGCCAAAAGGGAAGTGAATCTGATGGCTCTTAAAACAAATTTGTAATTTTTTATCACATTCTTACCACAACTGAGTTTCAAATCCTGTTCTTATCAAAATGCATGGAAGCTTTGCAGCGTAACCAGGTCTAAGATGAGCGTCTGGTAGAATCAGAAACCAACACGTAGTAGGAACATAGGAAGTTCTGCACCAATATGTAGAAGAAAGTTTCCACAGTGAGGGTGACAGAGCACTGGGACAGGCTGCCCAGGGGGGTTGTGGAGTCTCCTCTGGAGATTTTCATTAGACCTGTCTGGACACCTACCTGTGTGATCTGTCGTAAGGAACCTGCTTTGGCAGGGGGGTTGGACCTGATGATCTCTCGAGGTCCCTTCCAACCCCTATGATTCTGTGAAATATGTGAACTACAAACATTTAATTCTTTTCTTCCCAGTTTCCTCTCAGGTGGTAAGTTCTGCTGTCCCACATGTGAAACCTTGTATGGCTGTTTTCCTGGAGAATGTCTGGACAGACAGTAGCTTAGCACAGACACTGCCCTTTAAATTCATGTTTTACCTGGGAATAAGGTAAAGAAAGTGTGTTTTTACAACTCTAGTTTCTTGTCAAACACCTGGGCATGAGGCATGTCTTCATAGTAATACATCCAGAGGACCAAAGCAGTCCACATGCTCAACTGGGAGACTATGGACTGTATGATTAGAAAGATTTTGACTTTAAAATATGCTTAATTTTCTCTAAAAAGCTAAACTATGGGATAGCACCAGGCTTGTTAAAATTATTCAGCTTTTCTGTGGTCATCTTTTTGCTTAAGCTATTGTGGTGGTTTAACCCTGTCTGGAGGCCAGATGCCCACCGAAGTCACTCTATCACTACCCCTTTCAGCTGGATAGGAGATAAAATATATATTGTGAGGCTTAGGAGTTGAGATAAGGACAGGGAGAGATCATTCCGCAATTAGCGTCATGGGCAAAACAGACTCAACATGGAATTAAAAAAAAAATCTAATTTATTACACTACACACACACTCAAGCCAGACTAGGATTCTGAGAAGTAAAACCAAATCTTAAAACATCTCAACATCTCCCCCCAGCCCTCCCTTCTTCCCAAACTTAACTTTTTTAAGGATTTGTCTCCCTTCTCCACCCCCTAGAGTGGCATGGGGAGGGGAATGCAGGTTTTGGTCAGTTCCTTAAAAGCTGTTTTCCTTCTTAGCCAGGGAGGACATTTCTCACACTCTTCCCCTGCTCCAGCATGGGGTGCCACCCATGGGAGACAGTCCTCCATGAACTTCTCCAATGTGAGTCCTTTCCCATGGGGGCTACAGCTCCTCACCAATAACCAGTGTGGGTTCTTTCCATGGGTGCTGACTTTCAAGCCCAGACTGCTTCAGCCTGAAGGAACTGGGATTGTTTGGCTTGGAGAAGAGAAAGCTGAGGGGTGACCTTATTGCTCTCTACAGCTACCTGAAATGAGGTTCTAGTGACGTGGGTGTTGGTCTCTTCTCCCAAGTAACTAGTAATAGGACAAGAGGAAATGGTCTCAACTTGCACCAGGGGAGGTTCAGCTTGGGTATTAGGAGAAATTTCTTCACTGAAAGAGTGGTCAGGCATTGAAACAGGTTGCCCAGAGAGGTGGTAGAGTCACCATCCCTGAAAGTGTTCAACAAACATGTAGACATGGCACGCCGGGACATGGCTTGGTTGATATGGTGGTGTTGGACTGACGTTTGGACTTGATGATCTTGCAGGTCTTTTCCAACCTTGAATATTCTATTAAAAAAAAATGTTTTTAATGCCTAGACTCAAATAAGCAGCTCTGGCTATGTGCACCACCATTCCCAGGTGCTCAGGCTGCTCAAAGGCAGACATATAATGCCAGACCATGCAAGCATTCCCAGGAAAGCAGACTATTAGGAGGGCTTGCCATTGACTGAACAGTCAGAGAGGGGTCTTTCCTGCACCAACAGAGAACACAAGGCTTGGGCTCTGTACAGTGGGGTTGTAGTTGCACGGGTGAGCCCCGTGCTGCGGGCTGCGTGCGACCCTGCTGGCTCCCCTCCCGGAGCAGGGGTTTGTGGCGTGCACTTTGGGAGTCCAGAGGCTGTTTGGCATTGGAAGCAAGCTAATGCAAAACACAGTCAAAGCACTTTCATGTGAGCTCCTGAGGAGAGGCCATGGTGGCTGTAAAGAATAAGCACAGCCTTGGGTTTGTTTACGAGGAGAGAGAAAGGGCTGCTGTGGGAAATGGCCGCGTCACTGTTCCTATGGTGCTCTGTACCTTGTTTATAAGTTCGTGCCAAGTGGCAAGTACAAACAAACTCATGATGGCTCATCTTGGGAACTACAGAGCGTCCTTTTGATCTTGTTCAAAACCTAAAAGGGAGAGAGTTGTTTAAATTTGTACTACTGTCACTGCTATTCAATTGTTTGAACCTTTCCCTCCCACCACCCCTGTACGTTTTCTTCTCTTGGCACCAGTGAGTTTCTAGAGTGCATTAGAAACATCACAGGCAGTAGCAATGTCTGAAATCCATGCTTGTATCTTTGGGTGGATGTTTTACCATGGAAGCTCTGGGTAGTTGGATCATAGGGTAGTGTGATCATTTGAAGCAACCTCTGTTCTCTGTGAATTTCCCTCTTCTATTAGCATGTTCATAAGTAATATTCCAGAGTCAAATAAAAAGTTTTTCTGCTCTTGTTTCATAAGCATTTAGTACATTGTGTGAGCACAGGAATGTAAGAACCACTGGCTTTTCTACCCATACTTTGTGGAATTAATTTACATTTTCACATTTGTTTTATTCCCTGTAGGTATGTCCTGGACTCCTCTGTAGTAATTATTTTTGATTACTCCACTAACGCCTACTGCTAAAGGCAGAGATGATCTATTTCAGACTCCTCCACTGAATGAATTTAGCCAACAATCCACTCATGACTCTGGCAGATGTTTTTGCTTTCATTCCTTCAGGCCAGTAAAAACTTTATAAATCTTCCTTCTACCATTCCAGAAATGTGAGAACGTTCCCCCTTGACACCTAAAACATCTCACTGACCTTGTCTGCATAAGGAAGAACACATGTTTGTAGATACTGCAGACACCTGAGTTTAAATGAACAAAACTCCAACATTTAGTCTTACAAAAGGTTGATTCAGGTTAGACTAGGCTCCACAAAACTAGGTTTTTCTTAAGAACACTTAACTCCTGGGGCTCACATACCCACAATTCAAAACCCATCAACTTGATCACTGTACTATAACAAGTCCAAAAGTTTATGTTGGTTGCCCTTGCTGTTTATATAATACCAGAGAGTTCAAAGAAGCTACTGCAGACTCCCTATCCAAGTGTTCTAAAGAAATGTCCTAAATATTTTAAAGGCTTGTCCTGTTGAGTTGGAACTGGAAAGCATTCATAGATGTTGATTATTTCCAGGCAAAGAGTGGGGTGAAGTGATTATTGCAGTTTGGTTCTATCTAGACTAGTGGACATGTTATATTTTGGAACTAAGTTTTGCTGAGAAGCCAAAAATTAATTGGTTACGGAGACTAAATTATCCTTTCATTTTATAATCTATTAGAAAACGTCATGGTGTTGGTTGACACTCACCTGAACATGAACGAGCAGTGTGCCCAGGTGGCTAAGAAGGCCAATGGCATCCTGATTTGTATCAGGAACAGCATAGCTGGCAGGACCAGGGAGGTGATCATCCCCCTGTACTCAGCTCTGGTGAAGCTGCACCTCAAATACTGCATTCAGTTTTGGGCCCTTCACTACAAGAAAGACATTGAGGCCCTGGAGCGTGTCCAGAGAAGGGCAACAAGGCTGATGAAGGCTCTGGAACACAAGTCTTATGAGAAGCAGCTGAGGGAACTGGGACTGTTTAGTCTGGAGAAGAGGAGGCTCAGGGGAGACCTTACTGCTCTCTACAGCTACCTGAAAGGCGGTTGTGGTGAGCTGGGGGTCAGCCTCTTCCCGCAGATACCTAGCAACAGGACAAGAGGGAATGGCTCCAAGTGGTGCCAGGAGAGGTTCAGGTTAGAAATTAGGAGAACTTTCTTCTCACAAAGAGTGGTTGGGCATTGGAACAGGCTGCCCAGGGAGGTGGTGGAGTCACTGTCGCTCGGGGTGTTCAAGGAAAGACTGAATGAGGTACTTAGGGATATGGTTTAGTTAGTAATATAGGTGGTAGGGGAATGGTTGGACTAGGTGATCTTGGAGGTCTTTTCCAACCTTAATGATTCTATGATGCCTCCTGGCCTTAGCATGCACACTAGTAGCCATGAACTCAATGGACTATTTCCTTTGATCTCAGGAGATGTTAGCCAAAGGTCTATAGAAAATGCATGAAATTCTGCTCCAAAGTCTGAAGGCTGTTTATTACAATCACTCCTTTGTCTGCATTTCAAGATGCTAAGTCATTCCTTGGTCTGCTCTCACATTGAAGAAGACCAGAGAGTTCAAAGAAGCTACTGCAGACTCCCTATCCAAATGTTCTAAAGAAGTGTTCCAGATATTCTGAAAGCTTGTCCTGTTTGGTTGGAACTGGAAAACATTCAAAGATGTTGATTATTTCCAGGCAGAGTGGGGTGAAGTGATTATTGGAGTTTGGCTCCCTCTAGACTAGTGGACATGTTATTTTTTGGAACTAAGTGTTGCTAAGAAGCCACAGATTAATTGGTTATGGAGACTAAATTATCCTTTCATTTTATAATTTATTAGAAAACGTCATGGTGTTGTAACCAGAGGCTGTTAGAAGTATTCATGAATGTGAATAATTATGACATGATGAGGCATGGCTGAGGAGGAATTTTTGAAATTGCTCTAATGTGAATAAATAAAATAGAGATTAATATTCTAGAAAAAAAGATATGCACTCACAAAACTGGAGATTGGCATAAGCTTTTTGTAGTTCTTTTTTTCTTAATTTCAAAGTTGTTGGAGTTTTTTCAAAGTAGCAGCATAAGGGTTTTTTTTGTATCATATTAGCTCTGTGCTAGTCAAAGCTTTTTGACAGCCACTAAAAAAGAAAATTCCCATCAGGGCAAACTTCTCTTTCTGTTGTCTTCATGAAGTAATGAGATGGTGATGTCTTCCTCATCACTCCTATCCCAGTAGCATTTTTCTTCTGCTCCTCAATGAGCCTGCAAGTTGTCAATGTAGAGGTTACAATATTTGGCTGAGAAGTTGGGGGTTTTTTTCTTTTGCATCTTGGTATCTCACACGCACCTGGGTGTTTTATGCTTTCTGTGCATCCTCTGCAACTGTAAATCCCAAATGCTTGCACCAGTTAAAGGTTAGTATTAGTGGATCTGTGGGATGGATTCACTCAGGTTCTGTACTGTGCTAACTGAAGAACAGCCATTAGTGTAAAGCTCACAGAAGTGAGAAAGATGATAAACTTCATCCAAAAAAAAACCCCCAAATCCCAACACACAACCAAAAAGGAAGAATAGCTTGGTGAGGACAACTGTAAAGTTGCTCTTCCCTGCAGCCACAACAGCAAAGGATAATCAAAATGAAAAGTTGTCTCCTTTTTCTCCTTTTACCAGAAAAGGTTTAGGCCTGTGGCATTGCTACAGGATTTACTGACAATTCACATGAATGAAAGTAAGCTCTAGTCTGGGATCTGAATTTTGGATGGACTAAGTACCCGGAAGTCAAATGTTAGTTTGCAATAAGTATGGTAAATGCCTGCTTCTGAACAGGAGCTGCTTTGGAAACCAGAGCTGCTTTGGTCCCAGAAGTTATGGGATTAGTAGTAATTCAGGGGACAGCTGGAATGAGAGTGCAATTTACTTACAACACGCCTCAAGATGGAGATAATCATTACTCACATGCAAAGAGGATTGCAATGGGATGAGATAGTTGTGTGTGCTTATTACCCTTCAGCACCTATTTTATTAATAAAATTGCTGTGAACACCATATTTAAACTATCAATCCTTTATTAAGCTTAAGAGCAGACAGCCAAATCTGTGGTGGTCTCTCCTGTCTTGTAAGGCATGTTCTACAGGACACTATGCCCACTGGGGGACACCTGGGCAGCTAATGACCTCCAAATTAACCATTCTAGGCCATCTATCCACATCTTGTGATTGCCTTAACTCGCCTCCTCAGCAGCAGTCTGACCACTTCCACCTGTAGTGGGTTTTCCTGTGAGCGACTCTCTGAATTTGAGCAATTTGATCCTATGCTGGATTTTAATGAGTTTTATCTCTGACACCTGTCAGGCAGATTTGAGGTTTTGAGGAGACATGAGGAACAGCAAGATAGCAGTAATGTCCATTTTTGGCTTGTTGGAATGATCACCTAGAGGGTACGGGTGCCCTGAGAGCAGGCATGTAATATAAAAGGGTTCTGCTTCTTTGCACTTACTTTGCTAAGAAGAGCTCTCCTTTAATGATTCCATAACGAGAAACAATGTGTTTACCAACAGTAGATATGAGTCCAAAGCTTTAATAGCTGCTCAGGTTTTAGGCCAAATGTTCGTCAAACTCCTGACTATCTACAAGTGGTCTTTGTGTCTGTCTGGCATAAACAGTAAGTAATATTCTAACATGAATATTGTTACTGTAAGCCTGTATTACTTGTCCATGTTTTACACAGTGCTGTTCTGGTCCCTAAGGTTTAGACTTTGGCTAGTGTTGCATCTCATCAGTGTGGAATAGCTTATACATCTGGGTTTTACATCAGGAGCACATGCTGTCATTTGTGTGAAACTCATTCAGAAAACTGACCCAACTGTTTTTCAAAAGTGGGACGTTATATTTTTATACCAGTGGAGTGCCAAAGGATTTAAGTTCATATATCCTTCTTTTCTAGTTGCAGGAAAAGACATCAATAGCGAGCACATGTGAAATTCTGTCCATGTAATGAAGTACTTTGACTACACTGTTTTCAGTGTAAACTACTGAACTTCCAAATACCAAGTTGT
Source organism: Gallinula chloropus (assembly GCF_964237585.1). NCBI lineage: Eukaryota > Metazoa > Chordata > Aves > Gruiformes > Rallidae > Gallinula > Gallinula chloropus. The sequence continues at coordinate 31,518,218 of NC_140087.1, read as the reverse complement.
ATGGGAGATAAGCCAAGGTGATGAAGTCCAAGCAAGACGAGGGAGCACAGAGATGGTAAACACATCATCCTCTTTTAAAGGAAACATGTGGCGTAAAGATATAGGGTCTTGTCCTTTACTTTGGTATGAATAAGCTTAGTTTTTTTTCTGAGGCAGGTGGCAAACTCACCAGGGAAAACATCCACAAGAGAGCAGAGGTAGGCCAGAGCATTTAACAAAAGCATAGTTTTCTGTTGTTCTGTACAGCAGAAGACTAAATATTTTTCCTCGTGAAGGCAGAAGCAAAACTAGTTTGTTTCAGTGGCCCAGGAGCTTATCCCAGGTGTTTCGGTATCATAGTGATGGTCTTATCTGCATGTGCAGAGGGAAGTTTGGTTGAAATGAAGAACTGGTGTTACCAGGCTGCAGTTTTGGAAACAAAGGGCAGTTATAGTTGAGTGAATTAAATGTAATTCTTATGAAAAAATATAGCTCGGTACACCTTCTAGGTGTAAACTAACACTTGACAGGATACTGCAGGCACTGTTGCAATACTGACAGACCACGGTAAGAAAGCAGAAGTATATATATATATAATAAAAAGATGTTTTGTATTCAGAAACTTATGTCAGCTAAACACACAGGGCTCAGTGAGCACATCTAGAGAAATCAAAATAAGTATGTGAATTCAGATACCTATACCAACTAGAAGTGGAGCAAATACTTAACAAACACACTGTCAGAACAGTTCATTTGTTATAAAGCTATGTTGGGTTATCAACCATCATAGATTTTCCTGTAGTTTCCTTTGCAAAGACTGCCTGCTAAAGAAAAGTGCTTATTTCAACTTCTGTATTGTGGGAATAGCCTAAGTTCTTATTTCTTTGGCTGATTCAAAAGTTCTAGTGATCTGCAATCATCTTTTTCTTTACTACTTTTCAGAACAGGATATTTGGAACTAATTTGTATTTTTCATTTGTAACATTGATGGATGGCACTGAGAGTAAATCAAGAGAGCTGGGAAAAATTTGGGGCTACTGGTGTCTCTTGATATATTTCTAAGCAACATTTCTCCTTGCTGATCTCTTTGATGTCCGTTATAATCATGCTCAGGAGATTGCCTTTCATGTTCTTAGGATATTTGAGATGTTTAGGTCTTTATTAATGTCCTTCTCCGTTGATAACTTGCCGATACAAAGTCCTAGGATTATATCTAGGCTACGTTCAAGTTTTTCCTCACTGAAAGGCAGTTAGAGAAAACAGGACATGACAGGGCTCTCATTCCTTCCTGACTCACAACTATGCAGAACACTAAGACCGTTACCCTAAAATGACCACCTCGTGCTTCTGGCAGTGCTCTTTTTTCTCCAGCTGTTTATAGCATTGGTTTCGGCATCAGTTGTGCTCCTGTCCCTGCTGCATTTTATCACAGTACATGAAAAACAGCCTGGGAAATTCACGCATGTAAAGAAATTCAGTGGGGGCCTGGGGAGAAGGAAGAAAGAAAGGAAAGATTTCAGGTAGAAAATATGGGCTTTTGCAGCCAGTTTCAAACCAAATATCTAGCTTTAGCGTAGATCTTATTGAATTTCAAAATAGGGACGATGAACCAGAGAAGTATAGTGAAAACTTGAAACCAAAATGAAAATTTAAATATATTTTAAGATGCTAGGGAGCATAGTGGAGTGCCAGACAAAAATAAAAGAGTATTTTGAAAGATCAATAGAGGGTTTTAAGCTCAAAAGCATCTACTTAATTCAAACCACACAATGTGTGATTGTGATATCATTAAAACAAATATCCCAAATAAGCCATCCCTCACCCTCCATATCAAAGTGCTGACATCATTTCTGCATATTGTAGTAATAGTTTTTGGTATTCAGAACAGAGGTCAGACAAGTAAGCTGGGAAAGCAAGCTGTGTTCCAAAACGCCGCACCAAGTCCCAGCATGAGCTTTTTATTTTCTTTGAATATAAGATCAGAAGAAATGAACTTGTGTTCTGTTTTGTCCACCTGTGTTTACTGTAGCTAGGGGACCTATTGCTTTCCTATTGCTATTTCACTTATTTAAAGGCAAAATGAGAGGAGAGGAGAATATGGGAAAACTCCTGCTAAGGCAGATCAGGCAAAAGGAATCTGTCTGAACATTGCCGCCCCTCAGTGCGGTAGCTTCCAAGGAGACTTCTGGTCATTTGGCTGGGTAATTTTATACTATGGTTCCCACTTTAGCATATGGCCTCTAGAACATCAGTCTCATGCTGTTGATGTTGTGGAAAAAATGCATTTGTACTGAAGTCAGTGACAGTGGAGTGCATGCACTGCAGAAAATAAACACAAGTGTTGCTTTCATTGTCTCTTCCTTCCTCTATTATGTATGCTGAACTTTTGCTATTGTTGTGTTTAACTTGCAAAGATACCAGGAATATCACTGGAAATTCTGTCTTCCAGCTCTTTGAAAAGAAGGACAAGGAATCGGGTTTTTTTTGGGTTTATGTTTTTAATAGTGGAAGTGTACCAAGTCGCTACTCTGAAACTTGTTCTGCTATGAAAATAGCCCTGCTGAGAACATAGAATGGCTTTGTTTTGCCATTCCACAGAAAAATCAAGAAGCTGATGAGCAAATGGAAAAACATGGTTTTTTCCTTATAATATCTCACGCAAGCTTATGCTTTAAAACATTTGCACAAGATAGGAGTCTTTAGTTAAGGTATGTCCTACACCAACCGATTCACTGAACAGCGTCAGGGTTGAGCTAAATGCTCTCTGCCTTTTTCACATTAGCAGCAGAATGCATGTGACTGTGCCTGTAGTACTGTTTGCAAAGAAGTGTATGCAAATCTAGGCTCATGCTGCTTGCCAGATACAGAACGTTTTCTTTATGGTGAGATAAATTAGTTCCCATTTTTATGCAAATTTCCCTGCTCATTGGCTGGTAGAGATCTACTGTTGTATTTGGAGGCACTGCATCTTAAGCGCTGGAGAGGCTTTGCATTATTTCCAGAAATCCTGCTGAGAGACGTGGGTGTCTGTAAAGCAGTCAGAGATGTAAATAATGCCATTTCTTTTTCTCTTCTCTCTATTTCTTCATTGACTGAAGAAACAATGGGGGGAAAGAGATTTTGGCACCTCTAGTTGCAACAGTATATTTTTCAGACCACTGTTGTTCGTACAGCTTTGTATGTATATAAATGTGTTCGTCATTGACTCTAGTAGACATAAAAGCTGCAGTGAAGACATCTCAGATTGCACTGTATGGTACAGACCATGAGGGGAAGATGGAGGAGAGTTGCTGTATTCAACATAGAAAGAGTTTGTCACTGTTGGCATGTTTTATTTTAGGAAGTGGTAGAAAAGAGCAGAGAAAAAGAAGGGAGGAATAGAAAGTCTGGCATTAAAAGGCCTGTCAGAAGTGTTGCCTGTTTCTCTAGCAGCTCATCTGTTGGAATACTGTCTTGGGATGCAAGTTCATGTTTCTCCTTTTCCTGAAAGGGTTTCAGTCACATGTCCTCAGAGATGTCATCCCCTCCTAATGTTTCAGAGGTGAGATCCTTCCCAGGTTGCAGCCAATTCCTGGCTCGAGCCTGCTGTAAATGCCCTATCAACACATGAGAGGGTAAGGCTTTTCCCGCTCCCCTGGGAAGCGGGACTGTCAGGTTCCAGTTGTGCTTTTTACTTTAGGTATGGACCAAAATTTGTGGTAACTGTGCCATATGCATCTGTGGTCTGAGAGTATTCTTGAAAGTTAGAAATACATCTTCAAGTTGTCTCAAGCAGAGGAGGGAACTGGATTGAGGCTTTCAGTATTTAGGAGAATGGTTTACATCCTCAAGTAATGAGGGAAAAGAAGCTGATGTGCGGTAGTAGCATGCTCCTGTAATATTCCCTGTCTACTTTGCAGCCAGATGAATGTTGCATAGCAGACCTGGAACAGGAATCTAGAACAATTTATTCCTGCATGCCTCTAGAACATGAAAACATTTATTTGGTATCATACCTCTACACAACTTGGAATTTAATAAAGTTCATGGATTTATCATTATCTTTGAGACTTTTAGCCTATGTTAGTCTTTGAGTGAAATGTTTCCACAGTGCCCCAGAAGTTTTGAAACGGGAAATATGATTATGTAAACCTGGCTTTCTGAGAAAATCAAGAAACTTTGCTTCCTCCTCTCCTACTTTGGTTATTGTACCTCTCTTGCTAGTTTTAACCAGTCTTCGGCATTTTCTGGAAAAACGTATTAATTTGGCTCTACTGTCCATAGATATGTTTTTGTTATTTATAAATTGCTCCTATAGTATTGGAACTCCTGAGTGGTATCACAGGGTGACTATTTCAATGCAACGCATGATTCCTTAGCTTTATTTGTATGTTCTTTTTTTGACAGGCTTCCAACAAATGTATGGCACTCGGGTATGTCATTCCTGCAATTTATATGCTCACTATATTTTTGTACTCTTTTTTCCATTTTCTATTATTAGGGAATACAGAAATGTTATTTCCTTAAACAAGTTCTACTACAGCTACAATTCTATTATAATTTGTAGTGCTGAAAACTCCCCAAGTGAATAGTAGACTGTATTAGAGACCACTGATCAATACAGTCCCTCTGTTGAATGTCCTTAGATTTCAGGAGAGGTGCTTTATGTAGACTGGTTCAAAGGAATCTGGTTTTGTGCTGGCATTTTAATTTCTAAAAAAAAATGAATTCTAGGAGACACATAATATGTATAGCATTAAATAACATCTAAATGACATATAACATTTATAATATACAGTGTAATTAAAATGCTAATAACTTATCATTCTGTGCACCATACTTTGGTTCTTGAAATTTTTCCTAAGTTAAGAAGTCCGTTTGGTGGGTGTATTTTTAATACTTTCACAACTTTATGTTGTTTTTCTAAAAATACAAATTTGTTTTGAGTGTAAGAATAGATACAGAAACCATCTATCAGCTGGTTATACAAAGCTGGATTTTTTAAAACTCTTGGGTTTTGGCAAAAAAGTGTGGTACACTTCAGTCCTTAACAATCTCTTTTGAATGACATCGTTACTAGGAATTTACTTTTTTCCTGCAATTTAAACTCATGGTTTCCCGCAGGCCATCTTATTATGTTTGGTGTTTCTTTTTAGATTGAACCTTGTGTGGTATAGAGCAGACTCTCCAGTGTCCCACAGAAACTGGCAGAGCATACGTGGGAGGTCTTAATGTTCATTTCCTCATTACAAGTTCTCTCCTCTGAATTATTTTCTATTTTTCACTGCAATCTATTTTTCATTAGCTCTTTTCTCATTAGTAACATAAAGGATACCATAAAAAGGTCAAACTGAACTTTTGCTCCCCCTTTTTTCTTTTCTTTTCTTTTTTTTTTTTGTGAGGTCAAAATTAGGCAGCATGAATTTGTCCATCCTTAACTGAAAACCTCTTTTTTAATACCTACGTTAATAGCTCTGGAGCAAAAATAGGTTGGAGAGAGTTTTAATTTGTAAAATATATCATCAAGTGAAAGAAGCACAGTGAAATATGGAAATAAACAAAGAAGCATGAAGAGTTTCTTGTCATTTTGTTTTTGGTAACTGTAGAATTGGCAGAGCCTGGAAAGTCTATAAAGACATCGTTGTGTATTTCAATTAAGTTTTAGAGCCAGATAGTTAAAAGGCAAATTCATTCTCAATATACAGCCTCTGGAACAACGACCATAACATTCATTTAATCAGATGTGACCAAAATGTCAAGACCGTCATAAAGAAATCATTCACTTATCTGGGTTATTATATTAAGAGATTTTATTTATTTATAGTCCAATAAATATAGGGCATGGAAGGAATTGACTTATTTATAGTTGTCTTATTTCATAGTGTTAGTGATTGCCATCCCTTCCATACGGCTGCAGAGCTGCTTAGTTAGGAAATACATAGAAATTATATGACCTGTGTCATCATACTTGGTACTAAAAAGAAGAAATCCAGAAGGCTGGATCCAAAACAAGGTCCAAAACCAGTTCTGGTGCTCTGTACTCTGTGTAATACGTAACCATTATTTCTTTTGAATGCAATATTGCCATTTAAGCTAAGATGTCGTCACTGGAAATGCATAAAAATATCAGCTTAAAAAGTCCCAACACTGGTTGACCATCCCATTGGCCTGTCGCAGACAATGGCCAGCACCAACAGTTTAGCGTAAGAGCTAATGAAACAGAGCAATGATCCATTTCTCCTTCCTTTCTTGTAATGATCAGTGCTGCAGGCATTTCCTCCCCTTGACACTACATTAGGGCCATTGTTTAGTTATCCTTGATAGACCTTTCTGCCATTGACTTCCCTAATCCCAATTTGAATTTGTTAATACCTTTTGCATCCAAACTTAATTTAGCAGTGAGTCACACAGCTCAGTTCCTTGTTGTATGGAAAAGCATTTCCTTTGTTTTTATCTGGTTTTAAACCTGACATTGGATGAATTAATTTGTTTATATGGTGAGAAATAAGGAACAATTGTTCTTTATTAATCTCCTCTGTCCCAGTTATGGTTTTATAAACCTCCTCACCCCACGCAAAAGTCATGCAAAGCTGAAGCTAGTCCACTTAGCCTTTGCATGGGCAGATGCTGAGCAGTCATCCTTGTCCCCCTATGGCATAGTCCCTAGTTCTACTGTCTCCTTTTGCAGTGAGTGTTATCAGAATTGTACCAACACACCTTGTCAGATGTGAAAAAAGTATACAAGAACTGAAGGAGTCCAGGACATGAAATAATGGTGTTTGAAGCTTGCTTATAGATTTAATGAGTGACTTGTTTTGGGAGTTTGGATGCTTCTATCTGGAATAGAAGTGGGGTGCTTTTTCCCTTTCTTTTTCTGAATAAGGTCAAGCTGCTTTACATTTAGACTAAGCAAGCTAGAACTGGCTCCAGAGTGGGAATGTCTGCTCACAGAGGCAATCTGGAGCAGCTATCCATTAAATATGTCAATTTTCTTCCATCAACAAACCCTCAATCTCATTTCTTTCACAGGTGCACTGTGTGGATTAGGTAGGGCATGCTGTGGGTTGAAATTAATTAGTGCCAAAATTTAATTACTCTCAACATCAGTTGCTCCTTATCCACATATTGTGCACAGTATAATTTTTCCATTCCTCTGAGATACACCTCTTCTCATATGGGCTGCACATGTTTCATAAATTAAAATGTGTTAGAGGTTCTCCTTATTCTGGGAAATTTGTGTGATCTGCCAACCACAAACACAAGTAGGAGTTCAAAAGGCTTTAGCAGAATACAGTCTGCTCTAGCAGAGTAAATACACACGTCATTGAACATCTAAGTACGGTACCTAAGTTGATGCTAACTACTGTGTGTGCTATTCAGACAGAATTAAGAGATTAACTGACTTCTAGAGTAGCCTCACTGTTGAAGCATGAATATTCTCCACAGTTTTAATTCAGTAGCATCAACCATTGTCCATTCAGTCCTTCACAAACCTGTAGTAAAAAAAAAAAAAGCAAACCCCATGGGTCTTTCCAGCAATAGACACTTATAGAATAGTACTATATCATGGAAATCAAATTTGTCACAGAAACAAATCTTTCTTAAGCCCAACGTCTAATGTGCATTTTCAGTTCACTTGAATGGTTTCTTCCACAGCCTTTATGGGTTTGACTTTTGACTGGGAAGAGCTGCAGACACTACTATATAAACTAGTGGAGCTCTTACTTGGTGCAATGCTTTGGGAAGATGATCTAGTGGACAATGACTCAGGAGTGCCTCAAGGGCCCTTAATCGGATTCCCTGCTGTGAACCAAATAACACAAGGATTTCTTAAACTTGCCTGCAGAACATCTGTACCCACTTTGTAATTTCAGAGAATTAGTGAAATCAAACTGTTAGCTGAAGTCAGCAGCAAGTGTTATTTTTAGAAGCTGAGGTGAGTGATTCCAGGAGCCCTTACTCTTTGACTCTTGTCATGATGTTACTTACTGAGTGATGGCTCCTTGGGCAGCAACCTAACGGCTCACAGCTGCCATGCCCCTGCCACTCCGTTCCTGTTTATAGAATCATTTGTTTCCATGCTGAGGTGATGCCAACCCACTAGCCCAGCAGGAAATTACTCAGCAGAAGACCTGAGCAGTTTTCTACTACATTACAGCAGCATTCAGAAGAGTCCAGATGTCAATTCTGTGGTGTTGGAGCAGAGCAGGGGAGAAGAGAGGCAAGGGCAGAATGAGGCTTCATCTTTGTTGGCCACTGTAGGACACTAGATTTCCTCGGTTGCCCGTGGAACCAGAGCTAAACAAACTATTAAACTGTCTGCAATTATGTCTTGTGGAACTAGAACCTTGTAAAACTCTAGGCTGGGATATTTTCTGTCTGAATTCTTGAAGTCTGTCCATTTACTGCCTTTACTTCAAATATTCTGTCCCAAATATATCCCTATTAACAGTGACACAGAGTAGTAAACGTCTCACTGATGGAGCAATGACTGTCTTCCATTGGGAAGGAGCAGTCTATTTTGGTATTTTAGGATGCCAATCTTCACTTTATCAACACAATTCGTTTTGCATAGCTGCAGATCATGTGACAAAATTGAACTAATGATGTTTTAAGTTTACTGCTGGAGATTTCAACCTTGCAGCTATAAGAGGATAGGTCTTAGGGTTTTTTTTTTTTCCATCATTATCTTTGCTGAAAATGTTTGAGCTTTCCCGCATATAATTACTGTTCCATAACCCAATGAGATCTTCCAACAATTACAAAAAGCTGCCTGCTGTACTGACACCATGCAGATCTGATTGTGTGTTTGTTTTTCTTGGTAAACCAGGAGTTTTGTCACAATAGGATGCGTATTTTGGCTTTTTGAATACAGCAAGAGGCACAGGAAATCATAAGTGCTGACAAAAGGATTCTGAAGTTTTGTTAGGAGGAAAATATTTCAGAGCCTCCACTGTGAAAACTCCACCCATCTTGATATATGACATTATAACTACTATCTATTTAATAAGAATGACTTAAATGTTACAAATACTGTGCATATTTTCTTTTAGAGTAGTTTTGTAATTCTTATATCCAACACTTACTTATACACAAAATTGCATGGATTTCTCTACATTGAAATCACTTGTGTAAATGTTTCTGAAAAAATGCTGCATTTAACTCTGCTGTTGAGTTCTGTGTTTTTTCAACATAGGCAGCTTTTCCTCTCTGTAACAGAAACACTGCTATTAACGGAAGCTTCGGAGGAATGATAATGATTTCCTTAGTATATAGCATGTGTGTCCCTCCCTGTTGCATCTTCTAATCAGGAAAGGGCCTTTCTCAAACAGGCTTAACATGTGTTCCTCATTAAACTTTTTTCTTGAAGTGATTTAAAGATGAAGGGCAAAGCATTACCAAGCACAGTGGAACAGAAGATTCAGTTTTGTGGGTGAGGGATGGTCAGGAAGGTTGCCGTCTCAGGGCTGGGATTTCCCATCCATGCTGCATGCACTTGGCTGGCCCACTGACCATTGTTTCAAGTGATATGCTGTGTTGGCTCCCACGCAAGGTGACTTTTTTTGTATGTCCCATTTACAGTACAAACTCTTAGAGTATCTGGGATACAGGCTTATCATGGCTTCCCTGAATACAGGGGAAATTCCTGGTATGTGCCAGGAACAAGAAAGTTGAAGGCCCCTCAGTGACAGAAAATGGGGCGGAACCCTTGTTGAAGGCATGTGAGCTGTGAATCTGAGAGGCAAATTTACCACCTTCCTTACCTCCCACTGTAGAAAAAACCCAGTGCTCTCTTGGTCTTCTGTATGCTCTTTTCTTTAGGGCAATGTACACCTCATGCAGTTTTGTCATTGTATTGTGCAAGTACGGAGTGATCTCTCTAACTTGATTAGCCAGGATTGTGTCTGATACGGGGCTGTTTGTTCCTTAAAGTTTTCCTTATTTTGAAACGTTGATTTATCAAGGAAGCTGTATGAGTCAAGGCACCCCTTCTAACATTAGACTGTAAAAAACGAACAAACAAAAGAAAAACAGAGAGCAATGAGTGGTTTGGGGCTGAGGCTTCTAGGGGAAGCAGTTACAAGAGTGTTAACTTCATTTAGCTAGTCTGCTGCTATTAGAGCGTTGGGTTTATCTCTGGTATATTTATTCTTTGCTGTACTCCAAGGAGAGAAACCTGTGTGACAGAAAAGATGATGACGACAGAATAACAGGCAAACAGTTTAAACCCTTTGGCTTTAAGACATTGTGGCTGAACCCAGGACAGACATCATTGCTTCTTTAATCTCACCTCCAGCCACCTGTTCTCTCTGGCCTCACATGTCAGATAAACTCTCAGGGATTGCATCTGTCATCTGTTTGTGGGGTGTTGATCTCCTAGGACAAGGAGGTCAAATATATAAAATAAAATAAATGGATCAACATAATGCTTGACAGGTGAAGTTCAATTTATTAATAAAAATTATTAAAGCTAGAAATACTTTTTCTTATTTTAAGAATGACACTTCCATGGAACATATAAGTCTCCTCACATAAAGGTGGGGCTGCCTCTTGACTTGCTTCCTACTTCCAGATTTCCTTTTTAACCACGGCAGGAAGATTGTGGTCGTGACAAGAGGAAAACGAAACACAGAAGAACAGTTAGTAGCAGTGAGTTTCGTCATGTTTAGAAATAGCCTGTGTGCAAAAACAATTGTTGGCAGCTTTCACTGATTTCAGTGATGGGTTTTGTTTACTCAGACCTGACCACCCCCTGTTCACCAGTCTTTTCACATGCCTCAGTCATGAGTTGGAGTCTCTCAGCACCCCCACATCGAGCTGTTAATCATTCTGCCTTTCAAAACTGGTTATGGCTCTCAGTGGTGGGCAGAGCTTAGCCAGTGGGTGGGGACCAGCTCTGTTTGAGTTCAGTCTACCATAAGTACACTAAAGTTTTTTACTGATATGTATAATACAAAAGGTAAGAAATAAAAGTTCTCCCAAACCGTTCACAGTGAGCTGTCATTCCAGAGAGATAAGAGAGAGTCAAGGCTGACATCCACTCTACAGAAGAGGTAGGCACACCATTATCTGGTTTCTGAAGTCAAATGCAACCCTTGTCATGAAGTTCATGCCTTAAAACTGATATATTAGGTAGCATTCAAGCTCATCAGTGGGCAACAGGGTAGTTCTGGGGTTAAAACGCATAGCTAGGAGTCAGGACACCAGTGCTCAAATTCCAGTCTTGCTATTATGAACTGATTGCACTATGAATTTCAAAGTTACAATTTTCTGTCATTATATCTATTCTATGGGTGGTGAAAGCTGAACAGCAGTGAAGATTCAGACCACTGTGTCCCATATGCAGGGGTAATGTCAGACAATGGAATAGCAAACACATCCAAAACTCATCTATGTTACAGTGTCCATGAGTGGAGCTGCAACTAAACCATGGGATCCTGAATTACATGGGATCCTGAATTACAAGTCCTCTTAAAGGACCCTCCTCAGGGATGGTACCATTTTTTCACTTATTTTATTACAACAGTCCAAAATACCAGGATGAGTGTCTGGGTGAGTTACGCTTTTCCTTATCCACTGTGTTTTATAGGGCATTTTGGTTCATCACATTCATGTTGGAACAACCATCATCCTTCACCATTTGTACGTGTAAGTGTAACTGCACGTGTCTGTTCATATTTTTGATGTACTTGTTGGTGTAGGAATAGCTTGGCTTTGCACAGTTCTGTCCTGCATGAGGAACCACCCACAACTGTCCTGATGTTGCTGCGTGTGAAATGGCAGCAAACAGCTTCTTTCACACTCAGATGTGAAGCAAAGGGGAAAGGAAAGGTTTAGTTGCAGCGCCCTGTGCTGCCTCAACTGTCTGCAGTACTGGGGGTAAGGTGCTTGAGTGTATCCCCTTTTGCTTTTTCAGTGAATTGCATCTTCCTGTCTTTAGTGTTGGGGGTGGGAGGTTGCTTTGTCTGTGGGGATTGTGTTTGCCTTCATCTGTAATGAAAAGGCCGACGTACCACACCCTAGGTCCTGAGGAGAGCTGTCTTCCATCAGCGCAGCAGACCCCAGGGAGATGTAGAGATCCTGAGGGAGGGGTTGTATCTAATCTAACCTGCTCTGGGTTAAAGTTTTGGACTTGCTGTAATTTTGATTAATGAGCTGTTCTGCCCCAAATATTTCTTGGATGTCTACATTACCATTTTCAATTGTGCTAACTCAAACAAACCAGCAATCAATTAACTAGAATTACAGTACGACCAAAACTGTGGGCTAAACAAAGCCATCGTGAAGAAACTGGCTTTCAGCCCAGTATCTGCTGATGATGGGATATGAAACAGTCTATTGATTCTGCAGCTCTTGAATTCTTGTACAAAAGAAGAAACAATGCTATTTGCCTTTTCAATAAGGAAAAAAAAAATCCCATTTTATCCACTATTGCCACTTAAAAAAAGGAAAGTAAATTACTGAGCCAATTTTAGAAGGCTGTATAAAAAGGACTACTTTCAGCACATTAAGAAAACCTCAGGTTAGAGTTATACAAACATAGAGCAACCATAAAAGAAAGGCAAGACCACTGAATTTTAAACTATATTTGTATCTCCACCTGTCAAAAATGTTGCGCAAACTTTTGGTGATATTTTCAGCTTTCTAAGCTTCTAGCAGTTCATGTATATTAGATATTAGGAAATATCCAGCTTCCACCACCTTTGGATTGGATATTAGGAAAATCTTAATTCACTGAAAGGGCTGTAAGGCACAGAACCAGGCTGTCCAGGGAAGCAGTTGAGTCACTACCCTTGGAGGTATTTAAAATACATGTAGTTACGGTGCTTAGGGACATGGTTTAGTGGTTGGAGTTGGCAGTGCTAGGTTAACAGTTGGACTTGATGACCTCAAGGGTCTTTTCTAACCCAAATAATTCAATGATTCTGTGTAAAAAAACATTTGAGAAGACAAACAAGCTCTGTCATGTTTCTGTGCTGGTGACTGGCACTTTGTCATTAATGCTGTGACATTTAGTGCTTTAGGACAGAATCTTAAAATGTATAAAGATCTCAGCTTTGACCTAAGAGTTTCTAGTATTCATTATTTGGGTGAAAAAAATCTGGAAACTTGGAACAAACACATACAAAGAGCTTAAAAAGACAAGCAACAGCAACTGCAAGCATAACTTTCAAAAAGCTCTTAATTTTAATGAATCCTCTGTTCTGGAGGAGAGTTTCGTGGTTTTTCAATACGTGAGGGTTGCTAATACAAAAAGTGTGCAGCAATTGTAAAAGCAACAACCAGTCCAGCTGCATTCCCTGTGCAGAAACTGAGAGGGACAACAAGCCATAATTTGTGGTGTCACCGCCCCCCTTTGCCTCAGTTAAGGAGTATTATTATTCTTAACACAAAACAAACTATTGCTTAGGCTCCAACTGAAAGTTTCAAAGCCTCATAAATCTGCCAGGTCAAAGCCAATTTTCACTGGAATTTTGGAAAGGAACTTCTTTTCTTGAGAGAAATATCCAGGGCTAATTTAGATTTCCTTTTACTCCTTCTTTTCACAGCATCATCCAAATACAAAGTGTTCTTCAAATGGAAGTATATGAATTTTCCTCTCTGACCAACCTCAATCTGTACATGCCTGCAATTTAGTTTACCACAGCAAACACAAGCAGCACACCTACAAAGAGCATATATCCCCCTTTAGCCTGGAGGTGCTGAGAACTCTCTTCATGCAGCAATTGATTTTGTGAGCGACTGCACATTAATCACTGATGGACTTTAGGTAGAAGAGTGCTGCCTAAGCTGTTGTCTGTAAGATCTCAGGCAAGGCAGGTACATAACCTGCACAGAGCCAAGTCCTCGAAGGAGTGATGTTGGGTGGCACATGGGAAGGATGCAGCACATGAGCATCTCCAGTGTTATATGATGGGCCGTGGCTCAGATGCTTCAGGGACAAGAAACAAAAGCAGAGCTCAGTGTGAAGTCTGTATGGAACAGGGAGGAGCGTCGGTAATAAAAGGTTTGGAATCTGCTGCTGCTGAGGAGAGTTGCTGGCTCCAAAATATGAAGAGGAAGGGTTTTATTGTTTTAATAAAAAGGAAAGTAGTTCCATGAGGGCTCAGCAGACAGCTGAGGCAATATTCAGGAAAGTCTACTCAAAAGGAAGGATGTGTGTACGCGCGCTTTCTCTGATTGCCCTTTCGAGAGTAATTTCTTTGTGCTACTTTTTCTGCTTTGGAGTATCCTCCTAGGTGGAAAGACCAGCCTTCAGAAATTATGGGTTTCTCCCCCCTTTTCTTAGCCTGTGTTTCTTCCGTCACTCCCTTCCTGCTATAATACTTAAGTGTCTTCCTTCATGTGTTGTGTTCTACATGGAAAACCTGCTTGCAGCAAAACCTGCTTGCAGTACAGTGTTTTCTAGACTCCATATTTTCTCTTTGCAATATGTGGTGCTATTTGTTTGCTAATATGCAAAAGAAAGAAGATGAGTAATGGAAGGGGAGATCTGAGGTCTCTTTCTTTCTCTGGACATTTATTCCATTCTCATGGTTGCTTCTGAAATTCTTTTCTGCTTCTATGCAAACAAGTTTGGCCTGGAGCATCAATGAATGCAGTGAGAGAATAGTCATGATCAGTCCAAGATCTCCACAAAGAACTCAGATGAGAAAGGCAGCAAAAGGGTAGGTTTTACAGCGAGAGATTGCTCAAGATACGATGATGAGATGAGATATGAGATAGTTTTGTGGTTTGGTGGTATAGGGCTAAGGGTTGGACTTGATGATCTTGAAGGTCACTTCCAACCTTGATGATGATTCTACGATTCTATATTTGGTGTCCTGGGACAAGCCTCTTATTTTTTTTTTTTCCAGTTGCTAAATCTTTTCCTTCAGGCAAGAACAACTGAATTTAACAAGGGTTTGGCTTACTTTGTTTTGTGGAAGCATATAATAGGCCCATAGACTCAGTCTGTCAAAACATATGGTCCTGGGCCTAAAGAGAAGCAACATAAAGGTGGTGGTTTTTTAATGAATAAAAAAAAAAAAAGCAATTAAGCAATTAAGGCAGACAACCCAAATGATCTGCCTCTAATGGAAATTTAAATAAACACATTCTTTTCCTTGTTAAATACAGTCAAAAGGGTCTTCATTCTGAGAAACATGCTGAAAGTGTTTCTTTGTCTACCATGCACATCAGCTGTGACTCACTTGTTTTTATACAAAGAAGCCTATAACAGTGTCTGCATCTGCTGGTATTGCTTTCCAGTGAATTGGTTTTACATCATACTAGTCCATAAGATTCAGAAAAATAATTGTAATATCTGTTGGTCCTAACAACACATTGTAGTTAAATCACACCTTCACTTTACAGGTAAAAAAATCCACTTTACAGGCTTGCCAGCCTTGTTTAGCATCTTTTTTTCCTGCATTATGTAGCCCTAGGACTCTTGGCTGCTCTCCTAGCTATCCCTGCACTTTCGGACTTGTTCCTCTATCAGGATATGTCTTAACATTATTGATCATGAACCCATCTGGGCTGCTCCATTGTGGCAAGATATTTCTGCCCAGCTAGAGAACCTAACTGTAAAAGCAGGTCATGTAGATGCCCATGTACCCAGGAGTGGAGCCACTGAAGAACATCATAACAACCATCAGGTCAATTAGGCTCCTAAGGCTGAAGTAGCTCAAGTAGATCTGGAGTGGCAACATAAGGGTGAATTATTAGTAGCTTGCTGGGCCCATGACACCTCAGGCCATCAAGGAAGAGACGCAACATATAGATGGGTTTGTGATCAAGGGGTGGATTTAAGCATGGACACTATATCACAGGTTATCCATGAACGTGAGATGCATGCCTCAAGCAAGCAAGCTAAGCAGTTAAGCCTTTGTGGTATGGAGGACGATGGCTACAACATAAATAAGGAGGAGTCCAGAAGATCAATTACATAACTCTCCCAGACACATCACGGCAAGTGGTATGTGCTTACAATGGTAGAAGCAACCACTGGCTGGCTAGAAACTTACCCTATGCCCCATGCCACCACCTGGAGCTATCTCATAGACACCTGGGCCAAAGAACATGGCATCAAATGGGTATGTCATATACTCTACCGTGCACCAGCCTCCAGGAAAATTGGGAGGTACAATGGACTGTTAAAAACTCCAAGAGCAATGGGGTGGTAGAACCCTAAAAAAAATGGGATATGTATTTAGCCAAGGCCAGCTTGTTAATTAACTCCAGGAGGTCTAGCAATCAAGCTGGCCCTGCCCAGTCAAAACTTCCACATGCTGTAGAAGGGGGTAAAGCCCCTGTAGCTTGGGTGAAAAACCAGTTGGGGAAGACAGTCTGGGTTATCCCTGCTTCAGGCAAAGGCAAACCCATTTGTGGGATTACTTTTGCTCAGGAACCTGGGTACACTTGGTGGGTGATGCAAAAGGATGAGGAAGCCCCGTGTGTACCCCAAGAGGATTTAATTTTAGGTAAGGACAGATGCTAAACTGTTGCTGTGCAATGTATAAAAGATATTATTTTATGAACCATCCAAATCAACTGAAAATGTAGGATCTGGGAATGATGTAGATGGTGTGGAAAAAGGGATGGATAATGTCCTGTTTCTGGCCTGGACAGGGTTAACTTCCCCAAGCAGCCAGCACAGGTGAGCTGAGCTGGCTCAGGCTGTTTTCCACACCAGGTAACATCATGCCCCCATAAAAGGGGCTGCTTGTGAAGGGGTGGGTCCATATGGCTTGAGGGCAGTCTGAGTGCAGTTGGGCAGTGGGTCAGTCAGTGCTTCGTGATGCCACATTGTTGGGTCAGTAAAGTGCTCTGTATTACCAGCATGTGTGTATTCTGTCAGGGGCTCTGCTGTTGTTCCCCTTTCACGGTGTTGTGTCAGCGACTGTTCTTATCTCAACCCATGGGGATTGGGCTGTTTCCCCTCCCATGGGAAGGGTAAGTGAGCAAAGTGGGGTGCTCAGCTGCTGCCTGGGGCTGAACCAGGATACATACACTCTTATTAAGGGCAGGTCTGCGCAGCAGCAGTGTGCAACACTGACATGGTTGTGTTTTGGGAAGCACAGCTGTGAGGACCTGTCTTCAGGAATGGCAAACCATGGTTGTTAGGTATCGAAGTGAGTTTAGCTTCCATGCACAAGCACTCTTGATTTTTTTGGCCTAGACAAACTAAGAAGTCTTGTGTCAACCTATTGCAGTGTCTTGTAGGTGAAATGGGCAGCTGGAGAGGCATCAGTGTTTTCCCAAGAGTTACTTGTGTCAATGAAGCAACCTGGGACTTTGTTTGCAGCCTTGGTAAAGCCATTGTAGGCTGAATTAGTTACAGTACAAAGCTATCTGCTCACCAGTAGGGGGTTTTAACATTACAGACTTTTCTTAAACCTCATGAGGTTAACAGGAATTATTTTATTTACTAGAGCTTGTTTTTTCACTTTCCAGCTCTTTAAAGAATGAAGGTGAGATCTTCTGGCTCCTAGGCCCTTCTCTCTTGCATTTTTTTTCCCCAGTTGCTGCTTGCTAACTGCTCAGTCTGCACAGATGAGCCTGTGGTCCTCTGATGGAAGGCAGGAGAAGTCAGTGGGGCGGGAACATTGCCTCCTTTCAGTACACTTCCCAGGGCGACGGCCTCTCTTTTTTAGCCAGTCATGTGGCTGTAACACAGTACTTCAGTCACTGTGCCTCGTGAACATTATTGCAGTATAAGTAATAAACAGCACTGTTATCTGAGGGCCTTCAAAAATATCACCCTGTAAGTATATTTCTTATCACTGGATTTGGGATATTTGGGAATGGTTACTATTAGTTGCCCAGAACCAGGATGTGCTTGATGATGGTTGTTAGACTAGAGGTATTGAGTAAACATTGTCATAGCTGACTGAATTTCTGTGGCCGTACCCTCACTTGTACAGCTTTCACAGGACAAGAGGCCAAGACTGAAAGAAAACATGGGAGTTTCATGGAGCACAATTACAATTGTTTATTCAATTATTAGCCAGTCCTGAAATGACTCACAACACAGCTGCTTAGATTTACAGGCAGTTAGCAGATGTAAGTGTGCGTTGGCTTTTTTGTTCAGTCAAAGTGGTGTGGTGGGACAGTGTCCTGAGCCAGCTGTATCACAAAAGGCTTCAGGAAATGGAACAAACTTTTCTTTCTTTCTTGCATCAGTTGCTTTGCGTGTGGCTAAGAAAAAGATCTTCTGAAAGAGATTTCATCTACTGTATCTTGAGATGGCACAGTAATCTTGTAACAGCATTCAGTGAAAGTTGGGCAGTGGTGTCTCTGGGACACACGGAAAACTCTGGGATTGTCTGATCTGCTATTTCCAAAGGCTTTGTTTATTTGTTAATTCTTGCATCTGCAGTAATAATGTAGGGTGCTGGCTGCTTGACTGGAGGAACTTGTCTTTCGAAACATTGACAACTGATACTCAGTTATGCCTCAGAATTGCCACGAACTTTTTCTGTTACATTAACATTCAAATTTTATACTTCTTTGATATAGATAATTGCTTTGTGACCAGAGAGACAATAACCATTGTAGGCCACATCATATAAACAAGTTCTTACAAGATGCTGCAATACATTGCCTTTTCTAGGTAATGTGTTTTCTGGTTTTAATCTTGGGTTGTTCTCCTGTACCAGTCTTCTATGCTAACCTTCTACGCTAATAAAAGGAATTAACATCACATGTCATAACAAACCATTGCCTGTAACTTTAGGGTTTTGTTATTTTGCTTCCCTCACCCACCCATTTTCTTCTTCTGTTTATTTCTTATTTCATTATTTTACTGAGGTGTCTCTTCTGCACTCAATCCTCACTGTCTAATGTTGAGATACTGCCTTGTTTCTGCCTTCTGTTAAACGTACTTTGCATTTTTGCTTTGCTACATGCAACTATTAAAGAATCAAAAGCATCTATTCATACTCTAGGTAGCAAGATTTGTAAAAATTGTAAGAGATTCCCTCTCTCTTTATCTAAGACAGATCTTCATTTCAGGGCTTACATCCTTCTTCCGGATAGGTACTGACTGAGGTCAATGCACGTTCCCAGTTAAGGGTTAACAGCCCTGACTGTTACAACTCCTGATAAAGCTTTGGGACTTCCTTTTCTACTGCCTTGTCTGCCCTCGAGTGTGCAGAATGAAACCAGTGTGGGTTAGTTAAATCTGTTTTCTGGCTTGATAGCATCTGATATATCACCTTCCCTGACCAGCCTGCAGTGGCTGAGCATGAGTTGCTCAGTGTAATTTAAACTTGCCTGAGGGCTGTGATGAATTATCCCTGCTGCCCATGACCTGGTTGGCTTTTGCCACTCCTAGAATTTACTAAGAGATAGGAAACTCTTTCCTCAAGATAGCTTTTTGCTGCACTGGTAGCTTAGGACAGCATGGGATGCAGCTTTGATGAGGATTGGGATGGCTGAACGGTGGCACAGCGGTTATCTGATAGGTGACTGGGAATGCGTGCTGCATTAGACAGCGATACAGCAAAGGAGATTACTGTCCTCTTAGCTCTCTTCTGCAAATCTGCCCCTCAGGATCCTCTCCGATCCATGCCCTGAGAGCCACCCTACAAACCACCTGCTCTGGGGTCATCGTGATCTGATGGCAGCAAACTAGACTAAGGGAGAATATCCAGTCAGTCATGCTTGAGAAAAATACTCAAGGGACTGGCTGGTGATCTTGGAGCAATTAGCCAGAGGCTGAATTTAGTTTATTGCCTACAAAAAAGCATGGTTATTACTCATTACTCAGGAGGTAGTTTAAAACAATTAGTTTAATTATCATGGAGCATTGTGCTTTAAAAGAAACAGCTGAAAGTAGAGAACCACAAGATTTTTCTTTAAGTAGTAAAAGTTCTTTCAATAACAGCTGAGCCAGAAGAAACCAGTGATTATATGTTCGAAGGAGTTTCCTTTGAGTTGAAGTGGATTTCTGTAATCAGATGAGCTCATCTGAATTCTGAGCAACCTGTGTTGGCAGTGCTGAAAAGTAACTCTTAGCTGCTGCTTAAAGCAACCCTAGGGTACTCATTGTTGTGCTCTTAAGACCTCAGTTTTGATCTAGCTTCTTTTGCGTGTATGTGGACATGCCACAAAGCATGCAGCAAAAAAAACCCCAACCAAGAACATTTAAAGGGCATATAATCTTGCACCCCCTAAATGAAACACACAAACCAAAGGCTTAATACTGTTTTTCTGTTTAAGCTAAAAGGAGGCAGCTGTGACCTGAGAAACAAGGGTTTCCTGTGTGCTCAGTCAGCCTGGCTGCTGTGTGAGCAACTGAACAGAGAAGAAGGAAGAGTTGGGATCATGCTTCAGCCTTATTTTGGATGCCCTATTCAGAGAAAAGGGGTAAGCATTGTGCACCCTGGAGGAGTTCCAATGGTTCATCCTTACCTGGTGGCTTGGATATGAGGAGTGTGGAACTAGTGGTGACTTTCCTCCAGAGCAGAGTGACTGAAGGCTGTCCTTGTCCACAAGGTTAAAAAGAACTGGTCGCTTCTATCTAGTCTGATGACCCAAAATACTCCAAAGAAATATCCAGTGGGAAGAAGAAGATAAGCCCTTATAAGACTGAAACATGGGTTTTGCTTGCAAGGGAGTAGATGCAAATGTTTTCAGGAATAAGCCAGGATAAAAGCTTTCTGGAGAATGGATGGGAAATGTAGAAGGCTGTGATCTACTGCAATGCTTAAGAGAGCATAATGAAGTGAAAGCTGTTCTTAAGGACCAAGGCTTGTGAGGCATTTGGGACCTGAGCTAACAGCATAATTGAATTTACCAGAAGTCTAGTTTATGAAAGCTGCAGCTGTCTGCATGCTTTTTCTTATGAACTACAGTTGCATTTGGGGGGCATCCAAGCAGTACTGCTATGTGGAAAAGCAAGTGATCTCAAAGATGTCTACTTCTGCGCAGAAACATTCCCAGACAAAGCAGGAATCAAACCCTCTCCCTAGAAAGATGAAGTTCAGTCAGTTCCTTCCACCTGATATCTTGTTCTTTTTCTAATGTTGACATTCTTCATACTTGTAACCACTAAACTTCATCATCTTACTCCCATTCACTTTGTTTCCCAAGGCAAGTGGCAAGCGAAGTCATCTTGTACTTAAAGTACTTCCACTTAATCTTTGTAGTAAGATTGGGAGTGAGGCATTTTAACTTTGTAGTCTGTGATTAAAAGTTTTAGCAGCTGTTGCTATGAAGACTTACACATGCTTCCAATTTTTCTCACAGGTATCTCATCAATTGGAGGTAGTTGAATACCTACAGGACCCAGGCATAAAATAGATATGATAGCATTTTATTTGATATTAATTATTGTACTGGAACATATAATTACTGGAATGGTTGTATACTGCTTGGCATTAATGTACATGAAAGAGTATGTTTTATTAAGTAGGGGCATAGCTCTAAAAAACCCCACTCTTAATAACATTGCTTTGCAAAGCAAATGAGTGTACCTGTGCCTGCCAATTAAATTGTAACGTGGGTGGAATAATTAATTTGGATGCTAGGCAAGGAGCACATTGCAGATTTTTTTTTTTTTTTTAATTTAGGCAGACTGGGGAGTGCCTGGGTTAAGATTACATCCATTTTTCCTCCCTAGCCCCCTCATGCATGCCATGGATGCAGCTGCTTGCTTCTACTGATTCCTCCCCAAATCAGATCAAACAAACAAATCTGGGATGTATCTCTTTGCTTTTTAAGTGTTTGTGGGGTGTCTTTACATGTAGCATTTTTCTGCTGTTGTAGGGACAGAATTCCCACCCCCCCCAATTCTAACTGCTCTCCTTCAAGTGAATGCTGAAATCCATCATCAGCCAACAAAACTGAAGTGACCCAGATTTCTGTACATTTAAAAACATTGCTTAGAGTTTTGCTGAGCCAAAATGAAACAAATGTTATCATGACAACTGTTGCACTTCAGTCCTGGTGATGTAAACAAATACTATGATGTCTGAGATCATATTATATGTAAAAACCTATGGGTAGAGTAGCTGACATAAGCAGACTTCTTAAAAGAAAGGAAAATACCAAAGGGGGAGATTCTCTTAGGCTACAGGTCCCCAACCACGGCAAGCAGACCACTTTCAAGTGGTATGTGAAGGCAGGTCCCGGCCACCTGTGTGACAGAATTCCTCAGTGTTGTGAGCTCTTGACTGCAGGGCAGCAGGAGGGACAGAAGAGAAGAGCTGATGGACTGAGCTGGAACCCACTTTATGTGTGTCACCTGGATTACCTTCAGAGGTAAGAGTTTGCATGGTTTGTCCATGTATCTAATTCTTCCCAAAATGGGTGATTCTTCAGAGAATTCTGTTTTGTATTACAGGGCTGAAAACCTGATCTTCAAACCTCTATCATTCTTTCTAGAATGGTTGTACTCTATCAGTCAATTGACATAAAACTGGAAGCATTTGGTCAGCCCACTGGAACGCTACTTTGAGTACAAGCAAACAGAACCCAGACAGGCTCCTGATGGGTCCCTTTGGGGAAAGGGAGGTGGAAGGATGAAGAGAGACGAAGAGCCTTCTCCTCTTGAAGATTTTTCCTGTTAGTCACAGCACTGAGGAAAAACAAACTCCATATGGAACAGATCATTTAAGGCCTTTAAAACATATTTGCTGGGACTGTACAGTACTTGGAATATTTTGTGGTTTGGGGGTTTTGTTCTTTTATTTCCCATTTGGGGATGTGTGTGCATTTTAATTTGGCCTGAGTTAAATGCACCAACCAGTAGTTTGTTTTGTTATCATCTTGAAAGGATGATAAAGGAAAAACATTCCCTGATTCCCTCAAATGGGAAACAGTTACAAATGCTTCACCCAGTAGTTTCATTAGAGAGATTTTTTTTTGCTGCCTTCCCTCCCCCCCCGCCCAGTTGGCATGCAAACAAAAGCCAAATTTTTGTCCTCAGCACAAGGCCAGAGCATAGTGTGCTGAAGCAAGGATGTGTGCTCGGTTGGATGCTGAATTCAGACACAGAGCAGCCATGTAGTGCAGTAGGTCATGACCAGTGGGCTTGGTTTAGTGGAGCTACTAGTCACATCTGAAATTCTTTGCTATTTCCCCATTTGAATTTTGTAGAACACAATTACTGACCAGTAACTGTGGAGTCCAGCCTTCTGTGATCTGCGTTGCTCACCTGATAGGACAGCGCTGGCTCACAGGGAAGGAGGGTTGGAGCAGGACTTACCCCTTGGTGATAACTAATCTCTAATGCTGCACTGTGAATAAATGTTATGCGTAAGAATCACTGTCATTAAAGCAGTTGAGGTTTCCTTACTGAAAAAACTAATATAGTCCCTCCCACTTATTAAACACAAACCTTAGGTGGCCACAATTAATGCGTATATGTGTTGATCTTTTAAATTTCAGCACTGATCTGAGGCATAGTCAGCGTACACGGTGGGAAAGAGAGCCCTGGGCTTCTGAATTAATGACACCGAAACAGACCCTGCCAGGGCTTGCTGCTTTTTTTTTTTTTTTTAAAGGATTCCAGTGAGAACAGGTAAGATGAAGGTAAACACTGAAAACTTCCTGCTTCTCTGAATTACTGCTGCAGTTACTTGTTTTGACATCCTAAAACTACAAGCTATTCTGACTACCCCAATTTCCTCATATTCCACGTGCTCAACGTTAGGATGAGTAGAGGGAGAAGCTGTGCTACAGAACAAAAGTGCTGGAGTGCTACTGAACATGAGGTACGGCTTTACAGGGAACTGAGGATTTTGTAAGGGCTCAGGAGAATGAGGACCACTGAATGCACATGAAGAATTCAGGCTTTATTTAAGCAGTTTCTGTCCTCGTGTGTGTCTTGCCCAATACTTAATTTATTTTTTTTTTAAGAAAAGTCACTCTAGACTCACCTTTTCAAAGCTGATGGCCGGGAAGGCTGCCAGGAGGCAGGTGTAATCTCCAAAACCTCTTTAAATTTGCTTTTTAGTGACGGCATTTCAGGGTGGACCTGTCCCCTTCGCTTTTTGGCAATTCGTACTCATTTTGCAGAAGCGATTTAATATCGGTGTGGCGCGTCAGATCATTGGATTTAAAGCCCGCGGAGGAGGAGAGGAGCCGCGGAGAGCCGGGTGCGGCGGCATGGGGCTCCCGGCCCAGGCGGTGCCCTGACAGCGGAGGGCGGGCAGGGAAGCCGAGGGCTGACTCTCTGCGTGAAAACAGTAGCTGGTTTTTTAGGTTGGTTTCTTTTTTTTTCTTTCCTTTTCTCTTCCTCCCTTCTTCTTTCTGGGGCTGTAATCCGACTGCTCTCTTTGGCTCGGCTCCAGAGACGAGTCCGAGTGGTTAATCTCTCTTTCCCCTCCTTTCCCAGCCTCCGGGGGAGGAGGCGAAGGGGAGCGGAGTCAGCTGCAGCCCGGGGCCGGGCCGGGCCTCCCTGGGGAGGGGCTGAGGCAGCGGCTCGGCTGCGGGAGCTGCATGGAGGAGGGGAGTTTCAGAGACTCTCTGCCCGGACTGGAGGAGGAGGAGGAAGTTTGGAGGTTAAACCGCTGCCCGGAGCCCGAGCGCACGGAGGGAGCCGGGGCGCGGCCGCTGGGAAGAGGACACCCGGTACCGCCGCTGCTGAATGAGCTGCGGGGCGGGGGGTGGGGATAACCCCCCGCGCTCCCTGGCCCGCACCCCTGCGCCTGGATTTTAAACGGGAGGAGGAGCGGGTGTGCGAGAGCAGAGGACGGCGAGAGGCTGCCGCCGCCGGTGAGCGCAGGGGCTTTGTTCACTGGGGAGGGGGCGGGTGGTCGGTCGGTGAGGTACCCGGTGCCCTGTAACGCCCTGAGACCACCCGGGCAAGACGCGGCGCGGCGGCCCCAGCTGCCGGCCCCTGGGGTTTTCTGCTGGGGGGAGCGGGCGTTTTGTGTCCCGAGCCTTTGTGCGAGCCCCGCCGCTGCCCCCGGCTCCTCTCCCCGCCTCTGGCAGCCGGCGGTAGCAGGCACCGTGCGCCGGGCTTTCGTCAGGGCTCCGGCAGCGACCGGCTGCTGTTTGCGCTGCCCGCCGAGGTGCTTTGTGTTCGGCCGCTCCGCCGCAGCCTGTGCGCGGCCGAGCAGCATCGCATGCCCTCTGCCTGCGGGCTCAGCCCAGGGCTGCAGGCTGCCTCGGGTCCTTCTCGGGGCGGGGAGGCGATGTTTCCTTGCGCATAGGGTGGAACTGCACGGCGCTTCAGGTTTCGTGCGGATGCTCCAGCGAAACCGCGTCTGCTGGAAAACTCCTCTGTCCCGTTAAAGCCTTCCATTTTTGGCGTTTCAAAGTAACGTTACTCGGGCTGTGATGCGCTGGCCTAACGGGGGTTACAGAACCAGGAACGATCTTATAAAGTATCAGGAAAGCTTATTCTGGGGAGGGAAGAAGATGGAGAGGCAGTCGGGGCAGAGCGTTGTCCTGCCATCCTGTGGGACCGTGGACGTGCTTCCCTATCTCCTGCCCTCGCTCTTTCCCTACTTTGCGTGTTGCGTGTCCCGGTGCTCCTTGCCCTCTTGTTGAAGGAGAAGCGCTTCAGAGCCCATCCTTGGGCTGTGTCGGCAGACCCGAGGCACTCCTTTTCTTTCTCTCTTCACAAGCCACCGTGCTCTGAGTACGAGGGAAGGGGACCTGAAACAAACTTCGCCGTACGTTCAGCTGGCTTCCAACATGGTCTCTCTTTAGTTGGCTTTCCCCCCTCCTTTAATTATTAATTGGCAGCCTCAGAAACAGCTGTGGCCTTGCTTTTTTTCTTTTAATGCTTGCTGGTACTTCAGCAATTTAATAACGCTGCCTAGAGAGCCTGATGACTTATAGGTGTTTTGAAAGCTGTGTAATAAGAGCCTACTAATAGTCATCTTTTGCTACTGTTCATTCTTGGAGGGAACAGACTTTGCTGCCTGAGAGTTGCGGTTCAAATTTCCACAAGCGTTTGTTGCCCGTGCCTCTAGCTAAATTTATAAAGGAATCCTGTTAGCCTGCACAAAGCTAAATCTGGCTGTAGCAGCTCCTGGCTGTATAATTCACTGTGGTTGGCAAGGCACAATATATAGCTTCCTCGAGCTTTATTTTTAAATGGGTTTTTGGGATGATTTTTGTGTGTGTGTGGCACGTAGTTGTCATTATTTTGGGAACCCTTCACTAATGTGTGCGTGCTTTGAGATGAAAACATAAGAGTTATGCTAAGGTTGGAAAATGTATTAATAGAGTGCTTGTCTTGAAAATGAGATGGCAGTTTGAGATTGACCTCTTAATGAATATTGGTATTGTTCTCAGGTCTGTGCAGATGCTTAGCCATTAAACTCTGACTCTCTGCTCCTCCTCTGTGTTCTCAGTTGGCAATCTAGAAATGATGCAGAGAACTCCAGCAAAAGGTTCTGTTTTAGATGTGTTCATTTACAGGAACGCTGGCTTTTTCTCACAGACCTGGGGAGCCCTAGGTCCACATCAACCTGTGGCCATAGGACTTAGTGCATCCCTGCAAAGGCATGTTGGGTTTGCAACGCTGGGTGTTAATGTGACATTTTTCTTGTTGTTTTACTTAAGATTAAAAAAATAAAAAAGAAGAAAAAGGGAAAAATAGCTGTGCAATCAAATTGGTTTGTAATTTATAGTCTTACTTGATAATGTCTTGCAAAAACTGTTTTTAAGTGAGGGTAGATGTTAAGAATGTGCAGGTTTGGAAATCGTGAAGTAGTGAACTTAGTTTACTGTCAGCTCTTACCGGTTTCAGGACATCTGCTAATGTGGCGTTCTTCCTTGGACAGGATGTGAGAATACAGGTCAACTGTCCAGAGGCATATTTTGGGCCTGAAGTAGTTGGTTGTAAGGCTTTGAAATAAACTATGCCCAGTAACAGGGTTTGGAGCTAACCTAACTGACTTCTTGGTACCTTTCTGTGGTGTGGGGTTTTTTGTGGGTGTATTTGTGGTTTCTTGCTTGGTGATGTTTCATCTGTTTTGGTTTTGGTCTTTTGGTTGGTGGGTTGTTGGGTTTTTTTAGTGGGATTGTGTTTTGTTTTATTTTAAACAGTTGTGACCTAAAATGTTAAAGCTAGAAGGGAAGTGAAAATATCTGCTTACTTGTTTAATAAGTAATTTAGGCAAGTCATAACTTTTTAGTACTTCTTGCTACTGTTACATAAATATATTGGTATGGTTGAGCCTTTTACTGATGCAGTTTTTCACGGGTTACTAGTATTTTTGCTAAGTCAGTTGGAGTAGCATACATTTTTGAAAGCTTCCTCATGCATTTGTTTGGATGGCCATATACCTGCTGTCCTTTCCTTTGCTTGTGATTTCTTGGCTGCAATTCAGGAAGGGCTTTTTCAGCCCCGCTAACTGGTTAGGGTTATGGCAACTGATGTAGGCTCATACTTGAAGTAGTGCTTTATTAGCCTTGAATGCAGACTCTGTGGTGCAAAGCTGATCAGTTTTCTCTAACCACATAGCACTAACAGAACTGTAATTGTGATAGTGGCTTCTGCTGCCTTACTTTTTAGGTGAACCTGAAGATATAACTAACAAGAATATAGTTACAAAATCTGCTGTTAATAATTTTGAAGAATACTTCCATAGATTAGCCTGAGACAACGCTATTTAAAAAAAAAAAAAGGTTTTTAGAGGGGTATCCTCTCTAAAATTTAAGTGTGCCCTTTATATAAACAAAGACCAACACCAATCCAAAACAATTCCAAGTGAAGGCTATGACCAAATATGTGAAAGTGGAATGTTTTATCTTTTTTTTTTAAGTTCCAAATAACAATCTTCTAGCAGATATTTAGCACACTTAAAGCATACCAAGGACTCATCCAACTGTTTATTTTTATTTATTTGTTTCCTTCATGCTTGGTTGCCACTCCAGCAATTGTCAGGCGCTGCTTCATCTCTCCCCAGCCAAGCCAGAACTGCAGTTCTTGGCCTTTAGAGCATGGGGTTATGGAGAGGTGCCACATTGCTGGTAGCAGTTGGGGGTGATGCTCAGCATGGCCCTCTCATGTACCCCAAGTCCATGGGGTCAGATGCGCTGGGTCAGGAAATAATTGAAACATCCAGCCTGATGATAAAGGGAGCTGTTTGCAGGACTCTGATTACAAGCATTGCTCAGATTAGACATCTATAAAGCTGTGGCAGTTATAAGTTAGTACAAAGGAATTAATCTGATGTGCATTCCCTTTTGTATTCAGCCATGTGTTGAGAAGGATGATTGCTGTGTTAAAGAAACATTTTATTGACATGTTAAATTAGTTGTGGCTTTAAGTTACTTTGCTCTAAGTTTCTTAGAGGCCCAAGTGTAGTGCACAGATTTTTAGCTAAAAATCTACAATAGAAGACAGAATAGTGGCATATGAAAAAATGTGATTTAGTGATGTAATGTTTGCCAAAGACATTTGGAGTAGTTGTGATTATATATGGCAGTGCTCTTACAATGAGCTGGAGTTTTTGCTTGTGGGGACAATGAAGATGTTTTACCACTACTTACTCTAAATAGAGTTCTGCTTTTGTAATGTTAAGAGGGGAGAAAAAAATTATTGCAGCCCTCAGCAAAGTGGAGTGGCTGAATGCTTTGTTCTAAGAACCTGCATTACTGTGGCTACACAGAGTTTTAGTTTGTAGGACTGGCAATGAAGAAAAAAAGTGGAAAAAAGCATTATTCTTGTAAACTGAGGATGCAGGGGACATGGAATTTGTCTGTGTTGCGCCCCACTTCCCCCTTTTTTTTTTAAGATGCTTTTCAAAGCATTTCTAGTAGCTGCTTATTTAATAGCTGATTAAGCCTCTCATTATGGGAGACTAACCAAAACCACCTAAAGTGCTGTGCTGCATCACCAATTCCAAACAGTGTCCTCCCCATGCCAATTATGGCTCAGTTTTCCCAAACTTGTATGTTTGGCTTATTAACCATTACAATCTTGTAATATTTTAAGTTTCTTTTGATTTTTAAGCCTATTAAAGTCATATTTTCCAGTTCTTTTGTTGTAATTGTCATACACAGAAACTTCTCATTGGAAAGAAGAGCTGAGATTCCCGTGGGATGTCATGGCTCCAAGACTTGGGGCTTTAGAAAGACATTGCACATCAGAGTGAGCACATAAAAACCACAAAATGAAAGAGGGAACAGGAGCAGAGTGAGTGAAGAGGTAAAGTCTTTGGCACATTACCAGTGCATGGCAACAGTTGATCAAAAGTCCAGGGAGTCTTTTACACACGTGGTTAGGAATACAAGAGATGAATGTGAACCGATTAAATAGTATCTTCAAGTTTCAGCAAAGGCTGTTGGTGTTAATTCCATTTCCAGAGGACTCTGCATGTGTGACAAACTGTCTCACAGTGTTAACAGTTTCTCAAATAGTTATAAGGATACATATATATATATATATATATATATACACACACATACACACTTTTTTGTTAGTTGTGGTTGCTGCATGGAATAGGTCTGTCTGGTCTGATTCACTAAGTTGAGTTTATATGAACTTGGCCTAAAATAGGTTTTACTGCAAATTGGATTACAAGTGCAGGAAAAGAAAGAGGCCTAGTCAGGGTGGACTGGGGAAGGAAATGGAAGGAAAAGCTACTGATATTTATCAAGGAGGCCTGAAAGAAGCAGCTGTCCAAGCAAAGTTACAAGCTGCATAAAACCCCTGTCAACAGCTGGCTGGGGCGCCCTCGGAAGGACCTGAATGGATATAGGGATGATCACTCCCATGTTCTTACCAAGCATGATGCAAGGCATTGCTGTGAAAATACAAAGCAAGGTGTTGGTTAAAAAATTTATCTAGACTTGATACACATGACTTGTTTTCTTCCTTCCTTCCTTCCTTCCACAGCATGAGCTCCACTAGTCCTGCTTCCTAGTCCTCTACGGGACCGCGGGTGGTTTTGCAAGTGGAAGTTGTACGTGTGCTTTAGAAGTGTAGTGAACAGGTATATCTTGGGCTGGCAGCTGTTTCCCATGCAGACATGGGACTGCAAAGCAGTGCTAGTTATCTTCGAATCCTTTCGGTCTTGCTTGCTTGCTCTGTTACTGAGTTTCAGAGTGCGAGCAGCGCCAAGGCTCTTCCTGTAAGTGTGCGTTCTGTAGACACAGGCACGTGATCCCTGCCCAGCTGTTTGAAAACCTAATGTAATGGATGTTAACATTGAACTGTTTGAATGTTTGTATCAATTCAGACCTGTCAGGATCACACTCCAGGCGTTAGTATCATTCAGCTAATGTTTTTTTCCTCATAGGATGTATTTATTCTCTCATGGGAAGAACTGACCGGAGGTGAAAAGGGTGTCACGGGAACACTGACTGAATCACCTGCCTCTTGCTTACTCAGAGCTGTTGTAGACAAAATGTTCATACCTAGCTCAGGAAAGAGAAGGCCTTTTGGATTGCCTTAAGGAGCGCTGCCAGGGACAGTGTAACAGCCAGCTTCCTTTCATGGTCACGAGTGACATCTTTCAGCATTGTCATCTGGGTGTGGGCTTCAAGGTCAGCTTCTGTCTTTCATCAGCCCACAGGAGTAATCTTTGTCTCCTGGATTTAGCACATAGGCTGTAGCACTTGTACTTTCTTCCATGCTTCTGCTTGTCTTAGATCTGTAAACACAGGCAAGTTTTCCTCATTAACCCGTAAACTCTTACAGTGTTTATGTGACCATCATTCGTGTCTGCACCCACACCCCCCCCCCCCCCCCCCCCCCCCCGCCACGTGTGAGCCAAGGCTCGTAGTTGGTGTCCCAGCATGTTTCAGAAACACAGTGGCAGCACTGCTTGCTCTCTGCTGTTTCTACTGATTTGTGGTACTGCAAGCTAAGGTATCATCATGCTTTGTGTCCTTAATACCTGATGTGATGGAAGATTTACAGTTCCTTTTTTGTTAAAAAAAAAAAATTAGAAAAATGAAAATAGGTGGGTAAAATTAAGAACTACTTACTATGCAAGTCTGTAATCTTCCTTCATCACTTCATTAAGCACAAAATGTTCCACTTGCTACTTAAACTACAACCAAGTTAATGTCAGCAGAAACATCATTTTAGCTTGTAAGCAGGCTCGGTGTTGCTGAGATCAGCATGCTTCAGTCTCAAGCGTTTGAAGCTGTGTTGCTGTTTACTTTCCAGGTCCTTCTCATTATCCTGATAACATACTTTGTTAGGTTGCTCAGAGACCTGTTACACCTTAGTGTCTGAGTGATGTCATTATAGGCTTGGAGAAACACGAAATTCTCTGAAGAACTGGCAGTCTCAGCCTATTTGAATGGTAGACAAAGATGTATTCAACAATGAATCATTACTGAATTTAGAGAGACAGCTCGCCTTCCCTCATATCTCAGTCTCTCTCATGTTAGATGGCTCTGAAGTCATAAATCTCTGATTTGATCTTTCTTGGTCATATTGTAGTCCTGCTGCCTGAGGAGGTTGCCATCTCTGTTCTGTGGGCAGACAGGCTAACTTGCCGCACTCCTCACTGGATGTAGCCTTTTACAATCCTTGCCTTATCAGGTTGGTTATTCTGTGAAGTCTCTTCTGTCTTGTGGTAGGAGGGTACTGTCTCCAGTATCCCTTTCCCCTGAGCTTCAACTTGTTTCATCTTCTGAGTTTTTCCCAGATTTCCTGGGAAAAGCCATTAACTTCTGGACAGCGTCTACCTGCAGCACTGAGCATCAGGCACAGTATAGGCTTTCTGGCATGCCACTAGAATTCTATGATCTGTTATTAAATGAAAGATAGTAAAGTAATTCCTGAGGGCATCAATAACCATTTAATCTCCAAGTCTTCTTTCTGATTTATTGGGCAGTGTCTTGGCATGCTTTAGATGATGTTGTTCCTAAGCTGGTATCAAACATGTCTGTATACTATGAGAGTCAGTGCTAGGCAGATTTTTCAGTGGAAAAGGACTGGGCTTTCTGCAGACCTTCCCTTCAGGAATCCCTTTCATAAAGTCTGCCAGTGGAGAAATTCAGAACAGAGCACAGAGAACAGCCCATCCTTCTTTTTGTGTGAAGGACAGAGTGGTTTGCAAAAGCATAAGACATGCTGAGCAGAGGTTAGAGCTGAGCAAGGTGACTCAGCCTGGTGATCTCCATTACTGCAGTTTGCACTTTGCCACTTTGTCTGCAGTGTCACCTCTTCTGGTAGTGTGCCCTGTTAGCAGCACTGGTGTGCTTGCTTCCTCAGTCATGGCTGCATGTGCCAACAAGGTTCCCCGAGTTCTTGAGTCTCACAGCCAAGCCATCCTGCTGTCCCCATACAAATGCAGATCCAAAAGAAACTGCATTGAAGAGGAGCTTCCTGTAAGTCTGCAGCAGAAGGTCCTGCTGATAAACCACCCCTTACTGTCAAATGCACCCAACTGGTCTGGCCCTTGCACCCCTCAGCCTGCTCCAAAGCGTGGCAAAGTCACTGACTCATATTCCCACAAGGTGAAAGCAAAGTGGAACAGGCATTTATCTTCTGCCCTTCCTTGGTGAAGCTTTTCAGGTGATGAGACCTATGGATATGCATGTGGGTTATGGAGAAGGGGTCTCTTCCCCATGGACCTGTGTGCTGTTTCGATAAGATAGGAGCTGTGCCTGCTTTTCAGGAAAGAATTCTGGAAAAGTAGACCCACGCCTGTCTAGTTTGCTGTCTCCAGAAGAAAAGCTGGTCATCCTCCTTTGTCACTGAAGATCTGTTGCTTTCTAGTCTCTTTCATCTCTAGGAAGCAGTGCTTCCATACATACCCGACAGATTTGTCTGCCCACCCTGGCTGTCTGTGTGACACAACTGTTGGAGCTTCCAGGAGATTATGGGTGCCAGGGCTATTTGAAGGCCTCTCTGTTGCTGCTCAGTTGTAGCGATGAGTCTGACCACTATATGGTTCTTTTTTTTTTTTTCTTTTGCTTGTCTCTAAATCAATTTTTGTGCTGCACAAAGAGGTGGGATTTTTTGTTTGTTCGTTTCTTTAATAGAGGATTAGTGATGTCTGTCTTCTGGCAATTTCAGAAAAATGCACTAGGCTGGTTTCTCTTATTTGTTAATTATAAATGTTGAGTCATATCACCAGGTGATTAGTTCTGGTACCTGGGTTAAAGTTACCTGTCTATGCCCATACTTGTCCAACACTGACTTCTTTCCTCTGAATGATTTGAGGTCATACCAGGGATGGACTGGAGGAGTTCAAGCAAAGATTCGCTCTTAGCTGTTGACCTCGTGCAATACAGCCTTTGTGGTGTTCACTGTTGTGAATAGGTAGAGTGAAGAAAACTCTAGGGGTGCTGTGGGTACTCTAGCCCATGAATCATATCAAATAGTCTTACTTTAGTCCTTGTCTCTGGTGATTAAACCTGCACAGTGGTTTGCTGTCTGACACATGAACTTCTACTAAGAATCTTATTCATAGCTTTTCTTAAAGGATCCGTAAGGGGAGTTGTTTGGCAAAAGTATTTATTTAAAAGTACCTCAGTATTATGTTGATGCTGTTTTATTGCATCAAATACACAGCATGATCCAAGCTGTAAGGATGGAGATGTCTGAATGTGATTTAGTATGGTTGGGGACCAGATAAGACTAGGGGTGACAGTGAATGGAACAAGTGTCTTGATACTCTGCTTGTAATTTCAGGAAATTCCTACTTGTAAATCAGTGGAACACAAGTAAATCTAGTTGGGTGGCTTTGGGTTATTTTGGCTTCTTCCCCTAGCAAGAAAGAGCAGAGGGAAATTCTTAAAAAGCAAAGATTGCAAAGATTTCAAAACTCAGACCCATGGTTTGAAGAAACCAGTTTGTTGGAGTAAAGTGGTAACGTTAGCTTTTCATCGGAAAGACTGATAACGTGACAGTGTTAGCCTGAGCACCTTGGCCTGGGACTGTTAGCATGGGGCATGGAAAAGTCATGTGTCACTTTTTAGGAGAAGTGAGGTGAAGATGATCTGAAAGACTCCTCAGAGGATGACATAAACCACTCATCCTGTTACCAAAAATTATTTTGGTTCCGCCCATACAGGGTATATCCAGAAGAGAACCTTGATTTTACTGAGTTTTGAAAGATAATTTTCAAGTTTCTGGGCTTTTTGTCCAACGTAACAGTAAATCTCCACGTGCCAAAATGTTTGTTTTTTTCTTGGGACAGCCAGTCATTATGGTTCAAGTCAACTTAAATATTTGAATGTAAGTTTCTTTGGGGTTTTTGCATCATGAACTGTTACTTGCTTGATGTTTTAATCATATACGCTTTCTAAAAGTGATCAAGAATGTAAAGCTTTATTTATAACTATGATATATTTCTAGAATAACAAAGGCTATTTTAAAACATGCAAACTTTCTAAAGATAGAACAGGAATTGTAGGACAAAGGACAGTATATTGATTAATAATTTTCTTTCAGTGGACATGCACATAATTTGTGATGTGTTCCCAGTGTAAGAGCGCGAAGTATTCTTACATTGATGTTTGAGAAATTAACTGTCTATTCAGGCAAATTGGTCAAAAAATTCAGAGAATGAAAAATTAATTTTCCTTATGGATTTTTCTGTTATATAGTGTGATAGTAGCGAGGTCTGTAGAAAACTTTATTGAAAGCGTTAATGAAAATGGATAGAAGACAACTCTGCAGCATCCAACAGCTTGTGCTTCATGGATTTGGGTGTGTCTATAGGACCCTGTCTGAAGTCATTGATCCAAAGGCTTTGTAAGGCCATTGGGTGCTCTGGGAATTAAAAAATATCACTTGGCTTTAGGCCGATAATTTTACTCTGGAACTAAGAAACTGTTACTGATGAAGTCTCAATCAAACAAGTGTGCCTCTATAAAAAGAATTCAGGCTTCTTCAAGATTGGCTTCCTAATTTTAATTTATTTACACATGCATACATCATTTATGTACACGCATACATGAGTACACATACATACCTATGTATACACATTATGTATGTTTAAATACAGTTATGGTTGTGTTGCCAATCTGTTTCTTTCTCGAGTTCTTAGAAATGGCTTTCTTTAGCAGCTGAAATGGAGTCCTTTGTCTTGGAAGGATTTGAGGCTAAGGAAACCTGCACAGGCTAAATGGAAAGAAGGATGGTAATTACAGCTCACTTTGTATTTTTGTTTCGCTTAACTTACAATCTGAGGTACAGTCAGGTGGTTGGGCATTTGAATGTTACAACTGTTGCAGTCTAATCATGGAAACCTGGTAAGATTACTCACTTATTTCCCCCTTTGGATTTGTAAAGATGTTAGTGGGGGCTATTCTGTGTATCCAGTTATGAATAGGGGAGAACCAAAGCAGCCAATAAAATTATTTTATAATTGTCACTCAGTGATACCAAAAAGGAAAAAAAACCAAAACCAAACCCACTCTCTTGATCTATGAAATTGCCTTGTTGTGTTGACTTATTGCTGTAAATATAGCAACTGAAGTTTTTCATTTATAAAAAAAATCAGATAGTTGTTCATGTATTTAAGTCATCTGTAGCTGAGCATTATGCCACATTAGAAAAACTGAATTAATTGTATTACGGTTAGAGTTGAACACAGACCGATATTTTATTTTTTTTTAACTGGGTTTTTGAAATATAAAATCTTGCCTGTTTATGGTTTGGTTCCCCTAGACCAAATTAACTTGGACACTCAGCAAGGATTCTATTTATTCTGGCATAAGAACAAGCATGGGGCAGAGCTTCCTGGTCTCAAAAAACTGGTGATGGTAAGAGACCTCTGTAGTGTTCCCAGCCAGCTGAATGCCTGAGGTATTTTGCCATACAGGAAATCAATTGCAGCTGAATGTGCGCTGTTTTCACTCCAAGTATATAAACAGGCCTTATGGTGATATAAAAAAAAGAAAGAAAAAAATTCTATCTTATGTTCAATATCTTCTTGAAAGTTCAGAGCAAGAACATTTGATGTTTGGTTTCTGTGGATTCTTTGCTGTCCTGTTTGGCTGAGTTCATAGTACAGAAATAGCCAAGTAGGAGAGGTAAATTAATCTCAGGGTCCTCTAGAACAGGCAAATGTAAAGCAATGGCTTAGAGAAATGAAAATAATAAAAAAAAGTATCCTTGTTCAGTTCCTGGGTAATGTTCAGGTTGATGTTCTGAAGCTGTGAATTTAGCAAACTTAGCAAAGAACTTTCTTGATTTAATAAGGGAAAGAACTAATTGTGTGTGGTTTAGGCTTCAAGGTAGAAGGTAGATTAATAATTTGCACTAGAAAAAGATGCACCCCAGTTGTATCTAAATAGCTGTTTCTTTGTGAAGTGGATGTTTATCTAACTTTGATCTTGTGAAAATATCCAGATCAGATGTTGGTACCAGAGAGATTACAGTGACCCGTGGCTCTGATTTGCTTTAGCAGCTAGAGATGTGTCGTGCTGTTGCTCACCGGGAAATTGAGGGTTCATTTGGATAGAGGTTCCCTGGGCATTTAAGATAATGAAGTTTAAAATCAGGCCAACGATTTCCAGAAGGAACATGGCCTGAAGCTGTTGGGGTTTACAGCCTGGGAACCCCACAGCACTGCCCCGTTCTTTCGTAGATGTACAGTGCAACCATAGGCAAGCTGTCTGGTCTAGATTTTTGAATCTAGGTAGTAGGTAGGCACTCACAGAGGTGGTAAGACTCTTAATGGGATTTTCAGAATCACATTAGTGTCTAATTCCTATTAAAAATCTGACCCTTTAGCCTGACAGAACCGGATTCAGCCCATGCTATGTTTTATTCAGCTGCTCTTCAAGGCAGAATGGGCAGGCAGTACAGCAAGCGTGGTTTGGAGGTCATAAACTGAGGTGAGCACAGCCGTTGTGTTCCCTTTCATCCTTCCTCTAATTCTGTAATTTCACCCTCCTTTCTGCAGGATGCCAGAGATTCAACAGAGGAGAGAAGTGACTCTGCTTTGCCTCATCTAACAGTGATTTAGTTGGTGAGTACTCTACCAGGTAATTATTTTTAATTGTTATTTTAACTTTTATTTATTTTTTTGTTAGATAGGAGTTGATGTTGGCTGTGCCTCTGGCTGAGGTGATTAGCGTTGGTGTTCAGAGAACATACCTCAAGTAACCGTGAGACTGCTTAGTATGCAAATCCACCATAGTTCACTACGATTTAGGCCTGAAATGCTGGCTAGCAAGGATGGTAGATTTTCTTGATGTACAGCGGGGTTTTATGCTAATTAAATTAAAATTTTGGGGCACCTAAGCAGTTAGGTGAAGCTAAGTCTTTAGTTTTAGTGTGTTATTCTGTAGCTGAAACTTTGTTTTGTTGCTTGATTCCATCCTTTTGGAGGTAGAAGTGCAACTTTCATGAGGAAACAATTGTGTCTCTATGGGGTTGGGGAGATCTGGGACTTCTGTGTTCTGAGATTTCTTACATTACTCATTATGTCATTTTGAGAAGAAATTGATCTTTAATAGTTCATTGTTTTTAGGGGTTTAAATTTGTTTGCATACTCTCGCTACCTGAAAGTCTTGGGAGAACCTGGGGAACTTGAGAGGGTAGAAAAAGCAGGTTTAGGTGCAATGAAAATGAGTTGATTGCAATAACTGATTTCACTTGATTCTATGATTGTCTGAAACAAATTGGCACCCCAGAAGCTTTTGTGATAGGTCTGGCAGAAGATTCCACAGAAAATACTAAATAAGAAGAGGACTTTAGACAAGGTCCCCTCCTCCCTCCTCTCCTCCTCACTCCTGGTGCCAACCCAAAGGAGTCCTTTCTTCTCTCTGAAGAAAGCTGGCGTTCAGTAATGGTGCTTTGTGGGTAACAGCACAGACACTGCTATTTGGAAAAAATGGCCTATAAATAACCTACTTCCAGTGCTGATGCTGAAAGCAGCATAGCATGGACTGGTTTTAAATAACAACAAAAAAAGTAGTATGTTACGTTAATTGTCACTCTGGCTTCTGTGACCTGCAGAGGAAATACTATATGCTGTATTAGAATGCTAATTATTAATATTTATTACATTACTGATAGTGGGGCTCGTAATATAATTTTCTATTATGTATCAATGATCCAGGGGTGTTCAAACGTTTATAAAATTTTGGGAGAATAGCAACATTTGTTGGATCCAGTGCTTTGAGATTGCATAGCTTTAATGGACACTAGCACATTTGCACAGTGTTGAGTCGAAGCTTACATCTGAAAATCATTAACGAGATCTTACTTTCTCTTGGATCCAAGGGAGAACAGCCTCTGGAAGTAGGAAAACATTTTGCAGAGGCCGAGAGAAAGACAGACCAGAAATTCCTCTTCAGTGTTTTCTAAAAATAGGAAGATTTGAATAAGGTTGTGTGTGTGAAGATACATTAGAGAAAAATAATTGGCACGACCTAAATTCAGTACAGTAGGTGTCTGTGTTATTTGGAGATAGCTAATCACTAGCATATTTTTTGTCCACAAATGTGGAGGAGCTGTACATTCCCAGGTTTCACACAGCAAATGATTTTATTTATTTAGCTTGAAATTTGTGCATATCCAAGTGCATGGGAAGTATTTACCTAGTAGACCTTAGAAAGTGAATTACTTGCACAAATTCCTCCTCCTCTCTCTGATTTCCATTTCATTTCAAATGTGCTTCTTGGCCTTGGTTTTGAGTTGCAGTTGTCTTAATGCGTTTTTCATGATGAACAGAAAAGCTAAACCAGACCGTCAGACTCAAATAACCTCTTCTCTGCAAGCTGAGATGACATGGCCTGTGCATGTGTCCTTAGAGGCAGAGGATTTCCTAAGATTCTTTGGGATCCTTGGCAAAAAGTGTTCACTGTGAAATGCTTTAGAAAACTGTTGTATCAACAAAGCTGGAGTGTGTGGGAATGTATCAACTAACAGGAGAAGGCATTTGAGGGGTAGATGAAGTGCATTTAGAAAGGAATTAATTTCATGGGGGAAAAAGGAAGAAACCTAAAATACGTGGAGTGCTGTTCTGTATAAAGAATAGCTTAATGGTTTGGGCAGATACAGCTTTGAGGGACGGATGTTAAATTTATCCTGAACAACCACCAGTAATTTTGCCAAACTTACTTCATGTGCCAGACTTAAATCTGGAGGTTTTAAGAATAATTTTGTTGTGCAAATCTTCTGGGGGTGGTGGTGGAAATATTTTATGAAATGTGTTAATGCTTTGCTATTATCCATATCACTTTTAAATAAGAATATTGTCCAGTGTAATTGTTTCAATAAGTTGGTGTTTAGAATAAGCTAATCTTTGGAAAGAATGAAAATGGGCTTCAGCAGCTCTTAAAATCGTGACATCTGTTGCAGCAGAGAAGGAAATATCAGAGCAATATACTTTGTTTTGACAATTCAGGATGAGTTTTGATACGCTGTGTATTTATACCAAAAGTCACTACACAAAAAAAAAAAAAATAATTCCTGGAGCATCTGTGCATCACTGACTGCTTTGTTTAGGCCATGTCTTTAATGGTATGAGGGTTTGCAAATCTCTGTGGGGGTGGAGAGGAATGATGCATGCCTATGTGTGAGCTTTTCTGTAAGTCGGTTCTATTTTAGGTATGCGATGGAGCAGAGGTACAGGGCAAAAATAGGGGTTCAGTTGTGATGTGAAGGCCTGTAAGAGCTTTTCTATTGCAGGAAGTGTCTATCAGACCCATAGAACAGTTGCATATCTATGGGAATATTCAGGGTTTAATTTAGTGTCTTAGATAAGGGCCTTAATCAAGGCTAACAATTTTTAATACGGTTTCCCCCAGACCATTTGTGGCTAACTGTAGTCAGCCTGCAACAGGCATAATACAAAGGGCATCTCTAGGGTTTTCTGCTGTTGATGATTTTTTGAAAGCTGTCGTTGTACTTCAGCAGTAAACCTGATGGGTGAATATGATCTTTAACAAAAGGATCCACAAATCTGGCTAGACTACTTAAATTAATACAAAGAATTTATGCCACTGACATACTGAAAGTCATTAGTACTTAGTACACTTAGACTAACAATTTTATAGAAAATCACGACAACTGTTTAAAAAAGGGGCTTTGTTAATTGATAAAGCAGCATCTGGAAAGCTGTTTTACTCTCATCAGTATGCACGTTTGGGATTTTCTACTGTAAGAATAATTAATTGGGTAAATTCTGGAATAACAAAATTACCGATTTTTATAATCTATAGACAACATGTTTTATTTCTTAAGCACTTATATATTAAGGTGTTGAATAAAAAAAAGATAATCTTTATTTTAAAAAACCTCCAAAAAGACAAGCTCCCTCACCCCTGTCTTCCCCCTCATGCTTGCTCAGAGTGGTCAGTCCTTTCCCGCTGCCATCTCCTATTGTTATGGTCAAATGACCAAGGAGAAGTGTACACTTCCTTTTGTGTCCAGTAGATAGGGGTTCTTAATTGATGACTGCTGCTTTCCTTCTGACAGAAAGGAAATGAATGGGCAGTAGTGATTATAGCACATCTGTTGTTTTCTGGTGAGCATCCTGTATGGCAGAGAAACTGTCTTGAAGACTACTTTTTTCTTTTTCTCCTGTTCAGGACTAGTTATCAGAGCGGGGTGTGGGTGACATGTATGACAGTGCTGTTCCTTTCTCACAGGTGTAGGCAGAGCAGAAAAACAAATTGCATGCTGGAACAGAGCAACTTGTTTATATCTTCCCAATTAAGTGTATTTTGAAAAAACAAAAACCAATAACATTAAGACCTCAGGAATGTACTGGGATTTGATCGTGTCAGGTAGGTAGTGAGCCCTGTCTGCAGAGCAGAGTCCTTGTATTGTAGGTGTAACACTCCAAAATCACACTGACTACAGCTTCTATGGGTGAAGGTGGGTGGGGGGGAGACGAAACGACACAAAATAGCTCTCTTACCAAGGACCCAAAAGGTGAAACATTCACACAGCTCTCACTACAGTTTCTAGGATGCAGTTTCTAAGTCTGTGATGGAGTTGTCCGTCTCCTGCTTGAACATCCTGTGCTTGATGTGTTGCAGCATAACCCTGGGAAGTGCTGAGGGCTCTGTGGTGTCCTCCTGGCATCTGGGAGAGGGGCTGGAGCCAGGAGAGCTCCTTACCTGGCTTTGCAGGTTGCAGAGAGGGAGGTTTTTAGGCACAGATAAATGATCAAGTATAGGAGAGGGTCTGTTATGAAGGAAGAAGGGGACTTGAAGCTGGGGAAGACGTTTGCCTGGGGAAATAGCTGAGAGAAGCCTGTGAAGTAGGTAGAGGATGGGGAGATGTCTTGTACTGGGGACCCCAGAACTGGATACAATAATCCAGATGGAGTCTCATGTGAGAGTAGAGGGGGAGGATCACCTTCTTTGACCTGCTGGTCATGCTTCTTTGGTTACCACCCACATAATAGAGGAAAAAACACAGAATCAGTTGAAATCTATTTGCCTGAGTCTTTGTAAATTCCACTTTCTGGATCTCTTAATGCGTTGTGGTAAGTTTTCAGAAAGACAGTAAATTGTTCATTTGAGATTTTTGCAATTCTAAGTACTACCTTGATGCATTGCTTACATGTATTGCACCTCTTGCATAACTCATAAGAAACATTAGAATGTTTGTTTGACTTATGTATTCAAATTACTATTCGAAGTTTGCGGAAATGTTTTCTTATGAAATCCTGACTTTGGGAACAGCTGTGACTTCTTTCATCCTGAGCTAAAGATGCTCAAACAATCTATAGTCCTGCTCTACAGGTTTTTCAAAGACAGGTTTTTGGGTATTGGTGCATTGATGACTGTGCACAAACCAAAATCCAATTAAAAATGTAAAAATACTTATTCTGTTCTGGAAGATATTCATTGAAACGTGATACATAGCTGTCCAGTAAAAGGAAACACCATTGAGAACTTCAACTTCTAAAAGAAAGATTAGCTACTGCTTTTATCAGCATGGACATCGCTTTGAAGATATTAAACATCTGTTTTCCTTCTGGGAGAATTCTGTCCACTTGACCCTTTGTAAAAGTAAATATTTTTATTAGTTACATTATGTAGGAATTTGAAAAAATATTTAATACATAAAAAAAAGCAACACTCTGCATACTTACAGTTGCATAAGTACAGTACATCGAATGGTGTTTTGCTCTTGATTCATGAGTTTCTTTTATAATTAAAAATTATACTAGTATGGAATTCAGTAGGAGACATAATTGATTTTCCTTTCTTTCATTGTTTTTCTTTAAAGCAGAAAATATTCCTCTTTCCCTTGCTCCCTTGTCACCTCCCAAGAGTGTTTGTCATCCCCATGGACATTTCAGCCCAAACTTCTTGCCTTCAGCTGTGGCTGTAAACTGTACTTCAAGGGTAAATCCAGCTTGGATTATATTTGTTTACTATGTAATTCTAGATGTGTTGAGGTTATTTATTGAAGGTAATTGTGTATTTTGTGTTTGCATATTGCAGTCTTCTGTCATCAAATGCAGGTTAAAGATTGCTGGAGATGTAGCTTCAAATCCTGTTTTCAAGGTAGAATAAAAAAGACCTTAAAATCGTAGTGGTTACATTTGTTTCTTTCATGTGGGAATAGATTACTTAGGAAAATTGTGTCAGTATGGGAATGAGTGGACATCTTTTAAAATGCACAATGTAGCCTTTTAAGTAAGGAAAGGCATTGGGCTTTTAAAATAATTTCTGAAGTGGAACATTTCATAAAGTGAAGCCAGTTAGAATTTTTTTCACCCAAAAGTAGTTTGTTGGAAAATAACAATTTATTGAAAACAGAACATTTTGCATGGTTTTCAATGAAAATTTTGTCAAGAGAAGTTTGAGATACAGGATTGCAAGAAAATGCAGTTCTATAGAAAAACAAGAATTTTAAACTGAAGTCAATACTGTCTTTTTGAAAAAAATCTGGGTTTTTTAATTTTTTTTTTTTTTTTAGATTACAGTCCTTCAGTGGTCTCTACCTCTTTTTCAAAATATGTGGAAATTTTCAAAATTCTACTTTTTATTTTTCCCTAAATTGGAAACATATTGCTAATTGCTTCTACTGTACCTGTGTTCAGTTTTGCAAATTTCTATGAAAAAGTTTCTTCTGTTGTTTTCATGTGAACAGGCTGACAAATGCCAAGTACCACACGGCTCAAATCATGACAAATTATTTCCTCTGTTCCTTTTTGTTCCCCATTTGATATCCATTAAAACTCTTACTGATGACTCACCAATGAAGTTAAGACCTATTCCAGATTCTTCCAGATTTGATTTGTCCTACCTTTTATTAGTCTAAATTGTGTTGCTTATGTGATGGGCACCATGATTTCTCATCTCTTTCTTGGATGTACCAGTGTTGATGGTTTATTAATCTTTGGGGTGAAGTGAATCCTTTTGGGAAAAAAAAAAACAAACCAAACTAGGTGCCACTTTTAGTCTCAGAGTTGAGAGCTTTTCATTCAGTACATTGCGGGATAATTGAGGACACTAGTGTCAAATCTGTTTAAAATCTGAACCAAAACCACAGAGTTTTCTGTGTTTAGTTTGGGAATAGCTTTGTGGTTTTAAAGTTTTCTCATAAATATTGCTGTGAGGCAATGACACTGAAATGGACTTTAAACAGTAAATAGTAATTTGAAA
The DNA here is from genome assembly GCF_964237585.1 of Gallinula chloropus. Classification (NCBI taxonomy): domain Eukaryota; kingdom Metazoa; phylum Chordata; class Aves; order Gruiformes; family Rallidae; genus Gallinula; species Gallinula chloropus. The sequence goes on along the minus strand of NC_140087.1, from coordinate 31,474,808 downwards.
TGTTATTGTCTCTCTGAAGCACGTCTGGTAACGTAAGATCTAGAGCTATTAACTTGGCCAGGACAATGAGTTCTTTATGAATTTGAGCTAGCCCATTGAAATGAGTTTGCTCCTGAATTAATGATGATGGAGGGTGGGGAATTTGGAGTAATGACCATCTGCTGGGTTGTTAAAGTCCAGCAGACTTCGAGATGCTGTGACTCCAGTGGCAACATGCTTGCACTAACCTTAATGTCTCTATTGGTAGTATGCAAAGAACAAGGAAACAAAACCTGGTTGAAAGTATAAAATTCATGTAACTTACTATTTGTGTGTGTGCGGTGAGTGTCATCCAGGGTGGGAAGCTTACTGCTCATCCGGTAGACTGAGAGTGTTCACCAAAAAATAAAGTTAAAAAAATCCCCGCTAAAAAAATTTACCATTCAGTGTTAGTTTCTGTTTTCCAGTTATTCTCCATCCCTAAGAACAGTTGGATTTGATTCCCCTGCTCCCCAGGAGGACTGGAGGAACCCCACACAAGTGCTGTTGTGGAACAACAGGGTGTGTATGACACTGAGATGAGTCCCCAGCTCTTTTTTCTTGTTGCTACTCATTTCATGTGCCTAGATTCCAACCCAAGACATGATTTAAAGTCCTAAAAGGGTAATTCTCATCAAGCCACTTTACAGTGAGCTCACATTTTGTTTTCTCATACCCTTAACAAATGTAAGGATATAGATACTTCAGTAAATCCTGTAGAGTAAATAACCATACAAAGGAGAGGCATGAAATTCCCCTGCATGAGCAATTTCCTTCCCTACTTGCTTGGATATTGGTCCTCAAGGTGTGACACAAACCTGCTGCATGCTTGCTGGAAGTTGATACAGATAAGTAGCTGGGGAGTTTCCCTTAAAGTGAATTGGCACTATTGATAGAAAAATACGTGCTTCATTCTGTGTATGTGGAAAGCATGATGAAAACATAGGTTTATTTATAAATACGCATATAATACAAATACTTTAATATCTCTGTAGTCTTGTACTTCCTCCTGTTGATCTTTATCATTAGAAGTAAAACAAAGCTTTTTGCCTTGATGATTCTTACGTGTTAATCTGGGGTTGCAAACCTGTGCTTCCAAAGGCATTGTTCACAGGAGATATCCTGAAGGTGCCAGTGTCCGCAGTGTTTTGGTACGATGGGATGAATTAAAGGGTGGAAGATTTCCAAAGTGTGTTTCATCTTCCGTAGAAAGTGTTAGTGTGTGACTCATGATGTTTGAATACACTGCAGTTACAACAGCAGGCTCACATTTAGGAATCAGCAGGGTGCATGGGGTCTTTTTAGTGTTCTTCCTAAGTCATGTATTTTTGCTCCCAATTGTTTCAGGGGAAGGGTTGAAAACCTCTATTTCACCTGGTGTCATTTTATAGTCTGGCCAAACAAGCATTCTGCTGTATCTGTTAAAGTAGATCTTTAAGTCCTGGCAGAGCAGCTAAAAGAACGTATATATAAATTCTTATATAGCTTCAATAAAAGCCCACAAAATATGTATGGGGCTGACATGGATTTTATTAGCTATTTCAGTTTTAATACATGCTTATACTGGAAAGCAAAAGTAATTTTTTTTGTAATTACTTTTCTGAAATGGGGAGCAGATCACTTCCTTAGAGAAGTATATGCTGAATCTTCAGCTTCAGAGATTGGGAACTGGTAGTTTTACAGGTAAACTGTTTTATGTGTTTTAAAAATTACTGGCTAAATTAATCTAATAGTTGAGTTTGTGTGTAAATTTTGCTGACAGAGAATGCTGGAAAAAAGACAAAATCATTCTAGACACAGTATAAAAGTTATATTAATTTAACCCTCCAGGGCTTTTGTGATCCAAGCCTCATTCCTTGTTTTTGTTTGGGGTTGAGGACACACACACACACACAACACAACAATTTATTTTGCAAATAAAGCCAAATAGTAAGAATGACTTGGCCGATGCACCACATGTGTGTACGTTTTAAAGATACTTTTCTTGTGTTTAGGTGTAAGCCTCTCAAAACTTTGAAAGATAACAGATTATTTTGAAGTTTGGCCGTTACTTTAATGTTCACTGTAGTTAATTATGTCAGGTTCCTTTTTTTTCCACAAATTAGGGGTAGATGCTAAAATGACTAACCAGTTTTGAAAAATTTGGCCTTTCTTTTGTAATTAAGATTTATTGCAGTGTCTCCCCAAACTTTAATGGCTTTTGCTTAAACTGTATTTTAGTTGGATTTAAAGAGCAAGCCCCAAACCCCCAGAAGAGCCCCCAACCTACAAAAACCCTTCCCTTCTATTAAGGGCTTACTTTACATTTCATGCCGGTGTCAGCCTGCTGGCATCATGGGGATGCTCAAACCTTAGGCTTGTGTCTTGTACAGCCAGAAGAGAACACAGCTGAAGGAGGCATCCACCAGACCTGAGAGGTTACAGAGAAAGGTGTCCACAGGTAGAGAGAGAGAAAATGATGCTTCTTTTTTAAAGGTTGAATCTGATCTGCTTTAAAGGTCAGTACTGAAAGGTAGAAGTGAACCCTGCCAGTGCATGTGCACCAGGGAAGAGTAGTTCAGTTGAAAGTAATTATACTTTCTGCTTTCCAGAGAGTATGGTTGGGTTTGTTGTGGTGGTGTTGGTTGGTTGGTTGGTTGGGTTTTTTTCCCCCATCTGCTCTACTTTTTATGCCAGTGTGTGTGTGTCTGTCTGTCTCGGGCTCTCCATTCTCAGTCCTTTAAAAATGTGGAGCTTCTGATGTAATTCAGTTAAGAGAAAAATATGCCCAAAACTATGTTTCAGAAAATTTGTGAGGATAGGTGGCCTGTGAGGGGTGTCCCTGTAAGGTTTTATCTATATTAAATTCAAATGGGCCTATAAAAGTTGCCAGGCCTGGAAGAAGATGGTCTATGATGGTCATGTTCACTGGTAGGTTTCTGGGGAGTTGTGTCAAGCATTCTCCCAAGGTTTGGCTCAGTCCCTTGACCAATTCAACCATCACTCACAAAAGATGTTTTTCATGTCCCCTGTTTTGGAGTCTAAACTTATTGTGGGCTTTTCTGTCACAGCTTGTCTTTGTGCCCAGGAATGCTTTTCAGGTACATCTAGTGCATTAATGTAAGTATAGTCTTTATGATTCATCAGAGAATCTGTAAGTTGGTCTTGTGAATGTCTTCACTGTGGGTAAAGTCAAAGTTTGCTTTTTATTTGATGTGAGTGTATCTATCTGCTCCTCAGTCAGTGTTTTTCTGCTGTGCAGACTTATTAGTCCTTTGCACTGTGTAAGCTCACTCTGTCACATCGATATAATTTATTTTAAATAACTTATAAAGAAACAGCAGAATTTGAAACTGGCTTGGTGCTCATTAAATTAACATGTCCTGGTGGGTCAGCGCATAGCGGCAACAGTTGAGCGGAAAATCGGCAGTGGTTTGATGGTACCCCTGGGAATACCACACAGCCCATAGGGACAGTGAAAAGGGTGGAGAGTTGTAGGAGCTGTCATCAGACCTACAGTGAGCAAATACATCTTCCTCCACTTACTCCTGTTGCTTAAATGCAGCAAGCCTCAGAGGGCTGGAGCATCTCACTTGCTGAGGAGATGCAGCAGTTTCCTGCTTTTTGTGGTAATACACATGGCCCTTTATGTGTGTCCCCAGCAGGGACTGGTTGTTTAGGTTTGGGTCTTTTTTTCCCTGGTCCCTTGCTGAATAGGCTGACATCATCTCCGAGCAGAGGCAGGGCCAGGTGGTGTCCTCTCTTAGCAGTCCCTCTCGCCAGATCCAGTGGAAACTTGGTGTCGTTAGTATGCACCCCGTGTGCCCGTGTTCCTCAGAGTACAGAATGTGGGCTAGGCAGCAAGAATAGAGGAACTGGGTTTTTTATGCACCAAAGATGGAATTACATAACTTGAAACAGCATTATTGGAATACCTTTGTGTTTTTTGGTTCAGTATTTAATGTTTGAATAAATGGTTAAGGTTTATAAATGCCTTGTTGCATGTCTTGGCAGTGCTTTAGGTTTGTTCCCCAATTGCTAAACTTGGGAGGCTGTTTTGCAGAAGGTTCACCTAAATTATTTCTTCCCTTAAAAGTGGAAGAAAAGGAACTTTCATCAGAATTCACTGGGCTTAGCTCAGAGAATTCAAAAGGCTTTGGAAACTGGCTGAAACTCTCGGTACTGACTTGAGTGATATCCCCTTGAATATTTACTTTAGTCAAGCCTGTTCAGAAATCCCCCTCCCACTCTGTCCTTATTTGCATTTATTTCCAGTACTGCATCAAATGACCAATGAAATAGAAAACTTTGCCTCTTAAAACTGGGTTCTTCAGGAGTTGCCAGTTGTATTCCTTTGGCCAGACCTTCTGTTCTGTGTTCATCCCAAATTGCAGAAACTGGAAAGACATACCCATCTGTATTTAATATGGAGTGATTTGTGAAGTTAACTTAATTGTGTCCCTCCACACTTCTAATACAGTGCATGCTATTTGCCTGTCTTTTGAAACTTCTTGACATAATTTCAGGAATTATATTGGTTTTAACTTTCTTGAATTAAGGAGAACTGGATTCCTTTATGAAGCTGTTTGCTCTTTTTCATAACCTTTAGTTTCTGTCTTGAAAGTGCATACTTCATTACCCTTCATGCCTTCTAGTGTTGCTGAAGTACATGTGATGCATCTTTCACTCTAAAAAAAATTTATTTGGTGAGAATAGGGACATGGGTTAGTGGTGGACTTGGCACTGTTAGGTTTACTGTTGGACGTTATGTTCTTAAAGGCTTTTTCCAACCTAAATGATTCCTTGAATAGATAGGAAGAGAGACAGCCCTTTATCAGTAATTCTGGCGTCCTAGCAAAAGCAGGGAAAGCTGACTGCATGATTTATTTGTGATTCTCTACTAAGCTTACAGAAGAAGAAAAAGCTGCACTGTTCTGTGTAGTTAAAATGGTAAGGTAGGAAAGGTGTCCTTACTGGTGCAAAGCATTTTGGGCTGGAGAAGGTGAAGAGAGTTTGGACTCCTTGTCTAGGTGAAAACTATCAAGTGCAGAAATTGAAAAGACCGTTGTAATCTTAATACCTTCTATACTATAAGGTAAAGTTAGTGGAAACAGATTATTGACCACTGTTTAATAACGTATGTTCAGACACCACAACATGGTGTTTCCTAAAGATCACTGTCCTTGAAATACCTTTCAGTCTAAAACACTGCTGGTTTCAGCTGGGATAGTTAGTTTTCTTCCTACTGTGGTGCTGTGTTTTGCATTTGGTAGGAGAATAATACTGATAACACGTTAATGTTTTAGTTTTTAGTAAGCAATGTTTATAACAAGTCAAGGAATTTTCAGTTTCCCATGCTCTGCTAATGATGAGGTGCACAAGAAGTTAGGAGGGACACAGCCAGGATATCTGACCCAAACTGTCCAAAAGGATATTCCATACCATATGACATCATGCTCAGCATATAGCTGGGAGGAATTGGCCAGAGGGAAGGGAGGATTGCTGCTCGAGCAATTGGTGAGTGAGTGGTGAGCAATTGCATTGTACCTCTTCTGTATAGTTTTTTTTGTGGGTTTCTTTTTTTTTTTTTTTGCTTTTCTGTCCTATTAAACTGATTTTATCTCATCCATTAATTTTGCTCCCCTTCCTCCCCCCACCATTCTCTCCCCTTATCCCTCTGTGGGGGTGGAAGTGTGAGCCGTGCGGGTTTGGCTGCCTGCTGGCTTAAATCACAACAGCACCAAGGCATTTTGGGATCTTTGTCCTGTCTTACTGAAAGTTACAAAACAACATGCAGTTCACCAAAAAAAAAAAAAAAAAAGCACAAGTTATGAATTATTAGAATCTCAGAAATCTGTAAGGGATTTCCAACAATTGCATACGCTTTTGTAAGCTGTCCATAAGGTAATGTCAGACGACTATTATTTTAGTATGAAATAGGTGTTTCCTTCTTTCTGTGTTTGAAAGCAAAGTCTAAGTTTTTTCTTTCCTTTACTCTCTGAGAAGTTGAATGGAAGTCTTGTCAAAATGCACAATGACTCAAATTCTATGCAGATGTTGAGAATTACTTATAAACAACTAATCTTTAATTTTTGCTAAAACCACATCTCTCAGTCTGATGTAGAAAGGAGAAAAACGTTCAGCTGGAGGAAATCGCCTTTCCAACTATAACATTTATAAGTTAAGTTATTTTTTCCCCATGTTTTTTTGGTTGGTTTTTTTTTTCCCCTGAATGGAACTAGTGTTCGCACATGGGGCCAGTAAAGGTTTGTGTTTGGCGATACAATGTTTAGTAGTAACTCCAGCTTTTCTGAGAGCGCCTGTTGGAGATAAGAAGCTTTGTACATTTATGGCATTACGGAGGGAGTTTCTCTCTAGAGAATACTGTATTTTAACCCAAAAGAAATGTTTGTTTAGCAGTCTGTCAGCTTCTTTATCAGAAATGGCCATGCAGGTTCCTTTGGAAATTGTGGCAGGTTAAAGGTTGTTACTGTGTGTGGTTTCCCATTTACCAGTTTTAGTCTCCTGCGCACTGTACTTGTGTTGAGGGTGTGAAATAGTATTTCCATTCTCTTTCTATTCGTATATACTATCCCATATTCTTTATAGTTTGTCTATGTGTAAGCATGCATTTATGGACATATGTACAAAACCTATGATTTGCCGGAAATTAAGCATGACTGTAACTTTAAACTCTATAGTTTCTCTAAGCTCTGCAATAAGGCTGTGCATTTCAGTGCTGCAGAAGGTAACAGGACTGAGCTTGCAGTTATGGACCTCCGCTGAACTGGGGACATAGTTTTTTCAAAGCCAGCGTACAGTGAGAGGGCCCTGGCCTCTCCATCATGATTAGTCAGGCTGCTCTGTAGATAACTGCAAATTCGGCTCTGGAAGATAGGTTGTTTGCAAGCTGTGCTTCAACAGTTACAGCCTGGGGCGGCTTGATCGATAATGTAGTGTTTTTAAAGGAAATGCCCCAATCTGAGTTAGGAGTCCGTTCATTCAGACACGTTACAAGTGAATGTGCACAGTGCTGTTTAGTTTGTTACTGATTTCCTTTGTCTTTTCTCCCCATGTGTATGCAGTATCTCTGTATGTGTGTGTGTATGTGCACACAGATGTATGTATCCTCAAAGCAGGGAGGAGGAAAAGCTGGAGGAGTAAGTGGTTCCCCAGTCTGCTCCCTGAACCAGGCCCAGGGCGCAGCCAGGCTCAGCATTTGGGTGACTGGAACATGTCAGGGTTCAGAAAGCTTTGACAATATTTGCTGTGTTGGCTTCCCAATGTTATGTACTTTGTGATGAAAACAAAAGCCCAGAAATTTGCATTAATCATACTCAAGTGTAGTCAGAAAGTGTGGGCTTTTTCTGATGGCTGTGGGGGAAAAAGCATTTCATGGGGTCTGTGTAAGTAACTTCATGCACTTCAAATGCAGCTTCTGGAAAAGCCAACTGAATCTCACTTGTCTAATAATGGTAAAGACCCTGTCTAAACCTCTCATTTCAGCAGTAACACCATGCTCCAGCAATTGCAGTTGCAGGGAGCACACAAATGGGCTTTGAAGGAGCCTTTCTCCTGATGGTGAATCTGTGCCCATTCCTTTCCTTGCAAAAACTAACAGAGTACCTGAGCGTTACAGAGAGAAAAGCAGTGAAGGATCCATGTGTGAAGTGATAATTCTCCTTATCCTGGTTTTCCCTTTTCTGAACAAGTGTCGGCAATGCCAAACCAAACATTCTTTTGTATCTCTCTTTTTCTTTCCAGCTCTCCAAAAGCGTTTACAGTTGAGGGGAAAAATATCTTTCCCTTTTGTTTACTTGGAATGACTGTTGTTTAGGAAACATTTTAACAAAGTAAATGGACCTTCTAGACAGTGCCGAGGTCTTTGTCTGTCTTCAGTATGATCTTCTTTTGGAAGGTCTGTGGGTTTTTTCTTTTATGAGATCTGAAGTTATCGCTTTGAAAAGCCAAGCATGTTGTAGGCATTCTTTACAAGAGGTAGAACAACTGATTAGAGTTGTTGTGTACCAATTGCTCATCTGGTGCAGAGCAGCATTTTGTATTTTTCCTTTTTCTTTCTTTTTTTTTAGGGGGCTTTCAGAAAGGTGTATTTAAGTAGCGAGAAGAGATACCCCTAAAACAGCTGACTGAACTAGGCTTGTCTGTATTTATTCTCTTAAAAAACATTGGGCAGTTCTGTATGTAGTCTTTGAATATTTACTCTTGGATGTACCTTATCTCTTTGTCAAGTTATCCACGAATGTGGTTTCAAGGTTTGTATCACATACTGGTTATGTGAGTTTCAGATGTTATTCCTTGTCTCAGTGTCTTGACTCTAGCCCTACACAAAGTTAAAATACATAGAAATTTTGTTTGTCCCATAGCCAGTATCTTTTCTATTGACCTTAAAAAAAAAAAATCATGTTTTTGTATAACATGGCTCTAAAACTTTCATTTGTAACAAAATAAACCCCAGAAAAGCCTCCATTGTTATCATAATTCTGTGATTTTGGGAGAAACTACCCTGTAATACGCACAATCTGAAGTCCTTACTGAGCAACAGCAAGGTTATTTCCCTTTGTCTGGAGAGTAAGTCTGGCAGCGTTAGTGAACTCTAGCTGGGTGTCAAGAAATTTCCCGTAACAGAAATGGAAATGCGAAAGGGAAGTGTCAGGAGGTGAAATGGGCACAGGCACAGCAAAGAGGCTTCTCTCACACTAACAGAACTTTTCAGACGCGTTTGAATCCATCGGTACGTTATCTGTCGCTGTAATATTTATTCAGCACATAGGACTAGTTTCAAGTTCATTTAAGGCTTTGTGTGTTGTAATTCACTTTCACTGTTTGACTTGCCTGCTGTGATTGGATTCCTTCTGCTTCAGCAACAGCTTCACTTCCTCTCGGTCTGTTTCTATTTTATTTCCTCCAGTACTTGAACCTCTGGTGAAATGATGAATTTGGATGGCAGTGTTTTTTTTCTGAGCCGGTGTGTAGTGATAGTTTAAGCACAGGCATGAAGCAAAATGAGATGTATCTTAAAGTCCTACTGCACATCATCTCTAACAGAAGAGTGATTTTGCAGGACACTTAAAGCCTGTGAAAACAGGTATGCCTTTACTATGCATACAAGCCACAGAATTCTGAAGGGTGTTTTGGTCTTGCTTGTTCTGAAATGGGATTGCAAAATCACTGCTAAGATGCTAGATGGGTTATTTCCCTTATTTGTTTTTTTTAATTGTTGTTGGGTTTTTATTGGGTTTTTTCATGTCCTAGAGGGACATGGAGCAGCAGCAGCAGCCCCTTGCCCTCAAACAGCAATGTAAAGCTGCAGCTGCAGAGCACCACAGGCTCGAATGTGGAAAAGGCAAAGAGGGAAGCTTTGCGTGTGCATCAGCGTGATTGCTCGTTAGCCAAATCAGCATCTCTTGCAATTGTAGCAAAGTTCAGAGCTTTCAAAAGGAATTTGAGTAATTCAGAGATCAACACTGCTGAAACTCTTTCCTCTTCAGTTTCCTTTCCTTACCCATGTGCACTATAAAAGTAACTTTTGTTATTGCTGAAGTTTGACAGGTTCATATCCAGCTGTGGAAGGTTTTTCTAATTTATGAAGTTGGAATTTTTAGCCCAGTAGTGAGGTTTATGTTGTGCATTTTACTAGAATTAAATCTACTGGAAGGGGATTCCTAATGCATCTGTAGTTGTTTTTCTTGAAACTTTTCTCATGAGAAAATATATCCTGTAAGAAGGGGAGATGCTGGTGACCAGTGAAAATACAGAATGCAGATTAAAAAAATAAATATTCTTTAATTTTATCCTTTTTTTTTAAAGCAAAGCCAAGACACCAGTGAGTGTTTGTTAAAAGAGTGAATGGTGGGCTAAGTAGAAACAGAGCTGTAGAACTGATGGGTGGACACTGTATTTGGCTGTAACTCCCTGAGGTGACACCAGCAACCCTGTAAGTTCTTACGCTGTTGGAGAACTTGTCAAGGAAAAACTTTCATGCTGCTAAATGTCATGTGGCCTCTTCTGGCAGCTGTCATGGTTCTGGATATGGGTTTGACTGTTTTTGCAATGTGAAGACTTGTATCTTAAAATCCTTTAAGTCTCTTTGGTGCTGTAGCTAGTGTATGTGCATGAATCCTTTTTGTGCTGGTTTAGCCCTTTGTGTGAGCAGTACTGAAGAGTCACAATTTAATGGTACTGGAAATAAAGTCTTCTAGTAAAGAAAATACTGACCTGTGTGTTCTTGTGTGTGCTGAGCCATTTGAATGGTTTTCTGTTCAAATGGTTTTGTCTCAAAATTAGTTTTATTTTTTGTGGTCCTGTTAGCTCTTAACTGTACAACTAAGATCATCTAAAAAGTGAAACAATGTAACGGTTGCACAATTAATTATTAATATGCACCTTTGTGAATTTCAATAATGAAAATTATGCTGTTGGTTGGTTGCTGCGTAGTAAGAAGTTGTAATGTGTGACATTATTATTCCTTAAATCACCCCGGAAATGGCTTGCATAGAATACATTGCCTGTTGCTGCTCTTTGTTGATGAGCTGATTTTGTTGGGTACCTGACAGCAGTTATTTCGGCATACCATAGCCATGCTCAGCATCTATGACTCGCTATACTGGAGCTTGCCTATAGGTAGCTAAGTATCTTGGGACTGACCTACAGCCCTGCTCTTCTTGCTTTTCTTCAGAGTGTGAGGCACTTTACCCAAGTCAGACAGTTTGTTCAAGCTTAGTTTAAAAAGATGGTGTCCAAAGCATCAGGCCTACTGTGTGGAAGCAAACCAATCTTTTGAAGGATTTTTGTTTGTTTGGTGTTTTGTTGTGGGGTGTTTTAACTTTTGTGAAGACCTGGGAGGGCTGCTGAGATTACCCAGGCTGAGCAAGGGCCCAAGAGTGTCAGTGTACATGCGTGTGTGTTTTTCAAAATGCCCGGGGGTTTAGAAGAGACCTGTGATTTATTTTGATGATACCAAGTTTTTAAATAAGCAGAACCTAGAGTGTCTTTGCTCTTAGACTGTCCAACCCCCAAATCTGGGTAGTACTACTACCAAGGTACCTGGAGGTTAGAAGGATCTGTACAGTGCTTGGCACGTTTGCCAGAAGGCTTGGCAGTTTCTGCTGTGAGTGCTTGGGTTTGTCTGCAGGCTGAGTGGCACCGTGGGGAGCAGCTGGTGCCACCTGCGGGACCTTGGCTGGAACAGGTGGTGTCAGAGCTCAGAGAGGTGTCATCGTTGTGGGAAAGCACTGATTTTCTATCCCCACGGGGGAGAGGTGTTGGATTGTTTCCTGTCACCTTCCCTGTAGTACAGTGTGGTGATGGGCAATGCAGGGCTGATCCAGAGCAAAGCTGTGTGTGTAACAGGGGTCATCTTCAACACTGCCCATTGACTATTCATTTTTGCAGAGAGAAAAATAACAGTGGTTAATTATACTTACTAGTGTTGCACAACCTGTACTGGAGTGGCTGAAGTTTGAAAGCTACTGCTGCTTCTGGGCTGGTAAATTGCTGTGATCAACACGGGGGTTAATACATAGGAGTAAATACATGTACTTCACCATTAAAAACTGACATCTTTCCGTCCAAGCTTTGAACTTGTGCTTCACGAGGGTCTCTGGGGAGTGTCAGTTGAGGTTATGATCCCTCCTCCTCCCCCCAGAAGACCCCGTGGGGAAGGTTTCCGCTTTGTTTCACTTGGCATAGTAACAGCATATGTTGTTAAGTAAGGAGCCTTGCAGCGTGGTTGGACACTGCCCAAACCTTGAGTAAATCTCATTGTTTGAAGAGGTTCATTCTATACAAAGTTTGAAGAAGATAATGTGTTGTGGTCCCTCCTAGACCTGGTATCCTGTGTTACTTTGTAAAAAGATGTGCTGTCTTGACTTTCAGGCTGAAATACAGTGATTAGTTGCTGAACTTGATCTTTTAGTGGGTTTGGAAAACCATGACCAAAGCTGTGGGGTAGCACTGGGAATGGATTCAGAGCTGTTGGAGAGGCTGGAGGAGGGTGAAGATGCGTGTGGAGCCGTTAAACCACAGAGCAGCCAGACAGCTCATTCCTTATACTAGAACATTTGTGATGTTTTTCACATTCAATCACAGTGAATTACAGTAAGCCAGAATTAAAGTGACAAAGGGGTTCTGTGATTTTGTCTTCGATGGGGGCAAAAGTTAGGGGTTGCTTTTTGGGGTTTCATTGCTGGGTTTTTTCTTTTTTAGTTTGCAGCTGCAGTATGGATGATTAGCTCCAGAAACTATGCAGAAGATGCTGTAGATTTATGTTGTTTTAAAGAAGGGGGCAGGAGAGGGTATGATTTTCGCTATGACTTTAATTGATGTGGCGGGCAACTTCATGCCAATATAGCTCAGATGATCTTGTTTGGACCAGCTCATCTCTCAGGGCATGTGTCTTAAGTGCCACTGTTACTGTCATTTCTGTGGAAAAGAAGGTATAAGGATGACCTTGCTGGGGAAAAGCAGGAAAATATGTAGCATCCTAAAAAAAAAAAAACCAAACCAAAAAAGGAAGGAAAAATTAAAGAAAAAAACTTGGAACATTTTGGTATGTGTGGATGTGCAGGGGAGAAAGGCTGAGAGATTTTTTGTGGGACTTTGAAGGAGAAAACTGTTGGAGAAGGGGAGGTGTGACTCACCCACTTCCAGAGCTCTTCTGGAAGGGAATGAAAGGAGCCATTAGACGTCTGTGCAATTTTGAGGGATTCAATATTAATTTGAAATAACACCTTAAACAGGAATGGCTGTGTTTCTTAGAAGGGCTGAGGGGTGGTGATGCATAGGAGCAGCAATGAGGCCTGAGGCCTTGGTGTCCTCCTAACGTCTGTCCTTTCTGTCCATGTTATTTAGTGTCGCTTCTTGGTTCATGTGAAAGAATTGTGTTAGTGTTAGTGTATGAACTTGTGTTTATGGTTTGTATGACCTGGGATCAAAGCTATTCTCAGGGGGTTGAGAGTAGCAATGCATCTGGTCCAGAAGGGGCTTTGTAGGCAAACAAATGGCAAAAACTGGATCTGGGACAAATGTCTCTACTCTCTTAAAAAAAAGATGTATGCTGTATCTAACAGCCACATGTCAAGTTCTGGCCATGTTAATGTGGATGAGAATTTTGCCGTAGCTTTCCTTTGGAGTCTGGAGTTCATCCTGCAGCCTGAGACTTTGAGTGCTGGTTTTGGGGCTCTCTGAGCAGTTCTCATTCAGAAACACAATGTCTGATACCATCCACCTAAGTGTGACAGTCTGTCCAGGCTGCCTGTGGGCACCTGTGTGTCCTTGGTTGTTTGCAAAATATTTTATGTCGAGAAAACTACTGATAGGCATTTTCTCCCCACCCACTCTTATGCTATGTTTTTTTTTTTAATTACAGTGGGAAGAGCTCCTTCAAACACTGTTTGAAAATAAACTGGCAGAGGGTTCATTTATAAACAGCACAGTGTGCAACGTGGAACTTCAGGGCTATGTGTATTGATTTGTATTCGTAAAGCACTGGCTGTGTAATTTGCAAAAGCCAGCAATTAAAAATGTAATACAGTGTTTTAAAGGAATGCTTATGTTGACTGTGAATAAACCAGCTACAGCAGGAGCAGCTCTTAATGTTGCTGCTAGTTGTGCCTCTGGAATATGAGATGGAAATGCAGTGTCTGTTTAAAGCACTGTATGTCAAGAAGCTGCTTTTTTTTTCTTTTTTTTTAAGGAATCCAACCAACTTCATTAAATATGATCACTTCCAGCTATTTGGAACAGATGTAGACTAGGAGTGAGGGATTTGACACAAAAGAGGAGGTTCAGGTTAGATTTTGGTTAGTGATGATCGTTGTTCAACATAAATACATACTTGGACTCCATAGTTACAACTCCAAACAGCCCCATGATGAACAATAGTTTCTTTCACACTGCTTGAAGCTTTTTTAGAGTACAGCGATAAATTGCTGAGAGAACAAAAATGGAACAGAAGTCTTTTCTCCAATTAAGATGTTTCCATAAAACTTTAAAATTGAAAATTGTGATACTTCAATTACTACCTAGTTTGAATAATTGGAATCCTAATTTATTTTTTTTAAAGTACAGTACAGTTAAGAGGCAAGGTTTGTATTTGTCTGTGAAATGCAGGTAATCCATATTTTTCCCTGAGCATGCCTTTTTCTTAAAGTATTTTTTAGCCACTAATGGTGCTGTACTTTTGAATGTTTTCACATTAATTCAGCTCTATTGTGCTATTGATTTAGATCCTGTGTTTAAAGGAGCTGAAATCTTATTTCAGTTTCAGAGGGGTTAAAGCTGCTTTGTGTTTTTAGCAGCTCAGGATTTTAAAGGCAAAGCAACCTACTAGAAGAAATGACCTTGAACCAGGACCTCCCAGTATGCCCATTTGGGTGGCCCTGGCTGATTATGGCCTGTGAAAATGCATGGCCATACATCTGAATGTTTTTAGTTACTGCTGAAGAGTTTTGCTTAATTATGAAATGTAAACACTAGGGCTGTGTTTATTCATAATTTATGAATGCACATGTATTTCAAGTTCTCTTATTGGGATGCTCTGTGAAAGAGAGCTTAGAGGAGTAAGCAATAGGTAGGAGTGCAAGGAAGAGCTTGGAGTGATGAATACTGTCTACCCCATGGACACTAGAATAGCTGAGCCTAAGATGCGTAAGCAATTTAAGCTATATGAATAATTATATTGTGAGAGTCTAACAGGACTGGTTTCATACCATTGATCTTGAAATTAATAGCAGTAGTATCCTAAAGTTTGAAAAAATATTGTTTGGATAAGTGGAGATTATTTGCATAGAAAACAAGCAAGAATTACTTTTTTTTACACCTTCCTAGCAAGCTTATACCCTAAATGCTGCTTCTCTGCTGGGTTTACCATGAGTCCTGCTTAGCTTTACTGCAGAGAGATATTTACTTTCCCAGTCTGATTAATAGTATTTGTCACAGATTTCCTTCCTAGATTAAAATTAGGAACTTTATAAATAAATACATGTTGAACTTTGATTTCTGGTGTTGGGGTTTATTTTGTCATTCAAAACTTGGTCTGTAACAGAAAACAAGTGTATAGTTCTATATTTTGTTTCTTAAATCTTTTCTCCTTCCCCTGGCTATGGTTATGCCTCTCAGAGAAGAAAGGCAAAATAAATTTAAGAATTAAGTTTATCAGTGTTACATGAAGAGAGATCTTAATTACTTGTTGATAGGACTAGGACTAATGAAATGGGCCTTTTTAAAAGTGTGGACCTTTTTGAATAAAGTTTAGTATATCCTTCAATTTCTACCAACAGTATGGAACCAGTTTGCACTAATGAGAGAGAAACTGTAGTTTTAAAATTTTGTAATACATGGATTCCCATGCTTTATAAAAGAAGTCACTTAAAATACTATTCTGTGCCGTGTAACTGGACCTTAGTAATTAGGTGCGATTTCTTGAATTGACAATGTTATGGGGAAATTTTGAAGGCTCTGTACTGGTCCTGTCGTGTTGGCACCTGGTTGAGCTGTCCCCGTACTATGAACCTGTGAGACTTAGAGAATGCTAGGAAACAGCAACACTTTTCACAGGCTGTTTTGTTAGTGGAAACCATCACGGAGGGTGACGTGTTTCTGAAGGTGAGCTTTTCTAGGACCGGAGGGTGACTTTCTTCTGTCTGCTATAATTATGTTCTGCTTCCCTTGTTGTAATGCAGAGCAGCTAGATTTGTAAATTCTGTGCAAAACCATTATGGGGACAGTAGGGTTTTTTAATTGCCCTGGAATATCCAATTGAGTTCTTGAAACAGAGGTGATGTAACTGTGGAAAGCCCGAACCTGTTCAGTAAATAGCCTGGTGTGTGTGCAGTTATTGAGTGATCCAGCTTACAACTTACCGTTCCAATTGTTAAAAATGCCAAGGTCATTCAAGACCCACTTGAATTCCATTTGGTTTTTGTGCTGGGAATGCCAATTGGCTGTGCTCCAGCAAGAGGGATGAGCACAGGCACTCTAATGTTAAATTCCAGTGAAGTGACTGTTGGTAGGGCTCTGCCTGTAATTGTTATGCTTTCTGGTGCTGAGTGTTGGTAACACATAAACAAGCTTATCACTTCTTTAGAAGGTGAAGGAGAAAGAAATATTGGCTTGTTTTAGACAAGAAAAATTGGACTATAAAAATAAGGGTGGAAGAGGCCAGGAAAAAAAAGTCGTCTTTTCTTGCTTGTGTTTTGTTGATATTTACAAAATGTCAATAAAGAAACCTAAAATTATCTGAGTCTACCAATTTCATGTCACTAATGTGTGACATTGTGAGTTACTTCATAAGCATTTTCATGGTGAAGTTTACTTACCTATTTATTTTAATGCTGTGCAACTTCAGCCAAAACTGGAAAACAAATACATGGAAATCCATGTTTAATTATTTTGCACTGTAGTTCCTTGAATTTACAATCTCTAATTATTTATTTAAATGGCAAGATTTATAGAAAACACTTTCTTGGATTTTGAAAGGAATCACAGAAGTATTGCATTTATTGATGTAATTTCTTGATTCAAATGGACTATGTAATTAACTTGTTCCTATCCATTTTACTAGTAAATGACTGTGTAAGTGGAATTTTTTTTTATTCAATTGGTACAATGTTCACAGACAATATGTAGAGCATTATTGAACACAGAAGGCTGATGTGAGCTTGCTGGGTTTTAGAACTGGCCAGTGAGTTTATTCTAGCCAACTGTTTTGTGCTGATAAGCACAGGTAGTTGTCTGAGTAATCTGTTTGAAGAACAAATTTTTCTTTTTAAATGTCTTCTGGAGAATAGTTATGTTTTACAGCAAATTCAGAAAGTATTTTGGAGAGTGTTCAGTGTTTATAGTTTAAATCCCATGTCGAGGGCATACTTGTTTGTTCAGTTTGTGACACCATCCAGCTGTGGTTTATGAACTCATGGGCACAAGCTTTCAGGTGGATAATTGTTGTCACTGTTAATTTTAGGGAGTTGAGAGAAGATTTTCTGCTACTTCCAAATCTTCAGTGTATGTAATGTTGTGTGGATGAAACATCTATGTTAAGGAACAAAATAATTCCTGAGTGAAGATCTGGTGGATTTTATCTTGAGTCGAGATGAATTGGTTGATGTAGGAATTCGTATGTAGTAAAGTTTCCATCAGGTAAATAAGGATTGCTTTGTGCCCCAGATTGTGCTAGTGGATTGTACCTTCTAATGTGTATTTGTAAGACTGTTACATAGATGTCAATAAATATGACAAATGTGCTTGCTCTGGATAGCACACCTGAAATACTTTTTGAGACTGAAAATCCTTGAGAAAAACCTACGTATTTTGTATATTCTGGTTTTAATGTAAACAAAGCCTTTTATTGGATGCTAGGGCAAAAATTCTACATCCAATGATAGGATTGAAAACAAGCCGTGTGAATTTGAGAGCAAAATAATTTAAGAAGGGGGAGAAAAAAGGCCATTTACTTGTGTTCGGTCTCAATTCTATTCCAGGGTGAGACAGTGAGGGATCCCATAACTCTGGGTCTGCTGACCATCTGATACCTGCATGCCAAATCAGCTTTTTTGCCTCAGTGTTGTTAGGAAGAAGATGATTTGGTGACTTCATTAATAATTAAGCCTGTACTGTTAATACTTCCAGTGCTGTGTGCTCTGTATAGTGCTATATGCAGCACTGTGTGACATGACTTGTCAACTGAGGTGAAGTCCCTGCCCCGCTTGGTACACAGTCTTCTTTGGGCAGAGAATCCTGCTTTTGCAGCGCTGTCTGTTCTTGATAAATCCTACCCGATCTTGAGGCTTAAAATGGAGCCAGCCATTCTGTAAAGTCCAGCTGGTGATTGGCAAATACTCAGAGGTGCTAAAAAGAGGATACAAAATCCATGTCAGTGTGTGTTGGCCACATGTTGAGCATCTGCCAGTACCACAAAGGGTACGTAACACTGCTGTAAGAGGAGATGGGCTGAGTGCCTTCCTGAGAGACCTTTTTTTTTTCCCCCTTCTGCCCACTGCTGTGGTGAAAGACATGTTGGTGCTATACAATCCAATAAAGCTCTAAGTGAATGGGATTTTGTTTAATGTAGGCTGACGTGACTGTCAGCACGGCCACTCTGTCCTTAACTTCAGCAGAATATGAATGTAATCAGCTCTTCCAGCCTAGTTCATAGGCCTCTCACTAGAAATTCACAACGGGGGCAAAAGTACCCAAACTCAAGACAGGAGTTCAGCAGATGTAATTAGCACTTTTGTTCCACTGCTGCAGTTTACTAGAGGGCCCTTTTGTCCCTGCCTGCCTGTGGCAGTACATGCAGGCGAAGGTCTACCGAGAGGTGTTGCAGTTCATCTCCAGGGAGTTTTGATTGTTTACATAGCTTGCCTACAAACACGGAAGTGATGAAAGCTCAAAACCCATCCTTTGCAGGGGTCATGGGGCAGAGGAGTGTCCTACTGAAGCATACTGGTTTTGATGGAGAACGCTGTCTTTGCTTTGTGCCCATTAGGTTTTACTAAGCCCGTGGCTGCGGAGATGCCAGATAAAACATCAGGTGGTGCAGAACCTGTGCCCGGGAGTGAAGGTTAGTATTTTGCTTTCATTCTTTTTTAATAACTATTGAAGAATAAAAGCATTGTGATTTCTTTGGTGAGGAAAGTTTTGAGTTAAAAAATTGAGTTTCCCTTACTTAAGGCAGACCTGAATTAATTTTATGTGTGCATACTTATTTAAATAGCAGGAACTTGCCACTTTTTCTTTTGTCTGCGTGTAACCTTTTCCCTTCTCCCTAGCCCACCATCCATGATAGCACTGAAATATATAATGAGGGAGGAAGACCAGTGGGCTGCTAGGATTTTAGCTTTGGAGAAGATGTTTTGTCCCCTTTCAATAAAGATAATTTGTTTACTGGGGCTAGTTTTTCATATTTTGTATTTAAGCCTCATAGAACAAAACCTGACGTTTAAGATGTGGGGTGAGTGATACAAGGGGCAATTGAATATGTGGGATATCCACTAAAATCAGTGGAATCTTGAGATGCTCAGTGTCTCTGAAAATCCGACTGTTTTATCTTCCAGGTCCATTACCTGTAGATTCCCACATCTGAAAGTTTTGTGCTTGTTTTCAGGGCAACTATGTTTGGATTTTTTGTTAAACAATTGTAATCCTGCTAATTTGAGTCCTCCCTCAGAACCACTACTGAAACACTTTATAAAAAAATTGCCATTTCACATACAGGTTGTGAGGTGTTCATGACAGTTTTGTGGCAAAAATTGTATTAGCTCTTGGATACTCTTGCTTTCTAGATTGTTGCTGTCCTCCCACAAGGGCTGTATTCATTCCATCGTGTGTTTTGAGTGAAGCTTGCAGCTCAGTCTGGTTTATACTGCTTTGTCCTTGAAGTTATATATCTCAAAATTTAGTTTTAAATAATTTTGTTGTTTTTCACATTTAAAAGGCATGAAGGAACTTTACTGCAATTAATAATAGTTTCAAAAGTTCCTCAGTAACAGCAGAGAAACAGCTTTCCCTGTAAAGGGTGTTAACTGCAAAAGGCCTTTCTGTTTATTTTTAAATTTCGCTGTAAAGCTTAATACATGTTAAAATGGAGAAGCTGTTACAGTGAGTCCTTCAAGGACTGAGCGCTCTCTGATTCACGTGTTGTGTACCCCTCCTCCCCATCAATAAATCCTGACGCTAAAAGCGCTGTGGTGAAACCAAGCCTATGCTTGAGCTGTGGGTTAGGATGTGGAGCAAATTGTCACGTACCTTGCTGGTTGCTTCTCTACAAGCATCCTACATCATCGCATCTGTGGCTTTCTTGGGTATTAATGAGGGCTAAATATGTTAAAATTGCACTGATTACATGTTTATTGAATTTCTTCTCTGGCTATGGAACAGTGGCAGATATTGTCACATTTCAGCACTGGTAAATTGAGTCATAGGGATGATGCAAAGTTTTCAGATTAAATCCAGGGAAAACTCACTCTGTGAAAGGTAGCTTTATTTTCTCTTGTTGCATTTTAATTTACTGTGTCAGCAACTTCCAGTAGGTGAGTTATAAGGTTTGCTTTGGCTTTGCATTAGGAGTTGGAGAGGGTAGGACTTATGGTTGGACAGAGTTGTAGATGGGATGGGAGCAGGGGGAGGAAGGGGAAGGAACGGAAGATTCCTGTGGAGCATCATTAATGTTGGAGCCATTGATGGCATCACATGGCCATCAGACATAGATAGATTCTCCTCCTTATGCTCGTGATTGGAGACTGATGCCTGCGAAGAGGGATGGGTGAGGACTGTGTGTTAGTATGTGCTTCTGTTAAACACCAAAAAGACAACAGTCTGAGTTTAGGATGTCCCAGGTACCATTTTCCAAATATTTTTCCTGCTAGCTCCATCTCAAAATTCAGAGAGTGAAAACTGAGCACAGGATTGTTCATGTCTAGGTACAGGAGAGGGACGCAGGCAGCGACTAGTTTCATTTAGTTTTTGGAAGACTGATGAAGCCTTCACTGTCTCTTTGCTTCTGTAAATGTGACTTCATTTCACCAGACAAAGAACAGGTTAAAAGAAAAAAAAAAAAAAAAGCATTCCAGAAATGTTTTTACAATTAAGCAGGGATCCAGAAACTGCCCTGAGGATCTTGTTCAATACATTCAAGGTCTTTGTGGGTTTTTTTCAGAACCTTCTGATGTCTGTCTGATCAAGCAGACACATACTGTAGTGTTCTACACATGAGCAAGGAAAGCTGCAACTGGAAAGTCTTCAGGCCTCAAATTTGACTAGAGCATTTAGGGATACCACAACTGAAAATCTTCTCCAGTTATGCTTTGTCCTATGTTTTGAGGGTGTTGGCACATGAAAGCTGACAGTCTGGGGCACTAAGGAACTGCGCATATGAAGCTGTGTAATGGTTTATGTATGCTCACACATACAGTATATAAATGTATATACGCATGTAGAAAAACATGGACATGTAGCCTTAAATCATGAAGTATAAGGGAACTATTCCCATGGTGAGTGCCAGCCTCCTGAGGTGTGCAGTGTTGGGGGTGGGCATGGATGTGGCAGGGCCTTCCCTGGGATGCTGTGCTTCAGCTTTCCTGATTGGACTTTGGAAAGAGCCTAACTTCTCCACATTATTCTTTTTGCTTCCAGATAATACTGACCTTCCCTCTCTAACCTAATTTGTCAGGGTTTTGATCCAGGTAGGAGGAACCTGAAAAATAGATACATTTTTTGCCTCTGGAAATGAGCTCTGTAGGTTCTGAGGTGCAGCAGGCACTTTAAGTGAAGCTTGCTGCAGAGTGTTGGGTTTCATGACACTTTTATATACCACTAGCATGAGGAAAAGAAGCTAGATAACTACTAAAAACTTGAAACACTTCTCTAG
The DNA here is from genome assembly GCF_964237585.1 of Gallinula chloropus. NCBI lineage: Eukaryota > Metazoa > Chordata > Aves > Gruiformes > Rallidae > Gallinula > Gallinula chloropus. The sequence continues at coordinate 31,453,426 of NC_140087.1, read as the reverse complement.
ATTGTAGCCACACATCCTCAGGTGCTTACATGGATTAGTAGTGATGTTGGCGAAGACAGAAATTCATACGATAAAATACAGCTAATAAAGATTATGAGATAATGCTGAGCCTTCATTGTCAAATTACAGTTGTCATTGTATTCTGTTGCAATAAGAGCTTATGAAGGTCTTAAACCAGTTCATTAAAAATATGCTGCAACAGATAGGAAGTTTATAAAACAAAACTTGCTTCAATGATTGCTTTGTTCTTAGTCACTCTTCTGAAATTATTTTTTTAGATGCTAAAAAAATGTCTAATCATGAATACAAATGAATCTTCACTTAGAGATCTATTCTTCTGTCTTGATGAAAACATTCTACTGAAGACAGAACATGGTACTGGTGTTTTCTAGTGGTACTAAATCCTTTGTGCTGGAAGTTAGAACTTTGAGATGTTTTGTTGGTTTATTCTCACAAATGTTCTTACTTTCAAAAAACATAAAGGTAATGTTTACTGGAAAGAATTGTCAGGCACATGCCAGTGATTGCTCTAGCATCATTTATAAGCTAAACCTCCATGCATATCTCACGGTTTATACAGTTTACTGCTACATAGAAATGTTTCACTGATATGACGGAGTCCAAAGCAAGTGTCTAATTTCTTATGTTTAAAATACTGTTGCTACTTATGTGCACAAACATGTATGTGAACTTTCTTAATTATTTCCAGACATCTTATTGCTGCTTTTGGTTGGTTGGTTTTTTTTTTTTGGTTTTGTTTGGTGTGTTGTTATATTTTCCCCCCAAAATAAATACTCTTGATATCATTAATTTTTTTTAAAAAGGTTTATTTGTTGTTATGAACTTGTAATAATTAACTTTTCATGTTTATAAAGTTTGAGCTGGATTGAGCAAAGTGTTGGCAAGATAACTGATTATCTGGAAACTTTTAAAAATCAGTGTTGGTCTAACCTAGCAGTTCCCCTCTCTGCCCCTCACCCACTGACCCACTGCTCCATATACTGGAGTTAGACCATGAAGCACATAGAAGCAGACAATTGAGAAACGAGTTTCCTGTAATTAAGTTACTGTAACTTTAGTCCTTGACTCAGGGGTCCCCTGTGAGCAGGCAGTCTATTTGCTTTTCTGCTGCCTCTTCTGTTGAACCCCTTAGAGCCAGCAGCTAGACTTATAAATGTCCCTGCCTGCTTTGTGCAAGGGTCAGGGGGGAAGACATAAGACCCGGAGAATAGGTTGTTGCAAAGATGCAAGTGTGTGTGAGTATGGCACACATGAAAAACATTTTTCAATAAGCTTGTGTAGCTATCGAGGAGTGGTAGACAAACAAATTAAAACCCTGACCATGATCCACATATAACTGCTTCTTAACTGTTTTCCTACGGCAAGGCTATTATGTTCTATTTACAATGGATGCATTTAGAACAATGTACTGTGTCAATACCAGGAAGCGGATTGAGTGTATTTCTGGTTTAGCTTGCAAAGGAATTAGCATTTGTTCTGCTCATGTTTGCTGAAGAGTGACTCTTAAACTTCTAGCATAGTTAACCACTGGAAATAGGGCTGTGCCGGGAGTATCCCATCCACTGGGGCAAATTCCTCCTCTCTCTTGCGGAGAAGACTGCTGTGGTTCACAGCGACCACACCTGATGGTATCTGGAGCTGGGAGGTTGCCAATTTGCAGAAATTTAGGGGGATGATTGCAGATTTTTTTTCAGTATGAATTATCTACTTTATAAGATTAGAAAAAAAATTTTTTTGATAGCTTACCAAAATTTTGATGATACTGCATTTTCATAAAAACCAGGTGCTTCATCCTGTGGATTGTTGATTAATTTTTTGGCTGTGATACCTTTGGACTGCTGTTCACAACATAGCCAGGCTGGACTGAAAGAAACCAGATGATGTTTACCTTAGTAGCCATTTGGAAGGCTCCCATACTCAAAATTTTGGGGGTGTCAGCCAAGTGCTACTTTAGCAGTAGCTTTATGTAAAATGCTTAGAAAAAGTGTACAGATGCAGGAACCCCAGTCAGCTTCCCCCATTGTTTTTCTGTGCCTTAAAAAGCATAAGTCTTTGAAGAGAAACACGTAAGGGATTTAAACTCCTCCAAACTCTTCCTCCTTTCCCCCTTTCTTCTCCATCTTCTTGCACTAAGCAAGAGCCGTGACTTCCTCCAGCTGGATCCTCCCTTACTGACTTGGTGCTTCACACTCGCATCCTGAAGGAAACAAATGTTACACCTGGGCTTTATAAACAGCCACTGACAAATCCCAGTAGGCACGCTGATGTCATTGTAAAATATCCTATAGTAACAGCAGTGTTTTTCCTTGCATTGTGTACCTGCTGGCACTAGTGGGAGCCTACCAGCTGTTACTGTTGTTTGTGATAGGACTCATTTAGCTTTATAATTCCTCTGAACTGTGTTTGCATACTATTTCTGATGTAATAATAAGTAATGCTGCACACAAAAACATGCCAGTGCAGCCATGTAGATCTGTAGATTGCCCAATGGATCAAACCCATCAGATGCGTTGAAGCATCAGTATTTATACCTCCGAATTCTTATTTTTGCCTGCAAAGACTGTTTCTTTCGTGCCAGGAGTGCCAGGTACAGGTGTTCTGGTTAGTAAATGTTGTGTGCTGCCTTCTGCAGAGGGCTGTGGGGGCTTGCAGCAAGTAGATAGCAATGTACTGTCATGTGCCTTGTTTATGGTGAAAGTTATTACACTGTATTACTTACTACACCCCTTGTAAAGAAATGTCAAAGTAGACGAGAAAATGAAACATCTTTTCTAAAGCTTTTTCAGATCTTAAGTGCTTGTGAAGTCACCGATAAGTCTAGTAATAGTGTACCTGTGGGCTTAATGGGGTATCATTGGGTTGAGATAGGTGTCAGGAGAATGGGGTCAGTCTTTTCTCGGTGGTGCCCTGTGACAGGACAAGAGACATTGGACAAAAACTTGAATATAGGAAGTTCTGCCTAAAGATGAGAAGGAACTTCTTTACTGTGAGGGTGGCAGAGCACTGGGACAGGCTGCCCAGAGACGCTGTAGAGTGTCCATCTCTAGAGACATTCAGAACCCACCTGGATGCTGTCTTGTGCAGCCTGCTGTAGGCAGGGAGGTGAGACTAGATGATCACCAGAGGTCCCTTCCAATCCCCTATCATTCTGTAATTCTGTGTGCTGAGGGATGATGTTTGCATACTTCGTGTATCTGCTCCTGTTCCTCAGCACTAGTTTCTTGCTCCAGTCTGTTTCCTGCAGCTTTTTGCTGCCGAACTGGAGGGAAGCGATACCGGGAATAAACAGTGTGTGTGAAATGTGCTGTTTTATGGACAAGAGCTTGTGGCTGTCAGGTGACACTAGATGCGTGAGATTCAACATAAAAGGTCTTGGCTATTTATGCAGAAGTTGGTAGACATTGTGGCCTTTGCTACCAAAGGATATTGTGAATGTAAAATAAAAAAATCACGTGACTAGAAGGGGAGACCAGAGAAGTCTCTGGAAGACAGCTCCAAATAAATGAACCACTGCAAACCAAGGAAAGCCCTTGAGCTGAAAATGGTTGGAAGCTAGAAGAATGTGAGGGAAAAATATAGCACATGCTTGGTATGTTTTCACTGTCCCCAGTACTACAATCTTCCTGTGCTGGGTTTCTTCCTTTCTTACTAGTCTTAGCCTAGTTTTGTAGCTGCTTTTAATCCTCAAAGATTCCTCTCTTGAAGGAGGGGGAAGTGCCTATATAAAGATGGTATCTGAAATTCTTAACCCTAGTACTTAAAAGAATATGGAAAAGCCTAAGCAGACTTGAAATCTGATTGTAAATGTGAGAAAAGCAAAGTGAAAGGGTGGTGAAATTGGATATTCTGACACCTAGCCTAAACTTGTTGGACCCAGCATACTCTGAGAAGTCTTTCTTTGAAACGCTGTTTGTAGGCTGTTGTCATAATGCATGATGACTCTCATCATAACTCTCTTGAGAAGTTCAGGCTAGCTCCAGTCCACCCAAGCTGAGTATCAGCAGTAGCCTAAGCAACTGTTGCACCGTGCAAGGGCAGCAGAGCAGTACTTGCATAGGACTTGATTTGCTGCAGCCCCTGTGCTCCGCAGCGCGGCTCAGCTTTTCTGATAGTGTTGTGATGCACAAAACTCCAGTGTTGAATCAGTTGGGTTTTTTTTCTGACGGCATTTTGAAGAACCACCATCGTCACTGGGCTGCGATGGTTGGGTGTCACTTCCTTTCTTGGTTGCCCCCAGGCTGTTAACTGGATGGGCTTTTAATCTTCCTTAGCTCAATGGAGGAGGGTGGTGGCGGTGACTCCCTGGATCCAGGGCAGTGAAGGGTGGTGAAAGGAAGACTGTTCTGGACATTGTGATATGTCTGAGTACAATAAACCCTGCTCCTCATCAGAAGTGAAGATGTAAGTGCTGTAATGTAGTTGTGCTGAAGTCACAGATTACAAAGGTTGGGCTATTAACAGGTGGAATAACTTGTTTTTTAAATGCCAGTCACTTTCCCTTGTGTGTTCGCTGGCTGGTGTCCTGCCAGAGATCAGCGTTTCAGTCATCTGTAAGTTAAAGAGAGCTTATGTGGCCTGAATTGCTTAAACTTGAGGAAAACTATGGAGCTTTTCTGTATTGATGATCCTTTTAAATAACTAGTTCTGCTTTTCTGTCTGTGTGGTAATTAATTCTTAGTTCTGAAACAAGAAGTGTAGTACTTGAGTTTTACACACACTTTTGGTTTTGTATAGATAATTTTTACATGATACAAAATTCTAGGTATAAATAATAAATAATGTGCATGTATTATATGACCAGTTATGTGTAGTGCAAAATAGGGAGACTAAATTTGGCTTGTGTGAAGCAATCAAACCTGATATGTCTTGATGAAAAACAGCTTGCTTCTTTTAAAGCACTTCTGAATGCTAAGAGTCTAATTTATTTCTAAATTGATGTTCCAAGTTGGGAGAAATCTAAAACAATTTGAATATTTCTGGAGGAGTTGCTTGTTAAAGCAAAGGAGCAAGTGGTGTAGTAATCTTCTGTGTATTCTAGTGTAAATATTCCTCTCAGTTGGATGCTGTTTAAAACTGGTTGAAGATGGCCCTCTCCTAACCATGAACTTTTTCTAAAAAATTGTTTACATTTTAGCTGCAAACTGTAATTTGACCATCAGCCTGACTTAGAGCTGAGCTTGCTTATCCAGAGCAAAATATTGCTAGTGAAATTTTTAACTATATGATTCTCAACTTTATCACATTTACATAGGAAACAACCCCACCCCAAAATTGCTCTACAAACAAGGCCGGAAAGTAAAACACAACAATGCCATAAACTACTTCCCAGTGTTTGCCTTTCTGATAGGAGCAGAAATTTTAGAGCTCTGTTTTGTATTGCTCACAACTGCTAGTTGAGGCAGCAGGGAGCTGTGCTGGGGCACAAATGATGTGAATCTGGGCAGGAGGTCCCAAGCCTACCCCAGCTTTCTTCTAATGATGGCTCACCCAGGGTGCCTTCCAGGTGGGATGGGAGAGGAGGGAGCAGTTCCCTTTGGTTGGACCAAATGATCTCTCGAGGTCCCTTCCAACCCCTGCAATTCGGTGATTTGTGGTGGATGGCCATCAGGAATGATAAATGGTGTCCAATTATGAAATGTATTAATTACTTTGCACTTAGCTACATATATAGAAAACTTTAAATCAAATGATTGATCAAATACTCCGTTATAAATAGTGCTGCTTTTCTTAATTTGTGTCATGCTCAGCATCTGTCTTGCCCACTGTCTCAGAAATGTGCTGTGATCCTAAGAAAGCTGTTGCAGGTTTAAATTGTTTTCATGTTCAAAAATAATTTTGAGTACTGTAACAATAGTACTTGGAGAAGAACTCGGACAGCGGGTGTGCTCTACTACCTCTGTAATATGGTAGTCCTAGTGCTCTACATGACCTGGAGTGAAAAACACAGTACTAGTCTCTGACTGCAGATGTTTATGGTGTCCTTTACTTACACTTTTTCCATGTAGGAAATTATAACCATTGCTTCTCTTGAGATTTTGTCTTTGTCACCAAGCAAAATGGTTGTTTGTGTTAACGCAGTTACTCTGGATTAAATTACTGTTCAGCAGTACTTAGAGCATCCTAAAAAGATGTGGTTAGGGTAAAATTTGTCATGTTTGAAATCATTATTTAAGTTAACTTCTTTTCCTTAACTTCCTGGTTTCATGGTGGGTTTGGGTGGTTGGGATTTTTTTTTCTTCTTTTCTTTTGCCTGTCGTATGTTCTAGGGTTTTTGCTGTTCCCCATGTTTGTTCTGTGGAAACACAGACAATGGCAAGAACTCCAGACTGCGGCTAACTGTACAAAGTTAATATGCAGAAAATAATAACAGTTAATATTTTTGTCAGTGTTAATACAAGATTTTGCTTACACTAATAGGCTGTAAAATACATTTAAGTACTGTAAAGTCAACAGTTTCTTAAATTTAAATCAGCTTTCATTCCAAAAATTGTGGGTTTTTTTCCCCTTTTTATCTTGCTGCTTTGTTCAAGTGACATGCCAGAAATCTGTTTTCAGATTAATTGACTCCCCCTCCTCCCTGGCCATATTTCTTCCAAAGCAACCTAAAGGACACTGAAGGATAAGAGGCAGAAATTGATTACTTACCAGCAGTTTAAATAAGTTACAGTTCTTAAGATAAATTAGATTCTCAAGGTTACGTTATTTCATCGTGGGCTGACCGCAGCCTTTAAACCAAAAGATCCAAAGCGGTAAAAATAAAGATACAGAGACTTTTTGCCCTTTGAGTTGCTGAGGTGTGCAGCAACACAGATACCTCCCAATTAGTCGCCACTTAGGCTCTGAAGAACTTTGACAGGTACTATACAGTAGCAGATTCAAGCCTGCTAATATTAATTATCACTCAAGAGTTGTAGCTGTCTATATTTCTGTCTTTGAGTCACCTAATTACATGTCTAGCAGTAATTTCAGACTATGCTGCTGACATTAGAAGTGAGCCAAGAGGCCTTGATATATTCTAAATTTAGGTACATTAATAAAGAGGTTTTGCTTTTGTAATGGGCTCCCTGTAGTTTAATTTTGCTTAAAAAAAGGGGAAATTGCTGCTTGCTGATAAACCAGAAGGAGAAGTAGCTTTGATGTTTTACAAATGATAAAATATTAATAGAAACTTTCTACGTGTTTTTGAGCAATATGTCAATCTACTGGAGTCAGCTTCTTGAAGAGTCACCAAGAGCGGGAGATGAAGGGAGTAAAGTGGGAGGTTGCTTCTGTTGTGTCTGTACCCAGGTCCATTAGCGGCCCAGGCAAACAAACCTTGGAGACCTTGGAATTTAGCATGTTAGGAGGCTTTTATTCTTTAAATTAAAACTACATTATGTTCTGGTAGTCTCTTTGGTCAGAGCATGCTGTGAAACTGATCGTGCAGTTCAGGACATTAAAAGTTACCAAATCCTTTGAAAATAGTAGAAAATAGTAGCTGTTCTTAGTTGTGGGTTTTGTGGAACAGGGCTTAATATAAATTCCATTACACACAACTTGGCAGTGGTCCCCATGACGTATATTTTATAGGGTAATTAAAAATGGACACAACTTCCAGGTGCCATCTGCAATTTTCTTCCCATATGCACACTAAGTAGTTTGTGCTTCAGATGATGTAAAGACAGAGAGATTGTTGGAGGTGGTAGGAAGTTGAATATAACTTCTATTCTGGCAAGTCTGTACTTTCCTCATTGATCGAGAAAGTCAGGCAGTCCAAGTTATTTGGGTTCTGTTATGTCTGTTTTCTTTCAAGATAGTTAGGAACCACATGCTTTCTTTCAACTGCCCTTCTTAGAACTGCAGGCTTATCAGTTTGTATATTTGTAGTTTTCACTGTATAAAAATTTCATGTCAGTGGTTAAGTCTTATCTCCTGAGAGGGGTGTATCTTTCATGGTGGAAAGCAATCTTTGAAGAACCAATTGAAGTAGGAGGCTAATCATGAGGGAATTTTGCCTGATGTCTGGCCAGGAGGTGGTTCTGTCTGGTCAGGTCTGAAGTAAGCCAGCGTTTCTAAAGATGGGATGTCCTGTCTTGAATGTTCTTTTTCTTAAATACACAGTTAGTAGGCAACAGGAAATCCTTTAGGAAGATATGTCTCTCCCAGAAAGAAGATGGCTGCATTTCAAGGTTTGTGCCTGATTAGGATCCCTACCCGGTGGGACAGTCGTGGTATTAGATGCCAGCCCTAGGAGCTCTGTAATCATTCACAGTGAAACACAGAGCACACCTTCTTAGGACTGTAAGTATAGGCACATGTAAATGGAATGTTTTATCTTGTGTCTCGCGTCTTTAATGATTCCCCCCCCCAGCAATTGAGTAATAGTAAAATAAGTTACTTTGATTTATTAAAAACTGTGTAAAGTTTTTAGAAACCATAGGCTTTCAATTTTCAAATTGAAAATTTCTGTAGCTCCTGGCACTTCAATATGAAATGGAAGGTGCCCCAAAGCTGCCCTCCTCAACCTGACCACACAAATATTTTGCGACCTGCTAAAACAGGCAGAGTATTTAAAGGCATGTTCCACTTACAAATGCTAGCTAGAAAATCCTTCCAGTGACAGAAGATTTTTTTTGAGTGTGAAGCCTGCCATGAACTTGTTGCTCAGTTCTCTCCCCAGAAAAATTTCTGAAGAATGTCCTAATTTTATTATAAACCCATACTTGTTATTAAAGGTAATTTTTTCAGTTTTGCTACTTGTCATTCCCTCTCACCTCCACCTCTCAAGAAAAAAAAATTCACACCTATGTTTTCTCATATACCTGGACCCAGTTCTCCAGACTTTGGTGTTAGGAGAGCACTGTGCTACCAGCCTGGAAGGACATACATTCTTGTGATTTATGGAGTAATGGGTGGGTAGAAGGAGCTACATGCTTGAGTTGTGTTACAGGACTGAGGCTTTAGGTTGCATCTTGAAATGATGATTTTGGGATATATAGATAAACTTATTTGGTGAGTTAAATATGTCTTGTCAAAATTGGGCATTTAATGAAGTGCTCAGAGTTGTTTTAAACAGAGTGTTTCATAAGAGAACTGTTGAAGGAAAATAATGCCTGTATTTCATACAGCTGAGACTGCTAATGCCATTGAGAACTGGCGTTCTTATGTTTGTGTCAGAGTTCCGCAACTCTTGCTGTGAGCCCTGGCTACAGCTAGAGTAGCAGGGGCTGAGGGCTTTTGAACAGGCCTTATGTTTATGCCTACTGTTTTCTAACAATAGTGTTTATCTACGATGCAAGGTTGCTGGTTTGGAAGTGTACTGAGAGTATTGAAATTTTGACCTACGCCCAAAGCTAAAGGGGCTCATGATGATGTGAGAAGCTTCATCTGATTTGGAGAAGCAGCGATGGGAACTCACAGTGCATCCTTTGTGGCAGTTCTGAGAAAAACGCGCTGTACACCACTTCTGGAAACTCCTATGTTGGGACTGGCTTTCTCACGGTGAACAATTGCTTCTAAATACAGCTGTGTCTCTGCAATCTTTTATCGCCAGCTAAACTTTTCTAATATATACGGATGCCCTGTGCATCATCAGGATGCCTTGAAGCTCATCGCTTCAGGCCTGGCTGGAGTCCATGTCATTAATACAGCAGGTCCAGTCTGTTTTGCCACACATCTTTCAGACAGATGAGAGCTCTGGACATGGTTCAGACTATGCCTTTGGAGCCATTTTGTGCTCTAAAAATGACCGTACCAGTGTGTTACTATGACTCGTGCTGCACTGAGCTCTCCTGGCCAGGGAGAGGAACTGGACAAGCCAATGGAGCCAGCTTCGGCTCCAGCTGGGCTTGTGTAATCAGGGCCTGGGAGAGTGAGCCAAAACCACCCGAATTACCATGCATTTTTAAGCACTGAGCCTTCCTTTTTGTAAACAGGCTGAAGATGGTGGTTGAGAGTTTATTGGAAGGCAGGTAGGTTCTTCCTGTCTGTGCTCTCCCCAAGCTTTGATGGCTTTTGATTATTTTTGGGTTTTGGTTGGATGGGGTTTTTTTATGAGCTCTGCTGGGGAGGACCTGACTTACATTTTTACATTCTCTAGGAATGTACTTTAAGTAACAAAAAAAAAAACCAAACCCAACAAAAAATCCCCAAACAAAGTTTGTTTCCTTGTGCTTTTTTTTTTTTCCTTTGCATTTTTCACTTTTCATACTCTTCAGACGTGCTGAGCCTTTATTTAGATATTTCATGTTTTTGGAAGATAGCTTTAAAGTGGATTCTGTGGGCTCCTTCTTTGAGAGGTGGGGAAATCAAAGCTTTGCTGAGAACAAAAATTGGTGTACAAGCTTTTAAAGTTCATGAATTTAAAAGCCATAGAATTACAGCTGTGACTGAAGTGTACGATACCCAAATCCAAGTTTGCACTTTACCTATGGTGGGAAAATGTGGTGGTGTTGCGTCTGAATACAAACAACTGCCTTTTATGAAATTGTCAAAGTTTATAGCCATATTTACTTTACAGCTACTTTTATAATTTGCCCACACCCTTCTCTACATGTGAATAAAAGAGCTGGAAAGGCCACACTGATAATGTCATACCAGGAAATCTTTAATGTAAAATACAGAGAATGGGGGGCGGGGGGAGGGAAGCTAGATAGAGAGGAGGGAAGCTTGGGGTTCAGGGGAGATCATATTGAAGGTAGTATATGGAAGGGAAACATAATGCTTTTACTTATCTGCTTTTTTCTTTCTTTTGGGTTTAAAGACATAAGCCAACAAACATGTTTGTAAACACTGATACACAGGGAGACTCCTTGGTTCTATGTTTGAGCCTTTTTTAACGCTTCTTGAATGCAAAGTAAAGAAAAAACCAAAAATTCTGAGTCTTGCAGAGCTGAAAATACTGCTCGTTGACCAGACTAGATCCTGCTTAATCTTTTTCTGCCAAGTTAGATATTCTGGCAAGTTTCCTCAAGTCTGGATGCATTCAAGTACTGTATTTGGCAGACTTAGTTTGTTGCTAAGTAAAGATGTATGAAAATCCCAGTTCAAACATTTCAGCTTATAGTTGTTTTTACTATCTGTCAAGAAGCACAACTAATTGATATTTCACTTTATACAACGGATATAATTTTTCTTGCACTATGATACGTATCTGGAAGTAGATTTTTTACTTAAATAGCAAGTTGTGTTACTGTGTATTTCATCTGAAACACTTCATAACATGTAAAGTTTTACAGAATATGTGCTTTTTCTACTCAACAAAGGTTACTATACATTGCTAAATCACTGATGAAAGCTTGTCACATTTTTTTTCAACTTAATAATATCTTCCTAGTCTTGGATTCAAAGTGTTTAACTTAAATGCACAGCCTGTCCCCACAGAGGTGACATCTTCTGTGTCTTGAGTTTATGGAGAACTGCAAGATAATTACATGTGAGACATTTTGTATTGGAAGGGGATTGTTTGAATACCATGATACTTTTGTATCTAGTTTGCAGCTAAAATTGAGACAGAAGTAAAACTAAGCTTTCCATAGTTTTGATTGTAAATGTTAATTGGTATTTCTTCAAAATCCATTGCTAGATTTTGATCTTCACAGCAGTAATTCTGCTTGCCAATACAAGTATTACATTCTGGATTTGAAGCATGGGAAGAAAAGTGGACTTCTGGTTTTAAATGAGTTCTGGTTTAGATGGGGAAAATATGTGGACTTCCTGACAGGGAGAGTAACCACTAAATCTGCCCCTAATGGGGCAGTCACCAGAACTTGCTAGAGACTGGAAGGATTTCAGTAGGTGTTGAAGCTCATCCTCTTGAGTCTTTGGATGCTGAAGGCCTGAGTTGCAAATGGTTTGCTTCTGATATGTCATCCTCTTTAGAAAGGGATTTACTCTTTAAAGCAGGAACTTATGTTGGAGAATCAACCACAGCAAAGAGACTTTATCCTTAATTATGCCAGCAGTTCAGTCCTGTTTCTAGACTGAACATGTCTGTGTGCTCAGTTCCCAACATTAAATGTTTGTTTGACTGAAGAAATGGTTGTCATTCTGAGAGGTACCTATGGATTGTGCAAGGTGAATAGATCAAGCCTATTTTGTCTGTTGATACAACTGTAGGGTTTCTGACAGCAAATGATTCTTCTGCCTTATTTTGCAGTTTTCATAATTTCTTCAGTGATCTTTTGGAAGTGTGTCAGGACTTGGCTGTATTTGAATCCTGCACCTCTTACTCATCTAAAAGTAGGCATTATTTCCCTGGTCCTACTTGATTTAAACATGATTATTTGTAAATAAGGGAAAACTGGCCTCCCAACAACTTAGAATTAAACAGGTAGAAACCCGATGCGTTTAAATATTGCTTTGTTCCTAAAATAACTTGAAAGGCTCTATACAAGAGGCACTGTCTCATTAGTAGATTACACAGTGTTACACATAGGCACCCAAATAAACCAAAAGTTGATTTTCTTTATTTCTCAAGAAATCCTCTTGAACAGCCTATTTTGTCCTTGTAATTGATTCAGATGTCAGGAATTCTTTTCTGCTGACATCGAATAAAGGCTAATCCAGGTCAGTCAGTACCTTGTAATTAATGCACATTCTTTTCTTTTTTTCCTCCCTCTCCTTTTTTCTTTTTATCTTATGTAGGAAAAAGGGAGCAATCCTTGGTTTAAAGCTCTGAGCTGGTCCAAAGTGATTCTAAAGGTTTTGAATGGAATGCGGATTACAGAGCAAAACTATGCTAAACTACTAAATAGCAGAGAACACTTAAATCCAGAGGTGTTTTTCTAGGGCTTCCTTTTTTTTTTTTGCTTTGTTTTGGTTTTTTCCTGTTTCCTTTTTCTTTTAGCAGCTTGCAGACAAACAGTATATAATGCCACTGTACATTGGCTGTCGCGGGGTATTTGAAGGGTTAAGGGGAAAGGAAGATAAAAGCTGCTTTGAGATCACTTTGTTACCTTGAACTTTGGATGCTGTTGAATAGGGCAGTCATCTGTGATCGCAGGTATTGTAGCAGCTGTATAATCAAAAACTGTAAATGTCCAGATAGGAAATGATCCAGTAATTAGAGGAAACAGTGCTGAACCTGATGACTTAAAGTCACTTTCGTTCTTAAATCACAGGGTTGGAGCTGTTAGACTTTATCCTGTGATCTTTTCTCAGTACTTTGGCAGAGCACTTGCAAACCCTGATAATCAGATTGGCTGAGGGTTAGAAAGGAGAGAAGGATTCAGTGTTTCTGCCTTGCTTTTTGTAGCTTCCCACCAAAGAAATACCTCCTGGCTGAGAGGTGTTGCTGAAGTAGCCTGGGAGGAGGGTGGTAGAGGCTGGTTTCTGTCTGTCTTTCTTTGTATGCATTGCATTTCAAATATTAGTAACGATGCAAGGGGTGGCTCCTGAGTGGTTTTTTTATATATGCCACTGAAAATTAATCACCAATGTTTGAAAAAGAGCTCAGAATTTTAAGTCGGTGGGGTTTCAGAAGGAAAAAAATCTGTGGCCTACTTACTGAACAGATGGGAAATCTGTGTTTAGTTCCTGTGTGTAATATAACCTTGAATGTTGGGGTGGTTTGTGGTTTGTTGTTTTTTGTGGGTTTTGTTCCCTGGCATGAGAACTTTATGAAGCTTGTTCAAAAGTGAAATGGGTTTGTCTAAAATTAAGTGGGATTTTGAGGGTTAGGTTTAGAAGTAATCAGTGAAGGAATTCCCAAAAGAGTATCAGAATCACAGAATTATATGGGTTGGAAGGGACCTCTGGAGATCATCTAGTCCAACCAGAACTCTGTTTTCAGAAACACAGCTCCCTCCCCACCACTTCGGTAATGTGGAGTAGTTGCTTAGTTATATGTACACATTGTGTTATCTACTTAAAAATATTCAAGTGTGTTTTTGCATGCCATGTCTATGTTAATAACCTTGTGCATTTGACTTTGTGATCAAAGAAATAAGTTAAAATAACGGCTCATAAATTTGCTTGTTGGCTCAGTCCTAATTATGACTTCTGGTGCTGGAAGCTCCCTTGTCATCTCTTTAGAGTCTCCAAAGAGATTATTCCTGCTAAAATGTCATGATTCCTCTTTATCAATATTGGATAGTGAAACCAGTGTAGTGTTCAACAGTTTGTTGCAATAAAAGTTGATATATAGTGTTTCATGGGCTTTATTTACCGATGTGGTAAATAATCACTCAAATTTTGATAAAAAGTTCTGAGGACACTGCATTGCATTTGTAATTTCTTGTTTAAAAGGTGTCCCTTTCAAAGGATTAATATGTTGCTTTGGAAGCTGAGTAATTTAGGCTGATCTGATAGGTGGGCCACCACCTTTGAGAACAACAGAAGGGAAAAAGGTGTATTGGAGCAAATGAACACACACAAAAAATTATTTTTGTCTATATTGGGTCATTAAGCAGCTGGTAAGCCAATTGAAAATGGGCATTTCACAGAATCACAGAATTGTAGGGGTTGGAAGGGACCTCAAGAGATCATCGGGTCCAACCCCCCTGCCAAAGCAGCTCCCCAGCTCATATTGCACAGAGAGGTGTCCAGACGAGTCTTGAATATCTTCAGAGAAGGAGACTCCACCACCTCCCTGGGCAGCCTGTCCCAGGGCTCTGTCACCCTCACTGTGAAAAAGTTCTTCCGCATGTTGGTGCGGAACTTCCTGTGCTCCAACTTGCAGCCATTGCCCCTTGTCCTGTCCCCACAGACAACTGAAAAGGGGCTGTCCAATTCCCCCTGCATCCCATACTTAAGATATTTATAAACACTGATTAGGTCCCCCCTCAGTCTTCTTTTCTCCAGGCTGAACAGCCCCAGCTCACTCAGCCTTTCCTCATGGGGGAGATGTTCCAGGCCCTTAATCATCTTAGTAGCCCTTCTCTGGACTCTCTCCAGGAGGTGCCCATCTTTTTTATACCAGGGAGCCCAGAACTGCACATAATACTCCAGGTGGGGCCTGACCAGGGCAGAGTAGAGGGGGAGGATCACCTCCTTAGACCTGCTGGCCACACTCTTCCTGATGCATCCCAGGATCCCATTGGCTCTCTTAGCCACCAGTGCACACTGCTGGCTCATGGCCAACCTGTAGTCAACCAGGACCCCCAGGTCCTTCTCCATAGAGCTCTTTTCCAGCAGGTCATCCCCCAGCCTGTACTGATATGAACGGTTGTTCCTTCCCAGGTGCAAGACTCCACACTTGCTTTTGTTGAACTTCATCTGGTTTCTCCCTGCCCAGCTCTCCAGCCTGTCCAGGTCTCTCTGGATGGCAGCGCAGTGTTCCTGCGTGTCAGCCACCCTCCCAGCTTTGTATCATCAGTGTACTTGCTGAGAGTGGATGCTATTCCCTCATCAAGGTCGTCAATGAAGATATTAAACAGGACTGGACCCAACACCGAGCCCTGGGGAACACCGCTAGTCACAGGCCTCCAGTCAGATTCTGCTCCACTGATCACCACCCTCTGAGCCCGGTCCAACAGCCAGTTCTCAACCCACCTCATTGTCCACTCATCTATCCCATGCTCTCTCAGCTTTGCTATCAGGATGTCATGGGAGACAGTATTGAAAGCCTTGCTGAAGTCAAGGTAGATGATGTCCACTGCTCTCCCTCCATCCATCCAGCTGGTGATGAGATCATAGGTCATTTACATTTGTCTATATAGAACCTGTTCTATTTTCAGTCTTATTCAGGTGATTTTTGAAGGTTATATAGAGGACCTGAAGGTGTTTTGTGTGGAGCAAGGAAGCTTTTGCTGTGTTCATCTGCTTAAGATTGGGGCCCTGCCTAAAACCATGTATAGTGCTTACATTATTGCATCCTGTACTTCCCTCCTCCTGTATTCAGTAACACACTCCAGTAGCACAGCTGGATTTTGCAGAGGTACTGTCATGGGCGAGGAGACATCTGAGCTGGTGCTGAGTCACAGCCCGGGCACTTGGGAGGCTCAAATGCTGGTGGGCAGGCAAATGATGCCTCCTCCTTGTGTGACCTTGGCACATCATTTAATATCACTCTGCTGTGTCCTGGTACCTGCAGTATAATTGTGACTGGTATCATAGAATAGTCGTCTGAAGTTTATTTGGTGTATTTTTTTGAGATCTTCATGTCAAAATGTTACAGCAATGCTTTGTATTTAATCTGCTTAAAAAAATACCAAAAAAAAAAACCCAAAAGAAGAGTTTTGAAACACGTCCCCTATGTTCTGTTGCCAGTAACAGTGATTCTAATGTTAGCATAGAGAAAATAAAACTGCAAAGTGCTTGTTGCAACATAAATCAGCGTATTTGGACTCAGTACTACAAAGTTCTTGGAACAAAGCATTTAAACAAGCGATTTACTTTAAATGACGTGCTCATGGCTAAGTTCTGTGTTATCATTTCCACCTTTTAGGAGAAGAGCTATGATTTTGTGGTACAGCTAAGCAGATTTATTATTAGTACCATAAGAAGAGGACAGTTGTGTCCTCTCTCTAGTTATATATTCATCTACCTATGCTTGCTCTCACCCAGCATGTAAACCATGATGTTTCAGGAGCATGACAATCAGGAAGGTAATTTTTTTTTCTAGGTTTTGAGTGGAGGTTTTTTTGTTGTTTTGGGGTTTTTTTTTGCATCTGAACTGTTTAACCATCCCTGAGCCAATTTACTGTGAAGTCTTGTTGCTAATCATCCATGTTACGTTATCAATATTCTGTAGGGAAAATAATACTTGGGATTTGCCCAACTTTATGCAATGTGAAGGCTGAATTAGAGTTTAAATCAGCATTTAGTGAGCTTTTCTGCTCTGTGCATGCTGAAGGAGGGACTGTAGCTCATTTTCTCTCCTCTGTGGTGTTAACTCCATGCTAATGAAATAATGGGGCTTACAGACTCAGCAATAAAATCATACTTCACCTCTGAAGTAAATGAGGGGCTGTTTCTCTTCCAGTCAGGGCAATATGATACTTTGAGCCTCAAGTTGGGAAAGGATGTAAATGATATCTTTACACAGAGCAACTAGCACAGCTTGCAGAGGGAAAGCGGGGTTTTTGTTGGCTCTGGTGTAAGGCTTTGAAATCTGTGTCTGTATTTCCTTGCCCGTAATACTTCAACACACCCCTGACTTGCCTAAGGAATGTGATAGGAACTTGACTGTGTTCTGGGCAACCCATAGGTAAGAATTTTAACCTGTTATCTCAAGGTAGGTTTTCTTTCTTTTTTCTTTTCTTTTTTTCTCCCACTCTCTGGTTTAATGGTGTTTCACTGCCCACCACCCTTCTCTGTTCCTCTCCTCCCAGATTTTCTACCAAGGCAAAAAAAAGAAGCTTGCTGCCAATCATATCTTGATAAAGTAGTAACTATCCGTTTGTGTGGCTCTTTAATACCTGTTATTAGAGGGCATGGTTGTTTGCAGTTGGAAGGAGGTAAGTTCTGCCTGGAGGAACTGAGGCTTGGTGACTGGGTCTTTTTCAGGTAAAGTTTTGCTTGCACTGTAACACAGTGAGTTTTTCAAAACCTTGTCAGTTTTGGTTGAGAGATTAAATTGCAGTCTGTTGTTTCGATGGTAGTTGCTCTTTAATTATGTATTTACAAAAGGTGGTCTTCATACACAAATATAACATTTTAAATATTTTTACAACAGTGACAGGATGCTAGAGTTCTCAAGCCCTCACAGGTCTCTTCCACTTGGATTTGAGGGATGTAGCATCGTGCTACAAGAATTCAGAAGGATCTCATGTACTGCAAGTTGCAATTCAAAGCAGAAAGCATGAAACCTACTGGATTTTTTTAAATAATAAAAAAGACTCCTTATTATGACCAGCAGAAAGGCAGGTGTCATTTTATTGACCAATTAAATTATCCTGGTTTGGAGATGTCAGTGTGCAAATAAACACCAAGGAGACAAAGAAAAAAGTCTCTGGGGGGTTCCTACCATATCTGTAAAGAGTGGAAGAAAGGAGACCCTGCCCTTACTTTAAAGATTGGGAACTGATGTAGAAAAAGGTATTTGCCTGTAAAATTCAAGCACAAATGTGTGGCTAGCTTGTTCTTTGTAAAATGGTAATTAAATAAAACCTGTGATTATGGCCTGTGTTACCCAATCTCTATTCTGTATGAAGCAGAGCAAACAGAAGCTGTGATTTTAAGGTATATTCTTGGCAGACTTTCATTTTAATTTTTTTTAACAGTATTTGCTCAGTGGTTGGTATAATCCTGTTTAAAAGTGTTTTTTTGCTTACTGGAACAAGTTCTGTCTGGCTGCCATTGTGTCATCCCTCATTCATAACTGAGTAACTTAATGCTGAAATCAAACAAGTTCGAGTTTCGAACCCAGACAAGGTTTTTTGTCATTCCATTTTCATTTTACTTTGTGCAAACAGGTAGTACTTTTGTTGGCTGATCTGTAGCTAGCAGTCGTATTGAAAGCATTTGAAGCCAACTTTTGTAGAGAGTAAATATTCTGTGGTAAGAATGGCTTAATTAGCTCAGGTGCCTTTACTGCTGGTATATATCTGCTTATCTTGAAAGTGGTATCCACCAACTAATCCTTTATTTATGTTGAGCTTTGGAATTTCCTATGAAATGCCTTTTTGTAACTTCTCCCAGTATAAATGGGAAGTGACCAGACTGTCGGGTAAACAGTGAGGCTGCAGGTAGGCAAATTAATAATACACATGAATGGAAGTTTCTTCTCACTGGTGGCAGGTTGGATGCCGGTGGTTTAACTTCAGAAGAGTGGCCGTGGCATGCTTATTCCTGCGATATGGTTTGTTACCTTTTGTTGTACCATTTTACAAAGGAATCTTTTCTTGTGTTTATGCATGGAAGGACTGAATTTGTTAATCAGATGTCCAAGGCTATGTTTTCAGCGCTCAAAAGAAGGGAATTGTTAAACCACAATAGCTGATTTGCAATAGCAATCTCAATGTGAAATCCTAGTGGGCAGGTAGACTTTTATTTTTTTCCCCCCCTCTAAAGAAAGCCGAGATCACAGTGTATTCTCCAGTTCAGTGTGAACAAAACAGTAGCCTATTTCCATTTTACAATGATTGAACTGACTCAACTTTACTCCCTTGGCATAAAAAGGTATCGTTTTAGTTTGGTTTTGGTAGATTCTTAGCCCCATTGTGAAATTGTCTTTCTGATTACAGGATTAAAGGTAATCCTAGAGAGTCCTGATAGAGTTGACAGAAAAAGAAAATCTGTAAACCCACAGCATTCTGTTTCTCAGGTTTCTGGTTTTATAATAGTGTATGATTGCACTGACAACTGGTTAATTGAGAGTATCCCATCATAGGAGAAAATGGAACGTGGCAGAAGTTACTGTTTTCTCCTCTCCCATATTGAGAGTAAGTGTCCAGTCTGACCATTTTTCAAGGTAATAGTGATGGGAAGATGAATCAGCCAAAAGTAAAGATACCTTAATTTTGCCTTAGCTGTACCATGTATGGTAAGAAAGGCTTGTTTTTTCATCATAACTGGAAAAGCTGCCTGTCTATTCTTTCTTTTGGCTTTTTTCCCCAAGAACCATGTGTCTTGCCATTTTGGATTAGCTCATGATGTATGCCTTGACTATAAGAAGAAAATGAATTCTGGTTTGGTTTGTTTTTCTCACCCAGGATACTGCAGCAGCAGCAGTATCGCTGTTAGAGTGCGATGGAGAAAACTGGGCAAGACTTAGATGTTATTTCCCTTGTGCAACAGAGGATAATTGCCTCTGTTTTTTTCTCTAATACTCTTTGCACTCAGGGTCTGAGGGAAGCATTATGTATGCCCATATTCAAAGACTTTTTCTGAGCTTTAGGGGGATTGGTGGGAATGGACCCTCAGGCAGGTGTCGTGGTCACGGCCGCAGATGTTTGAACTGCAAGTGATCATCCAGGCTCCAGCTGGCAGACGAGCGCAGGAAAAACGCTACTTCAGCCCCAACAAAAGCAAGAGCTCATGAATATGTTATTTCTGCTGCGAGGTTAACATGTAACGGTAATACAGAATACGCCCACTCAGAGGCATGGAACACAGAATTCAGGGTTGACTTGTTTAGATCAAAGGGGGAATTCAACCGAAAGACTCACTCAGATTTTGGGAGATCAACATGGAGGGTTTGGGGGGGAAATTTTTTTTTTTTTCTTAAAGAATTTAACAACCCACAGATATGAATGCAGTGCTGATTCTGCCCAAGGACAGAAATCTTGTTAAGAACAAACCCAATTCCAGGGGAAAATCTGAAGCGTTCATTATTTACTCTCTTGAGGAATGGAGACAGATCTTTATTTTTCATCAGAAAAGGAGTCATAACTGCATCAAGTATTCTTCCATCCCTTCCTCATCACTCCCAAAAGGTGCAGTGCTCTTAATTGCTTTTGGCAGAGAAAAGTTACGAGGAAGTCAGGGAATACTGTTTTATATAACTGTCTTTAGTCTGAACTAGTTGCTAGCCTAAAATTACAAGACATTGTTTTTAAGAATATATCTACTGTAGTTTCTGTTTGTTTCTACTCCTCTAGGTTGTGTAAGGCAAACAGCTGAGAGAGCTGGTAGTCCTCCTGATGCTGCATTTGCTCCTGCATGTTGTAAATGCATGCTAGGTAATCAATAGCTAAGCTTTGGGGGTTGGACCCGATGATCTCTCGAGGTCCCTTCCAACCCCTGTGATTCTGTGATTGTCACGTGACTGTATCTGTCTCTTCCTCCATACGTCAGTAAGTGCCGCCTTTTAACATGCTGGCCTCTGGCCTTTCTGTTTATTTTGGGGAATCTGTTTTGTATTTTTACTCGGTAACATTACCCTGTCAAAATGAATACTTAGAAAAATATGCAGTCTGCAGTAGAACGGTGATATAATTGCAGTCTGGGTGAGCTGTGTAATTGTGATGGAAAATCTTTTAATTAAAAAGAAAAGAGTAGAAGTGTCACATGTGAATTAATGAACATATAACTTCTAAGTAAACTCATGCAGGATATGTTTAATATTAAAGTGAGGAACTCTGCTTAAGGAGGAAAGTGAGATTGCTCTGACCATTCTTTGCTCACACGAACATAGTTGAGTGTGTGTGACAAAAGTGTGCCTTGCTGTTTACTGAATTGGGTCCATTATCAATATTTGGATGTGGTGGCTAATTCCAAGACTGTTAAAAATAGATGAAACTTGGAACCTAGCCAGGTATTACCAGACAAAGGTTCTTCCCTTTTTCCTGTGCACAGTTAAAGTGCAAACCCTGCTTCCTCCAAAATACTCTTTAGGTGTGTTAAAAGGCTGCATGAAATATGTCAACTTGTTTTTAAACAAGTGTGATATAAACTCTCCAAATTCTTGGATGCAGATTACAGTAATGAAAGGAACAAATCTTTTACGGGTTGTAGAGGAAGGAGCTGAAAACACAAACCCTGTATATACTTGTGAATTTGTGTTCAGGAAGATGTAGCTCATTTGCTTAGTGCTGCCTGAGGGAGAGAGCTGGAAGATGATTAAATTAGTTTTCTATTTGTTTGTACAGAGGATTGGAGTGTTATCACTGGGTCAAGTTTATTTTTCTCTTTTGATCAAAGTTAGGTGAAGAATTGAGAAGTTAAAAACTGCTACTCTGGCAGTGAGGAACAAACTGCCTCCTTTGCTCCTTCCTCTTTGCTATCCTGTCTCCTTTCCTTGCCATCCAACCTTAAAACCTTCAATAATTACTTTGATGATTGAAATTATGGAAATGTTCCCAGTGGTCCAGACCTGCCAGGACTAATTAAACCTCGGGATTTGACAGGTTTTTTTCAGTTTCAAATTGAGCTTTGTAAAGCCTATCTGAAGACATGATTTCCATTATCTCTCTAGGGGCCCTGACTCACTTCATACTTTAATACGATTTCTCGGGAGTAATCTTACTTTATCTTTAATTCACACGGCTCTGAAGTTTAAACAGAGTTAGTGAGCAACCTGCATTAATTAGGCTTTTGCCATTTGCAGCTTCTTTGTTGCAGACTCTGGCCTAAACCATGAAAGGATGAAAGTGTGGTTTTCCTGAAGCTTAAATGAGCAGGGTGCTGGCCTCCACCCGTGGAGTATTTTACTTGGGTTTGTTGGCTGTGTTTTCATAAACGTGGGGAAGTGCATAGCTGGTGATGTTCATAGCTGCTGTAGTCAATTCACTGCATTTTCCAGGAGCTTTCTCTTGAGTTTTACTGTTTGTCATGCACAGAATGACATAGGTGCTGCTTGACAAACGTTGATGAAGCAGTAAATTGTAGCTGTTACTCAGCATAGCGCTTAGGGGTACAGCTCCATCATAGCTAGAACTTCTCTTCTAATGCTAGGATAATTTCAAGTCACATTTTGACTTTTTCCTGAATGTTTTACTTGGGTATGCATCATACTAAAATTAATATAAGCTATAATGAACATGACCAGTGATAGTGAGCACTAGTAGGTGTTTTAGAATATGCAGTAATTGCACATCTTGGTGTGCCTTGCCCACTGAATAGCTAATGCATGCTTCTAGGACCTCAACCTTGGGCTTTTTAAAGTTTTAAATTCTATTTATTGGAAAGGTCAGTGTTTATTATTGCCATGCATTCAGCAAATGCCAGTGTCTGGTTCCTTATTATGCACAGCTCTCTACCCATGCTTTATTGACCTAATGCAATAACCATGAGTTTGTCTTTGCTGGCAAGGAGTGTTATGTACCATCGGGATTTCCTCAGTTAATTAAGATCTCGCTTTTGTTACAGAGTTAACACTTTGCTCCAGATTGTGGCTCACATTTAAATGTTGCTTTTGTTCCAAATAGTCTTAGGAAAAAAGGAAAAGACTCTTGCTTGTGTAGCAATGTTTTCTTTTTCTTCTGGTTTCTGTTCTTTCTAAAGATTTGCAAGCTTTCAATTTTGGGTTAGGTAAAATAGTACAATATTAATACACCAAAAACCAGAAAACATCTCTGTCTTTCCAGAACTGTGTTGGGGGACGGGGGGATGGGGGGGGGGGGGGGGACGGGGGACGGGGGAGGGAGGGGAAGAAGAAAAAATAGTATTCGTACATACCTTGGGCAAAAATATTAGGCTGGTGTATTCTACTCAGTTTTTACTAAAGAGATATCCATGTACATGGCTTCACTAGTCAGGTTATGTCAGTCGGTGTAAGTTAGTGATGCAGTGTGTGCGTGGTGGTGAGGATGCTACTATTTTAAGAAAGTCTTTTCCATCAGTCCTTTATGCAGTCTGTACAGGGAATTGGAGTCCCAGCCATAGTGCAAATTTGCCAAACATCACTTCCCGCTATGGAAAGCAATTCTGGAGGATTCCCAAACTTAAATAGCTGAAAGATACTGCTTGGTGTGCCTGCAGCTCTCTAGAACTGGAATGTAAAACTGGCAGTGGAATAAACGCGCTCCCCAAGGAGGCGGAAGATGCTGCAAAGCAGCAGATGGGGAAGAAGAATTTTCCCGAAAGACACTTGGGTTTTTTTTAAGCCATATTCCTGTTTGAGGCCTGCAGTGATGGCAGGTGTCCAGCTGTGGTATCAAAACTGCAGTTTTAAAATTGGAACGAGAGGATGGCTCTTAGCCACTCATTAATCCTGCGCTGAACGTCTCCAAGAGAGTAACCAGTTACACGACTTCAGAAGAGCAGAAGTAATCACTAGGGGTGTGGGGTGGGGGGGAAGGAACTCTGCCGGCATGTTTCTGGACAATGTTTCTTGAACGTCTGAAAACAGCACCAGCTAATTAACTGTTATTTGTTGGGCTGAATGGGAAGCATAGTGTGTATAGAGCTATGCCTCCAGTGAAGAGGAAGCTGTGTTTGCTGTAAGTTTCTGGGGTAAGCCTTTCCTTTTACCTTTTCCATCTTTCTCACTTTTGCCTGCTGCTTCTAAAAGCTTTTACCAATATTTAGAGCTCCTATATGACCCTAAAACCAAGTAAACCTTATTTAAAAAAATTCCTGCTAATGCTGTTCTGTAAAAATGATATATGGCATATTTTTGGTTTGTCATTTTTGGTTATGGGTCAGCTGTACAATGTAATACAGTAAGCACTTAGTGACTGTTGAGTAACTTAATAGGAAGTTTACTTAATTTAATTTCTAAGGTAACTTTAATTTTCAAGAATGACATAGCAAGAACACCAACAAATACTCATACCCTGTGTTTTCATGCCAAAAATTTTCAGAGGTGTTTTTTTTCCTGAATTGGTTGTTTAGTCTAGCATAGCCAGCATCACAAGTTCCTTTGGCCACTGCAGCTTGTTCTTCTCAGTATGCATGTGTCCTGTCCTCTCAGTGATATACCAGATGTCTTGAATTCACTCCCTGAGTAGCAAATATTAAGTGCTCTGAGGCTGTTTTGACTGTCATCATAATTGTGCTTTGTGGGGGTTGACGTGGCTGTGTAAGAATGAAAAGCTCTGTTACACTAAATATCGTTGTTTGTGGGTATTTCATTTGCCTTTTCTCTTTGAGATGGGAATGAGGGGGGAAGAGGAAAATACAGGGAGCAACAACAGAGTTTGTGCTTCAGATATTTTTTGCTGACGTTTTACAGAAACCATAGAAGTGCAGAGTACTCTGCCCAATTTGAGCAGAAGCCTGATGCAGGCAAAAACTGAGCTGGGTGGCCACAGGAACATCACTGCTATTGTGAGCACTGACGGGGCTTCAGAGTATCTAATCCAGTGCGAGGAGACAGGCAAGCCCACAGGTGGACTTAACAGGGATTTAAAGTGACACTGAGAGTTCCCTGAGACCAGGCTGGTCTGAAAATGAAGAACCTAAATGTATTTTGCTTGTTACGTATGATATCCTCGTTTAATCCTCTTGCATGTAAGAGAGAGAACTATTTTATTACAGCCTATCAAAATAAGTAATGAAATATTTAAAGACTATTAAAAATATATATTAAAAAAGTGTTGGGCCTTTAGAGAGAGAAAAAGCAGCAGATGGAAAATGTATTATATGATTGTTTCTTTTGAGGGTTAGACTCTTGAATTACAACTAAATATTTGGGGAGATGTTTTGCTTGTGTATGATGTGGTTTTTTCACAATGCTTATAAATATACTTCAATCATATTTGCTAGCAATGTCAGGATACCTAGTGTATTTCTTCTACAACCATGTCTGGCTATTGAGAACTATCTAGAGATTGCATGTCCAGTTATTACAGTCTTGGGTAGCTTTTTTCTAATTCATTTATTTTTACAACCTGGGGCTTTCCACTGCGCTGAATACTTGCTGACCTTTAATTTCGTTTACTGGAGGGTGGGGAGGAAAGAGGAGAAAAGAAAGGCTTTAGGAAATCCCTTTCCCCACCCTGCCAAAGAAGTTAACTTTCCGTGTAAGTCTTTTGGGTGCAAGCAGAGGAAAAAATACAGATCGCTTTGCATCCTTTGTAAAAGCTAAATGTAGAAAGCAGTTTCAAATGTTTAGGAGCACTTCAAACTTGATACAATACCTGTAACAAATGACTGTGTCATGTTTATAAAGTGTACGTAGTCCCTGCTGAACAACCTTTTTTTCTGGTAAGTGATTATTTACTAATTCAATAATGCTTACTTAAACTGGGTATTTATGATAATGGGCTTTGCTTCATATTCATAATGTCTATCCTATATCATGTATCTGTTAATATGCTTTTCTTCCTACTTAGAGATCATCTGGTTTTGTCAAATTGAAACTATTCCTTCATGCAGTTGCTAACTTTTTTTTTGCTAGATTTATTTAATCCACTCCTTTATTTCCATTTTAAATCAATACCAGACTTTTGGTTTAGTAATGCCTCTATCCTGTGATCTGGAGGGTTGAGTTCGTCAGCTACTTTTCTGCAGCTGGAGCGAGTCTATTTGTTCATTTCTTAACCTTTTGACATGTCTGTTTTTACAAGCCTGGCTGTTTTTGATGGGGGACTGAAGTATAGAGTAACAACTGCAGAAGGAAACAGCTTTTGTTATGATCAGGGTGTAAACTGAGTAATGAGGGGGCAGTATGCTTACATAAAAGATTTTTACGCACAGACAAAAAAAAAAAAAACCAAGACAGACCTGCCTCTTCCTTCATGTGACTGCCCATTGAATTTTTATCTGCTGTAATAAAAGGTGAATTTTTAGATGTTTTATTCACATATTCTAGGCACGTGACTGTGAAATTGACTCTAAATTAGCTAAACCACTGATTCTTCACTATAAAAGCAGGTTCAACAAAGCCGAGACTATCCTTTCCTGCTGTTCATAGCAGCAAGTGAGGCAGTTCTGAAAAGTCAAACCACTGACCTCTGTGTGAAAAGCCTAAAATGCCCTTACTGTTGTGACAAGCAGGGAAACACAGGATTTTAAAGCGTTCAGAGAGGAATTGTTTTACAGGACCTGCATGCTGAAGTGCTTTCTGATGGCATGCTCTCTCTGACCCCAAGCTCAGGATTGTACCAAGTCACTGGTGCATGTACGTTCTGAATAAATAAGTTGTTTTATCGGTCTTCTGACTCAGGGTATTATATCCATCAAACCTGTGAGCTTCAGCAATTTAACACCAATCTTACTTCTGTCACACTTGGAGATCATAACAGTATAGCAAAACTACTTAACCTTTTCCATATTTTTCCAGTAAAAGTAGATGGTTGTACTAGTGTGGTATGGTCAAGTTTTCATCCTTCTCAAAATAAGTTGTATCATCTGGTAAGCAGATGGTGATTTTTGTATCTCTCCATATATAAACAAAGGCATAAATATATGCATAAAGTTGAAAGATTTTTTTCTTTCCTGTGTCACAAAAATTGTGATTGAGTATGCTGCCAAAGGACACCACCATGATTCCCTGTCATATAGACAGGTATGAGATTAGTTTCTGTGCTAAACCTAGGAACAGGTAAGTGCCTATTTACTGCAGCAGAAGTGTCCAAATGGGGATAATGCTGTTCCTGACCCTGTGGACTGAAAATGAAGCTTAAGCCTGTGTTGTCAGCAGGACTGGACAGCTGTGCCAGCGGAGAGTTGGCTGTGCCCTACCTAGGGAGTGCTGGCAGAACCTGAAGCATCACCTCTGGGCCACGGTGACAGGGTCACCTCCCAAGTCAGAAGGCTGAGAATGGCTTTCTATCTAAACACACTGCATTTGATGTGTGTAGACAGACTTTTACTAACAGTGTTAGGCATTAAACTAATCTCACAGTGGAGCTTTTTAACTTTATTTTTCTTCCTTTTTTTTTTTTTTTTCCCTGATAGCGAAGTGGGTCGTGGCCTCAATAGGCTTTTCCCAACAGAGCCAATGAAGACCTATGGCAGAAGAAAACTGCTCTGCACTGAGCAGCCATTCAAATTTTTTGTCAGCTGTGAAAGTCATCGAGTTACGGTTATCTAGCTCCAGGGCCTGTTTTCTAAAGTTACTCTACTCCTCCAGCTTCCCCTTGCCTTGAGCACTGAGTGCTTAACATTGACAAGGGGACATCAAATCTGGAAACCCTAACCGAAGAGCTGTTCTGAAAATTGGGGCCTACTTCCCTTGCTGTGACAAAGAGCTGTATACAAGAGGATCATCAAAGTTACCAGATTAACTACAATGCTAAATTGTTGTTATACATAATCTCTGCCTTCACTGTGATGCTTTGTTCCTAGTTTTTAAAATTGCACTAAATGGCATCCATTTCAAGTGCATATTTCTGAAGAGCTACGTGGTTGCCGTCAATATCAGTTTTTCAGTTAAGGGCACACATAAATTATGGCATTGGATAATCTGGAGAAGCACACCTTGTCATTTTTTTTCTTCACTGTGGGTTATTTTCATCTAAGCAAGCTCAGAAGATGGGCCCTGGGGTGTCAGCTGAGGTGTAAAGCTCTACACTCCTCTTGAGTCAACTGACTTGTGAGGATGGGAAAGGTTAAATAGTTCACATTAAGGGCTCAGGACTTACATGCCTAGAGAAAATAGGCCAAGGCCATTTCACTTCTATTGCAGGTTAGAATATAACTAATTTTTTGGAAACTGTTTCATTTTAAAGCTCTAGTTGTAAATATTGCTGGAGTATCAAGTGAACCTTTTAGGTGGCCTTGCATGTGATTGATGTGGTGCAACCCAGTGACAAAGAACGGCTTGTCTTTTAAGGGGGTAAAAAATGATTCTCTTGGGCTACTGATACCTAGTGTCAGTAATAAGTATGATTATTTTTATTAACATTAGTAGGATGGCTATTCTAATTTCTGATTTAAATACAATGAATGTTCCTTAATGTGGGAAAAGCCCACGATAAACACTGGAAATTTGAAAACCCTGGCATGCTGTTTGCATATCCCTTCTGTTCTGCTTTGGCAAATCTTTTCTTAAAATGAGTCTATTTCAGATGAGAATGTGGAGTTGCCAGGTAAATTACCTTTATTTAAACTAACAGTATAATGTGTCACTTCCCATGCCCATTCATCTCAGTAACAAAGAGGGTTAAATGGACGGAGCAAGTAGGAGTGCTAAGGAGGGATTCCTAGCTACATCACTATGTGCAGAATAATACTACAGGCTCAAAGCAGAACCAACAGTATCAGTGATATGTTCCCTAAACCAGCTATGTTAGTTTGAAAAGAGAAAAGCAAACATAAGAGAAAGGAATGTCAATACAGAGGGAAAATGGTGGGCCCCAGTGTAACACACTCAGAGCATACTCATAATTGTTTTCCTGTTTGCTAATGGTGATTACCAGTCTTTTATCTTAAATATGCTTCTTGCCACCTCTGGATGTGAGAGACAGAGTACTGACATAGTGGGACTTGGAGTTTGAACTGTCCTTTTCAGGTTATATGGATCCCGATAACAAAAACCCCGTGGTCCCTCCAGTAAGAGATCTGGCAAATCTCCACAATATTTGTTTTGCTCCCATCCCTGTATGTTAATGGTAGCATCTGACTGTGAAGAAAATCAATAAAATGGAAGACCACAACTCAAAGGCCTGTGCATTGGCAGTGGTGATTGGATAAGAGTATTGAGTGCATAGGACTTCCAGTCTAGCTTTCGGGCTTTCATCTTCCCACATTCCTCCCCATACAGTCTTTTTCTGAGAGAGAGTTATTGGCAGATGCAAAAGTATAACAAATACAAGTATATAACAAATTATCTGCAGCATCAGGACTTTGTCTTGAATATTCTTCTACCACAGGAAATCCTTCTTCACCTAGACATCCATAAGTTATAAATAAAACACATATGTAACAAAACCAAGATAAGTTAAATGTGATGATTAAACTGGATTAGAGTTTGTGCAGTCTTCTGGTAAGCTAGATGCCTTACTCTTAGAAATACAGTTTGTGTCAATGCTGTTCAAGTCCTAAAAAAGGGCTTTATATTGTTGTACCATAAAAGGCAAAGGGGAATATTGATGTTGATAATTCCAGTGTGTGGGATATGTGCTGTGCTTGTTGAGAGGTGCTTGTGTCCTTACAGCTGTATCTCTAGTAATTTTGCCACAGAAGAACTCGTATCGGTGGTGATCTGTTGGCAGCTTCTCTTCTGCCTGTCAACGTACATTGAACGTCACGGTTTGGCCATGGAGCTCTTTCAGGTTTTGATGTCGCATTTTCTGAATTGAGGTCAGCCATAACAATTGCCACGCAAAAGGCAGTGATATGACCACAATCAGTTTGGCTCTTCGTGCTATATAGTGTTCAGGCCTTCAGAACTAGATGCCTTTGTTTTTGAAGAACTTTGCTCTAATTTCATTAGGAGGGGAATGTTTCTCTCAGATTGTTTTTCTAACCTTGAAAATGTTTTGCAATGAATTTATAATTGGCTAAGTCTGTGCATAGCTTAAAAGTTTGAAATGTTTCAAATTCTTTAGTTTTAGATTATAAAGAACATGTATTCACTGAAAAACTATTGGAGTGGAAATTTTAATATCTTGTGGTGAACTGATCAATTGCAAAAGGGACCTGTTTTACTCTTCTCGTGCTACTTGTCCTGGGGGAGAATATAGCCAGTCTAGTGCTTTACTGTATGGAGAGATAAATGTGTTTGAATGAGGAAATAAGTATAACTGATTTAATGCATGGCTGTACATAGAAAGTGGTGCAAAAGAAGAAAAAATTGACAAGGAGAACCACCATCCTTTTGTTTCACTGAATAAAGTTAAAGAAATTATTTGCAAGCCCAGATTCTGTTCAAGTGTTTTACTGAATAATTACAGCAGACCATCTATCTGTTTGCACTCTGTTAATGATTTAAATTACATGAACTTCACAAATCTTTTGCCAAAAATCTTTGTTAATACAGCACTTCAACAGTGACAGAATTTCTACAGAACTGTAAAAGTGAGATGCTTCTGGCTGAAATTCTGCCTACGAGTAATATGTTATAGGTAATGCCGAGAGGGAGAGTAGGAAAATGCCCAGATAAACTTCTTTTAACCTGTGCCTCTTTGTAATAAAATAATGGTAGTCAAGGTTTCCAAAGAGATAGGGATTTGAAAAGTGAGCATGCCAGCTAATAGCTGTGGTAACAGGCTGAACGTAGTGGAATAATACCAGTGTAGTGGCCTCTCAGTGTGTCGCTGGGCCTCAGACCTCAATGGTGAATGCACAGCATTGTTCGTCCATGAAAAGTCTCAGCTCTTGGGATGTCAGGGCAGACCGAGGGAAACCGATTTTCAGCTTGTAGCCTCCTTGTTACTGGGCTGGAAGAAGCCATGGGGAGGTTAGCCGTTCCTGCCTGCTCTTTTATGGTACCAGCTTCATGCTTGTAGGTGGTTAGTCCCCTGTAGGGATCTTACAGCTCAGTAGTCTACCTATGGGCGAGACGAGAGAGGGAGGGAAAGGGGATTTTTTCCCGTCTCCTCTTTGTTTGATGAGTTTCATGGTTGAATGTTAAGGGAAAGCTTTCCCTAGGCGAAGTTAGAAGGTGACATTTGGATTTAAGGAAACGCATGGGCGTACAGAAGATTTGCAGCTTAATGTCCTTAATTTGATTGCAGGTTTTGAAAAAGAAATTAATTTTACTGTGTGAGGTTTTTAAAAAATAAACAGAGACTTGTTATTTGTGAGAGTGGCTCTTAAATGCTACACCATGCACGAAATTACCTTGTAAGTGCCCACAAGTATAGGGTATGGAGATGGAATCCTTTGATGTTCTTTATGAAAACAGGCACAACAAAAGGAATTGTTTTCTAGCTGGGCTTGTTGGGAAACCCCTGCACTTCCACTGCGGAGTTTATACATCCTCCCCTCCTCACCTTCCCCCTCCCCTCACTCATTTTAGATCACAGTGTTTGCCTTTGTAGCCGAGTTCTCCGAGTTTGGGCTGTGTGTTTTGATTTTGAAATTTTGGTTTGGATCCCAGCTCTGATACTTAAATAAGGAGGGATTTGCTACTCCTTTCTCAAAGAAAACAAGCAAGTGGAAAACCCAAACAACAAGAAAAATTGTGGGATTGAATGTCCCTATCTGGAAGAAAGATGAAGAATGAAGGAGAAATCTGAGAAAAATAACTCCTTTTGCTGTGCTGAGAGGATTTAAATGGGAGCCTAAGTTTCTGTTTTTTCTGTCTCTGATCTAAACACTGAGAAAGCTCCTCTGAATTGTTTACTGAATACCAGCAGTTGTTTGGGCCACATGGATGGATTTAGATGTTGTTTATTGTAGTTAACAAGCAGTCTGAAAACTGGCCAGTGTAAGAGTGTTTGAAAGCTGCAAAAGAGAAGTAAAATGGTAATTACTGTAAAAGTCAGGAAAGCAGAAGGAGGGGGTAGCAGGCAGGTGTTTTCATTATTTTTTTAAATTTCTCCTATCTATCTGTAAAACATGTAGCAGTACGTTTTTGTTTTCATGCCTCCTCTTGCTTGTATTTGTCAGGTTTTTTCCTTCCAGATTGAGTGGGGTGGGAAGAATAAATCCAATGGTCAGTAGAAATCTGAAGATCCCTTCTTGCTGACTTTATTTCTAGGCTGTTATATGTGTATAAAATTCAATTAAAATACCTCTGAACAAGAATGTTAGAGAACTTTAATACTTTTAAGTCCATAGGATTATTTTTCTGTAGCTGTTGGTAAAGAAGGCATAGGCACTCTGCAATATGTACAGCTTTAATAAAATGCCTATCTTTCTGGTTCAAATTAAGCATGTTATTGTTCTAATAAGAAGAATGTGTGGACAATGACTTATGACTCAGTAAGTCAGTCTCTGTGAGTTACACACCAAATGTTAACTGTTAGCAAGTCCAAGCCTCTCTGTTTCCTCCTTGCCCTGTGGCTTCTGAAGCATGACTCTTTGTGCTGTTAATCTCAAATACTGATACATCATATCATACAGGCATTAATACTGTCTGTACATGGGTGCAGAGGCTACCCTGCTTTGCACGCTGATGCTGCAGTGACCTCAAATCATCTCAATTTATATGCAAGAAGCAAAATAGTAAAGCTCTAAGGGAAGTATTGCATGTTTGAGACAGGAATTTTGTTGTTTGTAATGGCTTGTCTTTGTAAAGTAACAGCTAAAATGTAATAGGAGGTATTGCATGCACCATAGAATGGCCTTAAAGTAACTCTGAAATACTTGTGAAGCCACTTCTTCATCACAACCATGGTTCTTCTGTCAGAGTGGGTTTCACAGAGATTCCTTAAAGCTTAATGACAAGGAAGGGATGGGTGGAGAAGGACCAAATCAAGGTGAACAGCAGTGAGGATATGATAGGATCACCAGTAGAAAGTAAAATATGAAGATTTGGAGGTCACCGTTTTTACAGATTTCTAGTATGTGGCAGTAATGAGACACCTTGATTATCTGCTGTGACCAGTTATTTTGTCACTGATTAACAGTGATGGTCTTCTTGACCTTACTTATGTAAAATACCATACTTAGATATAGAGGCAAGATACTGAGAAGGGCTGTGGTATGTTTGAACTTGAATATCTGCTTAGTTTCCTTCTATTTATTTTCATTTAAAGTGCTGTGAGGTTTCACAATACTAATAACTCCTCCCCCCTTTTAATAGAGCAGGCATAAGAAAATGACTGATGACTTGAAATGCAACAGCTAGTCCATTGTGGAGCCAGTGTTAGTTACAACCTGCATAGAATTGAAGGATTTTTCTTCCCAAGATGTTTTCTGCAGTATTTGTTTTTAGTCAAGAGAAGAAACCCAGGAAAAAAGTTTCTATTTTATTGCAAAGGTGAACATCTGTTATATGAGTCTGGTGTTACTATTTTGTTTCAGAGTTCTAGTTGGTAAACTTCCTGAGGTGCAGAGGAGGTTCCAGTAAGTGCCTCCACTTCAAAAGCAAATGGGAGAAGTCATTTAGCTGGATTTAAAGAAAAACATGAATTATTTAAAGTTTCTGAAACTCACTGCTATTTGGCATCGAACAAACTCAGCTATTCCAGAGAATGGCCTTTTACAAAATGTGGGTTTATTTCAGGCAGGAGTTTCACTGCAAAGGTTTGGAAGTCAATTCAGTGGCAGAAGTGAACAAGAGACGGCTAAATTGAGTTTAAAAGAACTGAACTGCTTCTGCTAGATATTGTAGTTATGACTTCTTGTTAAATTATGAGTTATGTAAGGTGAGTTGTATGAAGATGACTTCTTTATGGTCACACGATTAGATTTTTCAGTGTAACTATCAAGAATGATCCCTAGATGCTGTTTCCTTCTTCTGAAACTGGGAAGCCCTCTTGAAAGTTTATTTTGCCTACTTTACGTTGAGATATTGTTTAAATCAAGCATCCCAGTGTTCTTGGTAAAGCAACCAGCATCTCGTGCTGTGTTGGGGATGATGCCTGTCCAAGACCTCCAGCGTGCTTGTGCTGCAATGGGCTTTGAAGGGTTGTGCATTTTGGCAGCAACGTTAGCAGGGTTAGATGAAGCTGTAAGCTTGCCTTCATAGTAGTATGTTGGTATGACAGGACATTTGCTCAGTGTAGTAGGCTGGTCTGGGAAGAAGTAAAAAGCAGACCTGGTATGAAAGCATTGTTGCAGTGATGGTAGTGTAGGATGGGAAGACACTAGTAGTGTGCCAGCAGCAAGGTCGGATGGTGCAAGTATGGTGCTGGGTGGAAAAAAAAAGAAGAGGCCGTGTGGATTTTCATTCAGATTAATTCTGAAGTTTAAATGTAAAAATACTGAAAAAATACAACCAGCATTATGTTGAACACTTACTGTTTAGTCATCTTTGCTAAATGCCAGTATGGGCAGAGACAAAAAGGATGTAAAAGCTTTGGTTGCATTGTCATGTAGGGTATTGTTCCTCCATAGGCACTCATATCTATGTGTGTCACTGAATTTTCCTTTGCTCTGATTTGGAGATTTATTTACAGAATCGGACCCTTTTTTTTTAAGGGAAGAGGGAAGCAAGCCATCAAAATTAACAAGGAGATGGAAAATAATCCTTTTAAAAGGCCTATAAATGGAGCATTGGATCCATATGCTCTGTTTGTGTTGCAGTACATCAGCAGCATGTGATGGCTTGTTCTTTTGTTAGGTGTCTCTGCAGTACTGTATACAGATTAAATAGCTACTGCATTGCAGAGAGTTATTAATACATTACATTGCACTCCCAGTGAAGATGTCAGTGTGTCCTTAAGCCTGAATGTACTCTGTGGTTGAGTTACGTCTTTTGGGTTTTTTTAATTTTGCAGAGGTTCGCTTATTTCTTCAGTATATTCTTAGCCAACTGGGAATGACTGAATAACATCATTCTTAACCTCTATAAATTCCACTTATTGTTCAAGTTTAGAAAAATCAAGGCTTTGTTCCAAACCTAAACCAGGTCACTTTTCTCAACTCTTAATCCTGGTGTATTAATAATGTGGTTTTACGGCACTCAGCATGTGGAGGGAGGGAGGAGGAGATGGGGCAGAGGAAGGGACAGAATTCCAGATGCTAACTGATAATGCAGATAAGCAGAATACAAACTCAGGGAATGTGAAATGTTAGAAAATGAAATGTGGGGTAAACCCATTGTTTTTCTGGCACATCTGTGTACTGTTTCATTGGCGATACACGTTAGATGGTAAAACAGAGAAGGATGAGTTTCTAGTCCCCTGCTCTGATAGCTCTCCGTGTGCATTCTTAAAGTGATAGGGAGGGAGGCGTTGTTCTTGGGGAAATCCTCACTTGTGGGGTAAATTTCTGCTGGCTTACCTGTGGGGATGTAACAGAGAGCTAAGGCCAAATATGAATGTGCAGAGATAAAAGAGCAAGGCAGAGCAAAGTAAGGACCTCAGCTCTGTCTCTCCCCCAGTAATATTCATGAGTACTCACTGTGCTTGTTCAGACCAGCACCTCACACTGCATTGCTGCAACCTCTGCTTGTACCTAGATGAGGCAGATGTTGGAAGCTCTGTGTCACCAGCTGCCTCTGGGTCAACCTGTCACCAGGCTTGATTCAAGCCTTCAGGAGGTTTGGCATTGCTGAATGTTGCTGGTACTGTGTGTACACTATCGGGCTTCACAGAAGTGACTGTGCAATGCCCTCTCTCTGGTTGATGCTCTACAGGTCTGCCCAGAAGTCAATAAAGAGGAGATAATAGCTCCATATCATAGGCAAGGTGGGCAACACACGAGGTGTGGGGAGCAGAGGTCCAGAGATGTGAATCATTAGCTCCTGACAGAAATGCATATGAAAGCAGAGCACAGTAAATGTATGGTAAATTTGCCACATTCAGGTTATTTGATGGAGTACTTGGGTGCTGCACAGTGTGCAAAGGAGAATGGGACTGGTGTTGGCTGTCTTGTGTCTGTGAGTCTGTCTAGGACTTATAGATACACAGTGGCTTTGAAGTACTGCACAGATCTTGCAAAAGCTTGCACATGTGTCTCATAATGTAAATATGTAAGTATTAAAAAGAAAATCCTCAAAATCTACAGGAGAATGTGTTTGAGTAGATCTTGGTGATGTCAGACATGGCAGTGGGTTGTAAACACCTGATCTTTTAGCCTGGATGAAAGGGACTTTCACCCCACCAGCCCTGACGCTACAGTCAAAGTGTTTGGCGGCTTTGCGGATGGTCTCAAGGCTGTCTGTGCTTCCTTTTCCGACCTCCAGTTTCTTGCTGAACGGCGGTGTTCAAGCACTGCGCTCTTTAGGAAAACTCAGAAGGAAGCTGAGGCCATGTTAGGCGCAGGGAGAGAGGGAGTGAGTTTCAAGTAGGATTTTAAAGATAGGGTATCTCTTTGTGGGCTTGGTTTGAGCATGCAGCCGTGAGAACACACCTGGAAAGCAGTGCCAGCAGCTGGGAACTCTGTTGATGACTTCTGCCTCCTGGCTCCAAGATAGAAATGCATCGCCCTCTCCGCACACTAAGAGACCCAGCAGCTTTCCCACCGGTTGGCACCAAGCTATATCAATTTTTCTCCTTTTCTCTATTTCTTCATCTTTGCTTGTTTCTATTCTCACTAACCCCTTCCCTGCCAAACACTTTTCTCTTTTTTTCTTCCCTCACCACCCCCACCCTCCCAAGCCCCATTGCTTCATTTTGGTTTAGCACAGAGCACTTGGTTTGGCTTTCACATTTGCTTGTCAAAGTCTTTCCTCTCTCCCTTTGAAAAAGCAAAAGCCTATTCCTGTTTATGCTCAGCCAGAATAGGATCCAGAATGGTCCTATTGCCGGGGATCACCCTGTTATGTCACAGGTTCATGGGAGTTTCTACTATAAACACAGGAGTTTCACAATACCAGCAGGTGATTTATTTGCTTCACGTGCTTGTCGATACTGCCTGCAAAGCAAGGGGCAAGGCGTAATAAATGCTGTGGAAGCGGGAGCTGTGTTTGATGTTTTCAGAGTGTTGTGCCTGGAAAAATGGAAGTGGGTGTTGCTCAGTGAAGTGTGCATTTTAAAGTTACCCACAGTGATGGCCATTGTCCTGTCTCTGAATTGCATGATGTCATGTTTCATTTAAGGCTCTGAGCGATGCCGAAGATTGTCGGTGCGCTGGGAAAAAGGCAGCGAGAAAGTTGTGAATCAGGTTTCTGTGAAGCCTTTGTGTTTAGGGTTTTGATAGATAAAAGCTGACTCATGCAATATTTCTGGCGAAGGAGCTGTACAGACTAGTAAGAGCTTCTCATTTTACCTGAGTGCCCAATGAGGTAATTCGGGAACAGCTGAAGGCAGAGCGCACGTCCCTCCTCTGCCGCGCAGGTAGGTTGTGAGTTGTTCAGAGAGAAGACTGGAAAAATAGAAGGGACTTGTTCGTCCTGGGTGCAAGGAGACAGATACATTCCTCAGTGGTGAGATACTGTCGGAGAGGATTTTCCCTTGCTATAATGCTCTCGGACATTAGCGTGCTTTGCTGTGACACAGGCTATTCTGCTTTAAAGCGCGGAGGAGGAGGGGGAGCAGGGCGGAAATGGGGGGACGGGTAGTAATTTGACAGACAGAGGCACATTAGTTGGTGATTTTTATTTTTTTTTCCCCCTTGTAAGATTTCTAATAAATGGGATTTCTGTTGGTTGAAGTTCAGTTAAAGTACTTGGCAGCATATCGTTTGTGACAGTTCAGACTACAGAACTAACCCTGCAAACGTTGCAGCTCTCAAATGTGATTTTTGTTCTCGGGGTATGTTTTAGAAATGATATGTGTTCATACGCCAGATTTCGTAATTAAAAAATCTGCTGACCTTCATGTGAACAATATATTCAGAGCAGAGGATAATGCGGAGTGTATTTAAGATCATGTTTGGATTCTTGTAGTTGAATGTATTTTAATCTGTCTTGGTCAGGCAGCTGTTTAACACTTAATGTTTCTCAACTACAGTGCTGAATGTAGAAATTGTTCTAAACAGCTTTGCCTAATT
The DNA here is from genome assembly GCF_964237585.1 of Gallinula chloropus. Lineage (NCBI taxonomy): Eukaryota > Metazoa > Chordata > Aves > Gruiformes > Rallidae > Gallinula > Gallinula chloropus. The sequence goes on along the minus strand of NC_140087.1, from coordinate 31,415,725 downwards.
GTATCTACCATATGAATGCTTTATTTGAAATAAGAAAAATATCTGAAGGAAAATATGGGAAAGATTTCTTGTAGTCTCATCACTTTTATGTAGCTAAACTTCCAGAGGATGTAAAGCCTATAATTTCTGGTAATGGTGACTTTGTAGATAACATCTGAGGTGCTCATTTCATGCCAGGAGAAAGCAACAACAGTACTAATTATGAATATAATTTGACTTCTGAGTTTTTAGTCATGCAGTAGGTATTAAAACGCCATGTGCAGTAAACAATGTGGAAGAATAAACACCTATATTTAGATAGGGCTTGGGGATCTTTGTATTTAGATATAAAACTGACTTAAAGTGCTGCAGTTAAACCAAATGTATGCTCCATAATTAGGGGTACAAAAGAATGCATGCCTTGGTACAAATCATAGAAATTCAATAAGAAAAAGATTTTGTAGGGGCCTGAGCTCTCTTACATTGAAAGAATGATATCTGATAAGGAACATTTTTTATGATAAGAAAAATATGATGTGGCTTTCTTCTTTTTTTGCCTGCTTTGGCAGAGGGATTGGACCCGATAATCTCTCGAGGTCCCTTCCAACCCCAATGATTCTGTGATTCTGTGATCTCTCATTGTATGCTAATGTTCTAGCATAGCCAATCTGCAGAGGTAATGGAAAACCATATATCATTACCAGGAATATATAGAAAGGAGGTTATCTGTTAAAGAAAAATAAAGGAAAGAAGCAGTATATGCATTTTTGGTGAGAACCTTTTTATGACTGGACGCTGAAAACATGAGATGTGCCAAGAGAGCTGCTTTGCATCTATCTGCCCTCAGTGCTGTGGCCAATATTACAGTTGCTGGTTGGGATGAAACTCGAGCATTTCTTGCCCTTGAACTGCCGCAGAGCAGGGCTGTGGTGGTATTCTTGCTGGGGAGTGCCAGGGGTTGTGCTGTGCTTCTTGAGGGGGTGTCATGGGGGACAGGAGGGAGTGGGAGGTCTGGAGGGTCTGGGGAGGGTGAGAGGCTAACTGAATTAATGCAAAAGCACAAAGAAGAAATGACCTTGTTTGGGGAACGTGTTTCCTTCTGAGTAGGGACAAGTAGTAATTATCCTCCTTTCAGTGCTGAACTAACAAGTAATTACTGTTATTCCTTAATTAGAATATGCAAATTGAAGATTTATTTTGTCTTCTCATCTCCAGACTGAGTTAAATACCGTTATTCACAGCTCACAAAAGTTCTCAATATAACTCTGGTTTGTGAGGGTAAAGGTTCAGTAAGTGAAAGACAGCCTAACACAAAAAGCAGTGAACTGGGCCAGATGTGGGTCAGGGTGTATGAGACTTGCTCAGAGCGTGTGTGTCTCCCAACAGTCTGGGGGGACCTACATTATACAAGACATTTGCAGTCAGAGTTCTGGTGAATGGTCCTGCCTGTGGGTGCTGCTGCTGAAACTGCTGGAGGAAAGTGAGATGTAAATCTGTGTAAATCAGTGTAAACTGTAAATCAGTCTGCGGGGTATGGGAGAAATGAAGTTTTTTTTAGTAAGCTGATGTCAAAGACGGAAATTTGTAAGAGGTTACAGGGTTTGTAAAGGCTCTGGGACAGTTATGATACACAGAGGGCAATCTTGGGACAGGCTGTTTCCCTGCTCCCTTTGCTCTTGTTAATTCCCGTGCATTTTTTCACGGGGCAGTCAGTACACACCTTCAGCAGTTAACGTGTGAGGGAAATTACTTTGCAGTAAAACTACACCAGAGGTCCAAAAAGCCAAAGGCTGAGCCTGACAAGAGAAAAGAAGATGGGCATGTGGCTGTGGCAGTGAACCAGATCTGGCTACTGCCTTTTCTGATGGACTTGTGACTGCAGAAATTGTATAAAATTCCCGCTCCTGATTTCGACAACAGGGTTAGTGCTGCCTGGACTCAAAGGGGCTTCTGAAGATAAAACTGAAACCTTGGAAGCTGTACAGATCCTGTGTTACTGGGAAAATGATATAGCTATTTAACAGCTTCCCTGTAGCTGAGGCAGAAATACAGGGCTGGGCAGAGTCAGGGCTTCTCCACAAACCCCAACTCCCATGGGCAAGGTGAAAAGAGTTTGGTATAGGACCTAACAGCTGAAGAAAGGAAGAGGCTTCCTGAATTTGTGCCACACACTGAAATCCTTGGTCCCTGGGCCCTGACTTTCTGCTGGGTTCACCACAGAGAAGCCAAATGACCAACTCGCACCTGGCTGGGAAGGAAGTAATAATGGAGTGAAAAATAACTTTTGAGGCTAGCAGTCAGGGTGAGGCTTTGGGGACAAAACAGACCAAGACCTTCAAGTAAGAAATAGTTTGCATGGTGTAAGTGATGTAGACATACACAGGAGTAGTCATTTGTATAAGAAATGGAGGAAGCACTTGGTTCAACTGTGTTGCATGCAATTTATTAGCAATGCTGAGAAGGTGCCTGGGGTTGGCCAAGGCCAGTGGGAATGCAGGTGTTAAAGAGCAAGCCCATTTTAACTATTGCAACTAATCCTTGGCATTTTTAATAAGAAATTATGTTGTCATTAAAAAAGAAAATAGAGGGTCTGTGTGTTTTGTTTGTCTAAGACATGTTAAGATTTCCCAACGCTTCTGGCTACAAGTATGTCTTAATGAAAAACTGCTTTTCACATTTATTCTGACTCCGATTTCATTGACCTGAACTATGTTTTGTTTGGTTTTTTTGTATTAATGAGCTTGACAATGTTTGTGAAGCAAATATTATGTATTAATGCCTTCAGGTTATCTGAGAGGCAGACCGCATATCAGTGAAACAGGAACAAAAGAGCATGGAGTAATGGAATGTCATGGGAACCCTTTATTTCCCTCCCTAAAAGTGGCTAATCAGGTGTTTCTTTGTCATGTAATTTTAGTAAAATATGTTGGAGTAAGGTAGCGGAAGGGTGTCCCTGTTATCTTGTTTATCCTGTGCGTTTTTCAAGGGGGTTTACATCTGCAAAGCAACATTGTGCTTTCTAACTGAACGTGAAAAATGATCTGAAGCTGATAACAAAAATACATTCTTCCTTATCAAAAATGCATACTTTCTTATCGCAAGCAATAGGAAGGTAAACATCTTTGTCCGTACCCATTTAGAAAGAAGGGAACTTCACTCCATCCTTCAGCTTTAAATATTTTCCTGGATTATTGCTCTAGATTTTATTTTGGGCCTTGTACTTGATGTGGACTTATTCAAGAAGGGTAAGAAAATAGGCTTATGTGCTGCAGAAACCTGAAGAACCTGGCACAATAAAAGGCTATAGATTTTCAGACTTAAAGGTAAAACATGGGGTACAGAGGTGCCAAATTAGATTTTTAATCTAATGGCTAATTTCTGACCCATGTAATGAGCACATTACTCTCAGTGTTAATTCCAGGGGTTACCTTGAGGGCAATACTTTTCTGTAACAGAAAGGGAATAATGCTATCATCACTGAAATGGCAGTATTAGTTACTCGTGCACAAACAAAATCTTAGGCATTCAAGGTAGACCAAATAAATGTTCTTCTCTGCGCTTTTTGTTGTTTGCTTCGAAACTTTTTGTTTTGTTTTGTTTTTTAAATGAGCAGTAGTGTTTGATTTTGAAAAAGGAGAGAGTGGCTTTCTGCTTGGATTGAAATTCTCCTTCCCCGCTCCCCCAGATGGGGTGCAGCAGGAGTCGTGCCCGGGAGGTTTCCCCTTATGATTGCACAGCCAGTCTGCCTCAGTGTACGAAGGGCCACCTTAAACGTTGGGTGGGTTTAATTGGAAGTTTTCTGGCTTTATGGTTTCTTTACTGAAACTGCTGTCTAGAGCTGTAATTGCCTGTATGATTTTTGAAAAATTACGTTGTTGCTGGAGTAAAATACGGACTGAGCTACCACTGCGTGGGTAGCTTCAGTGTTGCTGTGCTCCCAAAATTGTCACAAGTTTCTCTTTTGTGCAGGACAGGTGTTCTGAGAGTCTTTGACTTTGAGGGGAGATTTCTTTTTTTGAGTGGATGCTTCTTGCTGAAACAAAACCTTGAACTGTTGAGTTTACCTGCCGCTGCTTTTGCGGATTCTCATGGTGCATCACATGCAGCTTGGCCAGAGAGAAATCTGCGCCGCGTCGTGGGCAGTGTCCTGTGGGGCACTTGGGCAGCAAAGAGGAAGTAGGATTGAAATGCCGGCGGGAGGACAGACATCTTACTTTGTTGTTGCCCTGATTCGAAAAACATCTTTGGGTCAGTTCAGCAGGGGGTAATATTCTGGCTTGTGCTGAACAGTTTTAGAATGACTTATGTTCCCAGTAGACAACAGAGCTATTTGGCAGCATTCTTCCCTGTGGGAACGCTTTTTTTTTTCCTTTTTTTTTTTTTTCCAGGATCTACGTTATTTTCATTGGGAAATCATTCTGGTTTCAGTGTTTTTGTACAAGCCACAGAGCTAGTAACTGATAATGGCTTTTAGTTTTTGTTTGACTGTTGGCCTTACAGAATTCAGAATGAAAGATACTGGCTGCTATCACTGTGTGATTCTTGAGTTTTCCAAGGCCTTCAAACCAGGGTCAGTGCTCAGCTCAGAGGCAGCAGGGACTGCCCCCGACAGACAGGGTTTTTTAAATCTTAAGGAAGGTCTTTGAATCTTATTTCTCTCTGGTGCTAAGCCTGGGCAGCACGCACTCTAGCACCAAGCACAGCACCCTGGCACAAGGAGGAGGTGCTGGACACATGTACCTGAGCAGGAGGTGTGCTGTGTAGAAGCCCCCAAGGGCGATCCCCATCACCTAAAAAGCATTAGAGCCACAGTGACCCCTAAATTGTGTCCTTGTTGCCTTCTAGTGTAGAGTTGTGGCAGTTTTGTGTGCAAAATGGTTTAAAAGTACCTGTTGTCAACTTCTGTATGTCTTGGAGGAGCAACAGTAAACCTATGTCTTCTGTTTATTTTTTTAGATGACTTCCACTTACCTCTTGATGTTTTACCAGCTGTGACAGAGGCCCTTGATGCCAAGACGAAAGGGGAAGATTTGCACAAGGAGAGCAGACCTTTCCACTACTGTGAAAAAAAAACCATGGACCTCTCGGACAGTGACCGCCCCGTCAGCTTTAGCTCCACTTCCTCCTCTGCCTCCTCCAGGGACAGCCACTGCTCCTTTGGAAGCAGAATGACCTTGGTTTCAAACAGCCACTTGGGTTTGTTCAACCAGGATAAAGAAGCGGGTGCCATCAAGCTAGAGCTGGTCCCAGCCAGGCGATTTTCCAGCAACAAGCCACGTAAAAACTCCTCTGCAGAGCAAGAGGATCTTGAGGAAAGCCTTGAAAAAAGAATAAGCACACCAAGGAAAACAGAAGTAAAAGGAGCAAGCAAAAACTGCGCAATGTCCCTGGTCACGGAGCCCACCAGTCCCAAGCTCCTCTACGTAGACAGAGTCGTCCAAGAGATTCTGGAGACAGAGAGGATGTATGTGCAGGATCTGAAAAGCATTGTGAAGGTAGGTAGGAGTCCTGGTTAGCCTGGTGTTAACTGCTCCATAATGCTGTTTCATACATTGTTTGGTTTCACAGCAGGACAGAGGGACCTGATAATAGAGTTGGCATTTGCTGGTCTTTATAAATGAGTACAACATCATTGTTCTTGTGTGTTTCTATTTTTTATTTTATTAGCTAAATCTAAGCTCTTACTCTGTGTTTGTGAAGAAATAAATGAAAAAAGCATTCTGTAGTTGACAGCAGTAGTGAACAAAATGTTGTAAAGTCTTTGCAGTAATGTTTATTTTCAAGAAGAAAAAAAAAAGTACAATGCTCAGTTTCCTAGAATGTATAGCAAGAAGTAAACAGCAGACAGTTTGTTTGCCCTTTAAAATGCTTTATCTGAAGGGTCTCACTTATGGATTCACCAAATCCTGGTCCTGTAAGTTCTTTCCTGACATTTCCTCTTCCCTTTCATGTAGCTCACAGCTGCAGCCTGTTTTCTCCATGTCTTTGACCTGTAGTATTGAATATAGCATGCATATTTGTTGAAAATCCCTATTATTTGGCTGTTATATGAAGGAATTATATTTTCATTAGTACTTATTCTGAATGGGTGGCGCTAATAAATACTTGTAGCTTTTATTAGCAGCAGTGAAGTTTTTGTCCAATCTCCAGATGAATGGTATCTTTCATTTTCCTTTGCTAGTACAGGGAAAAATACAGATGAATCTTTCTGTGGATTGTGCTGATCACTTGTAACTGTGTCATCAGAGTCGTGTTTTCTTGTGTTGACAGTTAAGTCCCTTGGTATTGTTTGTAGTCTACATATTTAACCTATGTGTAGGACTACCCACAAAGAAGGATTTCATGGAAGGCATGTGTTTGATGCACTCTTTATAGAGTAGCTTTAGTAGCTGTATGAGGTCATCTGCAAAAGGAAATATCAGCCAGCTGGAGGCACTCTGCCCACCCACAGTTCCAACCTGCTTGGTCTCCCAAAGCTAAGGCTTTGCTAACACATCATGATTAAACATGAGTTCTCCCAGAGAAGGCTTTTTCTGCAGTACTTCATTGGTTTCTGTAGATGCTTCTGTTTCTCTGCCTTAACTGTTGCCTAAGTTTCCTTTTGGAGTGTTTAAGGTTGACATGCTGCAGAAGCAAGCCAGCTTCTGTGCATCGTCACCGTTCATTAGCCATGACCTCCATGGTTTTGGAAAACTTAGCTTTGTCATCCTCCTGTGCAGTAAACTATACAACTTGAGAAACTTCACACTCATTAAAATCATGAAACAGATTTTCCATCTATAAGTAGGGAGGCCAACAAGTGCTTGCAAGAAATACTTTAAGCATTGCTACAGTAGAGTAAATGTGGAAGTTATGAAAGAACTGGAGGCATTTATTTGTGAAATACCCCAGCATATTTCCTACAGCAGTTGATAAATAATGAATCTTAAAAGCTTTTTGTGGCAGTACACAGCCTATTTGTGAGATGGAGTGGTTGGCAGTGGGATGTGTCTTAGGTAGGCATTGAGGATCTGAGGGCTGCAAAGGAGCTCCTTCCCGAATGGTGAGGACAGTGGGGAGCCAGCTACCTCAGGCTGTGAATGTTCTTTGCTTGGTCTTAGGAGAGGAGGTGTAACTGGAAGCATCTTACAGAGGAACTGGTGGTATATGTTTCTCAGGCTTCTTTTTTCCACAAGTTACCTCAGCAATGCTGCAGTGGGTGACCTTATCAAGGGCCATGGTCGTGAGAAGGACGGCAAAACTCCACAGACTCTGTCAGAAGTGTCGCAGCATTACAGGATTTGATTGTCTGGACCTCTATGGCTTGAGGCCATTTAGTTTGGCAGCCAGCTGTCTGGTGTTGAGCCAACCTAAGACAAAGGAAGAAGGCTTGATGTATCTTATTTTCCAGATAAACATGGGTCAGATTTTGGTAGTTGGTTAGGAAATGGGATGAGAATAGGAAAGGGGGAGTTGGGGATGGACCAAATGACAACTACTGCCCAGGAAGCACGTGGGAACTGAAGAGTTAGTTACATGAAAGAGGGAGGTGTTGAAGGACAGCAAAATCAAATGAACCAATGCTAAGTGGAGAGAGAAAAATCATTAGAGGGAAAACAATATGAGGAAATGAGAGAAAATTTAGGAAGTGGAAAGAAGCTTGAAGGGAGCATGATGCTGTTTGGAACTGGAGCTGTCTAGAGAGTTTTGCAGCAGACTGCAATGCAGCAGCTTATGTACACAGCCTAAAAATAACAAGAAGGTGGTTTTGTTGTGGGATGTGTTGTTTGGGTTTGGGTTTTTTTTTCTGCAGGGGGAGGGAGGAAGCGAAGCAGGGCAACCCAGGTACAAAGAGCTAAAAGCTGAAGAGACGTCAGACTGAGTGAGCATGGCATCAGAACAAAAAGGGGGAAATTAATAGGTACTATTTTCACAGAATCACAGAATCATAGGGGTTGGAAGGGACCTTGAGAGATCATTTTAGTGGCTCTGTGCTGGGCTCTTTCAAGGAGTTCTATGATCATCTTGAATTAAGGGGCCCAGAACTGGACACAGTATTCCAGGTGCGGTCTCACCAGGGCAGAGTACAGGAGAAGGACCTTTCTTGACCTACTAACCACACTCTTCCTAATGCACCCCAGATGCCATTGGCCTTCTTGGCCACAAGGGCACATTGCTGGCTCATGGTCATCCTGCTGTCCACCAGGACCCCCAGGTTCCTTTCCCCTGTGCTGCTAATCCACCTGGTGGTGGGCATTTGCTGATGCCACATTCTCTGTAGACAGGGGAAACGTACTTAAAAAGAACACAGTCTTACTGTTATTTCCAGGGCTTTGAAATTAGTTCTAGAGCTAGAATTAGAGCTAAGCTATCTAAACTCAGATCCATCAATCCAGTCTTTCTGGTGTAAAGCCTGTGATGCACAATCAAGCTTTTCTGGGGGGAGGGGAAGTTGTGCGGTCTGATGTTTGGTTTTAGGTTTTGGGGAGCATTGTTGGGTTTGGAGGGGCGGGGTTGGCACTTTTTGGTTTCCTTTACATCAGGATATGCTTTAAAAACTGTTTTCTAGCCCATACAGCTGTTTTGTCTGTGGCCTGAAAGAACAGTTGAGTTATGGTTGTTTTGAGGCATGCTGCTGTAATTCTTGCACGGGCAAGCATTGTGACAAAGATGGAGCGAACCTTTCCATTGCTTGGTGTGTTTGATGAAGTCAACAGATCATATGATCTGTTAAATATATTTAAATTTTTTAATTAGTGCAGCTTGAAGCATGTTTTGGGCAAGTTTGTGATGAGAAATTGGATACCTTTGCTTCCTGCTTCTGTCATGCTGACAGGTGTTCTGGCCAGGGCAGAGCCTGCAGACCTCCTCCCTTCAGGACCCAACCTGTCCTTTTCAAGTAGTAATTTAGTTAGAAGAGGCATAAACTTCAAGTAACTTACTGAAGTAACTCTTCTTCCTAAGTAAAACGCTGCCTCTGAGTTAATAATAAAAATGTGTCTTACTCTTGCAGATCATAGGAGCCAGAAGTCCATATTCATTGTACAAATGCTTGTAGCTGTAGAGGACATCCACACTTAGCTAAATGAAGGAGTAATGGGAATGTGCTGTTATAATGCATGCATCTGTCATGTTACATTAAATACACTCTCACAGTGGTATCATTGTGTTGAGAACATCTAGATCCATTGCATGAACCTCAGCCATTTGATGTAAGAACAGTAACTAGAGGGGAGTGAAGCCTGTGTTATCAGTGCATTTCACAGATATTTGAGGCAAACAGAGGTTGACCTTCAGGAATCTTGAACGTCATCTGAAATCTGGGAGACTTTTTATGTGAATGACTTCTAACCTTCCATTTCAAATGTGACTCTTTTTTCTTTTTAATTTATTTTTTTAAACCATCCCTCTGGACTAGTTGAAATCTCCCTCCTGTGTTCTCTCCAGATCTTTTGTCCATGGCCCACCTTTTTTTTTTATATTTAAGACTCCTCAGTCAAGTCTTTTGCCTAGAAAGTTCCATTCTCCTCTGCATAGTCTTCTGCTTACGGTCTCCCACCCATCTGCCCTAAATCTTCATTCAGTAAATGCCATCTTCGACCTCGGTCAGTCCATATTATCTCATTTCCTAATGTGATGTATTACTTTTGAGTCTCTCTCCTGTGTTTGTAGTGTCTGCTGACTCCAGATCTCTCTCCATAGCTTGCTTAGTTGGTCTGAAAATACTGTCTTAAATAATAGGCTTTTTGCCAGGTCTGTTGTAGTTCTTCTATACCTCAGCTTTTTATTCAGTCTTTTCTTTCTTCTGGCAACATTTTCATCACCATTCCTGATTTTTCTGCTGCCTTACGTTCTGCTAACATTCAGTCTCCATCTTCTGGTGGGCATCAAGCTTTGTTCCTGTTTCCTCCTTCCCATTTTTCTGTAGGACTCCTTTGTGTCTTCTCTGCCCTGGAACGGCACAGCACATTGCATAAGGTTTGCAGAGGTCCAGTGAGACACCGAAACAACCTTTTTTCTGCTCTTGCTTCAGTGAGGCAGATCTGAAACAGATGTGACTGTCGGCATTCAAGAATGGCCTTTATGGGTCAAGACCTTGTGAAGCCTGACCTGAAACATGCAAAAGCCCATTGCTAAAAGTTCCTGCTGAATTTGAGGGGTCTCTTCCACTTCATTCCACATGTACCCTCCTCTCAGAATGGTCAAATATGTGGAGATTTGGAGAAAGTCTTCATTATGCTCTGGTCTGCTGCCACCCCTCCTTGAGATGTGAGGGTATGGTTCATGTCCCTGCTAATCAGCCTGGGGGTGCTTTGTCTTCTGGGGGAAAAGGTCACCAAAGTTTTTCAATGTGAGCAAAGGAAAAACAGGGCATTCTTTCTCAAAAAGGCCTGGGGGAATGCTCTTGCTGTAATCTCCTCAAACAACTGAGTAAGGAGGCAGGTTTCTGGCATGGAAAGCTTCATCCAAGGTGAGCATGTCTGTCAAAGCTATATACTGCTGCAGGGGGTTGGGGAGAAGCCTTGCAAGGGAAGATACTGGACGTTTGCAGTAGGCACGTCTTATGGCACCAGTTGTTAAGGGAAGCTCTTCTCTGTTGGAGTGTTATTTCTCCCAGGCCCCTGGCTCATGGTGCTGTGGTTAGAAGGTGTCTCTTTCTACATTTTAGGCAACTATTTTAAAAAGACAAATCTGAAGATGGCACGTACACATTGTCACTCCTTGCTGTGTGCTAGTGAAAGCGTAGCTGCTTGTGCACTGGGTTTTCAGGTAGTGTAACTTAAAGAAAGCAAGTTCCTCCTAGTTTCAAAAGGTGAGAATCCCAATACACCTAAGGCATCCAAAATGTTTGTTCTGACATTATATTTTGTTTCCATTTGTAGCCTCTTTTTCTGTTATTGTTAACCTATGCGCCTGAGGAAGGTAGGTTTAGATTGCTGATGTAAGTTGCACATAAAGATGTTACTTGGGAAGAGTGTCTTTGTTTTGCAGTTGGAATTCTGGCACCAACCAATAAGAAATGGTTTGAGTAGCAGAGCTGCCTGCCTTTTGTGAGCTTTTTGTAGATGAGAAGTTTCACAGGGTGCTTCAATGGAAACTTTATGGAATGCTGTTGAGAAGATAACTGCAATGTGAGAGGATGTACCTGTCCCTCCTGTAGAAGCATCCTGAATTTTGTGTCACTGCTGTAATCATCAGGCTGTAATGATGGCATTCTTCTGAGGTTTTTCATTGCTTTTATTTTATAGGGACCACTGATGTCTGGTCTGATAATTGGTATTTTTCTTAAAAATAATAAGGCCAGAATTTAGCATACCATAGCAGTGGTACTTAATTTACTTGTAAATCTTTGGCACAAAAGAGAGAATGTAGGTGGTGAGTGCCTGTTTTTTAGGCATTTTACTTTTAGCTTCCTTGTGAACTGTGTGATGATTTAGAACTGGGGCCAGCTACAGAACATGTCCCATACAGGAAGAGGTTTAGTTTAGATTTAAAGTAAGACAGTAATATTCAGAGTGAGATTCTTCCTCCTTTGAAATTTATCTTGCTGTGACACCAAAAAGCAGTTAAAAGCTGGTTAGGACATATGCTGTTATTTGTGACTCAGGATTGATCCTTATCCATTTAGAAAATTTGGATGAGCAATTTAAACTACCTGCAAACCAAATATGTCATCGCAACAAGCTTAACTGTGATTAGTATTTTGTAAACTTTTGAGCCAATGAACTTTCTCAGTCCTTGTTTTCTCATCCATGAAGGAAGTGCTGTGTCAAATTCTGCTTGATCCCCCTCAGGGAAAGCCTGGCTTAAAAGCAAGGAAAAATTTCTCCAATAATATTGACATATGGTAGCTGAAACAAAATTGTGCTTGAGGATCTCAGTACATATCTAAGAGGTCTTCTTGAAGCCCATGAAGTTTAAAGAGATTTACAGTAGTATAAATGGGAGTAGAAAAAAGGTCCCACTTAAAAGTACAATAAAAAAACAAAAATGAAAATCACACCTTCTCCCCTCTCCCCAAAAACCAACAAACACACTCCCCCCCCGCCCCCAAAAGAAAAAAAAAAGGCAAAATCCCCACAAAACCCCACCCTGTAATAAATTTTGAAGCAGCTGTATTGGAGAATGTTAATGTTTTTGTTTCTGGAGATGCTGTTTAAAGATCAGGACCAAAATCCATATTGGATATTGAGAGGTGAGGTGTCTAGTAACATAAGTATGTTACTGAACAGGCGTAAACAGCCATTCTGGCTGCCCTTAAAGAAATACCTAAAGTAAATCAGACTTCCTTCTTCTGAGTCTGTAGGACTGTTCAATATTCCCTGCAGACGTCTTGCTTCCTGTGTGTGAGCCATATTCAACATCTAAAGTGATGGAAGTATACACAAACTGGTGTTTGAGTTATAAGTAGCTTTAGGTGACGTTATTTCTGAAACTTGATCTTGGAGACTTGAAGATTTTGATCTTTGAAGATGTTGAACAAAAATATTTTGCCAGCTATGTATGCTTTAAGCTTTTCATCATCTGAACCCTTAAATGGAACCAAAACAACAGCAAAACAAAAGTCAAACCTTGTTTTTCTGGGCATATGAGAGAGATTCTGGGCTTTGGAAAAAACCGTTTTGTAGTTGTACAGTAGGACTATATTTTATTGTGAACAGCCAGAAGTAACCTAACAAACCACGTATGTGGTGAAGGCAACTGCCTGTGTTGTGGCATGAACAGGGAGCTGTTTGTAAACTCACCATGCAGGAAATATGCAAGGCCAGGGTTAAATAATACTGGTGCTATTTTTCTTCTTGTATCTGCACCATCTCTACTTGACCTTTTTTCTGCTAGTAATGGAGATGTTTGTAAACTAACCTCATAGGAAACACACAAAGCCAGGGTTAAATAATACTGATTTTTTTTCTTATCTGCATCATCACTACTCGGTTTTCTTTCTGCTGGTAACATCCATAAATATCTTTCACTCAGAACATTCCCGAGTATTTGAAAGACACAGAATGAAATGCCATTGTTGCCTTGTTTTCTCTACCTCTGCTTTGCATCCAGTTCCGATCTTACAGCAAGGATATAGAAACTTGTTGGGACAGGGACTGCCTTTGTCAGGTGATCGCCGAGCTTCAGCATGTGGCTGCCGACTGCATTCATTCGGACAGCGCAAACACGTAGCCACAACTTGGGGTTTGCTTTCAGGTCAGCTCTGTGTTTGGACAGCACAAAAGAGTGAGTTATACTGCAGTAATAAATGTCTCTAACCATACAGTGAACCTTTCTCAAGTTCTGGGTGGGTGAGGAGCGGCAGGGGTGACTGCTGCTCTTCCAGGGAACTGCAGAATTGCCTGAAAGCCCGACTGCCGCTGCTCTTGTCCTTCCTTTTCTTTCAGTAGGGTGCAAATCCCTCAACTGTGCTATTTGCAACACCCTACCTGCTTTCTAGATGGGAATTAATATAGATAAAAGGGTGAAAGTCAATCTTCTGTACCGGAAAGCTGTGTTCTTTTGGAAGCGGGGGAGCAAGGGGGAGATGTTGTTAAATAGAGTGGGCCATTTAAGAGTGCTAATGGCGGGCAGAAGCCTCCGGGAGTGAAACTTTGCTCCTCTGATTGCACTGAGGCAGGAGCGGGAGGTTGTGTCCCTGGGGGAGTGGGATGCATAGAGCCCTTCTGCAATTTGGAAAGTAGCAGAAGAGAAATCTGTTCACCGCTGCCCTGGGGGCTGCTGTTCCTCCCTGGCAGCGAGTGAGGGGCTCCACAGAGCCACAGGAGCAGCACTGGGAATGCAAGTTTGTTAGGGGGTGGTCAGCCAAACTGGGAGGAATAACTCCAAGAGCTGGGAGGAACTGTAGCTTATGCTGTGAAATTTCTGGTATATATTTAAAAGGTTTACTAAGAAACATATATATTTTTTTTTTCCCCTAGAATGATACATTTTTTGCAGAATGGTTTGTTTTTCTGTAAAGGAGTATCAAAATTTGGAGAGGTAACTTAAAACCAAGAAAAATTTCTGTGTTTCCAGGCAGACCATCATTTCTGGAATTTTATTTGCTTATTATAGCAGTTTCCATTTTCATTTATGGAAATATTTGACCACTTCTGAATTTTTTACATTATTATTATTAAATATTACTTGTCAGTGACCTTTGTTCTTCTAGCAATCCATACCTTTAAACCTGAAGCTTAATAAACAGCATAGCAGTCTGTCTCTCTTCCATTCTCCACAATACCATGGATTAAGGTTTAAGGAGGTAGCTGATATTTTTGTGTTGGTTTTTTCATGGGAAGGCTGTTTTGTAAATAAGACACCTTTTAAAAAAAGAATTCCCTTGCAAACCTCCCACAGCTATAAGCTTCCATTTCATTGCTGTTCATGTATTGATAATAAAAGCCACCCATAAGTCTCTGGACACCATGTGGTTACTCAAGTTAAGATGAATGTGTGTTTAGGATGTGTGCAGATTTTCTCCATTATGCTGTGTTTGCATTTTCTTTCTTTGCAAAACAGTGCCTTTCAGTTTCCCTTCTTGTGTTTTAAAATAAACATTTATCTTTTGGAATGTCTCCTTTAACTTGTAAGCATATCAGGATCTCCTTTAAAAATGTTAACATCCATTTGCCTTACAAATTGGGGAAAGTTTATTTAACAGGGCAGGGGTCTATAGCACAAGACTCAGGTTCCTCTCCTGGATGTTTCATACATACAAAGGCAAAATGTGCCTTAGCAGTTCTCTGTGCCTTGCTTGGTTCAGTAAGGTTATAATTGGACCAACTAAGCTGTGTTGTGAGAATTAATTTTTACATGTCCTGATGAACTTTGAGATTAATTATTAAACATTTTCAACTGGTACTTTTAAAAAAATTCTAGATTAATGGATGATGATGTTTGATGTCAAGCCTCAGTTGCAAACTTGGATTTAAAAATCTTTGGAGTGCTTGCTTCATCTGCCCAGCAGTCTCAAACCTATTGGACATCATGATTAATGTGTTCATTTTGCTGTTTTCATTACTGTAGCTTATATCTTCTGTGTTTCCTCTTCGCTTTAGGAAGTTGGTTAGATGGGAGCCTCACATGGCTCTTTAATGAAAGGTCAGTAAACTACTGATAACATTTGGTTTTGTCCCATGATCTCCATTCGCTCTCTGAACTTGCCTCTTGCTGCTCGGAAGTCCAGCAATTCCAAGTGCCAGCTTCTGGGAAAAGTTCCTGTAGCTTTGATTTAGCAGTGGCTGCTGGCTGGTATCTGAAGATAAACATGGGATGTGGTTTTAATCCAGAGGGCTGCAACTTCAATAATTTAGTGTGCTAAAGCATCTAGCTGGGATTACGTGTGATTCCCAATGGCTTACCTATATGGTCCACAGATGATGGGCAGTTTATGGGGCTTGTCTGTGTACAACCCCTGCATTCCCAGTTTCAGTTTATGAGCGCTTTGAGTGCAACTCTTTCAAATTATGGTTTGATTTAATTGACAGCCAGCTTTCCAAGGTGTCTTTTTAAGATGGAGGAGATAGCATGAAATTCCTGCAGTCAGACAGGGGAATGCTATTGAATTTTGATCCTGTTTCATTAGAGCAAAATTTCACTACAGCAAAGGCAGCGAAATCCATGAAAGCAGCATGGTCAGGCAGGCTGGCGGTTCAGTGCTGCGTCAACATGGCTCATGAGACAAAGAAAACACAAGAGGAAAGCAGGCATAGGGCAAATAGAGGACACAGAGCCCTATGTCAGCGGAGCAGGCACTGTGGGACATGTGCTTCATCCTACTCCAGTCCTCGGAGGGAGCTGTAGGGAGGAAGCTGAAGTGTGCATTTTCTGACACTGGGGCAGGCGCGGGAGGGTGTGCGGTGCTTGCTTTAAGGGCTCTGAAGGACTGAGGGGGTACCCACAGCTGCAGAAAGTGATGCTGCCACCTCCCAGCTGTGTGTAGTGGTGAGACTGTTGTCAAGCCCAGGGACCCTATGGATGAGCTCAGTGCAACAGCTTAGGGAGTGTTTAGGGACCCCTCACAGGCAATGTTTTCCAGGGCTAATGTTTTGGTTTGGCTCCTGGGGATATCTGTGCTCTGACAACTTGAAGCCCTGGGACATCTCCTGACTGCCGTGTTGTTGACACTGACATGCCCTAGAAACTTCTTTGTATAGAACACGTGCTCATGTTCTGTATGGGCACAACTGTTCAAGGGCAGTCTAAACCAGGGAAAGTGCAAGTTTTAGAGGTGTTAGGGCTCAGGAATTCTTCACTGCTAATTTCGGCTGACATATATACTCCCCCTGTGGCTTTGCACGCATGCAAGTGAAGCCAAGGGTACCTACTAGGAGTCACTGCTTCCCATCCTTAGTATCTGTACATGGGACGGTGTTTTAACATCTATAATATAGGTGAGGAACTCATGTTGATTATAGAAGATCTGTCACTCAGGAATAGCTGCATGAAAAATGATATATTTTTTCCTTTCCCTTCTCTAGGTAACATTTAAGTTAATACTTTCAACTTCAACTGTCTATGGAAACAGAACCCTGTCTATGAAAGCAGAACCCTGTCTATGGAAAGTGTAGGGAGAAGTTGGTCATGATCACCTTACTCTGAAGCGCTGAAGAGTGGAAAGTAAACTTAAATGTGCTTCTCTATTTTTAGTCTTTCTTCATAACATGTTCTCACGAGGGCTCTCACCATCAGTCTTTGCCCTTTCTACATGCAGTCAGCAAAATATTGTCTTACTGTATCACACCTGCTTTATTGCTGCTATGCACAGGCTGCATGTGAGCTGACTGCACGTGTGAATTGGGTAGCTCTGAGGAAGTTGGTCATAAATACAGGTGAGTGCGATACACCTTCCTTCACCACCTCCACCCAGGCCTGGGGAGAGGCTGATGCCAGAGAGGTGGCCTGCTGCCAGTTCAGAGACAATGTTCTTCTGCACAGACATCAGTGAGGAGAGAAAGAAGTCTATCATAAACCACATATAGTAACAGATTGTATAAAGCACGTGGATTATCTCAGCTGTTCCATTTGGAGGCTCACTGGCTGGTGGTGGGGGGAAGTGTTCTCCTTGCCCTTCTTCTTTGATGGCAGGGTCAGTACTCTGCAGACACGTGGGGTGGGTGCTCCAGAGTCCACCTATGCAGCCTGATGGATCTGTTTCCCACAAGGGCAGGGCTTTGCTCACACTGACAAGTAGCAATCTTACCTACAAGATACTGAGGGGTGTAAAGCAAATGGAAAAGGAAGGTAGGAAGTGCAGGGAACCAAAGAACTTTCTGCTCCCACTGCTGATGTGCACAGATGAGCCATGTCTCCAAGTCTGTGCTGTCCTCAGAAGGACCCTGGCTTTGGATGGTTGTGCTGTGCCCTGCCTAGTCTCAGATGGGTGCTGATATTTTGGATCTGTCTGTGCTTTGGCTGATGAGAGAGGGTTTTGGCTTCAGATGTCTTTAAACACCCCTGCTTTCCCTTTTCCACTACACATAGGAAGTGGAAAAACATGCTCGCAGCAATTTTTGTCTTTACTTAAGTTCCTGTTTGTACACGTCGAGAAGCAGCATGGTGGACAGCACAAGCATATTTTGATGTTTGATTTGGAAGCATCATTAATGTGCAACTTCTGTAGTAGAAATAAAATACTTTATGGCACTCAAACTGCTTCTGCAGCTAAAAATATGTCTAGTAGCTGAATACATGTATTTAGCTCTATTAGCCTACTAGTCTACTGAGTTACTCGCAGCCTGGGTCAGTGGTTGTGTTAGTTGTGTGGCAACTGGAGATCCTGGCTGCTGGGCAGCAAGTTCTCACCATCACAGAAAAAGAGTATTTGTCAGGTTCCCCAACTCTCCGTGGAATCAGTGCAGGTAAAGAACAGTGGCAGAGCTGCTTCTCCTACAGAAGAGTTTTGGAAGTGTGAGGAGAAGGGCGCGAATTATCTTGACAGGCTGGGATTTCTGCCTGCCACGTGGGAATATGCCAGCCTGTCTCTGGGGGGCTGAACACAGCAAAGGCTTTGACATGGGATGGGAGGTGGGAACTGGTTCTAGGAGGACTTGGACACACACATTTTCACTCTCAGAAGGATGGTTTCCATCAAAATGAGGCTGCCTGTAGATAGAGATGAGACCAGTATTCCCTGGTTACATAGAAAGAAACAGAAAAATACGGACGATGGAAGATGAGGGAAGGAAAGCATTCAGAATGTGTTAAGTTTGGCTGCATGAAATGTTTTGCTCCAGCCTTCTCCAAGTAAACCACTGTGCAGATTGTAGGACATCTGTGCTTAAAACAGTGGGCTTGTCGTTTTACATCTCAGAAGGTGATGGCAACAAAGGTATTGCCAACAATTATGTTTTAGGGAGAAGTCCCAACAAAAAGATTTGATATAATAGGGTTATAGATTGAAGGCTCAATCAGTCCTCGGATTCATATAACTGAAGGAACCAGAGCAAGAAAACAAATTTTATGTTTGGTTTACAACTGCACCTTTGTTTTGCAGGGTACAGCTGTACTGTAAATAATTGAAAAGAGCTGCAGTGAGCTGCTCTGACCAGAATTCAGCATCCTGGGCCACCTGTTGTGGATAGTATACTGTTTTTTGATCCACAGAGCTTTGGAATATGTTGCTGTAGGTGCCGGATAAATTCATAAATAAAATAATAAGGAAAAAAATAAAATCAGGCAAAAGGCAAATTGGTATATTTTATAATTACCTATGTAATGGGCAGATTTAGCGATGGAGCATGTTATGGCAGTTACTCTGTTGTATAACTGTTGCTCAGCTTTTTCTTTGCTTATGAGTGTGTGGGTAGCTTGGTCAGCGTGGCTCTAGCTACCAGGCTATCAACAGGACCTAGTTTATGGCATGTTTTTCTTCTGGCCTGCAATCTTTTCCTCAAAGTGGTATGGAAGTAGTATTTAGGTGACCAAGGATGCTGAACCATTTTAGTGGCTCCTCTTCTACACAGCCATCTGATTTGGGCCATGTGCATCTGTGCTGGGTGGAGGGGAGTCAGTCACAAAATATGCCCATGAGTATGGTACAGCATCTAGTAGTAAAAACTGCCTCAATGGTAGCACAGATCTAGGGGGTATCAGAAAACTGGGGTCTGAGTGATGTTAGAACACTGCCTGGATTACGTCCCATTTGGTTTAATATTACATATTCCTACTCAGGCTGCAACACTAGACATTACTAGAGTTTTGATAAGTATCTGCTTTTAAGTGTTTTTTGGCCAGACTGAGTTTTCCTGATCTAAGTCCCTAGCTCTTGAGCCAAAGAGCCTGTTGCTGAAGCCAGAGACATAGAGGAACTTTGCTTTCTCCTGCAGTCTGTGTTTATGCATTGGAAAATTTCCTAGTAGGTATAATTTTTTTTTTCTGGAATTGACATTTAAACAAATTTTCAGTCCCTTTTATGCCTGCTTCTTAGTAAAGGTGTATAGCAACACTGCTCTTTCAACAATTTGGCTTCTCTTTAGTGCTATCCATATAAGCACAGTCCTGTACTGTATATGGATTACTAAGAGCTTCTACAGTATTTCTTTCAGGGTGGGATAAAAATTGATTCCTGTTTTATGAGGTACTGTGGCTCTTATCCATTTATATATATATATATCTCTTTAACATTACCGTTACTCATTTTAATGTGTAATTTTAGTGTTGCTTCATTAATGGCTGACTTATTATCGTTCAGCCTGTAATCTATTTTTAAAGCTAAGTGTGTGTCTGTCTTCAAAGGAAATCCTGAGTGTCTAGATTAAAACGTCCTGCTAATTTGCATTTACCTTCTAAAGTTTGTTCATGGAAAAAGTTAGTCAATATACAAAGATATTTTGGCCCATTTTGTCCTCACCTTGACAGTATTATCTCATTTTCAATTAATATAATTACTTTCTGGCTTCTGAGGTTAGGGCTGTCATAATTTTGTTCCTCTAGAGATCTTTCTTGTGTGATTGTAGGGGAGGTAGCGGTACTCGGGATATGCAGCTTCCAGCAGACTCTCCTTCTGATGGATTCGGCATGATGAAAGAGGAGAACTTCAAGCCCTGTAAGGAAGGCAGGGCAGTCTGGCAAGGCTGCTCTAGTTTTTGAAGAGTTTTCAGGAAATAGGACAGAAAAATTGTGCAATACCATTAGTGCAAACCTTGTTCCGTAAATCAACCTGAGGACACTGGCATTTGGGTTTGTTTTTTTCTCCTATAAAGTAAGCTAAATGTTTTGCCATAACTGCAGAGAAGCAATAAAAGACTAATGAAGGCAAAGGTTATAAACAAATCATTCAGTGCCGACAGAGGGTCCACAGATGCTGACAAGAAACAAATAAAGGGAATAAGGCCAGCCGGTCCTCTGTTCTGATAAATTTCATTGATTTCTGCACGGTGTCATTTCGTTTCAGCCTGCCCTGTTATCTTGTAGCTACAAACCTTTCATTAAGGCCTCGGATGATAACAGCTGTTGATAGGCTGCAGGAGGTTGCAGTGACTACCATGGGGGTAAAGTACCGTTTGCTCAGAAATAATTAGGAAAAAGCCCATGGCTGGGCAGCTTTGATCTGCCTGTGGTGGTGTCCTTGCAGAGGGCTTTATATGCCG
Organism: Gallinula chloropus; assembly: GCF_964237585.1. Classification (NCBI taxonomy): domain Eukaryota; kingdom Metazoa; phylum Chordata; class Aves; order Gruiformes; family Rallidae; genus Gallinula; species Gallinula chloropus. Next base: position 31,395,188 of record NC_140087.1, on the reverse strand, counting down.
ATACCGCATCTGTTTCCTGGATGAGCTCATGAAGACTTCATGCGAACACACGTGCTCTATAAAGCAGAATAACCAGAAGCGCCCCAAGTGCTGTGTCAGTGCAAGCGCTGTGCTGCTGCATTGGGTACTGACTTCCTCAGACCACTGTGTCAGGACTGTCCAATGTCCCCCTCTTTCATGTAAACATGAGTATCTGAAGCTTTGTGCTGCTGTGACCACCCTACTGTCAGTGCCACGTTAAAGCAGTTTGGGTCTAGCTCGGGTGTCCCCTTACACATGTAATAGCAACTTAAACATGTCTGGAGCTGTCAGAGGGGCGCAGGCCTCAAGCCAACAATATTAACAAAAGTAGGAAGGTAAACATGAAAGCAGTACCCTGAGATAGCAGGTACCTCTGAATCCCAAGCATCTTAAGCAAAACACCCCCTCCCTTTACTCTAGCTAAGCAGAGATCCAACCACTTGTTTCTGTTATGTTTCTGATCTGATGCTGGAAGAAGAAGGGGGCCTTGAAGCACAGTCTTAAGGAATTTTTAGCACACAGGAGCACAAACTGTGCGTGTGTGGTATAACCTGACACTGGCATAGGCTGTGGGAATGCTGGAGAACTGCCAAAGCACCTGCAGGCTGCTGCTTGGCAGGGCTGCTAGAAAGCCCGTAGTTCCCTCTTCTTTACTGAGAGCTGGTAAAGGACTGAGAAGAAAATGCGTACGTGGAGGAAAAACTGGGATAAGAGGACAAAAGAGGCACAAACCAGGTCATGTTTGCAACTATTTCAACAATACTGGAAATGACTGTGGACTGTTTCTTATTTTAAAGAAACCCCAAGCTCCTGCCATGCCGAGGTGAATGAATCTGAAAGGAACTCCTCTTTTGTTCAATAAATACATTGTATGGAGGGGCTTACTGGAAGTTTTCCATTCCTCTGCAACCTACCTCATCGTACCAACTCGGGCTGCTGCAGTGCTCCTGCAGTGCTAAAAGTGGTTTCAGAGGATTACAATGCCACTAGAGCTTTTCTGTTCTTTGCTTTTACATGCAGCTTTGCATTAGTGGGCAGAAAAGGTTAGTTATTTACTGCCACCCCTGGAGCAGTCCTGAATCTATCCGCCTTTGACCTAGCATATTGCTTGCTGCTGTCCTGTCTGACTCACCAGCTTGAACCTCTTACTCTTCTGCAGCTTCTGAGTATAAATAAAAAGCCACGGACAACTTCAGGGAGTCACAGGGATGTGGTTCCAATGACTTACTGCACAAATACATTTCAAGGACAGGCTTGGGCTATGAGACCACTGTCAGCTAAGAGAGAGAGTACAGGATACATGCCATCACAGAAGAGATGAGGTGCCTCTTCGAGGACCTTCTGGCTCGGCTGCCCACAGCTGCTTGTTGCTGCTCTAAAAGACACAGAGATTGGCTTGGAATAGGCTTGCTTGATTGCTTTTCCTTGATAAAAGATACTGAGTTTGTGGGTCTGTGAGGGCCACCTTTACCTGAAGGTGTTGGATTATTGTGCATTAGGATGAGGTGGAGGGGTTAGGAGATCCTGATGGTGCCTAAACCTGAATCTTGGTTACACCCACTACTCTGCTGGCACTATTTCAGTTGGAAAGAAAAATAAGGGGATGGAGACTTGAGTGCCGCAATTCTTAACCTGCTTTATGGGTGCCCCTAAAATGTAAAAGTCAGATGGTTAATCTAACCTCTTTGTCTTTACAGGATTTACACAGAAAATAAATCTTGGCCAATGTATGTGTTCTATAATGCTTTCTTCTTTATGACTCTGGAACACAGTTATATTTTAGAAGTTTTCATGGTCTCTTTGACGTTTTGCAGGGCTCCTTTCTTGCAGCACCGTGGAATGCTGTGTTGCTTTTGGGAGGTTGCCACACCACGTTGTCTAGCCCCAGGCTAAGGGATTTTATTTATTTTTATTTTGCATTGTTTCAGCTGTTTTCACTTGTACTTTATTTCCATCCTCCAGCAGAATTTCTTCACAAATGCAGCAGCACATTGGGTTTCTTGGTTTAGGAGTTGTAGTTAGTTAAACAGCCTGCTGGATTTGTTTGCCTTTATCTGAGAAATGTTAATACTGCAGCAGCCGCAGAATGAAAGGTGACACTTCAGGAGCTGAGCTCTTATCAAAGCAAGCAAAGAGATGGGAAAGCTGTTCTCCTGGAACACCGCTGATGGGAGTTTTTTCTAGCTGGCTCATTCTTAACACTGTCACGTTTGTAAATGCAAAAGGAAATCTTTGCTAGAGCATATAGCAATGCCCTTTGCAGTGTAACTGTACGTGTGGCTACATTGCACACAGATACATACGTTGAGACCTGTCATCTACAAATTGTGCATTGTTGTCTTAACTATGGTTTTTAAAACAACAGATTTGTAGTGGTTGATTTCCTGAGCCTGTGTCACATGTATGCTTTCTGCTCTTTATTATATAGGCTTTCTGTTACTTAGAACTGCATTAAATTGCATTCTTCATCTCTTATTTTTATATTTTTTTGTCTTTGAGCCAGTTAAATGATCAATTAAACTGTCACTGTGAAGGTAATCCGAATACATTTGTATGTCAATACCAAGAGGAAAGTTGGCTGTCCTGTCTAAGGGCTATAGCTTAGCATTCAGTCTTTTGTTATTTTCTTGGTTTCAGTGAACAGATTAAGTACTGTTACCTTTCATAATGGAGTGACTGTTCACAGAGGGGCTACTGCAGGCTTTACTGTAATAATAAGGTGAAAATGATATGAAGAAGCTCATCTTGTATGGTAAAGCATAGCTCCTCTTACTCATCTAGAAAGGGATGAAACATCTGAAGACCTCTTTTAATTTCTCTTGTAGGATTACCTCGACTGTATTACTGACCAGATCAAGCTCTCCCTGGGGACAGAAGAGCGATCAGCCCTGTTTGGAAACATACGGGATATCTACCGTTTCAACAGGTAAATTCATATTGAATGGAATGAAAAAAGTTCCATAACCTGTGTTAATGGGGAGGGAGCAAGCCAAGAAAATACTCTTTTATCCCTTTCATGCAGTCAAGCTAGACAATTTCTCAATGTATATATCTTTTATTTTCAGCAGGATTATTTCACTGAGGTCATATATTTTAGCTGTTTGTTTTATGACTCAAATGTGGTCTTGATTTACTTTTTTCATGTTGGATATTTCTATGAATTTGAGCCTAACCTGTCCTGTGCCCTAACTGAGCCTAATGGAAGACCACTGTGAATGGAATTCTTGCCTTACTGAAAAGAGGTCACTTTATTCCTTCTAGATTGGGGCCTTTTGGATCTTGATACACTTCAACCAGATCAGGATTTTGTAGTGTTTTATACTACCAGGGATTCCCTGAATTTCTCAAAACTGTGTTCAAGTACTTTTCTATTTATTGAAGGCTTCCGTTCAAGGTCTTGACAGCCTTCTCTCAAAGTCTGCAGAAGGATTCTAGTGTATACTGGGGGGCTAAAGTAAAATTTCTTGCTTATATAGCTAGTGCCACATTGTGTGGGACCTCTGCAATATGTGCAGTTTTAGGACCTCTCTTGCTACTGCTACTTTCATCTAAATCCACTGTTACTATAGGAAGAATTAACTTCTTCAGGTTTTCTTTAAATGCTGAATGTTTAGTCAAGGCAAGAAATACGTTGGCATAAAGTTCTCACATCTTTCATGTCCCATCATGCCTGTAAAAGTTCTCTTAGCTTTGCTGTAGTTGACAAAGCATCTCCCAAAACACTGTGTTCTTTGAGGAAAAACATAATTTAATTGCATCAAAAGAGGCCTCTGAAGTGGAGTAAAGTCAAAGAGCATCTTCAGTGTTTTTCCATCATCACGGAAAGTTAAAGTGCTTCAGCTGCTGGATTGTTGTTTAGTATCTAAGGGAGGAGTAGGCGTGGATCTATTCAGAACTTGTGGACAAAGGTGAAACCTAAAATCTTCTCCTGAAACTTAAAACAGCTACTTCAGAATAATGGAAATACACTTAACTAGTAAACTACTATATCCTGCTTCAGCTACAGCAACTGATTTGACTGAATGTGTAACATGATGGAAAATACATTGTGGTATCCTGATCGTGTGTTTCAGAGGCATGAGACAATAATTGTAAGTTTACAGCTTTCTGGAAGCCACAGAATGGAGAGAAAAAAAAAACCAACCAGTCCTGGCCATTATATTTTCTGGTCCTTCAGAAGATGTAGAAATGGCAGACTTGGTAGCTAGGACGCCTTTATACGACTGTCATTGCAAATATTAGCTAATAAAAATACCTACAAGTATGATCAGTCATTGTGTTGAATAATCAAGTTGAAAAAAAAGAATTTAAGAAATTAAAAAGAAACAGGCAACAAAAAAAGGCGGGGGGAAACACCACCCCCCCAGTAATTTTTGGCAGCTTTGAGATAGATATGTTACTGTTGTTAAAACTCACTGTAAAGTTGTCCAAAGCTTCTAGTAATTTACTAAAGTATTTCAGGCCTTCTAATTTAAAATTCTGCATGGAAATTCAGAGCTTTTAAGACTGAACACTCATTTTTAGATCCCACTATAGCTTCAGGGATTAAGTTCCCTCCTGTGTGAAACTTGGCAAGTTGCTTCTGGGTCCTAAACATACTCTAGAGCCTTTTTATTTATTTTGCATTTGAAAAAGGTCCATTTGGCAGTTCTCTCTTAGTAGTTTCAGATGCTTTTTGTGAACATGATTTTATAGTTTCAGAATTACCTTGTTTTTCTCGACTTTGAATTTGACCATTAATCTATGACCAAACGTTGTAGTCTTGGGGTTTTTTGGGACTTCGTATAAATCTGAGAAATTTCCTTTCAGCAAATAGGAATTTTCAGCTAAGCCACTTAAAGTTTTTAGATGTTGTGTTGGCTAGCAGAAATGACAGTCAGGATGGTAACTGCTAGACCTGTGACTACTACCACTTTTTGGAAAGCTGTTTCCTAAAATAGAATCACTGGTCCTGCTCCATCTGTTTGGAAAAGCTCCCCCACATTGTATTTATTTGGAAGGGGGAAGTGTCCTCTAAGTCAGCATTTTCTGCTGTTCTTTCTTGGCCTCCTTTTGAGATTCTTTGCCATGTCAGTTTAGGATCAGATTTTCTACCTGACACCTTGACTTGATTCTGAACTCTGCATAGAAACGTGCTCAAGTTTGGTAATTCCGACAATGCTCAGATGATCTTAGGAAAAGCCAAGATGAAACCTTTGCTGCTGACACAGATCATCCTGCACAGTCCTTGTCCATCAGTGATCACTTGAAGCATGCAAAAACAGGGCAGGACCATTTTCTGTAACTGCTGTATTCTGCAGTTCCTCTGCTCTGAGCTTCATGGTGATAAGAACCAGGTTTTTGTCTGGAGGAGCCTTTGTAAAACCTGTTTAAAGCTCACCTTTAGTGAAAAAGTGGTTTGGGTCTGGGGGTTTTTTTTGGTTTGGTTTGGGTTTGGTGTTTTGTTGAGGTGGGTTTTTTTTTTTTAGTGGTTTGTTGTGTGTTTTGTATTGTGGTTTGTTTTCCCCCTGAGTAGAAAGAAATGAGCCTTAGCCACAGGATTTTGATGTCAATGAAGTTATACCAAGGCTGAATTTCTCTCAATTGTTTTTCTCTTTTTAGTGAAGATCTGAATTTTTCAGAGCTATTTTTCTAGACCTGTATATGGTGAATGAAGACCAGATTGTGCCTGCTGTGTCCGTTTTTGGTTTGAATGCTGTGATCTGTCGGGCATTGAGAGAATGAAGTTTTTCAGAGATTCTGTTACTTTAGCATTTATGGCTAGACTATGCAGTACTTGGTCATCAATGGGTTTGGGGTGTTTTTTTTGTCATGGGTTCAGGACAGACCACTTCCTGTGTCTTTCCATTCCTTCCATTCCACTGAATTTGTCTGTCTGACATCCTGTCATTACCATCTCTCACTCCAGTTCAAAGTGGAGGAGAAAAATACTTAGTTTTAAATGGTGTGGTGATGGCATAAAATGACTAAAATGTAAGAAGCCCCCCACCTGAATTGTGTGTCTAATTATGGTGGTTGTTTGCAGACTTACAAATCTGTTTCACTCTTGACTTTCTGTGGTCAACAGCTTGATACTAAACCACACTTTGTCCTGTTGAAAGTTTTCACCCATGGGGGGAAGAGAAGTGTATTGTCTTTTAAAATAATTCATACTCCAAAATATCAAAGCATCCTAAAAGACATTGTAATGAGACTGTTATTCATGGACTTGAGAAGGTAACGAATGGGCTGTCTGAAAAATTGTCAGTCTTGTTTTTGCTTACTTCTCTGATCCCAAAGGAGTTAGCATTAACTACTGAATACAATCCTACAGATTCAGTTTTTTCCATCCCATAATAACCCAAGCTGTATAACTCAGTATGTGGTCTGAAATGGCACTGACACTTGCAGCATGCTTCTATCAGAGTCTTGTTAACCATTGAGCTGCAAGAGCACGGAGCTTCTCTAACGATGCTCCCTCATGCTGCCTTCCTGCCAGGGTGGTTGGCAGAAGCAAGTTGCAGATCGCTGCAGTACTGTCCCTGGGCAGCCTAAAACCTCTGGAGGTTCAGGTGAAGGGGACTAATGCTTTTCTCTCTTGATTCTTTGGTCTCCTGTCAGGTACTTAGATGTAACCTGTAATAATGTCCCTGTTTTTTCTTGTGTCAGCTTGGTATTATAGGGAATTTTTATTTTTTAAAATTTTTTTCACAATTCCAGGGCATGCCAGATTTGTTATTTGTGCAGGGGTAGGCTGCTCTTACCATTCCCATTCTTAACAGTGGGGTGAGAGAGAAGAGAGTGTGGTATGGGTAACAAAATCTTTCAGAGCAAAGCCCTTATAGTATGGGTTTGGTCTAAAGACATAAGCCACTGGCATATTTACCGCATGAACTTAGACTCATGGCAGGAATATATGAAATCTTTTAAGTCCTGTATAACTGTATCCTCTAGGAAAAATAATGTGGTATTACAGGAGACTGGCAGGAAAAAAATGGCAATCAGGGTGCTATGTACTAAGGATTGGGAGAACATCACCTGCAGGACAGTGAGAATCCTCTGAGCCTGTTCGGTGTTTTGGATGCTATTCCCAAAGCTTGTGAGGAACACAGTCATTAAAACTAGTGGTCGTGGTCATGTTTGCTACAGCTTGTTTCTTTTGCTGATGTAAAAGAGCTTCATGAGTGTAGGTTAGCAAGCAAGGGTGATATTTTTCTTACTTTTTTGATAAGGGGAGGTGTGGAAGTTAAATTATTGCTGTAGGGTGGTTTAGTTACCATGAACCTAGAGGTCTTTGTCTGTCTTTGTTCCTTGTGACCAATTGCTAATTTTTTCCTTTCCTTCCTCCAGTAATTAGAGAAGCAAAGAACAATTCAGGAAACTTCTCTGGTTTACTCCTTTTCTTACAGAGGGAAATTGTGCCTGCTTAGAGGGGAAAAGGGTAGCTCCCTAGATATGGGCATAGCAACTCTTATGCAAAACTTGTTCAGGGAACCAGCTGTGAACTGGGAGAAAAGTTGTCTTAAATGGAAAATCGTCTGATGAGAGGGGGGTGGGGGGAGTTCTGTCAGGGAACAATTTGGCAGAAAACTCAGTTTCTTCTCTCATTTTTCTGAGTACATCTTTCAGTAAGACTAAAGGTGATTTGGATCAAGGAGAGACCGTTGAGGTTTTCTTCTTCTGCTTCAGCTCTTATTTTCACTGAATTGGCTTGCGAGAGCCAAGTGTCATACAACGGTGAACATGCTCCCTTATTCCTTTGCTCCTGTTACAATGAATTCATTTCCTGCTTGGCATGTCAAAATTGTAAAATCCTCTCAGTAAGGTTTTATTTTCATGAGTGTAGAACTTGTGTATTCCCGTCCAGATTTTTTTTTTCCAGGCTAACCATTTTTCTTCAGCAAAGAGACCCACTAAAGGTAGACAAGTTTTCCTTAGTGAGATTATTACCATTCTTCTTGCATGTGTAATGCATCCCTGGTTCTCATCTGTGCTTTTTAACACCAGGTCTTCATCTCCCTCAGTCAAGTAAAGCTCTTAGAATGCACAAAGTCTTTATAGGACAAGCTCTATCTTTTAAATTTTGTTAGTTTCAAATTGCTGATATACAAGCTACACAACTGTCTGACTGAACCCATATGAGTATCATAGAAGGGCTGCTGTCAATTTGAAGGAAGGGCTTCAGCTTTGCTTAGCAGATCAGCAATCCATGGTCATTGAATTTTTAGGTACATGGCTTGAATTTTTAGGTACATGGGAATGCCCTTTCCTTAGAGTGCTCCTCTGGTTTCAAACAGAAAAACCCAGCAGCTGTACACCTGGGGGAAAGCTGGGGGATGGGGGGGTGAGTGGGTTCTTGTTACCTTTCTAGGGCTCTTTGCATTAAGTGTTTTGGGCATCACTGCCATGAATGATGAAGCACAGTTTGGCTCTGAATATTCAGGTGTGTCTATTCCAACGTGTGCCGTAATTGCTTTTCCTGTTCTTTGTTTTAGTGAACTTCTGCAAGATTTGGAGAACTGTGAGAATGATCCTGTGGCTATAGCAGACTGTTTTGTTTCCAAGGTAAGTGGCTGCTGCAGGACTCTGTAACATAACATCAACTGCAGAGTGATATGGGATAATAAGATTAATTTACTACCTTTTGAGACCTAATTCTGAGAGCTTGTGTAACTTAAATAAAAGATAGCAAATCTATGGAAAGGGAAGTAATTTCTGTGCCTCTGATTTGCATTTTGAAAAGTAATAAAGAAAAACATGTTATTTTTCCTCAATAACTGTATATCAACAGGTGGAGCTGTTAGATTTAGAGTTCCTTTATAGATCTCTTTTTGCGTAGTATTACAAGGATGCTTTGTTTTCATCCTTTTTTTAAACACAGGTGATCAAGTGGTGCTCCAGTTATGCACTGTCATCTTAAAAGCCACTAGAGATTACAGTTTGGCTGCATTTAGAAAAGACAATAATCTCAACATGCTCATGGCCATATTGTTTTCTGAGGTGCATTTTTTCCTGAATCCAGCAGCCATGCTTTTAATTTTCTCTTTAAAAGGGATAGTCCAAAGTCTAGCCTTAAGATTCTCTGAAACAGTTTGAACTTTGTGAACGTTGCTCTGACATCTTTATTTTGTTGGGCAATTCCAAACCCAAAAAACATGGAGGACAAGTTATGAGGTGCAAGAGAAATACAGGGAACCAGTGTAGGTGTCCTTCCTTTCAGGACACACAGAGACCCAGTCAGGGCAAAGGGGAATGGGTAGGAGAACAAGAGATTAAGTAATTTAGGTTACACGTGACTCTAGTTTGCCGCAGACTTGGGAACCTACACAATGCTTTGAATATTTAGTGCCCAGATGTTTCAAAAAAAATAATGCCATCTTCCTGTTTTTTCGGGGGGGTAGGGGGTGGGGGTGGGGGAAGAGGAGTGGAAGAGGGGGAATGTAGTTATTTAAGATTGGATATTTTCTCTCTAGGTGTGTTTTCCTTTGCCCGTTTAAAAAAAAACACAGACACAATAAACCACCACCACCCAAAAGTGAAACCTTGTCACGTTTTGTACTTTGTTCTGAGCTCAGTATTGCCCGCATCAAGCACTCAGTGTAATAGTTTCTAACACAAGGATTTAGGATTAACTGGACCACCCTCTCATGGTGGCCGAGTAATTTGTTTGGTATTGTTGTGACACAAGGGATTTTATTGTAAGGGGGAGTGATGATACCAGCTTAGTGCTGCTGTTTCACCAGATCACTTGCTTGAATTGAGTTTGAGAAAGCTGTTATTTATCTAGGAATTATTTTTTGTAAGCACTGAGAGATCTTAGCAAGGAACGTAGATTTTATTTTCACCTGTTTCATCTCATTTTTTCAATGGCAGTACTGTGGACGAGACACAGGACTGTACTGTGATGAACGACACAGCATTTATTATTATTACTAAAATTCTCAATAAATGTTTGATTCCTACACCCAAAATGCAGTAGTTGAAACCAAAACTACTACATAGCATCTGTTTCAACTGATGTCCAGAATCAATATTGTTTAAATTTTTAAGGACCTTGAGCTGAGAAAGAAAAGCAGTCAAACAGTTCCAAACTGAAAGACTTCATTTTTTTAAAATGACATTTCATTTTCCTGCTTGCTATAATAACCTTTTTTAAGACAGAAAGAAACACAAATTTATGAAATAAAAAAGCCCCAATTGATTCAACCCAAAGTTATAAGACAAAAATTATCTTGGAAGTTTTGGCTTTTGCTTTGATTCAGGAAAATACTTTCTTTCCATGGACATACTAACTTGACTGGAGAACTTTATCTGCCCTAATGCTTTCTCCCATTGCATATCTCCCAGGATGAGATAAAAACCTAAGTTCCCTGCTTGAGCAAGGGTTGGACCAGATGATCTTGAGAGGTCCCTTCCAGTCTCAACCATTCTATTTTTCCCCATTGCAACAAGGTTTATGGCGTGTTGTTATCACACCAAATAAGCCTGTATCGAATCGAAGGAGAGAGAATGGGATAAAGGCAAGCACAAAGTCCTGCTTCTGGAATGGAATAACCCCATGTGCACACTGGGTCCAGCTGACTGGAAAACAGATTAAGAAAAAGGGATCTGGGGTCCTGGAGGATAAGAAATAAGTCAGCAGAGTGCCTGTACAGTGAAGGCCAATTGTGAAGCCCTCAGGATATCTGCAGATACCACAGTTTGGAGCGGGTAGATCCTTTTGCTATGTTACTTGCTTATAGCTGGGACTGGTGGGACTACTCCTGGCAGGGACGTGAAACAGAGGTGGTGCAAGTGATAATAGCAAGTCCAGGAAAAAGCTGTGCTCTCATTCATATTGGCCAGCTGAAAAGAGCTTTCTGGTAGACTTTCTGGCCATTAGTTCCAAAATCCATCTGCTTATCATTGCTTGTGCTTTTTGTTCCCTTGTCAAATGCTTTTAGCTTTTGCATTATTGGCAGGCAACTGCCTGATGGCTCAGGAATTGCTAGAGATGGCAGTCTTAAGAAGCCTTTTTCTGCTTCATCCAGACAAGTGCAAACTTTTAAAAGCAAAATCAAACAATACAAAAATACCCCACAGTTCTGGTTTTGGCTGCGACAATGGCATTACAGCAACTGCTGACTGTCTTAACAGACTCCAGTTGTCCATTCTTGGTTGCTTGTATCTTTCCAGCATTGAGTAGTGGAAATAAAACTGCCTTTTTTGGCAGTATGCAGCCCTTCAAGTCTTACGGGACTTTGGCCATTTATTGTTTGATTTCTTCGAGCGTGCTAGATCTTCTCTGTGAGTTAAGCTTGGGGATAATATCCTGCTGAAGTCATAGCTCACAGCCTTAGCTAATGGATGTAGCTCTGCTGAAGCTTCTTTAATGCTTCCAGTGGAACTGTGCTTAGGTTACATGAGCTCTGGCTGTAGTGCCATTTTTTTCACCCCACTGGTTCAGCTGTGAACACCATAGCTGTTGGGAACTGAAGCATATGATCCAGTTTTCACTGTAGGTGCCGTGTTTACTTTTTGCATTTCATGAAGCTCGGTAACTGCGTAAAGTAATAAACGTCTCTTCCTTCAGGATTCACGTGGAAGGACACAAAGTCGGTTTGAGTGTGTATCAGAGCAGTTGTGGTAAAAGTAACTCTGGAGCTGGTTGGAAATTAAATGGTTTTGATATTCATTAAAACATCTAAGAAGCTTACTGTCTGAAGGTCTAGTTTGGGACTGTATTTGATACACTGGTTCTTTGAACTTCACTTTGTTATTTGGTTCTGCTCAATAGAATTTGTCGTATACCATATTATACTTCCCTAACACAGTCCTACATCACTATGTTTCCTGTGTATAACTTCCATGCTGGAATAGTAGCCAGCCTTTCAGCTTTTACTTTTTAGGGAAATACAGTGAGGGTTATCGAATCACATTAGCACACTTTGATCAAAACCTCATAACTGTGGATTTAAATCTTTAACATCTGTTGTGCTGAATGCCCAAGAGAAATAGCTCCTAAAATGGCAGATTTTACTTGTTAAGAGACTTCAGCAAGATGTCTTTAGTGTAAACTAGACAGTCACATAAAACTAAGAGCTAAAATAACCATGCAAAGCTATGGCTTATATATTTAATTATACACACACACACACACATTTAATGACAGCTTAAAACATTGAATTAAATCCTTCTGCTTCCAGATATTTTAGTTCATTAATAACTCATAGGCAAATAGACACAAATGCAGAAAATGCATGCTTTTTTTAAAACCTACTTTTTAATCCTGAATTACTACCCTTACCTTTCTGCCCCAAGATGCAGATGGTGCGGATGGGTATTTATTTTATAAGTGTGGGATGGCTGCTGCATGGAAATAATCGGCCATTGAGGGTGTAGATGCACTAGTTTAGTTTCTACCATCTCTGGTTCTGGCCTCTTTTTCTAGAAGAACTGTATCAACTCTAGTGCATTGAATGTCTTGGAGACATTTTGCTCGTAACTGCAATCAGAGGCTGTAAAAGGTTCCAGTGCAGGCTTAGCTATAGCTTAATTATTCACATAAAAGATTGTTTATAAGTTTTATTGCCAGCTCAGTCTTTCATTTTCATAGTAATGATGCCAGTGTTAATTAGAAGATTGACTTCAGTGTTGTACACGTTTGCATTTAAGTGAGTAGTTGTAAAGGAGAGCTTAATAATTCTGGCACGTTGCTTTTCTCACTCAACACCCCAGAATTCATAACATATGTTTTCTGGAGGACATACCAACAGCTTAACTAAGGAAAAAGGGACAATTATTCTAATCTAGCATCTCATTAATGAAGAGGAGATCCAGGCAATTGGCTTCAGCTTACATTCTGACTCAGCTCATTTTCTCAGTCTCCATTTTCTTTTAAAGTGCCTTTTATGGCTATAAAAAGGCACAGTGCACCAAGAGGTGAGAGAAAATTGGGGATGTAGCCACATGTTCAGCATTTCACTTTGTGTGGAGAAGATGCGCGGTGAATTGATTCAGCTGCAGGGGACAAGTCAAGTATAGCTGGGATCTGCTTGCACTTGGTTTTGCTCTTGAGGGTGATGTAGTCAGTGCAGATGAACTCTCAGCTTGGGTCTCAGTTTCTGTACTGTCTACCACAACAGCCCTGGGCACTTGGATTGAATCACAGAATGTTAGGGGTTGGAAAGGACCTTGAAAAATCATCTAATCCAACCTTCCTGCCAGAGCAGGACCTGATTAGGTCACACAGGAACATGTTCAGGTGCGTTTTGAATGACTCCAGAGAAGGAGACTCCATAACCTCTCTGGGCAGTCTGTCCCAGTGCTCTGTCATCCTCAGAGTGAAAAAAATTTTCCTTATGTTCAATGGAACCTGCTATGCTTCAGCTTATACCCATTGCCCCTTGTCTTGTCACTGGACATCACTCCATCCTCCTGACACTCACCCTTTAAATATTTATAGACATGAAAATGATCTCTAGAGCCGTTCTAGTCTTTCTGCAGAGATTGATTAATCTGTTTTGGAGGCAGTTGGGGTGAACAAAACAACTTTTAAGCTGAGGAAGCTTAGGAATGTACAAAGAAATACTGATGACCATAGCTGGCGTTTTGCTTGCAGTGCAACAGTTTTGATAGAAACGTACAAAATCCATCTTAGTCCTGTTTCTCCTGTTGCTTCTGAACATAATCCACAGCACTGACTTTAGCCTGCACCACTTTTCCCTGAAATGCTCCCAGTAAGACAGTACTCTTGCAGGGAAGTACAGAAGACCAGCTGGGTGTGTGAACTCCAAGACCCTTCTTGGACTGTGCAGAGCTGCTGATTAGCCAGACAGGCAGTGGGAGAATGACTGTCCTGAGTAGTGTGGCCTCCTCAGGCTGAGGAAGAGCCTCTCTCAGAGGTGCCTCTCTTGGCCATTCTCCGCATGTGCTCACATGAATCCTGCTGAGTGCCTAGGCAAGTTGTATGATGTTGATTCATGCCAGCTTCCCATTCTGGAGGCAAAACACATGTTGTTAACTTTGTCCTGGCATCGTGCTCACATAGCTGGGTAAAAGTGAAGGCTCTCAGCAAAAGTAAATGATTTTGTGTGATGAAATGAGCTGTGGTGCAATGAAACAAGTACACATGTAAGTCAGTATGAAATTTGGCGTCACGTCTGTTCATGATTGTGAAACTGTTCTTGAGAGTTTTTTCACACAGTTCACAGAATGGTAGGGGGTGGAAGGGACCCCCAGAGATCATCGGGTACAACCCCCCTGCAGGCTCCCTAGAGTGTTCCCTACCAGTTCCCTACACTGGTAGGCATCTAGACAGGTCTTGAATATGTCCAGAGAAGGAGACTCCACACTCCCTCTGGGCAGCCTGTCCCAGGGCTCTGTCACCCTCACTGTGAAAAAGTTCTTCTGCATGTTGGTGCGGAACTTCCTGTGCTCCAACGTGAGACCATTGCCCCTTGTCCTGTCCCCACAGACCACTGAAAAGATGCTGGCTATTTCCCTTTGTCTCCCACACTTCAGATATTTATAAACATTAATCAGATCCCAAGAAGTGTTTAGAAGTGTTGAGGGCATGAGAAACTACCTTTTTTCTTTTTTTTTTTTTAATATGAGTTTGTTCCATTTAATAGCGACACTAAAATTCTTTTAAAACCAAAAATCCTATTGAAAGTAGTTTTAATCTTGTATAAAATCCAAACCAAATCAAACAAAAAAACCCCCAAACAATCCCCCCAAAATAAAACAGAGAATGTGAAAAATCTTCTGAGGATTTTGTAGTTGCTTTTGATTTTGTGGGGAATGTGCGCTCACCCGCTCTGAAACCCTGAAGTGTTTGGCCTTGTTTGTTTTACAGACCAAGCTTTCGTTTGTTAAGATCTCACAACAGATATTCCTTTCCTTTTTGTTTGAAAAGCAGAAAAATCATGTGACTATATTTATGAACTATATATATACATATAAAAATAAATTGGCACAAAATGCTCTTCACCTTATGAAGTAGTTCTATTAATTGCATTATTCTGTGATTGTAGTTGCAGAAATATATTGCAATTTCTACTGAAAGTCCCTAAACAAGCCACTTGTATTAATATATGCATGTATAAACTAAATCACCTATTTTTATCACACTGAATTTCATCCTAATCTTCTTTTAAGCACCCTGACTTATTAAGTGCGAGCTAGTTCAGTAGTTAATTGCCGTAGAAAATTACACTGTGTAATGCGTGTGGTGCTCTGAGGTTTGTTAATTCTTTGGTATGAGTGGAGAGGGTTTGGAGCCTTTCCCGGAGGTCCCAAGTGTGGACATGGACAGGCTGTTTGACACAAGCTCTCTGTCTTTGGGCAGGTACACAGGCTGCATGCAAGCCACCGTAGAAACTAGCTGAGACAGCAAAATAAGTCTAAATGTGAAAAAAACAGGGTAAATAGTTTAACTGTATTTGCATCAAGACCACCTCTGGTTGGTTGGTTCATTGGTTTCTAAGTGAAGAGCAGTTTAATAAGCCTACAGCCCACTTGTGTGTAAATGGGGATGGCAGTTCCCTAGAGAAACATTTATTGGAAGTTTGGCTGAGATGTTTTTTCAGAACAGCTGATACTGAAATCCAGTAAGAAATACTGAAGTGGACTAGTTACTTGTGCTCAGGCAGAGTAGTACCTTACTTTGTAAAGCATCCTTACACATCACTGCTCGTGGGAAAAATGAATGGCACCATCTGCTTTACCCTTGTGATGGGGGGAAGGGAGCAATGCTGTTAGAAATGGGGAAAGGTACTGCCTGTGCTCTTCAGGCATCTCTTTTAGATGAATAGCCAAAAAAACCCAACGCCAACAATAAGAAACAAAAGCCAAAGCCTGTGTCAGCCCTCTCCCCAAATGCTGTTTCTCCTCAGAGCACCATTGCCTTCTGTGAAGGGAGATATTTGGTCTTGCCATTCACCAGCGACTACCCCTCACAGAGCACAGCTATTGTGCTACAGGATGCCAGAGTCTGTTCTGGAGATACTTTGAGTAGAAGCTGAGGCCTTGTTTGCCACCAGAGGATTGCTTTTTATCAGTCTAGTGCTCAGGAAAGAAAAAGTAATTCATTTTAGGAGTACTTTACAGTTCTGCAGAGCTTTCTTGGTCTTTAGGGCTTCAGCAAGCTGCAGAAGTGGAATGCTATTTGGGACAGAAGTTGATAGGCAGATGTGATTTTAAAGTACGTGGGAATTTAAAGTACAGTTTCGGGAAACCTGTTCTTGCATAGACTTAAATTATGATGATTACGAAAAAAATCTTAGGCCAAGGAGGAAAGAAATGAAACTCAAGCTTTTGCTCCAAGAAGCTTGTCAGCATTAAGTGTGGGTAATTTCGCTGTCACAGGCAAATGCATAAACCCACCTAAATCTAGTTACGACTTGTTTGGGTAATAACTCTCTGCTTTCACAGAGTCATAATTTACTTTGGGAAAAAAATAAAAATCACTTTTGTGGCTTCTAATTTTCACGCTTAGGCTGTGCTCAAATGTGAAAGTATTTATAGTTGTTTGAAAACTGCACACTGAATATAACCTGTGAATCTTACTTCTCTGACTAAGCAGGTGTGTGCTTTAGCACACACAAAACTAAGTGTAGGCAAGCCAGTTGTTTGAAGGGGAGGGGTGTGTCGATATGTTTTGTGTTTGCTTGGGTTTGGGGGTGTTGTTTATCTGTTTGGGTTTGGGTTTTTTTGAGATGTATAGATTGACATAAAGTGCCGTGGAGGCTGTGTGGCAGAGCTGCTTGCTTTATATCTGTGCAGTTTCTTGGTGTTGCCATTCAAGTAAAGGAAAAAACCTCCAATACAGGAAAAGTGAAATTCAGTTAGTAGGTCTGTGGTAGCATTAGGACTATCACAGTGAATTAATTGTTTAGGAACTGTAGGAGGTGTTGTCTTGATGTCATAATTGCTATCTTGCACATGTGTTAGCTGCTCATTTGACAAAATCTGAATATATGTAAACATTTCCTCCCTGTGCAGAGTGAAGATTTCCACATATATACACAATACTGTACCAACTACCCAAGGTAGGAATACTGGGCTACCTTTCTTTATATGTCCCTTTACCTGTTTATGTAATGCAAGTTGCAGTCTATGGGAAAAAAGTTGTGTTTTTCCTGCCCTGAAGATTGGAGAGAGAATCAAGGAGTTTACCTTTTCTTCTTAACTTAGAATAAATTAAAAAAAAATACTCGTCTGAAGTCTTATTCTGACTGTTCTTGTCCTTCATTGCTATTATTGCCTTTTAGAAAATGATGGTCTTATTCTGCATTGTTCCAATTACTTGATACCCAGTAAGAGATTGGTTGCATGTCAAAAGATAATATAAAAAAACCCACCTACACACAAACAACAAGAACCAGCAGCAGTGATAGGATTAGGATCCTGCTGCCCCCTTTTACAAAGGAAAGAAAGAAACAATTCTTGACTTCACCTACAGACTTACTGAGACAATGTGCCTTAAAGCTGTGTATTGATGTTTCCAGGTCGGTGGCTGTGTTGACAGAGTGCATGAGGAACAAGATGCTGGCCAAGTTCTTCAGAGAGCGACAAGAGGCTCTGCATCATTCTCTGCCCCTGGGCTCCTACCTTTTGAAACCTGTCCAGCGCATCCTTAAGTACCACCTGCTTTTGCACGTAAGCACCCATTAAAAATCCATTTCATTTAGAGCTGCTGCACGTCAAAGTTCCTGCCTCTGGTATGAGGATTGATGGTTAGAAGTGTGTGTGGGGGGGGGATGTTGTGCTCTTTCTTTTTGGGTTTTGTTTATTTCTACATATGGAGGTTCTTCGTCATTTCACAGCATATGTGTATATTTAGAGAGGAGAATTTATGGTAATTGCTTTAGATGTAATGAATCAGTCTGCATCCAAATTATTGGCTTTTTTTTTTAAACTGGTCTGTAATACTGAAGTTATTTGGAAGATTATTGTCATAATCAAACACTTTTATACACAAATTTATTGTTCCAATGAAAGCCAGCATTTTTCCACATGTTGCAATGCTGGGGGTGGTTGAAAGAAGGATTAAATATGTATAAACACCCTGATTGGTAAGAATTTTGTGGAGAGGAATGACTGAGGAAGCGGGAACTCTTTCCATGTTCAGTGAATTGAGTTAAGCAAGTTTTGGAAATTCCTGCTTTATTGTTAATGTTTTCCACATATGTTTTCTATTAGAGAGTCATGTTTTAGTGAAGTGCAAAGACACTGATCCTTATTTAAAATGTCTGGTGTTTTTCTGCTTTCCAACTGCAAAGTAATGCCTAGTGTAATTCCATCGGGGTTTTGTAAGTGTGTAGATACATTCTGCGTTTTAAGAAAGCCATTAAACGCTGTCTGAAAAGGTCTCCTGTCAGCGTGCTGCGCTTTCTTTCTGTGCCTCTCTGTTCACATCAGCTGCTGCTGCAAGTATAGTCGCTGCTAAACTGACCATGAAGGCCTGGCTTTGTTAGTCATCTTGTGTTAATCAAATTGATAACTACATGCAATAGTAACAAAGGCGGGAACGTTGCATTTGGGTGATTGCAATGTGGAGGCTGAATAGTACTGATAAAAAAACCATAGCAGTGTGTCTGGCTGGGAAAATTAATTTTAGAAATAACAGGGCTTTTTTTCGTATTTCTTAGGAAATAGAAAACCACCTTGACAAGGACACTGAGGGCTACGATGTGGTGCTGGATGCCATAGATACAATGCAGAGAGTGGCGTGGCATATAAATGACATGAAGAGGAAGCATGAACATGCCATCAGGCTCCAAGTGAGTTCCCAGAGATTTTATGGGTGTCTGTGAGCTGGTTTTGTCAATATATATATGCCATTAACGTTTCTTTAGTTTATCTTTTCTTTTAATCTTTGTCAGTCATAATTTAGACTCCTGATGAATATGCCTGTGGCTGTTTGATCTTAGAGACCGTGGTCATGGCTGCTGCAGGAAAATCTCAGACATCTCTGCCCTGCAAGCAGCATCCTGTAAAGCAAGTTTTTTGCAGGAATATGGAACTTAAGACAACTTTTCTTTCTTCCTCTCCCTCAGTTGTACAGCGCTGCTGTACAGCCCTAGGGCATGGCTTTGTTCAAAAATCCCGTGGTTTCCGATTTCTTCCCTTTGTGTTGATTAATTTTGTTTTGAGGCATTTCTTGTGCTGCTTCTTATTTAAGTACTTTCCTCTTGGGCTTTTGAAGCCTCATTATCCTTTGCTTTGTGAAAAGTATAGACCTAGAAATACGATACCTAGAAAAAGGTTAACTTTGCTTCAAATGAAGAATTTTTGAGAAGAAAACAAAAGCTACACCCTGAGTAACTTTTGGCATCAAGAGCAAGCTATTTCACTGACATTTTAGAGAATGGTCATTCTGTTACAAACTTCCCAGTGAATCACAGTTTTACGTTACGTTTTCATCATCAGCATTTATATTGCTTCAAGATAACTGGGAGGATGTTTTAGTTTATAAAATGGAGTGATAGGTTTATACCATTCAATACCATTCCAGAGATCTGTGTCATGTTACTTTTTGTCCTTCTTTTTTTTTTAACATAAATGGTACTAATTTACCTTCCTTTTTTTTTTTTTTGGAGGAGGGGCGGGGTGGTGGGTGGTGTTTTTGCTGTTGTTTGTGTATGGAGAATAGGGTTACATTTGGTAATGTCTTACCTGAGGCAGTGTAACTTTTTGCCAGACGTTGCTGGAAATACTTGCTGATGACTTACCAACAGTCTATTAGAAATCTGAGTAATGATAAGCAGTAATATATGACAATAAAAAGGGTTAAATGCTTTTGAAAATATGTGAGAGAGGCTGTTGGTTCTTTGATATTTTATTAATTTATTTGGCAAATGTGTGGGGTTGTGGAGAATGTTTGTGTTCATACGTACTCTTTTAATAAGTAAAATCCACTTCTGGAGCTGTAAGGATAGGTCTTTTGTGGGCTGTCATGCTGCCATTTGTTCCTAATGCTGCAAATACTATGACAGCAATTCCTGTGCAGTATCCCTCAAAAGTGGTGGACATGTTCTCTGTACCCCCAACTTATTTACAAGTTCCTAGAGACCCTGATAAAATAGCTTTGTTTTTTTCCCCCTCCTCCTTCCCATTTGTTATGTCTTGCTTTGTTGTTCTTTTTTATAACAACCTTGTGTATAGTCCACAGTGTGCTGCTTTTGGGTTTCCTTCCTGTGAATTCTGTAGGTTGCATTTGTGTGTCAAATGTACTGAAGATGTTTTCTAGCTGGATGCTGTCCGTATTGAAGTGTAATGTCCTAGAGAGCTCAGCCTAGGATGAGGAAAGCTGTCTCTGCTTTGCTAATGCTTTCAGATTTAAAGGCTGATGGACATTTTAAAAGATTTCCCTACTTAAAGTTTAGTCTGCTCTTAAACTTCCCTGTACCATTCCTAAGGGCTGTGGTGTTGCTACTGAGAGAAAAATACCCAAGCGATTGAAGTAAACAAAAGGAGCCATAGTTAAGCTCCGTAGTCTTGTGAATGTTTTTCCAGACTTTTTTTTTCTTAGTAATAAAGAAAGCGAGAAATATATATGGTTGGTATATAAATCATTACAAATACAAATAAATCTTGGCATCTTCAAATGCTCAGTTGACCAAATCACTTCCAGTCATCTGTTCTTCTGAGAAACATTTCTTCAACCTGGATGCCTCACAGAAGTGTCTTCGGTGATGGCCCTGCAGGACATAGAGATGCCTTTAGAATTCATCCAGTGGGGGGAATCACAGGACAACAAATGCTAAGAAAGACTGGTTAGGGACAAGGCATCAGGCACAAGGAAGACTGATGACTGAACTACAGACCATTCTCCATTTCTGTGAGCCCAGGGACGTGGGGTTGTGCTCTCTTACCGCAGGCTGCCCTGAGGAGTGCAGGGCTTTCCTCTGCATCCATACAGAAGTAACCAGTACTCAGGAGGGCATGTTTTAGTCTGTGCTTAGCAATGAATAGGCCTCCAAGCTCCTGACTGCAATGTTGCACATAACCTACCAACCTCAGTACCCATCTACGGTGACTTCATGCTGTTGGATGCTCTTCTTCATATAGGAGAGTGAGAACGGTCCCAACAGTTTTTGTGTGAGTCTTTTTTCTTAAGTGAGATCTCTGAAGTGAATGTTGGTTGTTCTTTGATCTGTTGCAGGAGATACAGAGTTTGCTCACTAACTGGAAAGGGCCAGACCTCACAAGTTATGGTGAGCTGGTGTTAGAAGGAACTTTTCGTATTCAGCGAGCCAAAAATGAGCGCACGTTGTTCCTCTTCGACAAGCTGCTGCTAATTACGAAAAAGAGAGATGAGATGTTTGTGTACAAAGCTCATATACTGGTATGTTAGAGAGAAGGTTGGTAATGTGATGGTTCTGGGTCTCCCAAAACTCCTCTGTGACTCACATCGTTGCCTCTCTTTGTTACAGTGTGGGAATCTCATGCTTGTTGAAGTAATACCAAAGGAACCACTTAGCTTTAGTGTCTTCCACTACAAAAATCCCAAGATGCAGCATACTGTCCAGGTATGACAGAAGTCTCCCTGCCTGCTGGGCCACCTGACTAATGACCGTATGTTATTCCTGAGCCTGCGTAGCAGAGTAATGCATTTTCTCATGGTGCTACCATTTTCTTTTTATCAGGCAAAGTCACAGCAAGACAAGCGCCTTTGGATTCTTCACCTGAAGCGGTTAATTCTAGAAAATCATCCTGCCAAAATTCCTGCCAAGGTAAAACTGAAAATTAAAGAAACCCAACAAACTAACAACAACAAAAAAACAACCCCAAAGCCACCATCTTGCTGTATGTGCATTGTACTTCAAGCACTCTTGTTAGCTTGTTTAGACTCCAGGATATTAACATGGTGTGTTTTCATGTCTTTAAAAGTGTCTCACAATTAATAGGGAAGTTCCACTTAAAGCAGCTACAGGAGCAGAAGAATTCAACTGGGCTAACAGCATTGCTGTCCACATTAGGATTGGCTCGCTAGGACATGAGTAACAGAGATGCCATGTCAGTAAGCTCCACTGTAAGAGCATACCATGGCTTGATACTGCCTGTCTGCACAACACCGAGGAACGCTGACTGCAGCACGTGTGCACATTACCAAGCTAGGTTTAATCTGTCTTGCTTCGATATCACTGCAGTGAAGTCATTACCAGTGCACGTTCCACTTTACAAATACACATGCCCATGCTGAACCCTGCATCCTTAGATGGGACACCTGAGCCCTTTTAAGTGAGATAGCCAGCAAGCTTTATGCCAAAGAAAATTATGCCCTGATATCATATCTACCTACAAGAAAACTGGAGAGGAACTGTTTACAAGGGCAGGTAGTAACAGGACAAGGGGCAGTGGCTTTAAACTGAAAGAGGGGAGGTTTAGATTAGTTGTTAGGAAGAAATTATTCCCTGTGAGGGTGGTGAGGCCCTGGCACAGGCTGTCCAGAGCAGCTGTGGCTGCCCCCTCCCTGGCAGTGTTCAAGACTAGGTTGGATGGGGCTTTGGGCAACCTGTTGTGGTGGAGGGTGTCCCTGCCCATGACAGGGGGTTGGAGCTAGATGGGCTTTGAGGTCCATTCCAACTCAAACTGTTCTGTGATATTCATAGTTGCAATGTGTAGGAGTAGGGAAGCCTGATCCTTTTATTTATGAAATCCTGTCTTAGAGCTCCAGGTGATGTTCCCCAGTGTAACATCAAGGGGGTATAAACCCTAATTAACTCTTGCCATGGCACATCAGCCATGTGGAACTTGTGTGGAAGCAGGGTTTTTTCAATTTTTTTGTTTTTCCCACTGAATTTTACTGCTGGGTTGTGGGGTTTTTTTCAGTATTGGTTTTACTGATCAATGAGATTTTTTGTTCGCTGAGTTTTATGATGTAATGACTAAAAAATGTTACCTGTGACTGACATACACAGTGTTGTCCTAACTCTCATTTTCAACAAAAAGAGATTTATGGGAGAAAAAAGCCTTAGCAATTGTTCTATTACTAATTTTTCTCTTATCTTTTTGTTGACAGAGTTTATCAAAGGCATAATGTTAATGCTGGTGTCCATGCTTACAGTGTAAATACTCATTGCAGTTTATTAGGTTGTAAAAAGAAATACTACAGCATGATCTCAGCCTTTGTATCAAGACTTATTTTCTTCTTACTGGGAATTTTTTTATCTGTGGAAAAAAGTGTAAACAAAAACATAATGCCATTTCTGCTTGAAGAAGTAGTTCCACGTGAGAAAGGAAAAATCTAACTAAATAAATCTCGGAGGTTGTCTGCGCTTTTTTTTTTTCCTTTTTTGTTTTTTGTTGGGTTTTTGGTTTTTTGGACAAACTGTTGGTTGCCAGTTGCGAGGCATCCCTGAAGATTTTGCACTATTTACTAATAGTACACATGTGACATCTGGTGGAACACTACTGAACTGCAGCTGTAGAAGTGCAAGCAGGTTATGTAGGATGTTTTATTTTTGGTTTTCTTGCCAGCTGACATGCTTGATAAAACTGTGACACATTTTAAGCAATCTTTTTATCCTGATTCTATCTTCTTTAAACCAAATTATGATGATAATTCCTCAAGGTAAGACTTAAAGGAAGCAAGGTCGATAGTGTTTTCTATGCCAACAACTTCAGAATTGAAAAATAATTAAGGAGTTAAACTATTTGATTTTTAGGGAGGAAATGTTCTGTGAAGCACAAAACCCTTGTGTTTCCCAGGTACAAGGGCCAATTTAATGTCCATCCCAGCAATATGGAGAGGCGTATCAATAGCTTGAAGTTATGGCACTTGTAGAAAGATCTCCAGAGGCTTGTGGCTACATGGAGGAGACACAAGAATGTGTAGCATGATCTCAGCACAGTATAACTCCAGTCTTTGAAGCCACAGTAGTCTTTGCAGTCAGATGTCCCATCACTACATCCTCCAGAAGTACCTTTCACCAGTGGTGCTGTGGGTACGCACACCTCCCCTTGCGCTGCTGGGAGGGCAGGTGGGCATGCAAGGCAGAGTTTCTGGTGGCAATGAGGAACAGTGGTTTATGTGAAGCCCTGAAGATAAGCTCTGCTAAGCTCCTCCCAGCTGAGTTGTTCTTCCCACATATAATGTGTCCAGCACACAGAGAAAGAAAATAACACTGCTAAGCGTATTTATTAGTCCCAAAATTAAACTTGCTTTTGTTTACATGTAAACTTGTGGCTTTCTGTAACATGCAATGTGCTTTGTCCTTCTAGTTTATCTTTTTTATTTGTTGTTTTTTCTCTTTCAGGCCAAGCAGGCAATTCTGGAAATGGATGCCATACGTAAGTTGGTTCTTTTTCATTTTAAGGTTTAAAAATTAATAAAACCATCTCCAGAGGTTTGACTTTAACTGATGGATTTCATCTGAGATGGAAGAACGCTGGGCTTTTGTTCCTTGAGTTGTGATCATACTGAAAAAAGCAAAACTTGGGTGCAGATCCTGTGGAGGTTTGTAGGCCTTGGGCTGACTGACCTGCAACCAAATTCTGTCGCATGATGAGCAAGGAGGGGGCAGAGCAGACTTTGTTTTAACTCTGGCCACTCTCTTTTGCTTATTCCATGCTGACTGAACATACAATATTTCCTGGTTTGTAGCATAAGGTCCTTCTGGCTAGGGCACACAGAAGGGCTAGTAATAAGCAAATGCAGCTTCAAGTATGTAGCAGTGTTACGACTTATTTGTGGTGGCAAAGCTGCAGCTGGAGGACAGTGATAGAAGCTGCCAGCTGCTTACTGCAGTGTGCCTGGCCTTTCTGGGAAGAAATGAGGAAGCCCAGCACCCCTGCAGCAGCAGCGCAGGCGGCTGCTCCAGGTGTCCTCCATCACCCTGCAGTCCAGTTAAGGACAGCAGCTGCTCTCCTGGCTATGGCAGAAAGCAACAGCACCCACAGGACAGCCCCAAGAAAACCTTGTGCTGGGACCCAGCAGGCTTCTGCTTGGCTCTGAAGAATTTGCCTGTGTGTGCCTCCCAGGAGCCAGGGCTAGAGAGAGCACTGGATGCTCCTGTCTGCACTCCAAGTGCAGTCCCATCCGTGCTGTCTTTGCTGCTCCATCTTCTGCTGCTGCCTTTGCTGGTGCAAGCTCTGTTAGTTCCTCATGTTGCCAGTGATCTCTAGCAGTGTAGGGGTGTGAGAACAATAGTCCTGTGATGTAAATACAGATGAAGTCTTGGAGTAAAGCAGGCTTGTTATGTACTCACGTAGTTGTAATGGTCAGGAAGGCTCTGACTGAGAAACTGGCAAAGAGTTAACCATGATGATGGTGCATGAATGTTTCTGGGTTAGCCATCTGGAGCAAGGCATAGGTGCCCTACAGGTACACTACAGCCCCACAGCTCCTCAGTGCTGTTTTATCAGTCACAAAGGGAATGATGGCACTGCTTCCCTTGTGAAGTGACACCCTCGTCACTCTCTTATTCCTTGTGCTTCTGCTTGTTCCACAGATCACCCAGGCTTCCACTATAGCCCTGAGGGAGAAATGAAGTCATCGTACCAGCCTAAAGAAGGCAGTGCTGCTCACAGAGTGAGAAGGAAATCAGGTGAATAAACTCTTACCAAGATGACAATAGGGAAAGCAGAGTTGTTTAGGGTTGGGCAAGGCAGGGCACTTGGAATTGGTCTTTAGCCTGTACTCCAGAAAGATTGAACAGCAGAGTAACTCTTAAGATATGGGCGGAGTAGCTTATTAACCATTTATTGTGTGAATTAGGTTTTTTTATCCACTGTTGGCATTTAATTTCATGCATATACATTCCTAATGATGGATGCATAAAGAAGTTTGTACTTCCTAGTGGATAAAAGAATGCATATGCAGAAAAAACAGTCATATAATGTAAATCTGACCTTCCCCCCCAACCCAAGTAATTACTCTCTCAGAAGTGGTTCCGTCCTGATTGCGATAGTCTTGTTATTTCAAAACATGATTACAGTCTCTACTTAGTGTGATGTCTGCCTTGAACATACTAGAGAGGTGGTTATGCTGACTTTCCATTGTTTTGGTTAGGCTTTTTTGTCAGATCAAACATACAACTGTAATTTCTGTTAGTTTCCTCTTGAAGCCATTACAAATGTGTATGTATTTGGGTGACTTCATACTGCAGTCACTTCTTCATCTACTTAAAGACCTTTCCAATTTGGAGTTTGTAAGCTAAGAGGAAGGTGTTCCATTCCCTTAATCATCTTGATGGCCCTGTGCTGGACTCTTTCAAGGAGTTCTATGTCCTTCTTGAACTGAGGGGCCCAGAACTGGGCAAAGTATTCCAGAGGCAGTCTCACCAGGGCAGAGTAGAGGGGGAGGACCTCTCTTGACCTACTAACCACACCCCTTCTAATACACCCCAGGATGACATTAGTTCTTAGCCTGTCTTCCAGGACCCCCAGGTCCCTCTCACCTACAGTGCTCTCCAACAGGCCAGTCCCCAACCTATACTGGTACCTGGGTATGTTCTTCCCTAGATGCAAGACCCTACACTTGCTCTTCCTGTGTTTCTGAGGTGAGGGATTGTGTTGGTGCTGCTTTACCTGTAAAAAGAGTAATACGACGTACCAATCAAGTGGCCCCCTATGTAACATTCAGTTTCTTAGACTTTTAAAGTCCTGCTAAGCTGTTGGTACTTCACATATATTTCCATATGGTTACTTCTAGCAGCTTGGAGCAATAACATAGATGACCTAGTCTTTTGAAAGCAGGAATCTTAACATGAGATGAAAATTTACATGTAGCTCTGGTTTGGATGGCAGCTTTTGTTGTATTAAGAAACATGTATGCATTTTGGTAACAGCTGTAGGCTTGACACTTCAACAAATGCTTTTTTTGTGAGGAAACTGGGTGATTAAGAAATTAAAACCTGGCTTCCCTGCATGAGTACAGAAGCTTGAGTTTTGGGCTGTGTGTTGTAAAAAGTTGATCAGGATGCCCATAACATTTCTTTAGGACACCAAAATGCTTAAATATGTTGTTATCTTTTCCAGAACCCTCATCTAGAGCCCATAAAGTTTTGAAGTCAAATGGTAAGCTACTTTTTCTACTGTTTATTGACCCGCTGCTTCTGTACTTTGTGAAGTGAAGATGGATCTCCTGTAACTTTCCCTAAACACATTTCTTGTGGGAAGGAAGTGTGCGAGGAAAACAAAATGCTAGTGTTTAATATCTGGTTTTGCACATTTGGGTTCTGGTCCTGTAAACACCCTAGCAACTGGGAACAGAACACACAGAGTCTGGCCATTGTGAGTAGTTGCCCATATCATATCAGTGTTGCAAAGTCCAGACCTGAAGTGCAGTTCGAGCTGTCTCATGCTTATTGGAGATATCGGAGTCTCTTTGCTCAGTTGCTGTTGTATTTAATCCTCCTATTGGGAATTCACAACTGGGATATATGCCTAGTAAAATGGGCACAGACTGACACTGGTTTGATTATTCATTTGTGATGAAGTATGTATTTCTGTTTTCAGACATAAGTCCGGATATGCAGAAGGTAAGCCGTTTCTTATGTCTCTTGGTTTATCACATTCAGATGACTTAGAGCATGGCATTTACTGTACAAACTTGGTTGTGTTTATTTTAAGAATGGAAACAAAACCTCAAATGTTGTTCAGTGTCTCTGATAAGGTTATTGAAATGAAAGCAATGGAAATACAGACAACTATGTGAGGAATTTCTAACAAAGAAAGAAAAATCCCTGATCTGTATATCAGTTATATTGTGTAATAGTATAGAGTAATTAAAAATGCCACTCTAATTGCAGAAGTTCTGTGTATAAAGATAGCATTTATTCTATGGAGCATGTCTTTGTATTAAATAAGGCTGGAAAGTTTCAGCTTATTCTGATATATGTCTAATACATTTAAATCATGATAGATGACCAAATAGAACCAATACACTGTAAGCAGATAGAAATGAACATTTCCAATTTTTATATTTTCTGTAAGAATTTGTAATGAAGTTCCCAGTGTGATTTGAAAGTGTCATGTTGAATTTTAGGGGCTAAGCTTTTATTGGGACGGAATTTAAAGTAGGGTTGTATGGAATGCTTATAAACAGGGTACCTTAGGTATGACATCACTGCGATGCCGTAACACTGAAGCTATGATGCAAGTGGGGTTTTTTGTAACTTTTTTTCAGTTGTAAACATTTTGTGGAAAAATAATGATTGGTTTACTTCTTTATAAATATCATTTCAGCTAACTGAACATAGCTTAACCATATCCTATAAGTCTGATGTAAAACAGTGTGTTACTATCTCTAAATCTGTAAACAAAGTTTTGTGATTTTGGGGTTTTTTTTGTTGTTCTCTTTTTAAAGCGGATCAATATTGAAGGAGCTCTAATAACTCAAGCCACCAAATTAGGATCAAATGAAGCTCTGCTGAATTCTAGGAAAAAGGTTTCCTTGGAACCCAGTGGTCTGGAGAGCCAATTTCAAGAGTCCATTGAGCCAGCATACAGCAGCGATCAGGACGAAAATCTCCAGACTTCTGCTACGGAGCAGATTGATGCTGATGATGAAGAGGAGTCTGAACAGGTAGGAAAAAGGTGGGGAGAGGGGGGAATACTTTTTCCTGAGGATGATGGAAGAGGGATTGAAGTTATCTGTAAAACTGCAAGGAGGCAGGAATGTGTTACAAGTGTTTGTAACTTTTCCCCCTTAGAAATATTTTTATGTTTATTTAGATATCACGCAACACACTTGCATTTTAACAGAGAAGATGTAAAATTAACCCCTTACATACATTTAAATCCCCACTGCCTGAAAGAGATTTTGCTTAGCCATTTACAGTCATCAAGCCTAGTTTTAACAGCAAGCTATTGTTCCTGTCAGTTGTGCACAACTGACCTTTCCTTGCTTCTCCAGCTGATGCCAGGACAGAAGCCTTTTCTTAGGCCACATGCAGACAGCATCTTCAGGTATCTGTAGCAGGGACTTGAATATTCAAGTTAAGATTCAGGCACTGCCACAAGTGATGTGGTGTTTCTTGACCTTCAAGCTGCTGGCAGTAGATAGGAACATGTGAACTTTAATATGAGATGTTGTGTGAGTAGGGTTCTTGACAGTGAGATTCTTTTTCTCTTACTATTGCATAGGCATTTGACAGGTGGTAGTTTCTCCCACTCTGCTTGATTCCACATTTACATGAGACTTATGAAAGACAGAAACCCTTGCTTTGAAATGTGATTGTGTTAATGTAGATTTTCAGTTCGTTTGACATGGTTGATGTGAGGTCTTATCTTTGTGTGGTCCATTCATTTTGTGAATTTTCCAAAACCTATTATTATTGAAGCTTACTGCGTGTTTCCTCTTTGAAATCACAGTATTTGCTTTGTAAATCTCTGATAAAATAGCATCTCATATCAGTGTAGTGCAGTGTTTTGCAATTCTCCCTTTTCCTGACATGAGTAAGTACAAAACAATGAGTAAATGCTAAAGAATACCACTATACATATGTATAACAGTTGCTTACTGTTTAATCCCAAGAGTAGCAACAATACCTTCTCAGATTCCTCCCGTTCCCACCATGCATGCCCTTCACTCTGAGTTCATTTGGACACTGTTCAATGTGTACCATTCTGGTCTTCTTTTTGGTTTTGGTTGGGGTTTTTTTCTGGAAAGTTGGATGACTGCTTATTTTTAGCTTAGAGCTGTTTTCCTGGTTTTTAAGGCTGGAAGTGATAGCAAGACTATTCCATCACCATTTTAAAACAAACAAAAACCTTTAAAAATTGAATTTTTGTGTGACCGCCACTTTCTGTTATAACTATGGCTGTGAAATAGAGCCCTTTCCCTCATCCAGTTTCCACGTATTCTTTTACATCTATATTTTTATACACAGATTCTGCTTTCAACCCCATTTTACAAGCTCTATGGATTGATTTCGTTGAATTGGTTGTTACAAAGAAAGTTTTTTTGGTCCGAATCATTCCTGTGACAGTGCTCTGACCACCCATGAGCCTTTTGTCCTCCTGGTGTGGCTACCTGGCCTGTTGTAGCTGCTAGAATTCTTCTGAACAAGGTTGTACAAAGAACTGTAGATTTTTATCATACCTCCCTTGCTCTTTCAAATTACAGGGGGTGCAGCAAAATTCACTGCAGAAATCAAAAGGGGGAAGGAAAAGACTTAACAGTCAAGCTGCTGAAAATGTGGAAAAAAGGCGAAGTGTTAATCTCAAGTGTGAAACGCAGGTATGGAGATACTCTTCTTCCGCTTCCGGTTTGCTATGCATCATAGACATGCCAAAGAAATCTCTGGTTTTCCCAGATAGATAAGTCATCTTCTGTTTATGTTAGGTGTTAATATTCATATTGTTGAAATAGTCACCCATATGATGAAAAACTTATTTTGGGGTTAGGGGGGAAAAAACCCAACCAGCCAAACCAATCAGCATTCATTTAAGACAAAAGGAATTATCTTTTTCTCTCTTGGCCAACCTCTAGCCAGGCATATCAACAACATCCTTCATGTCAGCATTAGCAGGAATTATGGCCTGGCTTTAAATTAGATCTGTTAGCTGATGTGAATGAAAAGTTACTCCAAAAAGACAATGAAATTTCAGTGGCATGTGCTAGAGACCAAAATGTACTTTTCTGCTGGGGTTATAAGGAAGGGGATAGGGAGAGAGCAAAATTTTTGGCACAAGCCCAGAGTCAGATTAGCTTAATCCCGTTGTGAAACTGCAGAGTTAGCATAAAAGATTCGATCTAAACCCTGCCAAACAAATTTACCTTTAATTACTCATGCGTTAGCATGAACCAGTCTCCTGTATTTGAAGTAGGATGTTATTAAATGTCAAGAGTAAACTCTGACGCCGTGGTAAGGATTAGGAGGCAAAGTAGTCTGGCATTGCCACCCTGGCTGCCTGGCTCTCTAGCAAGGAGGCTGCTCACCTTGCCCACGTCCACCCGGCCTTGTGCTGTGGGACCACTGGTGCTGTGACAGTGCTGTGAGTGGGGGGGATTGGTGCATTATTGCAGGGGATAGACTAATGTGTATTATTCCAATCTCCACAGAGCTCAAAGGACCCTTCAGATGAAGAATCTACACAACTGAATACTGATCTTCCATTTTCCTGTGCCGCCAGACAGCCACAGCTACCTAGGCAATTCAGCACACCCCAGAGCAACTCGCTGATCATGAATATCCTGGGGGGAAGTACCTCTGTCAGAAACATCTGGACTGACCATCAGATCAGGCAGGCATTGTTTCCCAGCCGGCGTCCACCTTACGAGAATGAAGATGACGAAGACGATTATCAAATGTTTGTACCATCCGCATCCACATCCAATGCTAGTTCAGCTGTCAGTGGAGAAAGGAGGGGAGGTTCTGGGCGTCCATGCAGCTGGCACTTGGGGGTAGTGCATCAAAACGAGACTTCCAGCCCCACTCGTCACAAAATCGTCAGGCGGGCCAGTAGTGCTGGCGAAAGTAACACGTGTCCAGGCAGCGCAAGGTATAAAATCGGGGAGCGCAGTTCTCGAAGGGAAGTGAAGAGAGAAGAGGTGAGCAGTATGAATGCATATCCTGAATCTTCAGAGGAGCTGACCATCGATGATATTGAACATGTTTATGATAATATAAGCTATGAAGACTTAAAGCTGATGGGTTTGACCAGAAGGGAGGAGACAGGCCGTGGCCCCCAGAGATCTGCTAGAGACTCTCTCTATGAGGCTGAAAACAAAAGCAGCTTAGATTCACCCTCCAAAAAGAGGACGGCAAATCAAAACAGGGCCTCCATTCGTGCTAGTCGGGATGAGATGCTACTCGGTAGAGAAGCACCTGCTTCAAGTTTGGATGAGCTCAGGATCGTTGAAGACAACATCTATGACACCATAGTGCTTCCAGAAACACCACTATTGAAATTTAAATGCAGCCCCGTAAAATGCTCTAAAAGGCGGAGCTTTCTGGGCCTGGAAAAAGACTTTTCATGTTGTGACAATCTACGGCAATTTGTTTCTGAAGAGAGTCTTCAGTTCAGTGAAGATGAAGGTCCTTACCACCATGTTCCTGTCGACAATGACTACTTTAGCTTTGTAGACAGCTCCTCCAACTCAGATTCACTCTCCCATAAGTCTGCAGCAGATAAACTCTCGGAGGAAGTAGATGAGATTTGGAATGACCTGGAGAACTACATCAAGAAGAATGAGGAAAAGACAAGAGACCGTCTCCTTGCAGCCTTTCCAGTTTGCAAAGATGATATGCAGGAAAGGTTGCATGCTGGTAGTACACCTGCACTGAGTAAAGATGTAGAGTACTCACTGTCTACTCTCTCTCTGCCAGAAACTCCTATTTGCCCTAAAGCTGTGAAGCCCAGGGCTGCCACCTTAAGCGAGGCTAATCTCAGGCTTGAAGACACTACACCATGCAAGGAGAACTCCTTCATGAGTCTGAACAGATCTTCCTTCCCCAGTGAGATGCCTTTTGTAGATAGCCCATATGAATCTGCCAACAGTGTCCTGTCCAGTGCGCATACAGAGGACATGGAAAATGATTTGGCTGTTGTGGATAAAACAAAGAACAGAGTTTTTATGATGGCAAGGCAGTACAGTCAAAAAATTAAGAAGGCTAACCAGCTTTTGAAAGTTAAAAGTCCAGAGCAGGAGCAGCCAGCTAGCAGACAACAAAAACTGAAACACAAAGATCTTGCTGCCATTCTGGAGGAGAAGAAACAAGGTGGTCCTGCTATTGGTATGTGAAAAATGTTTCTATACAGATCTATTTCTTCAATAACTTTCAGTGAAATTTGTGTACTGAATTGGAACATTATGAGTTTTTCCTACCTTGTAAGTTGAGACTTGGGATTGTGTTTTCTGTGTCAACAGTGAAATGAGTTTTCTATGACTGCTTCTACAGTGAGTAGTCCTTTAAAACGCAATAAATTCTTGTTGTTATTTGATAGAATTTGAGATAAATAGTAGGGGTAGTGTCAGGAAAGTCCAGTTTAGCTTAGGCTAGAAATAGAAATTATGCCTGAAGCACTATTGGCCTCGTTACAGAAGAGCAGTCATTTCCTTTAATAATGTGATCTTGACTACAAAGGTGTCTTTTCCAGGTATGTCCACCTTTTAACAAGCCATGTAGGTTTACTGAGGTACCATCCACATCATACTTACAAGCATAACAAATGGGGGCAGATAAGAAAGAGCTGGTGGTCTTGCTCTTTCTAATGAATGTACAAAGTCTTGGGCATGCAACAGCTTTGGAACTGTTTTTGTCTGCAGTCCACTGAAACAAATTGGAGACCTGGAGCCAGCAGGCTCCACACACTGGTGTCATTCTTGCTTTCTTGCGATATTTATAAAAATCCCAAAATATTTTATTTACAAGAACGTTTATTTTTCAGAACGTTCTTTTTCACTTTAATGTGAAACAAGCAGCGCATTATTCAAACCATGTGCTGCACAGTTGTCCTGTATGACTGTTCACTCTTGCAAGACACTTTGTGCTTCTTTTTTCAATGCAGTATACTGAAAGGCAAAGCAATGCGTGACTCTTCTGGCCTCCGCTGTTTCAGGGTACTGTGTTGAGGCTTGAAGACGTTGACACAGCTGTAAACTTTCCTCTTGACCAGTACAAAGTGTTTTGGGGTTTTTCAATTTTTTTACCCCACTTGTTCTCATGGATTGCTTGCCTCTGCTAAGCTAATTCTCTCTCTTTTCTAGGTGCCAGGATAGCTGAATATTCCCAGCTTTATGACCAAATTGTCTTTAGAGAAAGTTCACCTAAGGTCCAAAAGGAAGCCTGGTCCACCCCTCAGGAGCCATCACCCGGGAAATATTCCATGCCTGTGGCTGCATCTCCTCCCCGTTCCCAGGCTGCCAGCGAATGCTCAAGAGCAGAAGATTGGCTTTTGCATTCTACATACAGTAACGGCGAGCTGGCCGACTTCTCTCCGTGGCCTGAATCCCAAGACCCAAAGCCCAAGAGCTTGTATACAGAAGCTGGGACAAAAAGCAGTTCGAGGCAGTTGCCATCAGCTGGCTCGGTTCCTTCCCTTCAGATTTCTAACCGTTTGCATGTCCCAGCGCAGAGGTGGAGCGCCATTATAAGCCAACCGAACAAAGAAAATTTACACCAAGACCACATCTATAACTCCCTTGGGAGAAGAGTAAACAATGTAAAACCACAGGCGTACAGCAGGTCACAGTCCTCTTCTTCAATTGTTGTCAACAGGTCTGGAGAAGCAATTGTGTACCCTAATGAAATAGACAAGAAAAAGCTCCATTCGAGTAAGAACTTCCGATTCAATGGCCATCAAATGCCAGGTATTGCTTCGGGGCCTGATACGAGAAGGCAGATCCTTGAAAACTGTTCAGATATGATTCTGCAGGATTCTCAAAAGGTCCTGAGGGTGAACAGGCCCTCCCCTCTGACGGCACAGATGGCCACTCAGAACTATTTTTCTAATTTCAAAGATACTGAAGAAGAAGGGGATGATGATGATTACGTTGAAATAAAGTCTGAAGATGAGGGATCTGACTTGGAGACCTCTCAGAACCAAACACGGAAAGTGGATCCTAAACTGCATAAGGCAGACGCTGCTCCTTCCGAAATGCTTTGCGGCAAAACTGTCTCTTGTACTCCTGCAAAGTCTGTCAGCAGCAAACACGTGCTTACCCCATACCTGACTGCGTGTAGTGATTCGGATAAACTGAACGACTACCTGTGGAGAGTACCGTCTCCTAATCAACAGAATATTGTCCAGTCTTTAAGGGAAAAGTTTCAGTGTCTCAGTTCAAGTAGCTTTGCTTGATGCTTCCAGTGATTTCTAGCTGTGCTGCCTTATCACGGCAGAGTATATACTAGGACAGTCAGTACTGGCATCATGTATTTCCACAATACTACTCAATCGGGCATTGTATCACAGTAATATTGTACATAGATGTGAAATGTATCTTTTTTAAAATGGTTTAGAAGCCTGGAAGTGAAAAACACCATGTACACACTGTGTATGGGGGTCTCACTCCATAGCGCAGGTGGACTTCTCATCTCCTCTTCAGCCTTTGCATCTCTTCCCGTATTGGTTGTGATACCCTTTGATTCTTACCATTGAAGCAGGTGTGATGCCGTTTGGTTCTTAAAACCATTTTATCATGTGGAAAACTTAGGATTTGGACTTTGGAGTTGGTGGCCAGCGTTCTGCATCCAAAATACCCACATGATTACTCTGGTTACGTACAGGAGAATTTAGCTGAGCAGCTGCTCCTGTGACTGTGCAGATTTCTGAGCAGGGTTGTGGTAGTTACACCAACGTGCTCTGTGTGCGATTGCATATACTTTTGCACGTTACTACTTGGCAGACAGATTCCAAGTGTGTGGGACCAATGCAAATGCTATGTTACTTTGGAACAGGCTGCTTCTGTTTCGAACAACATCTAGTCCTAGTTCTTGTGAGGGCTGCCATGGCTACTGTCTCTGCGTCTGATGCCTTATTTGGTTTTTGTAACTGCATAGTAGGCAGAGGACAGCCAGTGGCAGCTTTTTATGTGGGTGTGACCCAGTCCTTGCCTGGAGGATGTTTTGGGCAGTAGAAGAGGAGCTCCACTTCTTGTGAAGATGGCTAGATATGGGTTTGGTACTTCCAGTCATGGTGGTGTTCATTGACATGCAGGCAAAATCTGAGTATCTCATAACTCAGAGCCCAGCTGGTGAGAGCTACTGTGTGTGGTATGATGAAGCAGCAGTGTTTTCTATGCAGTAGCCTGCTTTGAGTCCTGAAGTCAGTGACCTCCAGAGAGAAAAGGGCTTTGCCAGGTGCATGGATGAAGTATCAGTCATGCAGCATGTTGGGCCAATGGGTTATTTCTGCAGTTAGTACCAGCTGAGTGACAACTTCAACTTCCCTTCCCTGGGGAATGCATCTCCTGTCTTAGGAAATGACTCTTCCTGGCAGAGAGAGATAAAATATTTTTTTTTCCTTAAACTAGCCAGGGCTGAATTGAATCCAATTGAAGTAGCTTAAAAATGATAACACATTCCATTCTCTTGCAAATAATGTACAGAGTAAGTGTACAACATTTACAACAAGAACAGGCTTTCTGATACAATCCACATTTAATCCCCTTCATCATCTTTGTTGCACAGCTTTGGATTCTGTTACTTGAAAACATTGTACCTAAAGGAAAGCCCGAACACATCTACACTGATCATCTTGTGTGACTGTTGTTCTTTTTTTGGTGCTTAACTTCTTCAGATTACCTGGATAAAGCCAGTACCGAGTTAAACATATCACTAAATAAAGGAGCTTAATTGAAGCACTATTTTTACTAATCACATATCATTCCCCACAACTACAGAGCACTGCGCTTCCAGAGCAGTCGACTGTCTGCTACACTGGTTACCGTGAGGAAAACCTGAAGCTATCAGTGTACAGCTAATTACTTGTAGACTAAGATTTGAGGACTTGAATTCGTTAGAACGGATTAAATTATTTACCACACGTATCTTGCATTGGCTAGGAATTGCTGTTTTGAGGGCTGGTTGGTACCTAACTAGCTCGTACCACAGGGACACTTGTTACAGTCAGCGCATCCACTGTGATAGGGCCCGCATCTGTCCTGGTAAAATCCGATCGAGAAATGTTGTTGTACATATTTAAGACGCTGAGGTGTAGCAGAGCCCGTATTTATTTAATATAGCTTGTAAAGTATTGTAAATACGAATAGAAGTTAAATCTGTGCTTTACCCGCGCACGCCTAGATTTGTTTAAGCGGCTAGGGGAACGTTGTTTAACTCGCATCTCGTACAGTCAGTGGAGTAGGGCGGGGACGGGGGGGTGTAATGGGATCCAAACAGAAAAAAAAAAAGGGACTTTACTAGAGTGTAACTTCTACCAGGGACCATTTCATACTATTTTTAATAAACGTTGAGTATGTGCAAAAGCTTTGGGCTCCGTTCATATTGGGGTCGGGGCGGTGGGGAAGGAGGATGTTGCCTTTATGAGCGGGGGGAAGAAGGGAGACGGGCATTTCAGCCGGGCGCAGAGGATGCTCGGGGCCGCTGCGTTGGGTTGGTGGTTGGCGGTGTTTCTTCCGAGTAAGCGGAAGCGAAAGGGACGGAGCGCCGGGACAGGGCGAGGGCGGTGCTCAAAGTACCGCCTTCCCCCCCCCCCACTCTCCTCCCCCTCGCCCCGCTCACGGTGTCTGCCGCCTCGGAGCTCGCCGGAGAGATGAGGACGGCGGCGCTCCGGCGCTGCCTGGCTCCGGTCCTCCCCTCCGTGGTGCCGCCGAGCCGCGGGCTGTGCGTGCGACAGCCGCGGCGTGACGACGACGGCGGCGGCGCGGCGGCGGCGCGGTAAGCGGCGCACGTGGGGAGGCGGCGCGGCTGATGCAACCGGGGGGGGTGGCGGGGGAAAGCAAAGGGGATTTTGAGGGGTGGGAGGCGAGCCCACGCTAAAATACGCGTCCTCCCTCGTCCCCTCCGGTTATTTTTACGTGGCTTTTGCGTTACGGCGTTTTGGGGGCGAGGGGAGCGGGCGTTACGTGGCGCTGGTTCAGGTGAGGCTACGCAGGGACGCGTGCCTGGAAAATGTGTGGTGTGTGCTGTCCCCTGTCTCCCCCACCCCCCCCGCCTCCTTCAGCCTCAACAGAGACGGTTTGTCGGCCGCGGCGCTGCCCTGCGCTGGGCACTGGCCGCTGCGGAGGGAGCGGCTGTGGCAGCCAA
Organism: Gallinula chloropus; assembly: GCF_964237585.1. Lineage (NCBI taxonomy): Eukaryota > Metazoa > Chordata > Aves > Gruiformes > Rallidae > Gallinula > Gallinula chloropus. The sequence continues at coordinate 31,357,542 of NC_140087.1, read as the reverse complement.
TAAACCGCTCTAGGCTGGGTCCCCCCTGGCAAGATTTGCCTGCTGGGGGGACGGACAGACAGACAGACAGACAGACATCCTTCAGGGGAGTCTCCTGCTTCCCCCGCTGAGTAAGCAGCATCTGCATGTGCAGAAGGTAACAGAGGCAGCAGCCGCTTACACAGAAGACTTTCCCAGTGGGTTTGCCACCGGTTTTTCCAAGAAGCGATGCAGCAGACAGGGCTCCTCTGTCTCCTTGCCCACGGTCGTGAATAGCATCCCTGAAAGAGGTGGCTGTGCAGCTCTCCGGGCTAGGGATGCCAGTGTTAGGCTGCAGCGGCCCCAGGTGTCAAGGCCTCTGTTGCTATCACCGCCCCGGCACAGGGCAGGGAAGCGAGGGGCTTGTATGAGCCAAGGGTTTGGGGTGAGGGGTCCCTGCTGTGCTTCCCAAGGGGGGACTGGATGAGCCACTTTATGAAATAGTGTAAGCTAGCCATGAAGTTCTGGGCGTGCTGGAGGGGTGACATAGGAAGCTGTAAAACAAAGGTATTTCGGCCTGTTAAGTTTTTCTGAACTGACTTGCTGAACACCAGCAGTCACAGTTCACATCTGCCTGTAATTTTGGTGATTAAAAGCCTAGCATTTATTCCATACTGCTGATGAAGAGGTTTCCTCTGACTGCTGTTAGAAAGGTTTATTTTGCTGAAGATTTACTTCTTGTTATTGTGTTGCAGCAAAATCACTGAGAATGCAAAGAAGTCCTTGGCCTCTCTTAAGAGAGAAAACCCTCTGCTCAAGCCAACGCTTGCCATTATTCAGGTAAAGTGTCTGTATCCTCTCTGGCTGCGAGGGATCCTTGTCTGAAACTTCAGAAGTGGGTGACGCAGCAAGTTGCTTTTATTCAAGCAAAGTGGAAGTAGTTTCACCACACCATAGATTGCCATTCTCCAGGCCTGCAGCTGCTGCAGCAAACTTCAGGCTGTGGGAAAGATTTGCAGAGGAAAGGGAAGGATTTTATCCCTTCCTCCTTTTGCTAATATAGTCTTCCCTATTGTAAGTACAGATGGCTTTTTCTCCCAGGTTGTCTAAGTTGATTGACATAATTGAGTTAAAGCGGTTGTCCTCAGCTTTTATTTAGCTTGAAGCTTTTGTTGTAGTCCTGAAAAAGTGTTGATGTGCCTGGAAACGTGGGCCTCTCTTTGCCTCCCAACCCTGAAATAACCATTGCCAGGGTTAAGGAAAGACCCTACTGCTTCCTGCTGGGCAGCCTTGCTGTCTTTAGGCAGCTGTGGCTTATGACTGTGTTACTGCTGGCCTGAAGAGACGAAAACCACACTGAAAGGTCCCGGTCAGCTCAGAAGGGCCTGTGTGGAATAAATGCTCTGAGTAACATGTCAGTATCCTGTAGAAGTAGCAGCACTAAGGTAAGGCAGTCTCCTAGTAATTGAGTGCTGTTGCATCGCTAATGTGGAGAGGTTTACTTTCCATCCCACTGGTGCTGCTGTCTTTGACATGGGCAATCAAACTCACAGATGAGGATTGCTATCCCTGCAAAGCTGACAGCTGTTCCCCTTTCAGTTCCTTAAGGTTTCAAGGCCAAGAAACAAGGGATGTTTGTCATTCAGAGTGGGACTTGGAGCTGTGCAGGCAAGAGTGGTTTTGTCCTGTTTCCTAGGATGATGTTGGGTTTGAGTGGGTGCGTGCCGGATCTCTGACCCAGTAGGTTTTAAATTTAAAACCCAACTACAAACATTTTCTAAGTACTAATAGTGAATCTAAGAAATGCAGCACTGATTTTATTTCAGTGGATTTTCTAGCATGGCTGACTGAGCAATCTCTCCTGTCTCTTGCCCTCCCTGGGGAATTGCGGCTAATGTTTCCAAATAGCTCTCCAAGGCTGTAAGTTTAAGGACTGCTAGAAAAGCAGTGACCCAGTGGATGTAGGAACATGTGGCCTAGGTCCTTCTGGATGAAATTAACCCGAACTGTGCCCTCCAGGTGTCAGCCACCCTAGCTCTAGTCTGGTTGTAAGGTCTGAGGCAGAGCTAATTTTAAGCGTGTATTTGTTGGTACAAAGGAGTCTTGTTTTAGTCTACAGATGCTTGGGTGATATGCTGCTCTACTGGGTAATGTGGGCAGAGCCTTAGGATTGATGCTGCTCTCTACGTGCTGCATTGTGCCCAGAAGAGCAAAGGGAGGGCAGTAAAATGATCTTTGCCAGTCAGTCATGAGTAACAGCAGTTGGTGTAATGTGGCACCAGCTCTGCAGCAGTACTGGGAATGAAGATTTGCAGGCTGAGCCTGCTCTGGAATGGTTTTAGATGAATTTTTTCCCTCTCGAGCCACCTGAACCTGAATCAATACAGAGATGGATGGCTGAATAGCTCAGTGTCTGTGCTGAACCTCAGTTGGAGCTGCACAACAGCAAAAAATGATTGGTGGCTGCTTCTTTTGTTGAAGCTGAAAGCTAAAATATGGCAGCAGGATCCTGCTTAGCAGTGGAGTTGTTGCCCAGCAAAGCTCAGCAATGCACCGCTGGCTCCCCTGTATCCCCATCCTGCCCCTGCACTCTGGCAGCCTGCATCCTGTGCCTGTGCAGCTCTGCAGGCTGTGGTGGGAACCAGTACAGGGCAGGGACTTTCTACACCCACACAGGATGAGCATTCACCAGCCAGTGCTACAGGAGCAGAGACTTTGCAGGGAACAGTGTGGTTCTGTTGGTGGCTCCATCCCAGTTACTCCTCTGGAACAGTCCTGGTTGTTATGTCAGCGTGGGGTTACAGTTCCACATGTACAAGCATAGGGGACCAGCAGCTGAGCTGTCCTTAGTCCTACAGCTTCTTCTCTTGCCACAGTGTGAGCTCCACTCCAGATTGGGGGAGTGTGAGACTGGCAGTGCGGTTCTGAGGGATGCAATGCAGTGCTGAGGGAGGGAGCTGGAGGCTGGAGGGCAAACTCATCCTCTCAGGAGCTGCCTGTCTCTGCATAGCCTATCCTTTTAAATGCTCTTTTTTCATTGTCAGCACTCTTGAAGCATTTGGGCTTAACAGGTTGGTAAATTGTTACAGGCTTGAACCAAAATAATTTTGGGTGATGCAAGTCACAGTCAAAGCCAGTGCTGGCAACTCACCACAAAGTGAGCAGTTCAGCTTTGATGGGAAGTCACTGGCAATGACTCCTGTGGAAAAAACTATGTAAAACATATTCATGAAATTGTAACAAACCCTTTTAAAGTGATTTATTTTAGTCCTGTTGGCTGGATTGGAAGACAGGTTTTATATGTGATCGTGTTGCTGTGAGAAGTGTTTTATAAATTTTGTTACAAAGCCTCTAAAACGTTTGAAGGTGGAACCCTCACTGATCTGTTCATAGGAGGTTTCTAGTCCTGGATATTGAATTCTCAGTTTTATGATTACAATACATGAAAATATTTGAAGAGCCTCCTAAGATTCAAAAGGAACTTTATCTCAATATCATAATATATATGATGCATAGTGGTGTAGAGACCTCAGGAAGGAGGTTTCCTGAGTGAGATGGTCTCTCAGGTGAATCTCCCACGGAGGTGCTTCTGCCCCAGCACAGGTTCCTACTGGCTGCAGGGAGAAACCAGTAACTTCTGCTGCTTCGGTATCATACAGAACTTGCTGCAACATACAGTGACAGTGATTTGCCCCAGTTTTGGTGGGAAGGCTGACCAGTGTTGTCAGGTGATACAGGGACACTGCAGGAGGTGCTAGTATTGCTGTTGCCTATTTCATCCTTGCTGCATGGTTGGAAAGAGAGCGGTGCCTTTGGATACAGCCTGGTACCTTTCTTAAATGGTAAACACTAAGGAAGTCATAGAATCATAGAATGTGTAGGGTTGGAAGGGGCCTTTAGAGGCCATCTAGTCCAAGCCCCCTGCCGTAAGCAGGGACATCTTCACTAGATCAGGTCACTCAGAGTCCCATCAAACCTGACTTTGAATATCTCCAGGTATGGGGTCTCCACTACGTGGAGGCCACTCTTGCTTAGGAAAACCAGGCTAATACAAACACATGCTTAAACTAATAAAGCTAAAATAAATTTACCGGATGGCCTTCCACTTCTTTCTTAGTATTGCCAGGCCTTTTATTTGTTTGAATATTAGTAGACACAAACATCCTCATGAGGTTTCTTGCATAGAGCTGTGCATTACCACACTCACATTTTTAAATGTAAATTTATTATTTTAAAACTTAGTTTCTGTTTTTTTTCCCTAAGGCACATAACGATCATTTGATTCAAGAAATAAACAAGAACTTTGCCGAAGAGGTAAGCTTTAGCTGTTACACACGTTATTAATCATGAGCTGCTTGCCTTGGATAATTGTAAGTATTTCGTTTTGGCAGGTTGGTCTGCGTGTTATTCACATCCGTCTCCCTGAAGGCAGCAGCAAGGATGAGGTAACTGCGATACCTGAAGGACTCTTCCTATTTCACTTTTGTCGTAAACTTGTATTTATTGCTGACATGCGTTATGCCTTTGACTAACCTCTGTTAACTCAAATTAGGTTTGGGACTGCCTTAGTTCAACTAGCAAATCCTATCCTCCTCTTGGCAAGCATGTGAAAAAAGGGAATTAATGGGCTTGTTTGCTGTCCCCAGGCAAGCTGAGGCAGACTCAGCAGAGTAATGTTTTGGTTTCATGTCTGGTATTTAACTGCAGCTTTGCCTCATACCATCCTATTTCCCACAGTTGCTCTTGTGTCTGTCAGGGAAATTAAGGATTAATTGATTGGGGGTGGAGGCTGAATTTATTTGCCTGTTTATTAATCTTGTGATGCTTAAAGTATGCAATAAAAAAAAACATCCACGCCAAATAGCCAGGAGTCTGAATTCTTACCTTATCGAAGGCGTTAGGTTGGAGGCACAGCACTAGTGTCAAGTATGTTTTAAATATAGCAAACCATATTAATAAACACAGTCCTGAGCCATCTGAAATTGAAACCAGCAAAGGAACATGCGGGCAAAGATGCTGCTGTTCCCAGCTAGCCTCCCTGTGCCTGGCGAGTTTGATAGTCCTGCAGGCTCCTGGCTTTTGCTTACCGTGAAGAACTCTAGGAGTCCTATTTTGTGGATGGTGAATAGTCAGCTACCCATTTAAAAAGGGTGGGTTTTTGAAAGGAAGACCGAGTACCCTTTGCCGTTGCTAAATGCGTTAAATCTGCTGAGGTACACATAGTAGGAAATAGGTAAAATACAGGGAGTGTGCAGTGGTAGCTGCTGGTACTTGGAAGTAGTGTTGTAATGGTTTGCTTAGTCACTGTGACAAAGGGTTTTTTTCATCTTAAAACCCTCATGCTAACTTGCATTCCCTGCCTTGGGAAGGTGGGAGGGATTTCCGAACTGAGTGCTTTTCGTCCTGCCCTAACTGCCTGAGCACAGGAAAGGCAAGTTTCTGCATGAGTCATCAGTGTCTCAGGTGCTGTGAGGATGGAAAGCTGAATTGAAATAAAATGCAACAAAAATGGGGAAAAAAATGGATTATTTTCCCAGGAATCAGGAATATAGTTCATTAGATTCAGGCTATTTATGAACTTTAGCTGCTGTATTGGCTTCCAATGTTTTGTAGCACCTCAGGATTTTTTGAGTAAAATGTGGATGTTTTTGCTTTCCTATTCTGGTGCATACGCTCACCCTTACTTTCTGTTAGAACGTACACCGGCTTTACTGTTGTCAAATGGCACAGGGTCATAATATATATGCATGTCTCCATCTCAGAAGTCAGCAAACTAAAGGGGCATTTCTGTACCACTGATCAAATTCCCCTCACTCAATATTGATTGCATATCAAGCATTTGGGCAATAGAGCTCACAATTATATTGAATATTTTACATGAAAAGTGTTTTAGGAAGGCATGGTATTAGCTAAGGAGAAGAAACGCTTTATGCTCATTTTCTGTTGGGTATTAATCCAATTAAATGATGCAGCTTTGTAGTGATTACACGCTGATTCTGTTTATGTGATGGAAAGACGTGCTCGCGTGGCATTTCTCATGTGAGAGCGTTCAGTGTGTTCTATTCCATTGTATTCTTCATGGTCCCAGCAGAACAGCGTACACCACTATGGGTCAATCAGCATCGTAATTAGAGACAATGGCAGGTACTACAGAAACAAATGACAGACAGGACCAGCTATAAAACATTGGAATGCGCATCTGGTTCAGTACATGAAATTCATAAACTTTTGTGCATCACCTTTTCAAAATAACAACTCTTGACAAGGTGACTGTCAGCTCTTAGGATCAGGGTGTTTTGAGAAGGAAAATTGGTGACAATACGTGCTGGTTTAATAGAGTGAATTTGCTCTCGTATGATTGTTTTATCCAGTGTTAGGACTTTCTGTCCATGTACTGTGTTGGAAAGTGATCTGGTTCTATTTTGAGCTAAGCTTTAACCAAGGCTTCTTATTTCTAAGGCACCTTCTGATATCATCACAGTGTTGAGCTTTTGCTGAGATTTGGAATGGTGAAAGTCAAAATGCTTCACCATCCCTGGATGTGTTTAGAAAAAGGGTAGATGAGGTACTTAGGGATATTGTTTAGTATAGGACAGGAACAGTTGGACTTGATCTTAAAGGTCTTTTCCAACCTTGTGATTCTGTGCTTTTGGCAGTGTAAGGTCACGTAATATGTGTTGGCTTTGCAAAATGTTTAAAGATGAGACGGGGTGGCTTAATCGGGTAAGCAATGGGAATATAAACCAAGGGAAGTGAGTTAACTGCTTTTTCATTTGGAAGTTGTACCAATATGTGAGGGAGGCAAAGGTGGCTGTTTTAAAATACAGGTGATGTTCCCTTCTAATTAGATTCTGCTTTTGTCTGTTCTGATTTTTAATGCTTTCTATTAACTTCCTAGGTTGTTGATGAAATTTTGAGACTTAATGAGGATCCTAATGTGCAGGGTCTTGCCCTTGACCTTCCTGAAAGCCTTTATACCAGTAAAGTATTAAATGCTGTGAAACCAGAGAAGGATGTGGATGGGTAAGTGAAGCACCAAGAAATATTATTAGCAGATGCAAGGCTGATGGCTCTGTGAAAACAAGCTTCCCCTGTGTTTCATTAATGGATTGCTCAGTCAGTGTGTCTAGCTGTTCTATTGAGCAGGGATAAAAGATGCCACTGAGTCAATGAGAAGTCTTTTGCTGAAGTCATTTTTGATCATTATCTTTTTAATCTTTCTATGCTGTATGTTCAGGACATGGTCTTTTCAAATAAATCAAAAACAAAGTTCAGATTTAGTGATGATGGTTAAGGTATTTCTACTTCAGTTATACAAGTGGTCATCACGAAGTACCGAACACAAATCCCCAAATTCTCACAAGAAGGATTGGTGGAAAAGCTGCAGAGGTTGTAACTTCCTCGCAGCACGCTCTCGCGATGGGAGAATAGGCTATAATGGTTTGGGCCTATTGGTGCAACTTCCCAATCAGTATTGCATTAAATTACCCTCTGGAGAGAACACTGGCATAAAATACCATTTTGCTGCTCTTGCAGCCTTCCTGCTCTCAGCTGCAGACTGGTACCTTTTTTTTTTTCTTTTTTTTCTTTTTTTTCTTTTTTCCCCCTCTCTTATGTTGGATTTTTTTTTCATGTGGGGAAAAGAATCTGAAAATCTTGCAAATTGGTTACCTTGCTGTTATTTGGAGTACCAGGGATTGACAGAGAATGGGCAATTCAGAGCATGTTTGTGTATGAGAGAGAACACAGTGTGGTGTGGAAACACTCGAGTTCCACCGCCCCACCCCCCACCCTGCTCCCCGGCCTCAGGAAGCCAGCCTGAGCCTAGGAGGATGTACTGCCTCTGTCCCAGCTTGGCTCTGGCAGCACTGGTCTGGTTCCATGCCAGCCACTGAGGTGTTTTGGTCCAACGTGCCGTGGGTAGCCCCCTGTGATGAGTCGAAGAACTGCCTGTATATTGTGGGCTTGTGTTATTTATTTGAAATTGCAGATCCCTTTCTTGGCCTCTGTTGAGTTTTGGTGTTTGTCTAGTTGGGATGTGGGGTGACACAGATTAGCCACAGTATGTAACTGTCAAAGGGTTTACTTTTGAGACGTGTTTGCTCTTAGGATTAGCTGTTAGCCATGTTACAGGCTTTACTGAGGATTTATGTTACACAAACTTTTATTTTTTTAAACTGCCACATTTTTCCACTGCAGATTGTCTGATGTAAACCTGGGACGTTTGGTACGTGGTGATGCCTATGACTGTCTAGTCCCTCCTACAGCACGTGCTGTGATGGAGCTCCTCGAAGACTTAGGTGAGACCTTCCATCACAATTACTATGTTCATTTTAGCATAACTAACTCTCTTAGTTTTAGTCCTCAATGCGACACACAGTCTCACCTTGTTGTGTTCTCTGGTTTGTGTGTTTTCCCACCTGACACGCATTTGTCACCTGCTAGTGAGGAACCTCAGTGAGATCTGAATGTACTGTTTGCAGAAGTGGGTCTTGGTCCTACAGATTTTGGAGATTAGGCAGGGATTACCTGCCATCAGCAGAATTAGTCTTGCTGAAGCCACCTGAGACATTGGAATCTTCAAAAATACAAACACCACTCAGAGATTTCACCTGACGGTTTTGATCAGTATGAACAGCTGGAGAAATCCAGGTCTGCCTGTAAATAAGTGACAAGTGTATTTTTGGGATCGGGTGGTATCCTGTAAGTGCTAACGTGGAAACGGCAGACTGAAACAAGAGGCTTTGCAGTGTGTGAAGGCGCTGTTAGTTGTTAAAGGTAGCGTTTCAGACATAGTCTTTCTTACAGTGATTCGGAATTGTTGAGACAAGGGTTTCTGTGACAGAACTGTAAACAGAAGGTCATTGGTACTTAGGAACAGGTATGAATTAAAGGATTTGTGCAAATAAAATACTAGAAGGACAGTGTTTGCTTAAAACCCTGTGGTTTGTCTTACTGTGTGGACTCCAGCAGAGCTGCCCTCAGTGCCCCAGCTGCTGTGGTTGTGAAGGCACATGGTGCTCTCGCATCGTGAGCCGCTTTGCTGGCTCTTCCAGGGAGCTTTGGTAGTGGGTGGCTTGGTAAAAGTGGGGGGGTTCATGTAGATGCTCCAGCTCTGTGGCCCATCGGAGGCTGGTGCCAGCGCCTTTGCAGCCAAGGCTGACTGAATGACTTGCCTTGTGTCCGCAGGTGGAAAGACGGTGCTGCTGGTGGGAGCCGGTGGGGCGGTGGGTGCTGCCTTGCAGAGCATGCTGCAGAGCGAGGGAGCTGCGACCCTGAGCTGCGGGTGGAACAACCCTCAGCTGCAGGCAAAGGTGAGCATTCTTCCTCTGCCCAGTGCCTCTGCATCCCTGCCATCCAGGCATTGCCATCCGCTGCCCATGTGGCACTGCTCCTCCTCGCTGACGTTCCTGAGAGGGAGACTCATTCCAGTCATGGGCAGAAATGAAGCTTGCTAGTAGCCAGCATGGGTTTGTATCTTTTCTCTTCTCCATCCTGCTTGCTCAGAAATGGTGCTTGGATGAACAGGGGGGCCTCTAGCAGAAAATTGTGTATGTAGCAACAGCTGTTACAGCTTCATTAATTTTTACCAGTAGCTCTGGGAGAAAGAATTCAGTAGGCACAGATTAAAGGAAATGTGTTAGATCTCGCTTTTTCTTTCCCTCAGTGCAAGAGAGATGCCTGCTTTTCTTTTTTTTATCCTGTGACATGGTCATCTGTATGAGATTACTTTTGTGGAATTTGTGTCTTAAAGGTTTGCAAATTCTGCCCTTTTTCGGACAAGGGGGGATCATGACCTTTATCTTTGAAGAGAGCTGTAAAAGGATGTGGAGAAATTCAGGAGCCTTACTTCAAAGGATTTAATATACACCGTCCTCCTGGGTGCTTCTTGCAGAGATCTTAGCAACAGTTTAGAAGTTGGTACAACTTCCCATCAAGCTTCCCACTTTGTTCCTTAATCCCAAACTTCACCGAGTAACACAACTGGGAACGTGTTGTCCTTTGGAGATGTGCAGAGGGGTTCCTGATTCCCAGCCTGTGGCACGGATGCCAGGCATTAGCTGTGGAAGAGACCCACTTTGCTCCAGTGGCTGGGGGAGGTGAGGGGCAAGGGACAGCTCTTGCTGTTTGTTTGATAGCACATGCCACAAGGTGGCAGGCAATGCAAAATGATGGTGTCCAACCTCTACGGTTTGAAGGCAAGGACAGGAGGAGGAAGTAAGTTCCTGCAGCTGTGGTAGTTAGAAAGTTCTCTGGCAAACCTGTGTTTTCACAGCTGCGGATGTTTTTGTCAGGCCTGCCTGAGCTCTGCGCTTTAAGTGACTGACAGCATTTCGGAAACATATGTCTCTCTTGGAGTTGGGAGCACTGTGAACTTAATACCAACCATGTCTCATTTGAGGACTGCTTTGGGCTGGATGGGGTGGCCAGAGGTATTTCCACACAATAGGGTCACAGCAAAAGACTTGAACCAGAGCAGAGCTGCTTGTGCAGTGCTGTCTGTATGCTGGAGAGAGGTCTGTTTCCTTCCATCCATCCAGATGCTTTCCCATAATCGTGCTTGGCTTTTTGGCAGTCCCCATAGGTTACCTCTCACATCAGGTCACTGATGGGAAACAGAATAGGAGGCCTAATCAGGAGGCAGTTTGAGGCTTTGCGCATCAGTCTTCCCAAGTTCATTTTAACTTTAAACAGTAAAAGAAGTTTCAACCTTGCCTGGAGGACTGTTCAGCAGAGCTTGGGGAAATGTGCCGCCTTCTTCCACGCCTGTTATCCTGGAGCAGTGTGTCACCAGTAATTCTCTAAGTGCTGCTGAACCTGGCTGCACGTTACTCTGTTACAGTTAACTCTGGATCCCAAATGATAGTCAGAGACCGAGCACAGATTTCCTGCTGCACAAGGCACTGCTGTCTTGTGACATCCTTTATTTGAAGTACAGACAGTGTTGTTAGATACATGCTTACAGTTGATAGGATGCTTTTGGTCATTTTAAACACAGATTAAGTGAAAACAGTTTAAAGGCCTAATGTGTGTTTTGTTTTTACTGCACAATATGCTAACTTTAGACGTGGCTATATACTTTTTCTCCTTCCTCTGGACATGATACCTTTATGGTAACAGTCTCTGTGCTCTTGTTTGTAAGTGAAGTTATCATGTTACTATAGGTTATACTTCCAAAGTGAGGGATGAACTCATGAAGAGTGTGTACTTTTCGTTGGGATGCATTTGCTCTGCGGTATATACCAGGAAAGGAAAAATTGTTCTTAAGGGTAGGTGTATCTTATTTGCCTTAATCTGTTGGCCAGACCTGTTTGTACTGAAGCATGAATGCCAAACCTAACGAAGTAATGTCTGTCTTAAGCAGGTACTACATTTCCTTTAGCTAGCTCTGCTGATTTGTTTTTCTTTTTAAAGGGTGGCATAACAACAAGTGTTTTCTTTAGAAATTCTATCAGCTTAAATGAGACACACAACACTGAGGTTGTAGGGGTTTTTTGGATCACGTTTTGTATTGCTGTAGACTTGATATTGCTTCTTTTATTTTGCACTTTTGCAAAAATATTTTTAAAATAATTGAGAGGACAGTATGATTTCATCCACCTTAGAAAAAGTCTAATAGTGTAGAGGTAGTTCTGCTGACAAACAGCATAATACCATCTACCATCTGACTTAGAGTGCTCCTTTAAAGCAAGTTTTTTTTGTCCTACAATAGGAAAAGGCAATAAGGTAAAGAATAATACATGTTCATTTCTTTGTTTTGACCTGAGTGAATAATGAATGCACTTTGCATGGGTTTTTCCCCCTTCCCTCTTCATATTTTGCATGGGTTTTCCCCCCTCCCCTGTTCATATTTTGTTCCATTTTAGGTTTGTTTGACTTTAGCTCTTAAAAACAATCCTCATGACACAGCTGAGCTGTGTACTTCAACACTCTCGAGCTTCCTGGATTTTCAAATAAAATCACAAATGAAAGCAAGCAGTATATTTCAGAAGGTTCTGGCACAGCTGTTTCCTTGAAGAAATGCATTGATAGTTTGGATGTAAAATCAATAATGAATTAAGACATAAAGACTTGAGCATTTTGGTGGAAATAGGTAAGGTGTTACCACTCTGTTAAGCTTTGCATAGAGGACCTGAATGACCTGGTGACATATATTTAGGAACATCTCGTTTGGTAGTCCTGTTCTTAAATGAAACCAAAAGTGCAGTTTGGCACTGCAGGTAAAGAATGGGAACTGACGTGCTTAATACTTTATTATGTTAGAGCTAGGCTATCTTTCTAGCTTGAAAGGGGGCTATCCCATATATTCAAACTCAGAAATACAGGTTGTTGTCTTGCCCAAACATGGGTAACAGTACCTATGAGGAAATTGAATTTCAATTCAGTCCAGTCACAATTTCAATGCAGTCTTACACGTTACCTGCATGCGAACCATGTTAATGCTGGTTTGAAGAGAGCTGCTATCCTACAAGCTTCTTGTAAAAGAACTGGAAATCAATCTGTCTAGGTGTAATTAGGAATGGAAAGCTTGTTTGTAAAAGCCTGGCTGGAAAGTAGGAGAGTGGTTCAGCTGGAGCAATGAATGGGGAAGGTTCTTTGCCAGATTTGGTAAGACTCTCTTTTGGCTACAGTATGTTCTTCCCTAGGGTCAACGCTTAACCTTCAGCCTATTAGACATCTCGTAGTCATTTGCTACCCTAGTTTTACTGTCGTGATAAGACCAAGAGTCTTGGTACCATCAAGTTTTTATGCAGGTTTCATGGCAAAATGGATTTTCAGTGATCTGAGATATGGAGTTACTTTGTACCCTTATCATTAAATACTTGTCTGGAAAGTATTTAGTGTTGTTTTAACATTTGGTGTTCTGTCTTGGGAATGGGTGGTGCTTCTTAATCTGCTTCTACTTAAATCTTGGTGGAGAGTCATATTTTGTAATGAGGTAAGGTTTCAGATTATTTATTGGCACAGCTCTTCTCAACTGAAAAAGTACTTACCGGTGAGAAGACAGGGTACTACTGGAGTATTAGCTTACTCTGTCTCCAGCCTGTTGCCTAGTGCCTATGGGGTGCTTTGGCATGATGCTTGCCATTCCTTCCTCTGGCCTGCCTGGCAGGACACAGCACCTCTGTCCGGGGAGCTTCCTGGGCAGTCAGTCACCCTGCAGTTGCGTGTTCCCCTTTGAGGGTATCCCCTCAGCCTTTTGGCTGTGTCTGCCTATAGCATCTGGTTCCTGGCAGATGTGTCTTCTGTCCGGGGACTTTGCACTGCATTTGCTAGGGAGGTTGCATGTGATGATTTCATACGTCTTTTCCATCTCTAATATCTGAGATTTGTTTCTGATGTAAGAGTTAAGCCGGCATGTGCCTCCCAAGGCTTGCTGCTTGCTTTAGTGATTTATAGGAAGTCAGAGAAGGAGGCTATGGCAAGAAAAAGTAGGGGAGCATGGGCATGACTTCTTGTGAATGAAACCAAAACACCCAGATGGAGGTCGCATAAATCTCTTCCAAGCACCCCCACAATTCTGTCTCACAACTACTTTGCTTTCCATGGACTCAGTCTCCCAATCAAATAAGTGGATATAATTTTTTTTTAATACTCATGGGGTGGGGAATTTATAAAGTGTTTGCGATACTTTATTGACTCTCCAGGAACTTTTTCAATAATATCATATAAAATTCTTGCTTGTAGCAAGAGAGTTTCAATTATATCTGTGCCCTTGGGTTTTTTTGTTTGTTGTTTTCATTTGTGGTTTTTTTACATTAACTTTCTTTGTGAAATAAGGAAAAGGAAGTTGTGGTGGGGAAGGAAGGCTCTGTCAGTGTGCCTTCAACCACAGGACAACTGTTCTCTGCCATGTGATGCAGCTTTTTTTTGTGGATGAGGTGGAGTGGGACAATGAGATGAAAGGTTCAGCTAGTTTTCCTATACATTTATGGGTATATGCAATGTTAGCCATCCAAACTAGTGTTAATATTGGCATCAAAATTTATTGTGTTCAGCTGTTAATAACATTTTTTAACTGTATGATCAGTCGTCATAGAGATGAATATTTGGTCAGGTCAGTTGTTTTCTGGCATTATAGTTACTTTGGATCACGTCTGTCATAAGTATGTTTGGCTGAACACTGTCAAAATTATTACTCGTTGCATAGAGCTCTCAACTGGTTCATAGTTTCACGATGCTGAGTGGTGTGCAAAGCCTTTAGTCCTTGTCCCAGAGGCTTTGCGTGGAAAGACATACGTGACTTCAATATATGAATTACAAATGCTAGAATACAAGGCTGCCTTCATGTAACTGAGAATAATCACTGTTTTTCTCTATGTTGATGGTGCTGACAGTAATTGCAGAAACCTCTCCCTTTTGCAGGGGAAAGTGTGTTTTCAGGGTAATATTCTTGGTATACAAGTCACTGCAGCATCTCTTTATCCAAATTTTCTTGCAGATTCCTCAGTACGGTTTGACCTGATAACTGGTCAAGCACTAGGACTTACATGGTCAGCTAGGAGTGGCATGTAAGTTGATATTGGTACCAGACACAAGACCATAAGCAGTTTGGATAAGGCTGAATGACTGTTGTGACTGTACGTTTGGAGGCAGTCATGGGAGTGTTGCAGGACTTCTGACTGAAGCCTGCATCAGCTCACTGCATTAGTCATTTGTCAGGCAAATAAATCTTCTCCCACACATTTGGCTTTATTTCCACATGCATATCTCTAAGGAGGGCTAGGCCATCCTCATGTCCTCTGAGGAGAAGATGGAGTTTCTTTAGCTTTCTGCCTTTTCCACCGCAGTTATGCTCTTCTTCCCTCCTGGATGCTCAGCTGTGCCAAGAACCTGCTATCCTGACAGGATTTGTAGCTGTTGTTTCTTGGCAGGAGTGTTGGGCAGGGTTGCGTCAGAGCACTTTTGGCCAAAAAAGAAGCTGGAACGCTTGTCAGTCACAAATCAATTCATAGAGAGGCTTGCCGAGTTTGTGACAGTTGGCATTAATTTACATTTTTCAAAATATTTCCAAACTCATTGTGTATCTGAAATAATTCTTGCATTCAGGCTTGAGGCAGTGCTGATGCCCACGTTTTGGTTTTCAGTAGGTCTTTATACATTTGCCACCGGTGCTGTCCCTCTCTCATAGTGACTCCAATAATCGGTGCAGGGCCCTGTTTCAGAGGAGGGAGGAAAGGCAGACACTGAAGCCTTTGATCAAAAGAATTTTTGTAGTAACCACTTTTGCTCCACCACCTGTCAGGTTGAGCTAGAGCAGAAGCACTGGTTCGCAAACATGAACTGTGAAAAAATCAAATGCTTTAATTGGTATTCTTCAAAGGCATTGATGTTTGCAGATCAGGTCATCTTGTCTTTCCCTCAGTTGGCCTGTTTTTCTACTGTCAGATAATCTGACTGTACTCTTTATAATTGCCTATTTACTGTCTTTCAACCCCTTTCTTTCTTAAGTCTCTCCAAGTTATCTTGTTGGACAGGACTTTGGACTTCTTCTTTGAAAGTACGTAATCCCCATTAAATATTCTTGGTACTGACTCTGACCCTGCTTGCCCAATTTCACAGTTTGTTTACCTGACTTCATTTTAATTGCTATTGTTCTTAAATTGCACGTGTGGCAAGAACGAAGCCGTCAACTTGGATATTTCAATATTTTTTTTCCCTTCAGTTTTCTCAAAGGGTTGCTGTGTGAGTCTGAGTATATTTATGTGATATTTCTAACATTAAATGCTTGTTTTGTTTTTGGGGGGGATGTTTTGGTCTATCTCTAGCTTCATCATGCAGATGTGGTGGTAGTTGGCAGTAAAAAACCCGATGAAGTTCCTGTGAGCTGGATAAAGCCTGGAACCACCGTTATCAGTTGTTCTCCTGACTTGCTGCCAGGTAAGAGGCCTTCAAAGCGAGCAGTTCTCAAAAGTGATGTATGGTGTGTCTTTGAGATAAGTCTGTGGCATGCTGTTGACAATGCAATGCGGTTAAAAGCTGCACCTTCGGGATAGGGCCTTTAAAAGTGGGTATTTCTGTACAAAGCATATATAATACTTACGTGTCCAATATATAAATAGGGAAAAGATGTTAGGTGAGGGAAGAAGAGCTCAAACAGATTCTTCATACCAGGACAGTTAAATAAGTTTTGATCCTATGGCTTCTAAGAATTCAGAGGGGAAGACACTGTGGGATGAGCTATTATTTAGCGCTATTTTGTACAGTGTATTATTCTGTGACTTCTATAAACTCACCTGGAACATGGGGAAAAGCGAAGAAGGGAAAAAATACCAACTGCACAGTGCTATGAAGTTGTGTGCAGAGGATGGTGCAAGAGAGTAGGGAAATTGTGAGTAGCTAAGAGCAGGCAGAATGTCTCCTACAATAGTGACTCCTACAGAAAAAGTTTGAATTCCCTTCCCTCTTGCACTGACCAGTTGGGGAGAGATTGTAAGTTCATTAGTTTCTCAGTTGAAAAAATGCTGCAGAATTTTACTAGGAATAAAACTAAGAAAGCTTCTCAGAAGTTATTCTGTTCTCCTGCTAGAATTGCATTTCCTGTAAAAGTCTTCAAAGTCCTGTGAAGATTTCTAGATATTTTTCTAGATTTTTCAAAGGTATATGGATTTGACTGTCCACTGGCCAGGTGGCGTTATGCTGTGAATGAACAGGAAAACAAATACGTACACAGGTAGGGTGATTGGTTAATGTGTTTCTCTGGGTCTATCACAATTGTGCTTATTGACATCTGTTGATACAAAACTGGGGAAATGAGCACAAGGCCAAGGAGAACTAACTGCATGGTTCTTAAACTAGGCATATTGCCTAAGGAGAAATTAAGCAGACACTGTGCAGAGCTAATGCAAGATCAGGCTCATAATAAAGCAGCAGCTGTTCCCATGCAAAGCATGGCCTTAGCAAGAGATTCCTTTCCTTGCCTTTTGTGATATCATCTTGATTTAAACACACTGTGGGCTATTGTTCACTCAGTTGACTAAAGGCATTTGGGCATTCTACTTCCACCTCCCAGAACAGTGCTTTGATCCTAATGGGGATCTGAGGGCTGGGAACCAAGCCTTATCCCTCGCTGGTGATGCGCAAGTTGCCAGAAAGTAATTCAAAATTTCCTAGCCTAGTAATTAGAAGGCTCCTTGCATCTTTAACACAAGCTTATTTTGCATAGGGATTGTTGGATGTAATTGTTAAATACCTGTGGGGCAGGGTTTGGACCAAAGGTCTTTTCAGCAGGTACCTAACCTATTAGTATAACATACTCCTGTATGGAGGAGAAATGAGTGAGAAAGCAAAGAGGGCAGAGAGGGGGATGGTGGTATGGCAATAAAGTCTATAAATAAATAAATAAAAATGAAAGTGAACGGCCCCTCCTTGTCCTAATCCTTATAAGCAGAAGCTTCTGAGGTATCGGGCTTGGTTAGAGGTGCAGGTCTCTGAGGGCATGGTGAGGGTAAGCCAGTCCTTGTAGCCTGAGTGGCCACCTCTGATGACTGAACTCCGCTAGCTCTGTGTGCTGTCTGGTGCAAGTCCCAGTTTCAAACACGTAACTCTGTCCTTCCATTGCAAAGGGAGTCAGGTCTTCACATACCTACTCAGAAGTTGTACAGTATAACTGCTTGCCAGGTCTTAAGTATCTATACAGTTACAGCTAGCATTAGTGTTTCCCTTCCCCAAAAGAGCGCTGTTAGAACTGCATTAAAGTACCCCACGTACCACACCAACAATTGTTCTGACGGCAGGAAATGGAAGATTTGGCATAAGCATATAGATATTTCTTCTTCATTTTTCAAGTCGTAGCAGTGGGCTGCGCTAGGTACAGCACTTGTTTGGAAAGTCAGCATGAGATTTTTAGCAAGATAATTTAAATAGAACTTATGTACCAAATGTCCATCTGTTTTTGTGCTTACACTTTTGAGATTGTCAGTATCTTGGAGAAACTCTGCAAGAATAGCAGAAACGCCTTCTAGCAGCTTTCCAAAATGCTGGCCTTAAGACTTAGTAAAGAGGTACATGAAACACAGGTGCCTGTTTGACAGGAAGAATGCACTTAGTTTAATTGCAAGATACTTATTAAAAGCCTATTGTGGAGCAGTCATGACCTTGGAGAAACAACTGAGCTTTACAACTGACTCTTCATTTTCAATATATGGTAGAATCTGGCTGAGGAGCTTGGAAATTGTTCTGGGGTTTTTTTCTTGCTTTAGAAATGTGACCCCACAGATGTTAGAGTTGGACAGGAACTAAATGAAGCCTGAAAGCAACAATGGCCATGAAATTGCCTTTATTCTTGCCAGGTGATGGCTAGATTTCATTTTTTACATAGGTACCCATGTAGTCTAACTCAGTTGCATGTTGTAAAAGCGTTCAAAACTTGCAAGGGCATGTTTGACTTGGCCAGTTGTGATGATGTAAGCCAGGAGAGTAGAGCTAGAAGTGCTTGGTCCAAAGTGACAGAATTCTTCAAGTATGTTTTTAATCTGATCAAAGATTTTTTAGATGGTAATTTTAAAAGAGTCTGCAATTTCCAACAGCACAATATCTTATTCTGCTGCACTAGTGATTTTGGAATCAAGTGAGCTCTGGTAGGTTCTTGCAGGAAAATGCTTTATATGTAAATATATAGAAGTGAAAATAGAGTCTCTGAACAAAACTTAAGAATACCAAAATTATTTTGGGTTTTGTTGTCCAACTCCTTTGTGGTCACTTAAAAGCTGAAGTCCATATGGTTTAAATACATTAATGGGACATTCAGCTGTTTTCCCACCTTTCTCTGTTCTAATCTGCGTGAGCTGACAGGTAGTGCGTGAGAGCATCTCTCACCCACCCCCCACAATAGAGTGCCAATGGATGGGTGGGTGGACCACAATGTCTGTATGCTGTTCAGCTGATCTTCTGGCCAAAATCCAAAGCAGAGAGTGCTGTTCCGGCTCCCATCTGGAAAATTTATCCCAAGAGAGCTGTTGCAATCCTGTGATTGTTTTGCTAGCTCATGTGTGCATGTCTTTTTTCCCTCTAGCTTCACCTTCACCCCTGTAAAAGCCTGGTTAGTCATTTGTGGGTTGTGTGTGTAGCATAGGCAGCCTGAGAGAAGTAGTTTATTGAAGGGAAATGTCTAATTCTGATATGTATTTACACACACACTAACCCTGCTCTGATAAAGAAGTCATATTAAGCCAAATAACATAAAAAGTTGAAATGTTTCTGTAAAGCACAGCTGTCTGAAAGGGGATTTTATATTTCATTCTTCCTACTTCATTTGTCTGTTTGGCAGCTCTCCCAGCCTGATCTCAAAGCAACAACAGTCAGCTTATGACAGTGATAGACTGTTCCAGTAAAAGTCCTCTGTCTGAGTCTAAAACTGAGCATCTCCAAGAGACCTTTTTTTTTTTTTTCTTTTTAATTGGCAAGTGCTAATATAAGTAGAAGGAGTTCTCAGGCACTTTCTTAATTAGAATTCAATGTCAGGATTGTCACCTTCTGCTTGGTTGGCTTTGAAACTGATGTACAAATGACTAGCGACAGGAAAGTTTGACAGAGGATTAGAAAGCATACTGAATGAGGCTGAGGGTGTCTGCAAAAGGGGTGCCTTGCTCTCTTGGTGATGGGTGTGAGACTGGGCTGGACATGGTGTGGTGGGTTGCTGTGCTGACCCCTCTGTATGCCACTGCCTGCCGCTCTGGCTCCAGACAGGTTTCTGTGCCCTGCCGCCGCAGGGACCTCTGTCAGAGGGTAGTTGTGCAAGGCAACGTGAGCATTTTGTGATCAGTTCATCTGGGATGAGTGTGAGCTTGATCAGGTCAGGGTTTGCACTTTGGCTCCCCTGTGGGTGAAAGGTTAAAGCTGTCAGTGTACAGTTGTTATTTTTCATTTCAGTTACGGCTACGCCCTTCAGAATGTGGCTGGGGCCTTGATATGCCCAGAGAGACCGGGATGTGAATTGCAGAGAGGCTGTGTCTAGAAAAAAAGTCAATAAGCAACATCAGAAGAACAGGCCAAAAGGAGGATTACAGGAAAAGGACAGAATAATATGTTTCATTAGGGTAGCTAATACATGGTTATTGTATGATATATTGCTGCTAGAAAAAATTATAACTGTCTCTATAGTTGAAGGCACTCTAAATTGTGCAGACTCTTCAAAATACCTCTTTTTAATGTCACACTGATGAAGATGACTTTTGCTACTTAAAAAATGTTGCTTATTCCAAATTATAAATCCCATTGGATAATACTCCTATATAGTATTCTGTGATTGTTTTCATTGTTCTGTTTTACTGTCATGGTTGTATGGAAAACAACAATCTTTACCGTGTTCACTTAGGCATTCAGTTCAAAAATACATTTATCTCTTCAAATCCTCACAGCTATCTGGCTTTTTGTTGGTTTGGGGTTGGTTTTGGTTTTTGGATGTTTTCATCCAAAAGCAGTTGTTTGGGTCCTGGAATTAATCTCAGTGTTTCTAGTTTCTTTTTTCAAGTGTGTGTATGCTTTTTTATATGCATGTGTGTGTTTACGTAATATGTTTGATAGCACACAGTTGATCTCTGATTTTCATGCTATCTTCATCTTACCGGGTGATTTAATTTGAAGTATTAAAGAAGCCACCTATAACTTTTTTCAGTGATGTTGTTCAAAACACGCACTTCCACTCACAAAAGCTTTGTGATGTATTAGTGCAATACTTTTTATTTTACAGAGAAACACAACTATGGGCAGGAAAACAGCCATGCTGTCGGTTCCCTTGCAATAGCACTCCGAATGCAGGTCAGTGTAACTTCAGACATTGTCAATGTGCTGTTCTTTCTGTGAGTTGAAGAAATTACTTCTCCAGTTTGAGTTTTAATTTTTGTTTTGCTGTTTTGAACATCTTACCTTCCACTGTATAACAACTCTTAGTCAGTTAGGGTGATTCATGCCTGGTAAATTAAAAAATCAAGCATGTCATAATTCTGACGATTACAGTAAAGCTTGGCAGAAACACTTGCTATCAACAGACTAACGTTACTTACTCTGGAAGGACAACAAAGATGAATTATATCCATGCACATTTTTGTGGTGTGATGGATAGACAGTCCTCAAGTTTGTTCCTTTATGTGAAAAGAACACAAATCAGTCGGTGAACAATTAATACCTTCCATTATTTTAAATTGTGAGAGATGAAAAATTCTCCATTTTACCAGAATAAGATCTCCAAGTGCCTAATCAGAGACTTTTCTCTGCCAGTTACATGTTAATAGCTCTTTCTGAAATGTAGACAAACAAGAGGGCAGTAATCCTGCCATGTTTGGGTGTTCTTTCATCCTAAACCCATGAAATGGACAGATTTTTTAAGCTTGTTTTTTGGTTAGCCTTTACTGTAAAAGGTACTTCAACATACTCCTGAGGTGGTTTGAAATTAGTGTTCAGTATTTATGATGCAGCTGGTGTGTGCTGTGTTCTTGTTTAAAAACAGAATATGGTGAAAAACATGGAGCGATGGATCTGGTCCCGGAAGTACAGGAAGTGGGACCTCCGCTGCTTGAAACTGCAGCCCCTCTCCCCAGTGCCCAGGTAATAAGTGTTGGGTTTGGTTTTTTTTAAATTTAAAAAAAAAAAGGCAAGCATTAAATGTGGTGATGAACCTAAAAATGGTCCATGCTTACTTATTTTTCAATCTGTTTATGTGGACTACATGTTCCTTTTGGTGGTATGCCCCTTTGTCACCGTGTCCTTCCGTTTCCTATCAGTTTTTATTTTCATGATGTGTATTGGAGCCAAGATTTGTTTAATGAAGATTTAGAACTGGGAGTTTCACTGAGGGAGGGAGGTGAAACCTTGTGTAATGTCAACGGGAATGCAAAATACAAGAAGTTCCTAATTGCTAAACCCTAATGTGGGAAGGATCTGTGTGGTTTCAGAGGCATTTGATCTTGTGTTTTATTTTCTTTCCTCAGTCAAAGTACTTTCTTCTTCATTAGACTTTTAAATTCCCGTGTAGATGGAAAAAGCAGGAAGTATATTTATTCTCCTAGCCAGAATCTTTTCAATCAGTTCCTGTCATTCACCTCCCAAGGCCAATGTCTGGGCTGTAGGGATTTTAGGGCAGCCTTGGCACAGTTACTGACACCTGTGACATTTAGAGCAGCCCAAGCCCATCGGTTTGCTATGTGTAGGTTGTGCTGGGTGATGGAGAGAGGAACCAACAACTTGAAGTGAGGTTCTGCTGCAAGACAGCTTTTGAAATTTTTGTGTGCTGCTTTGCTGCATGCTTCTGGGCCACACAGATGATGAAGGGACTGGAGCACCTCATGTAGGAGTGAAGATGGAGAGAGCTGGGATTCTATTCCAAACCCCATCCATGACATGGTGTGTTTAGTACATAAATATTTACATAATTTTTATATAATGACCTATAATATAACCAGTAATAGGACTCACATTTATTTGATAACCCTGTAGCTTTATGTCTTTTGTCTTTTAAACATAAAATAACTCATCGTCTGGAAAGTATCCTGCAATAAAATGTAATCTTACAGTAATATACACCACGTTGTGTGGAAACAGATGGAGTTTTCATTGAAAATGAGGCAAAGCTGCTTAAGCACTAAAACTGGGAACATCTGCTTTTTGATTTCTGTGAGATCTGGGTGTTAATTGATGTATTTCCAAAGATATTGGAAACGGAATGGAAGATTTTCTTACAAATATGCAGTAAAAGAAAATTCTAGCACTCAGGCTGAGTGGATGTAGAGTTTTCTCCCATCTTTTACATTTTCCTGCATTTTGTAAATTATGAGTTACCATTGTCAGTGGTGGACTTTTTGCTTAACAGTTCTCATTCATGCAGAAAAACCGCTCTCGCACATTTCCAGCAATATGAAATAATGTAACTTATTGAGTAATTCTGGTATTTCCAATATAGAGAACACATTGTCAAACTAGTGCTGGAGCTAGCTACATATGAAGTCTTCTAAATGCTAGTTACAAAATCTTTAATTTCCTGTTGTTTAGAAGATGCTTCTACCAGAAATAATAGACAAGATGCAAATGTTTTGTACGTAGTCAAGGTATAAATGTCAATTAATTGTGAAATTGTGCCTTTTATCACTTTATTGTGTGAATCAGTGTGCAATCTGTCATTAAAGGGTTTCTTAGTTAAAACTCTTAGTTAAAACTCTGAAGGTTCTTTGGGGAGCTTCAGATGGGAAAATGATGACAGCAATGGTTTTACCACTGGAGAACTGTTAGCATCCACTTTTCAATTGTACTTGACTTTTACAAATAATTTGTAATTAGTAATGCAAGAGGATGTGCTTAGTATGTCTTTGAAAGAAAGCAGATTCCAGGTTAGTATGTGCAATGAAATTGTTTGCAACCCAACTGTTGAGTGCTGTGATTGAGTAGCTTCTTGTCCTATGGTACTGGATTATATCAATATTTGGATGAATGATTTCTGGGTTTCACTTAGATTCTACAGGGTGTGAAAGTGGGACACTTGGAAATTAGAAGGGTGCCCATTTAGAATATCCTCAAAGAACAGCAAGCAATTAAGTTGGCACGAACTAATTACTCGCTGGTGGATGCAGAACAGCTGAAGTCCACACATAGAGTTGAGATCTGGCAGTAGCTCTGGGTTCATCTGTGGATATTTGAGGTCTTGCAGACTGTAAGTTCAAGACACTAGCTTTGATGCCGTTGCCAGATTCTATCTTAAAAGTATTGTAATCAACTCAAAATGCAGGAAGGAGTTTAGCCTGGTTAAAATTAAAGTAATTAATCTCTTGGTAAATTCTGACTTGCTCTTGTAGTGTTGTGAGCAGTTCAAAACAAAGGAGACAACTCCTCACATGTGTGCCGGGCCCTGGACTTCACTGTCTCAGGAGCTTGCAGCTGCTAAACTGTGGACAATAAGGGTCAAGCTCACAAACTAAAAGCCCATGAAGGGGTATTAAATCCAAAGACCCTGGGTGGTCTAGGTCAAGAACTGCAGATACAACCATGTCCCCCAGCCTACAGCCACCTCCTCTCAGGCAGTTCTACCATGTGTGCTTGCTCTGTGCTTGTTCTCTTGCTTTAGCTGCCACTCACAGTCCCCCTGGAAATAGTTTGTAAGGTCACTGGACTTGTGGCCTGAGCCCTGTGTGTTAAACTCCTGCTATGTGACCATTTTCAATACAGCTGTGTTTTAGAAGTGCATGGGTTGGTCTTCGAATGCCTTGCTTCCTTTGGTACCCTCATGGGGGAGCAGTGATGCTCAGCTTACTTGGTGGTACCCTCTGATGAAAGGTGCTACACACGCAAGCATCAGGTTTAGTTGATGTGTTTACGTGGCGGTTGGCCAAGGAATGTATGCACTTTTTAGTAAAGTGTATGTGCTGAAATATACTGGGAGGGAGGAGAAGAAAAACAAACCCAGAAACATCCATTCCAGTGGGACATGCCTGAGCATCCAGCAGACACGTCTGTAGTTTGATATGGAAGCATTATGTAATACTTGGAATCTGATTAAATGAGACAACTCTGTGAAACTGTAACAATTAAAAAACCCAGCACGTGATTTTCAATATTAGGTGTTAGCTAATATTTATGTTTGGTTAATAAAATGTGAGAGAGGATTGAAAAACTGATTACACTAACCCCATTGTTGGAGTATTTGCTGTTGTTTTGTGATCTGTTGTCGACCACCTAAGCTGAGAGAAATCTCCTGGCTCCTATTTGTTTTCTTTTCCAGTGATATTGAGATTTCCCGAGCACAGAGTCCAAAAGCTGTTGATGTACTTGCCAAGGAGATAGGATTGCTTACAGATGAAATTGAGATCTATGGCCAAACCAAAGCCAAAGTACGTTTGTCCCTGCTGGAAAGGTTAAAGGATCAACCAGATGGAAAATATGTTCTAGTTGCTGGGTAAGAATGCACGGTAATGTCGTTAATGTCCACCCTTTTCACTCATATTAATATAAACATGCAACTTACATCGTTTTAATATACTGCACTAATAAGAGCCCTGAATGTTCTCAGCTGTAGGATGCTCTCTTCTCAAAGTGAGCAGTTTTGAAATTTTGAAGCAATACAACTTTTCTTCTGAACTGTTGTTACTGAAGTAAAGTGTATTTTGTATAGGGAGTTTGTTCTAAGCTTCTTAAATATTATCTATTGGTGTGTCGAATTTTTCTTAGTGTTTTATCAGAATTTTAAGCATTTAACTTGAATATTCAAGTCTGTGTGTATTCTGCTTGTTTATAAATAAGCTTTAACAGAAGCTACATGCTAATCTGTTGATATTAACAATACTTTTTTTAATATATTGAAGAACAGATTGCAAAGTTTAAAAGCCATGGTTTTTCTCTGAAATGTAGACATGTCTCCAGGCAGGCTTATCCTGCTCCCTGTTCCCACGATTTTAGCAAATGCTGTGCTCAGTGGGAATTATGTGCTTCTCTTCTGAAGAGCTACAGGGTTTTGTTCTTCTGCATTCAGAGACACAACATTTTTTCAGTCACCTGGCTTGCTAAGTGGAAACTTCTCATTCTGATCAATCATTTGAAGGTTCTACTATTTAAATTGCAGTGTGTTCTTTATGTCCTTAATTAATCTATATTACGTATTCCTTGTAAGTAAAAGTGGTCAGGTTTAAAATACAGCTTTAGGCTGATCCAGAAGAAGAATGCTGCCTTGATCTACCAATTCCTTAGTCAGGATAATGTTCCACAAACTGTTTGTTGCACTACCTTCCTATGGAGGGAGCCTGGTTTTCTGGCACTGTCTGAGTTGGGGCTGTTCCAGACTGACAGACCTGATGTTACAAATCTGAGGCACACTGGTTACGAAGCTGCCTTCAAAGCTACAGGCAAGAACTGCAGTCTATAAGCATCTTCCTGGAGGATGTTGGAGCAGTTGTTTAAGAAAAGAATATAATAACTGTTGAGCCTGGTTTCCTTTGGCACAGTTGTTTGGGTTGTTTTGGGGTTTGTTTTTTTTTATTTTGCTGCTTTGGAGAAAGAAAATCAGATTCAGCATTTGGCTGAGTTTGAGAAAGTTGCTACCACATACTTTCAGGCTCCTGTGGTCACTGGGTGCCATGCTGCAGGCTGTGCCCGGCTTCTCCAGCAGCAGTGTCTCACAGAAGCAGAGGTTGTTTGCAAAAATCTAGATGCCCATGATGCAAAACCCCATTCAGGTGGAGTTTAGCTTTCATGCACCAGCGCGTACATTTCTTCACACCGCTTTGGCTCCCACTCTTCTTCAAGGAAGGAATCTCAAGCTGAACGCTGTTTTGTTGGCACAGACAGAAGTGTTTATGTGTGTGGAAGAAATGGGGAGGCTCTGACTAGCAAGATGAGAAGCTGGTGACAAGTAGAAAGTTGTATCTTCTGAAGATTACATAACACCTGTGGAGACTGACCTGCATTTCACAAACGCTGTGTTTGGTACCTATGCAACTCCATGGTGCAATATTTGTAACTTGTCTGAAGTCACTGCATCTGGTGGAGTGAGCATGCAGCCACATCTGCCATACAAGGAGTGGGAATGCTCCCTTCCAAGAGAGTTCAAGTTTTTCCATTGAAATATTGTACAAACAAAAAAAAAAAAGGGAACCCATGTAACATTTATTTAGGTGTTCTTGGCTGTTCTCATTTGCTGAAATGCCTGTAGTGGACAATGATTTTAACAAAAGGGGGGAGCTGCATCTGGTAGGGAAATGATCAGTACAGTGAAAACTGAATACCACTCAAGTGTGGAATGTGGGGAGTGAAATCCTCAGTGGCTGCCTTCATCTGCTCGCTGCCAAGGCAAGGTCAACCAAAATCTCCATTTGGATTATGATGTTAGTTCACAATAACTGAAGATATTTAGAAATTCTTTTAGAATGATGTGGTATAGGTCTGCAGAATAAGTTTTCAGTTCTTCAGAGGAAACATTTAAGTATATGCTTATACTTCAGGGTATTTAGTCTGATGGAAATATTTGTTAGGTGTGATTTGAACATTCTGTATGTGAAGGAAGTGAAAAGTGTATGTGTGTATTCAGCAAGCTGCAAAATTTCCAACTTCCATCTATGATCCAGCCTGTGACATTTGTACCTGGAATTGCACAATCAGGTTTAAATGTTTCATGATGTCTGGGAATTTACTGCTGTCATGCTAGATCCCAAACTTGTTGCTCTGAATAGAAAAATGCAACCAAATGCACCTTTTATATCTAGGGGTAGTTTTATTTATGATTTTTTTCAAAAGTTGCTATTAACTGGGAAGTCTTCCTCATACTTTCTGAATGCACTCAAGTACATCTAAATGCCTCATGTAATACACACTTTGTATGCTGAAAAATTGCAGTTTGATTAACAGGTTGTGTCACTGAAAAATAGGATCATAGAATGGCATGGGTTGGAAGGGACTCCAAGGATCATAGAGTTCCAACCCCCTGCCACAGGCTGGGCCACCAACCTCCAGGCCTGGACCTACACAAGGTTGCCCAGGGCCCCATCCAACCTGGCCTTGAACACCTCCAGGGACGGGGCATCCACCACCCCTCTGGACAGCGGGCAGCCTGTTCCAGCACCTTACTGCTCTCTCTATAAAAAGCTTCCCCTGAATATCTAATTTAAAGCTTCCCTCCTTTAGCTTTAGTCCATTCCCCCTTATCTTGCCATTATCTACCCTTTAAAAACATTGATTCCCCTACTGTTTGTATGCTTCTTTCAGGATGGAGGCTTAATTTTCTTCATGATTTCCATTTTCTTCATTCTCTGTTGATTTTTTTTTTTTCTCTGGTGTCTGTGTGTGACTTGTTACAGGATGTTGGGACACTGGGGTGGCAAAGCCAAGAGTGATCATGGAGCAGTTAGCTCTTGGGCATCAAACACCTGTATACAGGCTTTTAGCATGCTAAAAAAAATACATAGCAGGATATGTTGACTCAAACTGCCTCCTGTTCACTGCAGGCTGAGACTGTGCAAAGGAACAAAGCTTGCACATGTAGCTAAGTTTAGTACCCAGGGTAACTTAATCATCCATTCTAGCATGTAGACAGGGTATTTATGAACACAGTATGAAACTACTCCGTTCTTAAGGAGTCTGTGTGTGTTCTAGCATGTTGTTTTTAAATGCTCCAGTGCTGGGGCTTTTACCAGTTGATCCTGGAAACTTGTTCAGTTCAAAAATGCAAGCGGAGGAGTAATAGAATATGGAAAAATTATGAAATATAGTGCTGCTTTTGATAAGAAGCATGTCAGGGTTTGAAATGCTGGGAAGTTTAAAATAAGTACTTTTCACCGAACTTTAATGCATTGTGATTAACTACCTTTTGGTAAAATAAAAGTGGCAGAAAAATACTAAATTAATGCTCATACAAGTTGTACAGTGGTAAATATCTTAGTGACAGAATTCTCAGGCGTGAGATTGGATTTTTAATGGGTACACATTGGATTATATTTTCTGTTCACTGAGTTTCTTGGGCCACAAGGTGCTTAAAAGAAAAGGAAAATGGTAGACATAAAATAAGAGGAAAAATACAGGGAGGAATAAGCAGGGAAAACACCACTGCGTTGATGCACTGAAGTATCCGACAATCCACAACAAAGTCGTGGCTGAAACGGTTTGTCATGCATTCGTCGTGTTGGTGCACAGCTCCTGATTGGGTTTTGGATGGGCCTTCATTGTCTTTTGAGAGTTTGTAGTTGTGAATTCCTCTGTCTGTTCCCAGCTTTGCTCAGCTTCACAGTGGTCACTGTGCTTTCATAGCTGGAAGCTCCAGTTCCATTGGGAGGCTTCCACTGCAATGTTGTCATAATCTCACCTTGATGAAGCAACGGGAGTTGCAGTGCTTCTGTGTCCAGAAATAAATCTCTGACAGTTGCAATCTTGGATGGGAGATTGTTTGACACTCCAGCCAGGGTCAAATCACCACAGACATATATATAGGTGAGGCTGTCACTTGTGGGAACTCGGGTGCACATGCCCTCCATAGCTTGGCTCTGCATGTTTCCATGTGGATCATGGGAATGGTGAACTCATTAAAATCTTTGAAACTGCTGATACTGATGATTTGAAGATAGGATATTTGAAAGAGGAGAATTGTCACACATCCAGTAAAGTTCTTGCTGGAGTCACAACGGCTGGGGTAGCTGTGAGGAGGTTACAGCTGGTGCAGTGTATCATCTCACTGTTTGTTTATTTTCTCTTTGGGAGACCTCATGTAGCTTTCCCACAGAAACAGCTCTGCTCTAAGCTAATGTGATGTATAACAAACAAACAGAAAGTCTGCATATTCTTATCTTTGTTTTGATATACATAAAGAGAGAAGGCTTTCCAATGTTATGGAAGACTTACTTTGCCAAGGAGCTGGTGACTGCTTGGTAGGCGGCAAAGAAGTCTTAAGGAGAAAAATGATTGTGGGGTTTCAGTGTTTAGATTGAAAACATTAAAAAAATTCAAAGAAGAATGCAAATGGGTGTAAAAGTCTCTCGAAGTTCATTAAAATTTACTGTGTTTTAAAGGTTGGGTTTTTTTCCCTAGATTTGCATAAGTCAAAACACAGCGTTGCACAATTGAGCTAAAGTTAGCCATCGGCAGTTGTAATTTTATACTCATGTGAGCAAGTGACCTACGCTGCAAGAGTGTAGGCTCAGTAGTGTAGCCAGCAAAAACATCTCAATGTCCACAAAACAGCTTAAGTGGATTATTTATTTGTAAAACCGATCAAAGTAGGCCAGGTACAAAAGGGAAGCTTTTAAAAATAAGCTTTCTAAGGATATTATCATAATAGAAATCTCTCCATTTCAGGGGGAGGGGTGTTGTGGGGTTTTTTGTTTGACCTTTTTTTTTTTTTTTTAAACTAGTATTTAAAACTGAGGTCCTGGTAGCTATTGCAACTATTAAACACCGGTTTAGCTCTTAAGTTTTATCCTGTAGTCTCTAGGCTGCTGAGAATCAAAGGTGTCCTGCCAGGGCGTCTCATGTAAGATGAGAAGTTTGGGATAGGGAAGCAAATTGTCTCTACCAGTCTGGCTTCACTGAATAGTGTCATTTGCAGAGTGCTTGTGTTTTGTTAATTCTGTTAGGTGGACAGAGATTGTGAAGTCAGGTTCCTGGTTTTGACTCCTCAGGGGTTCGTGCATGTACCTGCTGCAGTAGATGAGGTTTCTTGGGAGAGTGTCATCCAAGTGCTGTAGACTGTTTATGGAAGGCTAGTTCCTGGTTTTCCTACATTCCAGCTGCTTTCAGACATTTTGAGCTGTTGGATATTCATCTTGAGTAACTCTAGTTCCAGGAAAACTAAAGATCACAATGCTTCTCAGAAGGGAGCGTACAGATTAAAATGTACAAACACATCTGAGGAACACCCTGAAAGTGTAGGCTATTAAAGCCAAGCAGATTCAATGAAGCCAAGGTCCTGTCTGCAAAGACATGTCTGTTTAATGGTGCAAACCATTGTCTGCTTGTCTTTCTCCCAGAGTCCTGCATTCTCAGTAGGGACGTGGCTGGTGCCGAGTGTCAGCGTACCAGTAATTCAGCAGAAGCAGTATCTGTTCCTACCAGTTTGATCAATAAGCAATTGTGTGTTTCTCGTTTTGTTCTCTGGAAAAGGGGCTTTCTCATAGAAAATTCCCAGTGCTTTCTGGCTCACTTTACATAACTGTTGTAGAACACTCCAGCTGGGCTACCAGAACAATTTTAGTAATGTGGCGTTTGATTACTTGCATCTTCTGCAGTGGGTAGATCACAGAATCACAGAATCATAGTGTTGGAAGGGACCTCGAGAGATCATCGGGTCCAACCCCCCTGCCAAAGCAGCTCCCTAGCTCATATTGCACAGACAGGCATCCAGATGGGTCTTGAATATCTCCAGAGAAGGAGACTCCACCACCTCCCTGGGCAGCCTGTCCCAGGGCTCTGTCACCCTCACTGGGAAAAAGTTCTTCCGCATGTTGGTGCGGAACTTCCTGTGCTCCAACTTGCAGCCATTGCCCCTTGTCCTGTCTCCACAGACCACTGAAAAGGGGCTGGCCATTTCCCCCTGCATCCCATACTTAAGATATTTATAAACGTTCATTAGGTCCCCCCTCAGTCTTCTTTTCTCCAGGCTGAACAGCCCCAGCTCACTCAGCCTTTCCTCATAGGGGAGATGCTCCTGGCCCCCAATCATCTTTGTAGCCCTTCTCTGGACTCTCTCCAGGAGATCTCTGTCTTTTTTATACCATGGAGCCCAGAACTGGACACAATACTCCAGGTGGGGCCTGACCAGGGCAGAGTAGAGGGGGAGGATCACCTCCTTTGACCTGCTGGCCACACTCCTCCTGATGCAGCCCAGGATTCTATTGGCTCTCGTAGCCACCGAGGCACATGGCTGGCTCATGGCCAACCTGTCATCAACCAGGACCCCCAGGTCCTTCTCCACTAAGCTCTTTTCCAGCAGGTCATCCCCCAGCCTGTACTGATACAAGTGTATCCTTCCCAAAGGAATACCATTCTTCATGCAGTTACCAACATGCCTTCTGGTTGTTACGCATTTGCCTTTTAAGTCATGGAAGGTGGGATGACCAAACCATTCACTGTGTTGGGTTGGAAGGGACCTTAAAGTTCATTTGGTCCCAGCACCCTGCCACAGGCAGGGAATAGTTTGGATAATAACTTATTGATGGTGCTTTAGAATGTGGCAAGCATGGTGTTATAAAGGTGGGGTAAAAATGACCAAAACAAAATGCCTAAATTAAGTAACCCATGTAAGAGGTGTTCAGAGTTATCAGTAGACAAAATACTATTTGTGAAGATTCTCAGTGTCAGGGAATCTTATAAATGTACCAAACCCCATTGATTTCACTGGAACGTGAGGTAAAACATTACTTTTCTGAATAGGAACGATCTTTCCTAGGAATATATTAATTTGACTTGCTTCCTATTGCCCAAATTTTTCCAGACCTGTCTAACAAAGGTTTCTTATTTTTAACAACAAGCCCGGAATCTGATGGTGATGATAGAGAAGATAGATAGGTGACAAGTTAATGTTTTTCATGTGTTTGCATTTGTGGGACAACAAAGAGCTTTTGTCAATCTGGGAACTAACTGAACTAAGCTGAATCTCAAAGGCAAAGAGACAACACACTTGTCTCCCTGCATTTGACAATTTTACAAATGTTTTTATGCTGTTTAACTTGTGATCTGAGGATAGCAGTATCCTGGAAAAATTGCTAGTTGGAAAAGGAAGTGTTGCCAATTGGAACTTGGTGTTTCCAATTGGAACTAGGTCTTTTAGCTCAAGTTTGGAAGAGGCCATAGGAAAAGGGTTTCTCTTTGACTAGGATGTGTTAGTTATGTGCTTGTATTTCCTCGGGAAAGAACATTAGATCTTAACATCAGCTTCACTAAGGTACTTACTTCTCTGCAGGTAGTGAAAGCAGCAAAGATTTGAATGGTTCCACTTTGCCAAAAAGTAGGACTTGTGTGAGTGGAGCTTTCTGCTTTTGCCAGTCAGGAGGAGAAATGCTGTGACTTGAATCATTTGAATGCATTGTGGACATGTGAGATGTGTTCACACTTTAAGGGAAAGAAAAATGAAAAAGAAAAAAAAAAAACAAACCAACCAGCCCCCTGGCATTTAACATGGGTCATAAACAGATGTGCTGACCTTGAGAGTAGGGAGGACATCACTTAAACTGAGGTGTCTTTCATTCACAGAAGGCTGATGCATTTTTCTACTTGAAAAATCAACTGTGTCCCTTCATTACAGGGAGAAGAATAGAGTGGAGGTTATAGTCTCTGATTTGAGATCGGATGCCTTTCTGAAATACTGTCCTGGTTCAGTCATGGTCTAGATGCGGGAGTTGTAGCATGAGGTTTTTGAGCTTTGGTATGGGAGGTCAGTCTGTGATTCTAACTGTCCCTCATCACCCTTACCTCTGCAAAAATGTCATGAAACATAAGTATAAAATCATATTCAGTTGAATATAGTGACTTTTTGTGTCCTGTTTTATTTAAAAAGCAGTTGATCTGTCACTGTTGAGAGTTATGAAGACCTGGAAACTGGAGAGGGATAGTTGAGTTTTACAAACAGAAATGTTGGGATTTTAATTTAAATATTCCATTGTTTCATTCACAGTTTGCACAGTGGGAATAAAGCATCTCGTACATTATTACAGAAAAGTATTAATACAAGCTCAGAATATGTTGATAGATGGTTTGTTAATGAAACTGGTGAGACTTTTGTGCTGTAATAAAAATGTCTAAATTCAATATATTCTTTTCAGAACTTCTGCCAGAATAATATTCTCTTTTTCTGCTATCATAGTAAATTGCTTAAATAGAAGACACATGTATATTAGCATTCCAGCTTGAGCTAGGGGCTAACATTGTGGCAGTATTTTTGTGGAGATAAAGTAATCTTATTGAAATTTGCTGTACAAATATTCTTCATTGAAATCAAAAGCTGCAAGTTCTGACATCCTTGGCCAAGCTGACATCAGCAAAGAATTTGATTAATCTTCTTTTTTTTGTTTTGCTAGAATAACCCCTACACCCCTAGGAGAGGGAAAAAGCACAGTCACAATTGGTCTTGTTCAGGCGCTTACTGCACACCTTAATGTTAATTCTTTTGCTTGTCTGAGACAACCTTCCCAAGGACCTACTTTTGGAGTTAAAGGTATGTAATATTTGCAGACTCTATGACCTCTTTCAGATTAAAAGAAAAGCACGCTTTTTTTCTTTCTTTCTTTCCTTTCTTTTTTTAAAAAAAACAACAGAACAAACCATCCTTAGTTACTTCACTAACTCAGTGGATTGTCTACATGGTAGCATATTGGATTTTTTGATAAATTATAACTAATAGATAAAGGTAAGACTCATATCTATGCTCATGTACTTTAAGTGTATTGATAATGCAGACAAAGCCCAAACACAATGAAGAGCTCGGGGGTGAGTTAGCCAGGAACTTTGTGCAAATACATACTCTTCCGGCCACTCATTTGCTTGGAGACTGTAAAGGTGTCTCTACAGGTTACTGTTTAATTCTTCCTTGGGAAGGTGTTCTAAATCCACCCATATCAACGTGCAATATCCAAGCTAAGGTAGTTGCAATTATGCGTGTAGTTTGGCTGTGGCTGTGTCGTGCAAAAAAGAGGTCACAGAACATTAGGAGTTTACACCCGAATCAAGGGTTGCTGCCTTTTTGCCTAGAAACCCTTTTTAAGAGTGTGAGGGCCAGGTGAGAGCCAGCCAGAGTTCAAGCCTTTCTTCAATGCCAATAGGAAGTAATGCAATCTTTTTTTTACCATTTCTCAGCTGAGGTTGGTGCCTAACTGGGCAAGCACTCCCCATCTGCTCTACTTTGCTTTGCTGAAGTTTAAGTTAACAAGTTTGATTTCAGCTGGAAGGCTCCTGGTGCTTGGTGCTTCTCAGCCAAGACTGGTGCATGTGAGTGCTTTAATCCCTCCACTCAACTTGTGCGAAGGCAACAGCAAACTCCTTTGCCTGTACCCTGGGAGGCAGTGGGGAAGGAGCGCTCAGGCGAGGGTGTGAAGGTTTCGTTCAGAAGCGGTGCTTGCTCGTGACTGCTTTCTTTCCATCCGACAGCTGCATGTGCATGACTATGTCCTAAATATGGGCAGGAGCAGGGGGTGACCCTTATCTAGCCAAAGTCTGGGCCAGCCATTATGTTTCCTTTAAGTTCAAGAATTATCATTTTACTGCCTGCTGAAAAAAGCCAGCAAGGTTTAAGGAAGTCTTGTTCATTTGGGTGCATTATTGATCCCCTAATAGAAATTAAAATTTAGCAGTACTCTGAGTTTCACTTCATGTGTTTAAGGGTGGTGGTGTGTTGGGTTGGTTTTTTTTTTCAAAACTGATGTGTGTCTGATGTGACCATATGCTTCCCTGTGCAGGTGGAGCAGCCGGTGGTGGATATGCTCAAGTGATTCCTATGGAGGAGGTGAGGCAGCAAGTCCCTGTCCCTTTGGGAGGAGTGAGCAGGCCAAAGAGGCTGCTCCAGTGCTTGGTCGGTGGCAAGGGTCTTCCTGGAGAGATGGGGTGGTCCTTGCCACTTCAACGTGGTTCTTGCCACCTCCACCTGCCCGCTGTGTGGCATGGAGGGACTGTGGAGTAGGGTTGCAGAAATATTGGACAGTTACTGCACATTGTGTTGGTTTCCAGAGTGTAAAATGCAAGCAGATTCTCTGGGCACGTAAAGGTAGTATGCCTAAGCTTCTGCATATACTCTAAGTGCTTCTTTGGAAATGCATGATGGTTTTACTCCAGGCTCAGCAAAACCATTCCATGGCCCAGACTGGTGAAGTGTCAAGAAGACCCCTGATGCAGTGCTTAGTTACAGTTTGGATCCCTTAGTGCATGTGAGTGTGAGCACAGTTGAGGGCTTAGAATCTTTTTGACTGGAAAAGACTACTAAGATCCAGCTGTCAGTCCACTACCACCATGTAAACTAACCACGTCCTAAGTGCCATGTCTACATGGTTTTTGAACACCTCCAGGGATGGTGACTCCACCACCTCTTTGGGAAGCTTGTTCCAATGCCTCATCACTCTTGCAGAGCAGAAATTTTTCCTAATATCCAATATGATCCTCCCCTGATGCAACTTGAGACCATTTTATCTTGTCCTATTGGTAGTTACTTTGGAGAAAAGACTAACCCCCACCTGGCTAGGACATCCTTTCAGGTAGTTTTAGGGAGTGATAAAGTCTCCCCTCAACCTCCTTTTCCCCAGACTAAATGATCCCAGTTCTTTCAGCCACTTCTCATTAAGACTTGTGCTCCAAACTCTTCATCAGCTTCGTTGCCCTTCTCTGAACCAACTCCAGCACCTCCGTGTCCTTGTAATGAGGGACCTAAAACCGAACACAGCACTCAAGCTGCAGCCTCACCAGAGTCGAGCACAGGGGGACAATCCCTTCCCTGGTCCTGCTGGCTGCACTATTCCTGACACAAGCCAGGATGCTGTTGGCTTTCTTGGCCACCTGGGCACACTGCTGGCTTATGTTCAGCCGGCTGTCGACCAACACCCCCAGGTCCGTCTCTGCCAGGCAGCTTTCCAGCCACTCTGCCCCCAATCTGTAGGGTTGTATGGGGTTGTTGTGATCCAAGTGCAGGACCCAGCACTTGGCTTTGTCAAACCTCATATGGCTTGTGTCAGTTGCTGTCAGTCCCCCTCTGCCATCAGTGCTGCAGTGCAATTAAAACTGACCTCCTGCCTCCTCCGGTCAGATGTATAGAAACACAAATCCTCATCTAATCTAAAGTGCTGATTTCAGATACTGCCACAAAACTTTGTCGGACAAACTGTATCAGCAAAGTTCATGCCTGATCAGGTACAGGCTGTGCTCCCTTGCCTAGCAGAGAGCTGGCATGCATCCCCACCGCCAGCATGCACGGCGCGCTCTGGCAGATTCAGCAGAAACTTGCACCTCTGGTCCAGGTCAATTAGTAAATACTGACAGTAAACTGATTTAGTATTAATGGTCTGGAACCATAGCTTTTGGCTTTTCGTTCTTGGATCATTTAGCAAAGAATAAAGACATTTTTGGCTTTGTTTGGCTAAACTAAGGGTAATTTACCATGGACTCAGGGGCAAGCCTTTCATATAGCTTGGTGTATTTTCAGCCTGATAATAATTCATCTCTTCTGATAGGTGACTAATAAGAGCTGTAACATCAAGGAGATAGCAATGGTTCTTGCTGCTAATCTGTCCTTTAGAAAATTGAATTAAATGGTTTCTTCTAAAAAGATTGTATTGTTTTTACCTTCTAGTTCAATCTTCATTTGACTGGAGACATTCATGCTATAACTGCTGCAAATAATTTGCTGGCTGCGGCTATTGATGCTAGGATCTTGCATGAGAACACTCAGTCTGATAAGGTGAGGATTATTTTCTGATACAGGCATGACATTTTTCTTCACAATTTTTCAATAAACTGCATTTCAAAGCAAAATAAGCTGATTATCTTTTTATATTTTCATGGTGTGAAATTATTGCTGCAGCCATTCTGTGTTCTTCAGGGAAATTTTGCTTATAGAATGTATTCTTCTAGCAAATAGCTATCATAAGGTAGTCTTTAGGGTAAAGATCTTGCACCCAGAACACTGCTAAATATTTCAAACTCTACTAGATAGTCTGATAAAAGATTGTTTTTAGATATATATATAAACTTAGTCTTTTTAATAATGTTATACTCCTTTTAATGTTGAAAATTATGCTTATGATTAGGGTTGATGTCTATAAAAAGAAGGGGTTGTGGGGGAAAATAAACTAGAGCCTCTTCCCTCTGCTAAATCTGTTGTGATCTTAACACAAATGCTAACTTGAGCCTTTAAAGGGTAGGGAGAAAGTAAAGGAAGGAGCCTCTTTTTTTGTTTGTTTGTTTTTGTTACAGTGTTAAAACTGAGCAGGGGTATTATATCTCCTTTATTTCATACAGCACAAATGTACTTTTAGGCCAGTTTGCAACTTTCCCGGTTACAAAAATAATACAAATTCTTTTAGGCAACCATAGAAACACAGTAATATTGGTAATTGGACTTAAACTGTTAAATCATAGGTGTTGCTCAAAAGCTTATCGCCTTCTCAGAATTGTTTTTTTAAATTGCTAACTGGAACTTCACAACTGATGTGGTTGGAAAATTTTTACTGAAATTACTCTGAACAAAAGAAAAAAAAAAGAGCTTTTCATTTAACTTATACTGGTTGTAAGCTTTTTTCATTACCTTCTCGTGTTTATTTTCTAGGCTTTGTATAATAGACTGGTTCCAGTTGTGAATGGTGTGAGAGGATTCTCTGCTATTCAGCTTGCCCGTCTGAGAGTAAGTTGTTAATGTAATCTCTCCTCAATTATGCTGCCTCTTCATAAAATGTACTCTCTTACACAACTTGTTTAAAACTGTTTGATGTATGGGACTGAGTTTGTATAAACCTCAGTCATGAATTTATCAAGCCCAGATTTTTTTCTGAAAGCATCGTCCCTGAAGTAACAGGATCTGGGCCTGATATTATTTTCATAGCTATCATTTTTTGCTCTTCTCCTGAAATAAACCAATAATGTTTTTAAATGCTGTGTCTTTCCTGATGAAATATTAGAGTTTAGACTTTTAAAAATACTTTTCCTATTATGGTAAAGTCCTGTTTGAAAGCTCACATTCTTTGGTTTTGCAATATTTTCTGGGTTTGCAAGTTTACTATAGCATATACTTCTGAGGTTTTATTGATGTCAGCTTGGCAGTGTCTTCTTTCAAGGGGTAGAAGTACATTTGTGTGCAGCATTTATTTATGCATCCTATCTTGCTTCCTGAATGCTTCCAAAAGAGCTTCTAGTTCATGAAAAAATTAAGTATCTGGATTCGAGGCTGCTGTTCTGAAAAATACCTAGAGAGCAACACAGTCCACTGGCGTAGGGGAAGGAGAATCTGAATCCCCTGAAGATGACCCTTAAGGACATCTTCAGTCTTCTGCATCCAGTTCCATGTTTGTTATTGGCTTGAGTCCTGATCAGTGATATTTTTAGAGTCACTGGATGGCAACGGATAGGTGCCAAGTGTGCACTTGGAATTAGGGGGTGGAAGGGTGGTAACACCAGATTCTGTTTAGGAAAAAAATAAATGAATTAGTTTCTCATTACTTTTTAAGCTCTTGTGCTGCTCATTTGAATGCTAGTAAGCTAAAATGCCTGGTTGACACTGTGGCAGAACGGATCTCAGACTTTTCCATCAGAGTTTTGGAGTATTTTCATTCTGTCCTTGCCTACACTGTATGTAGAGTAACAGATAAGGGAGGAGGGGAGTGTTTCGGTTATTCATGACATACCAACTATCTCTGCAGTTGAAATGGCTTCTCTCTTTTCACATGAGCTATAACTCAGTAGGAAAAAAAGTCTGGTTTTATAACATTTGATATTTTGAAAATAATCGAATTATTTTGCTGTGAATTATTTGTTAAGATTCCTTAAAACTAAAAGAGAAATAAAATATAAAGAAATATCTTAATTGGGTGGGGCTACTTTTTTTTTTCCAAGAGGATTATTAGGATTGAAATCCCTCCCTTCCCTGCGTGATTTGGACCTGTAATTACAGAAGGTCCCATGTGTGCTTTTTTTCTTTTTTCTTTTTAAACTCCTTGTCTGATGTCATGAGCTACCTTTTTTATCCCCCTGCTCCTCAACCTTTTTCCTTTTTTGCCAGTAATCATTAGCCTAAGACCTTCTTACCCTACCTCTTCTCTTTAACTGCTTCTATCCCACTGTTTTCTTTGTCTCCTTCTCTGTCAGCTCTGTGTCATACTTCCTCCCATCTGGATCCAGAGCGGTCAGCTTTTTTCTTGCTGCTTAGATCCAGTACAGATGTTGTTGAGACCCCAGGAGGAACATGCTGCTTCCTTTGCTGTCCCAGTGCCCAGCCCTCTTTGCAGCAGTTTATAGTTACTAAAAAAAAGCAAAAAAATACTGAAAATTCTGCTGTCGACCCTCTGTAGTACAATGCTCTGGAAAAATGTTTCTGGGCAAAAGACTGATTGATACCCCAAGCAGGAGGGATGAGCACTGAACTCGTGCTAGTGGGATATTGCTCCTTTCTCAATCTACCTAGTTTCATAGAATTTTAAAAAACTGTCTAATTAATGTTAGAAAAAATTTAATACAGGACCCACAGTTCAACGCATAGGCCTTGCTTCATTAACCTGGGATGAAAACTCTTAGGGTACCAATTGTCAAAACCTGCCCTTCTCAGCACAGTGGGAAATGCCCCAGTGCCTGCATCTGGATTTGAAAGCATCTGTCTGTCTGACACACCAATCTTCAAAAGGGAGTGTTGCAAAAACAGTTTTAATGCCCTGAAAAGGATGTCCCCGGGTCTCTAGAAATAGCTGTTGGTTTAAATAGGGAAGTAACTGTGGTAGGTCATTGAAATAGAGTATTTTTAGACTTCTAGAGTTGCTTTATTTTTAGCCCTGAAGTGTAAAGATGTTGGTTAATTCATTGACAAATGCTTTCTAATGCCAGAGAAAGTTATGATTTTTTTTTCTTTCTTTTTAAGGCTACAGTTCTTAAACACTGTTTTCTGATCCGTCTTTCACAAAAAAAATGTTTGGTGTTGCTGAAATAGTCAATCTGTAAAAGCCAACAGGTATTGGCTCACTTATAATAACTGACTGACTTTATGGATGATGAACTCTTAAAGCAGAATTTTTTATGTCATTCAAAGATGATTTTACGTAAGACAATGCATCTGTCTTTCAAAGATTTCCACAAACTAGAGCAAGCAATTATCTTTTTATTAGTAACTGATAATGTTGAATTTTCTTTGGTTTACCTTATGAGTTTTTTCTGTGTAAGAAAGAGATTGTTACTTAATGGCCTATGAGTACTTGTTTTTTCTTTCATTTCTCCACCTGCATTTTCCCCTTCATTTTGTACAGAGGCTGGGAATAAACAAGACTGATCCTGGGACTTTGACAGAAGAGGAGATCAGCAAATTTGTGCGCCTTGATATTGATCCATCAACCATAACATGGCAAAGAGGTGTGTAGACTGAAAGACTCACTTCAGCTTGTATTTGATCATAACTTATTTCCTAATTTGCTTAGTTTTACCTGAATCAGAGCTGTTTCTGCTCTCTAACACTAAGACCAACTCATTTGCAAGTGGGAAGTGTGTGTGCATAACAAATTTGGGTGCAGTATATTTCTCTAAACTTGGTCAAATATCTGCAGTAACTTAAGATACTTTGCTAGTATTGGGAAAGATAGGTTACTCTGACAGTTTGAGTGCATCCCATGTGTCTCACATTATATAATACATCTTAAAACATACGAACGTGGCTTTTCTGTGCATTTTACAAACCTTATCCATTCTTTTCTTAACTGTGTCTATTATGGTTTTATATTATTTGTACTTTACTTAATTTTGGTCCCTTATCCTGTCCAGTTTAGCACTCTAGGTATATCAGAGATTGAACAAGTCTCAGGGACTGTGTTCTTCCTGTTATTGAAGTGTCTTGAGTTTTTTGCTTTGTTAGGAAGAAGAGGTAAAAGATGTGGTATGGCTTCAAATATGTATGCCAATATTGGGGTTTAACCCCAGCTGGCAACTGAGCCCCATGCAGCCACTCGCTCACTCTCCCCTTGTAGAATTGGGTAGGGAATCAGAATACTAAAAGTGAGAAAACTCACGGGCTGAGATAAAGACAGTTTCATAGGTAAAACAAAAGCTGGCCATGAAAGCAAAGCAAAACAAAACAAGGAATTCACTCCCCAGTGCCCATGGGCAGGCAGGTGTTCAGCCATCCCCAGGAAAGCAGCACTCCAGAGTGCATAGCAGTGACTTGGGAAGACAAATGCCATCACTCCAAACGACTTACCCCCTTCCTTCTTCTTCCCCAGTTTTATATGCTGAGCATGACATCATATGGTATGGGACATCCCTCTGATCAGCTGGGGTCAGCTGTCCTGCCTCTGACCCCTCCCAGCTTCTTGTGCACCCCCAGCCTACTCATTGGTGGGGTGGGGTGAGAAGCAGAAAAGACCTTGGCTTTGTGAAAGCACTGCTCAGCAGTAACAAAAACATCCCTACATTATCAATGCTGTTTCCAGCACATACCCAAAACACAGCCCCGTGCTAGCTCCTTTGAAGAAAATTGTCCCAGCCAAAACCTGCACAGCGGAGCAAACAGCTCTCCCACACCCGTAGCAACTGCCCCTTGCATTTTCCAGTTTTAGTGCAGGATTTAATTTCATTGTTTACCTCAACTTCTGTACCTCTCTTTTTCTTTTTTAAGCAAGTGAACTTTGCATGAAGTTTTGAGCTAAATTCCATTGGATTTTATTTTCTTCCTAAGTTCTCAAACACCAAAGTTGTTAGTTCAGAGTCATTGTTAAATGCAATGTGTTGTGATGATCAGAGATAAAAGGTGAAAATTCTTGGCCATGCTTTACTGTGCCCTTTGTGTGCACGTTATCTCTTGGGATATTTTTCTCAAAGTAATACTGAGAGATGTGGCAAAAGATGGTTTTTATTAGTCACACAGTGTGTCTGGAGGCGACCCGTATTACAGTGAAGGAAGAATATAAATATTTAGTGTAATATGACTCATCGTTTTTATCAGCACGGTTTGGGAGGGGGCAGCATTACTCAACAGCTGTTAACCTCGAGGTATTTAGTTCATCTCAAACAATGTTAATGAAAATTCTATTCCACACAACTCTATATGATGTTCATATCTTAAAAACCTTCAGGAAAAAAAAAAGGTCTTCATGTTTTAGATAACTTGGAAAATGTTTTATTTGGGTCTGTTTCTGCAGCCTGTGTGTCTGTGAAGCTTGTTACGTACCAGGAGTTTGTAAGGCAGAAAGGACAGATATCAGACTATGTGAAAATTAATTTTTGAAAGTGTCACAAACTTGAATTTCATTCTCACCTTATACTAATGTGAAAAGGTAGAACATACCGAAAAGAAGGAAAGCTTCCCCTTCCTTACTCTTTTCTTGGTATCTGGAATCTATTTATATCTCTAGAGGATAAGTAACTACTTTAAACCTAACACTTTGTTGAGCCTAAATTTTCCAGAAACATTTACTCAGGGTATGGAAGAGGGAGAATTTGGGAAGGAGAAATTGCTTTTGTGGCAGAATTAATAATTTCTTATTGTGCTACTTAGAAGTGCAGCTATTGAAATTTTCCTGGAGAATGAATTTTGACAATGATGAGAAAGCCAGTGTATCCCAGTGACCAGAAGGAATTTCAGGGGTAGTTGTGATTTCATGGTAAGGCTGTTCAGGTTACACAACTTCACTTGGAAGGGCCGGACAAAAAGCAGCCCACTCTCTGTCCAGGCTGGTGGGAAGGCCAGTTCCTGCTCTCAGCAGTGCCTGGCAATGCAGCACAAACATTTACATTTGCTTAAGGCTGCCTGTGATACTGAGCTTCCTAGGAGGAGAAAGGGGTAAGTTTGTGGTTGTGATCTGCTTGCTCTA
Organism: Gallinula chloropus; assembly: GCF_964237585.1. Taxonomy (NCBI): domain Eukaryota; kingdom Metazoa; phylum Chordata; class Aves; order Gruiformes; family Rallidae; genus Gallinula; species Gallinula chloropus. The sequence goes on along the minus strand of NC_140087.1, from coordinate 31,314,655 downwards.
GGGCTTCACAGTGGCATATGGTACCACAGCTTGGTATGAGGCTACTGCTTCCGTGTACCAGGCTCTGTTCTGCAACGTCTGCCAGAACTGTAGTGTTTTAGAGTATGACTGTGTATAAATGGAAACCAAAATGAATTAACCAAATCTGTGTTGCCTCATCCCTTAAATGGAATTCCTGAACAATTTAGGGAAGAAGGCATGTATGGTATTTACAACAGCCCCATGAGAAATGCCCAAGAAGGGGAAAAAAAAGCCTTGCTTTTTTCCTAGCTTGCTCGCAATCCCAAATTGGGATTCCTTAGGATTGAGTTTGAAAGTCCCCCTTGTTCTTGGGTAATTATGTCATCCTTAAATTTGTTAATTTCCAAAAGCATCAGGAAAAGTGGAGGAGGTGATTTCACTGACCTTCAGTACAGATAGCTTCTCCAGTGGTTCCTTGATTCTCTACTTGTAAATGAACCGGGCTCCAGTCTACATCTACCAGATTGACCTGATTGCCAAACCACAGACTGAATGGATCAAGAGTACCTTCCACCCTGTCTTTTAGAGTTGGTGCAAATTAAAACATTTGTAGGGCTAAAGAGCCTGTGAGAAGGAGGGAGCCTCTTTTTGCATGCTGTAGGGATTTCCATTCCTGAGAAGGAGAGGCCTTGGACTTCGGTCTCATTTTCTAACAAGCAGAAACATCCTCATAGTATTTCTTCCTGTGAAACATCCTTCTCAGTTCTCAGCAGATGAGAGACCTCTTGAATTACTCTCAGTCCTTCTTTTTGGTTCCTACAAAGGCACATTTGAAGTTGAGTGTTGTCAGTGCAGAATTGGAAAACTTGGCTTGTGATGATTGTTAGTGAAGTTAGCAATCCCGCAGGGTGGTTTGGACATGCCCTTGCAATACCAAAAGCGTTTCCAGGTTAGAAATACAATTGTCTGAAATTGAAGTTGTGTTAAATAGCAGATGGTCGATCTTGGCAGTTGAAAAAACCATTCCTTTGAATGCTGTGCTGCTGAATGTGGAGTTAGTTACTGTGATGTGCAAGAAAGTGACTTGTCTGAAAGAACTGATCTGACAGTATAATCATCCTGTAAAAGGAAAACAGACCAAGTTTAACCCACATCATGTAGTCTTAAAAATCAGTTCTTAACAAGTCAGTGGTGAAGCAAATGATTTGGAGTAGGCCTGAGGTGCACTGTAGGTCCTTGCTAACATGTTTTGCTTTTGCTGTTCCGTTCTTTCAGTGGTGGATACAAACGACAGATTCCTGCGCAAAATAACAGTTGGGCAGGCAAATACCGAGAAAGGCTTTGTCCGTCAGGTATGTAAAGGCAGTTAATACATCTCAGTCTGAACAGACTTTGCTTTAAAGGCTGAGAGATGTGTCTGCAGTTCTTTCAGTGTACTACTTTGAATCACAATGCTAACATCTGTTGCTGCTGTATAGTATTTTTGCAGCGGAACTGGTTGTGTTCCTGAGTAAGTGACTCTGAAGTTTCAGAAACAGAAACCAGCACATATTGCACAGTGTGTTGAAAGCACTTGAAAAAATGGCATGTGTTAGGGGTTGAACACTGTCGTCCTGTTAGTGTAAACTGTGCCCTTATGCCCTCATAATGATAAATTGTATGATTTTTCTTACTTTTTTTAAGTCCCTCTAACTATTTATATAGTATTTATGTAATTTAAATTCCATGAGACTGCTGAAAGTTTATTAAAGAACTTACTGCTGAATTGAAAGCCAGACTTTTCCAACACTACCTGAACAGGTGTTCCTGGTGTCATTTGGGTAAATGTGTTTCTGAAATAATGCAGTGTGAACCAGCAGTGGTAGGTGGAACAAACTCATTGGGATGACATTGATGTTGCCTCTAATTCGATGAAGATACTGTAAACTAACATTCTGGATCATGATGTTTGCGTGGTTCTAACTCTCTTAAGGTGAATAGCTATTGTGGTAGAGACAAGCCTAATTCATTTTGGAAATCCTATCTTTAATTTTTCTTTATCATTTCAGACCTCTTATAGGCTTTGTGCCTAAGTAAATAAACCAAAAAGTAGTGTGCTCGTGGTTTTGCTCAATTCAGCTGGTAAACTGGTCACATTGGAGAGAAGAACTAAAGAGAGAAATCACAGATTGGTTTGGGTCAGAAGGGACGTTAAAGATCTCATTCCAACCCCTATGTCATGGGCAGGGACACCCTTCTGCTAGGAATGCTCACTTGTTTTGCTTTTGAACACATAGGGTAGAGAATTTTCTGACTATAACTTACAGAAAATTCAGTATTAGCTAATACTCATCTCTGATAATGGACTGGGACTACAAAATATTATACTTGGTGTAAGTTCCTTCAACACTTGAGACATTTTCCTATGTTTAGATGTGTTTTCATGACTCAGTGTGATTATTAGCTTTGAGCCAGGTTCTGCCAGCCTTATTACACAGCATTTTACCACTGTATTTATGCTGTTAAATTAAACGTGGGTTGTTTTATTATAGACTACTAGTTGACATGTGGCTGTCAAATGTTGCTTCTCTACTGTTTTGGCTAAGACGGCCTTGACGCTTTCAATTTTGATACATTGGACTGTTGCACATCCATTCATATTTTACCATGGGCTCAGGGCTAACAGGAAAACTCATTTCAAAGCCTAGCCGGAGATCCAGAGAAAACAGGACTTCACAGTTAACAGATGCATTTTATAAATATTTGGAGTGATGTTCTAGCACTCCTACAATCAATGCCACCTGTGGAAAATGGCAGAGCACAGCGGGCACAAAAGCCTGCATTTTAATGAACAGGGATGCTGTGGTTTCAAGAGAGTATTACATGACTGATGCCCTTGATCCTGCAATTGAATCCATGTGGGTGGATCCTTTCATCAATAAAGAACTGACTTTACAGCTAACGCTTCTGTCAGCACTTCATAGGTGTATAAAGGTTATTAGAGTTAAAATAGCACCTGCTACCACAGTCTTTTTCGCCTGTTTTTTCAATTAAATATTATGTCACTCTTTGGGCATCCATCTGGGATCGTTTTTCCTGTCCTTTGGGGTTTATATAGTAACAATGGTAATAACGCAGGGAGGGTTTTTTGTTTGGGTATTTTTTGGTCTCCTTATAAACATTCTGATAAAGGTAGATACTAATCCAGCATACGGGCAGCCCATAGAATTTCACAGGCTTATTTTCCGTCTTAGATATGCCGCAGTGACTTACTGGAGACATTCTGAACTTCAGAAAAGATAATAGCAACCACGTTATCGCAACACTGACAGTGCTCAGTGTGTACATATCTCTTCCTTTCTGTGCCCAGAAGCACAGAGAAGTGCTGGAGCATCTTCAGTAGTTTAGACCGGTGCGCAGGTACTTGGAGGTCAGCCCAAAGAGGGCTGCTCTGGGCCGTAGCTCTCCAAGCAGAATCTAAAAGCAGGAACACAGGTTTAAAAAGAGCAGAAGCTGTTCAAAGCATCAGGCAAACGGATAGGAGTGGTAAGGTAAATGCTGAACAATTTTCTATGTAGATGCTTCCTAAAGAGGCAAAGCCCTCGATTTGAGCAGATTCCTCCAGCACTACTCAGTATGGGATATATCTGGTAGAGGTCTGATGTTGAAACAGTCCTGGGGGCTTTTTTTACATAGCACTAGGATGTCAATTACTACGTTTTTGCATAGATTTTAATTGCTTGAGATGGAGAGATTACTAAAGAAGCTGTAGTTCTTGTTCAACCCCATCATTGCATTCCTATCACGTAACACATAGTAACTTGGTCTTTCTTCTTTATTTACATTCTGACAGTATGTGGCCTGGGCTTTACTACTGCTAAATTAGTATAAATACTGCTGATAGATACTGCACGCTCTTAAAGAAAACTAAGGATCGCAGCTTATCTTGTGCTGAAATACTGCACAATACAGCTGTATATCTACAAGAGCAACAGAATTGATGGCCACATACAGTTCTTGGGGTGTTTTTTAACTTACATGTTTGTTCATTTAAAAAAAGAAAAAAAGGAGGGTGAAGATATATTTTACGTTATTGTAGGTCAAGCACAAGACCTCGCAGCATTTTGAATTTATGTAGAAAAAGAATGATCAAATGTAACAAGAATGTTTTTGAAGCCAGAATAAAATAAAATTAAAAAAAAAAACAACCAACCAAAAAAACAACTTTTGGACAGCATTACAGGAAAAAAACCCAAACAACCCCACAATGCTGTGCTCATGCCAGTAAAGCTCAAAATACATCTGGTGATTTTTTTTTTTAATTTTTTTTTTCCGCAGAAGAAAATTCTTGGTTCTTCAGGGAGTTCTGCTAAGGGTAATACGAGCCAAGGGGCTAAGCACTCTGCAAGACTGGTCCTCAAGTAAATGAAGTGTAATGCAGAACATTAACAAGGGAATATAAACAAAGTGGTCGAAGTTATTGAAGTCTGAGTAATCTCAAAAGCTGGGGGTTACAGTTTAGAACTTGCTTGAATTCTAGAGTGAAATCTGTCTTTCCTGAATCTATTCCTGACAGTTCCCTGTGCATATTTGACCTGACTTTGATTTGGTTCATGATTCTCATCTATTTTACAGGCTCAGTTTGATATTGCTGTTGCAAGTGAAATTATGGCCATCCTGGCACTTACCACCAGCCTGCAGGATATGAAGGAGAGACTGGGGAAAATGGTGGTGGCTAACGACAAGAAAGGAGGACCAGTAACAGCAGAGGATTTGGTACGTTCAGTGCTGTAGACCCGTGAATAACCTCTGATGCCTTTGTTTTGCCTCTTGAAGCATTAAAAAAGGCAGGTGCGTGCCAAGGATTTTGCTTTGAACAGCTCACTCCGATATCGAAGAAAGATCATCTTCTGGGCCAAAACTGGCTTGAAATGAGAACAAGATGCAGAACTTGTTTCTCCAACTCCTTGGTAACATCTGGTTCAGGAAGTCTTTGGTCTCTGTAACCTACTTGGATAGTTTTCTGTACTTAAGCCAAACAAATGTGGTGGTGGAGGGGAGTCAGAGTGTAGGCTCCTACTTGAGAGCACTGGTAATGTTTGCTACTGTACTTGTGAAGTGTGCTCAGATGTTACTATGATAGTTACCACATAAATCAGAAGGGAAACTCATACCACTAAATTAGAATGGAAACAAGCTATTCATAATTCATAGGTTTGTTATTAGTGCTTGGGGGACAGGGTTAACTCTTCACATCATTAAGACTTTTTCTTCCTTGCTTTCATTAGTGTGCTGCTGTTTCCTCATTCTCCACTTCAGCTTTTCAAAGAAGTCAATGTAGTCTTCCTTTATATCAAATTCTAGTCCTTATAGCCAGGCTGTGAGTCGGAAAACAGCGGTGAGAAGCACACATGTCTGTATAGGCAGGTTCTGGTGCAGTCAGAAGCTACCAGTTAACCCTTGCAGTCCAACTGCATGCCAGGAGTAGGCTCACTCTGAATGGCAGTAGTTTACAACAATATTAGATTATCTGAATTCTGAGGCCAAATTAAGTTCATATATTGCAGACTGACAGCACACTCTAAGTACAATAAATATGATAATGCTTTGCTTTTATGCATTTTTTTTTTTTTTGTCATCTAAAACATCCTTATAGCAGCGTCTTGGAGCCGTGCTGACATGCCACCCTGCTGGCAGTGACTGCCTGTATCGCACAGAACGCGTGTGTGTGTTCCTGGTTGTCCCTTTCTGTGCAGACACCCACATAACTTACTGGGGTTTTAGAATGAGCGAAGGAACTGGTATCCTGCCTTATCAGCAAAGACAGTGAATCCACAAGCCAGTTGGATTCCAGTTTAATAAGGGAATGAAAACAAAAACTCTTAACTTGCCTGGGTTTGAGTTTGAAGATACGATAAGTGTACAAAATTTTGTAAATACAGTCACCATTAAAATTCAAAGTGAATCTACTACTTCCAATTATTCAAAAGAGAATGTATTTAATATTCTGGTTGTCGAAGTTTTTAGTTTTCCTTTTCAGTTGCATACTTTTGTATTGGCCAAATGAGTTACCTTATAAAGCATATGCAAAAATTTTGAAATAATTATCAGAATTAAAACTGCATTTGTAATACATGATCTCGATGCTACTTTGGTATAAAAGTACATTCATGTATTAATACTCAGCAAAAATATTAAACCTGTTGTCCACCACTTAATGCTAATCAGCCTGATGAATGAAAGCAGAGGCTTTTCCGAAGGCTGGTTCATCTGTATCTGGTTCAAAATACAGTGTTAGGGCTGAAATTATGAACAGCACACAAACCTTTAAATTTTTCCACAATTTTGTGCTCAGCAAAATGTCTGTTACTAATCCAGTTTTGAACAAACTTAGCATCTCAATCATTTGACAGTGTCACTTGTACTGAATATACGTTTCTATTTCTTCTTTAAAGCCATGTAGAAGCCACAATAGAAGAACTGCCCAGGAAAAAAAAGAAATATTAAAAAAAAAATTCGTCATGGTGTCAAGGATATGTATTGTGACCATCTGCAGTAATGCTGCTGCATTCTTAGCCTTCTGTAGGTTCCCTTCTTCATACCATGCACAGGGAGGCCTGTACTGCGTGACTCACGTGTGAAGTGCAGGAAGTCATACCTCCTTGGTTGCAGGGTGTGTTACAAAAGAGGAAGAGAACTGTGGGAAAAATAGGAAGGAGATTTCATGGTTGAGGCAGAAGAGTGCCTTTTGCAGAGTTGAATTCTATTCCTGTGTTTTTCACAAAGCTTATGTGTGATGCAGTATCTGTATGAACTGAGAGTTTGTTACAGTACATGAGGAGTTGTGCTTTCCTTGGCCTGGCTTGATACCCAGGAACTGAGCAGCTGAAATCTGTGCAAAGAGCGAAACACCATCAAGAACTTTGAACTGTGAGAAATTATTTTATGTTGTGTCAGTATGGTTGAGCATCCAAAATTGGTGAATGCTTCTTAGTTTGATCCCTGTGTGAAGCCAGGTGCTGTGGTGTTGGGATTTAAGAAAGGCTGAAAAAGGAAATTGGTAGTGGGTTTTCTTGCTAAGATTTCTTTATCAAATTAAATAGTAATTGCTTTAGACAAGGGGAGAAATCTTGTGAATAACTGCTGCACTTGAAGTGTACTGTATAAAATTGAGTCCTCTGGCAACAACAGGAGATGCATAATCAAAGGACCATATCATAATTCATACGTAAAAAAGAAGATAAATTTCAGTTCTGTTCGGTGGCATTTAGTCTCTGTTCCTAGTTCCTTTCCACAGGTGGTCAGCCTGTTTGAATGGCTTGCAACTAACCCTACTGTTTCTAGACTTTAAACACAGTATCTATTCTTTCCCTGTTTCTCATAGTGCCTATGTTGGTACTGTGCTTCTGCAAGCCCAACTTTTGACCTCTATTCATATTTGGACTGCACAGATAATATCTCTTCCTTCTACATATTAGAAAAGGATTCCAGTAGGATCCAAGAGAAGAGATCTTTGCTTGTGGTCCTGGTATCCAGACCCAGGTCAGGTCCAGCTTGGTGCAGGCTGTAGATGCAGTGGCTACACTCTCAGCACAGCACACACTGCACCTTGCGGCTAAAGCTTTCTGGGCAAGATGAGGTCAGGCTAATTATTTACTAATGAGTGTCTCTGAGCTGTAATTTTCATTTTTCCCGAGGTTTATATCTTGAGAAAGTTGTCGGATAGGGTAAGAGATGTGATGTGAAGCCGTTCTCCTGAATTTTCATTCTTCTTTTGAGTCAGGGTTAGCGAGAGGTAAAGCCTTACAGCCCAGAAAGGCAAAATCCCAAGACAAATGTACATAGGAAAAACAATACACACAATATATGGCTTTTGAGTACTCTCAATCAAGAACAGGTCAATCATTTTGACTTACTTTTTCATAAAGCAAAATCAATTTTAAAAGCTTGAGTCTGTCCTAGCCACTTGACATGGAATGTTTTAACCCAAGGAACTACAATTGTATATAGTTTTAAGAAATTTTAAAGGCAGCTTAATCATGGGAAGTACCACACAACCTGAATAATGGGTGGTGGTCAGTCCTACCTGTCACTTGTAAAACATGAACCTCAGAATTTTTCTGGTATATTACCCGGGCTGAATTTGTGCAAGTTTAAATGCTTGACAGTAGTCTTTAGTTCATTACAATCTTTGTGAGCCAAAACCACTAAACCTTTTCTGTGATTTGTGTCCAGATGTACACAGAATATACTTCACAAAAACACAATTGTTCTTAATTTTTTACTTTATGTGCAATATATTTATAATAATACAACAGTAAAACCTTTAAGTACACATCGGCAGATACAAACCAGATGCAGAGGCGGGCTAGGACTGGTAGAAAAAAGATAAATCAAATATTTCATGAATTGAGAAGACTCCTTCCACAAGAGTAATGGATTAAATATCTATGCTCTGTAGTGGAACATACAGCAGTCTTTGCCAAAATGTGGTGCTCATTGTATGGCATTTTTAAGATTGAATTGCTTTTTGGCTTTTACAGTGTAGTAGAATTTTGATGGACACATGCCATATCTTTATGTGAAATTAAATGAGTATGTATGCCCTAGATCAGTATTTCAGCAGCTATGAAAAATATTAAAAAATACATTGCTTTTTTTTTTAAAGTAAGACTTCTTCTCAGCTTACTTTCTGTGCCATGCTGTTAGATTTCAATAATTCTGTGACCAAAAAAAATAGTTTCATATTTACTTTTATAAATGATCTGTCAGCTGAATATATTTCGTTCTCTGATTCATCAGAAATTGTGCCCATACTTCACTTTAAACACAAGTGGTTGCAGTTCTTCTGAGCTTATGGTTTAGAGTTGAGTTTTCTACAGATCTGATACTGCAGAAAAATATTAACATTTTGTCAAGAGACTGTAGTTTCAAATACAGGGACGTTCTAAGTACTGCATTTTTCTTGTCAAGAAAAGGGTTATTCTCTGCCTTTGAGTCTTTATAACCCTTATTCATTTCACAGTAGTTACTCTCAATCACCTTCCTTGTCATCTAATGCTGGCTTTCATTTCCAGTCTTGCTGGACATCAGAGACTGCTCCACTGGAAGTTGCTTTGAAAGTATTTTGGGTTTTCGTCTAAATTTGCCTTTCCTGTGTCCCGTGTACAATTTATTTTGTGGTCTATGATCTTTGCTGTCCCAGAGTGCATACCTGCCCCTACGGCTGGTGCATAGATGGAAGGGGTATTATTTTCAGAAGTGCTTGAGATCAGTTCCAGGAGGGAACCCATGAGAGTTCAGTGTCCGTATGCATTTGATTTGGAGTCTGACTTCTTTTCTTCTGACAGTGAGTTAGTGGAAAGGTAATGATCCTTGGGCTCTCAGATGCTTAATTGGTGTGTGAGTGTCTTAGCCTCTTAATTCTTTTACAAAAATATTATCTACCTTCTCTGAATTGCAAATGGGAACCTGATTCCTTGAATAGCTTTGAGAATCTGGTCCAGGACTTTGAATGAGCTGTGGGAATTGTTTGCTAGCTGCTTGGAGGAGTGGGGTTATGAAGGAATGAAAACTTAATTCCAACAGAATCATGTCAGGGAAGATACGAAAACTTTGCTGGCTGTTTAGCATTGTTGACATCAAACCTGTTTAAAAGCCATGGAAGGCAAGTAGGTAGACATGATTGGAGTGCTAATTGGAATCTTTTAATCACTTTTTCCTTACTTTCAACTTCAGATGCAACTACTTGTCATGTCCAGAATGCCTATGGATTGTGTCCTGATCATATTCCATATCTTACTTCTTTCCCAAAGCCTTCTTTCCAATCAACATGGCTTAGGCCAGAAAATGGCTGTATGCTTAATTTGAATGAGCTGGCAGTATCATCCAACACTTAAGTAGACAACAGAAACCCCTAATTGTGTGGCTACAGTTGGTATGAGTTAACATTTGTCATTCCCAAGAAACCTTTTGCCAGGAAGAGTGGTAGGGCTGATCCATGGCTGCTCAGGCAGTTAACCTCGCCATTGACCAGCTAGGGGATGTGATGAAAAGTTTTCCATTTGGATTCTTTTCTCCAGAAAGTTGAATAGCTGTTACAGTTGCCTTTTACATGGTAAGACTGCAAACTATCTCAGCATTCATGTGTTGAAAATTCTCTGCAGCTGTTTCTCTTTTAGCATAAGGATGAATAGCTTGTGCTATATCATGATGGAAAAACTGAGATACAGGAAGAAAATGAAAAATCAATGAACCTTTTGTTTCAGATATTTCTGTTGCCTATTACCTCCTAGATAGTGTGTGAATGTGGTTCTGCTTTCTGCCAGACAGAACATAAACAACTTAACTAGCTGTTACAGTTTTCTGTTGCTAGCAACTAGTGCCGAGCATTGTTTCCTTCAGCTGGGGTTGGAAGGGGAAGAACTGTGCTTCTGGTCTGAGGAATTCTGTCCTAGCTGGCCACTGAATTGATCAAACAGCAGGAAAAAAACCCAAAGCTTACAGATCTATTGAATAAGTATGTTGTAAAACCTTATTTTTAATTATATTTTTAAATGGAATAAAATTCTGTGTTATTATCAACGGGGAGAAGAATATATTTGTTTTAATAAATACTAGGGTTAAAAATGGGTTTAATGAAGAAAGGACTAGGATTGAAATTTGTTCCATTTAATTTTAGATTCTTAGAGCTGGGACTGGGGAGTCACTGTCATTTTGGAAATGCTTCAGATTTAGAAGTGAACGGAATTAATTTTATAAAGTGAGTTGTACAATGAACAGATTCAAAATTTAATGTTTTAACACTCCCACTTTAGAACAACATTTACAGAATTACTAAATTATAAGAAAGCAAAGTCAGTAGCAGTGGCAGTTATTTTTTATATGGTTTCAAAGAGAAAATGCATTTATGGATATAATATTGAAGTTACATTTTATTCTAACAGCAGGAAAATTTTATGGGATGTTTGTTAAATGAAATTTTATGAAACATTGTTTTTGAGATCTGTTCTGCATTTTTATCTAAAATAATTAGTTTATAATCTTACCAGTTGAAACAATTTGTAGTGATAAAGTAGTTTGTGGAAGAGAAAAGCAGCAATTTCATTTCTCTTTTTAGTATATTTTCTATTTTCCTTCTATTTACACCATCAGCATTGGATTCAAATGGGAGTATTTGGGTACAGGTAGCACAAAGCACCAAACCTTGAATTTGTGTAAAATAGTGACTGATACAATGACTGTGTGCTTTTATGTCTCTCATATGTCATTTGGATTTTCAGAATTTGATTGTTTAAATTTGGGGTTAATTGGCAGGAGCTGTGATGGGAATTATGCAACCACTGTTTTCATTCCCTTTCTTTGAATGTTGCTGTTCAACCCACAATTGGCTACTCAGATAATGTATCTGATAACATTCATTTTAAGCTGTTTACTGCAGCTGATATCTTTATTTGTGTCATTGTCTCTTTTCAGCACAGTAATATATTAAAATAACTTCTTGTGTTGTCCAGCAAGCCTGTGAGCAACTCCTCATAACACTGCTGAATGTTTTCTGTCCATCATCTAGTTCTTTCAAAAAACCCCACTATTTCTTCTCAAAATCAAATTAGTTTAGGAATAAATTGAAATATAGACTTATGGTTTCTAGATGGCACTCTGTATATAGTGCTGTGCACACTCTATAGTCAAGTGGGGTATTTTTTCTAAAACAGGCATTGAATTTTAGTGTAGAGGGATGTCATTACTTACTCTTATTTTAAATTCAGTCAGTGTGAACAGAATTTTTAGGGAGGAGTTACTTTTACAACTAAAAAGCAGCAATTCACTTGGCTCCCTTTGTCCTCTTATAATCACAGTAAGGCTCCTCTAACTTTTAATCTCATGATGTATTCATTATCTACCCCTAATCAACTCTGTGTCTGCTTTCATCCTGTGTCTATGAGATATATATTTGTACAAACCTTGAAAAATGCCCTCTCTGATGGTTGCTAGCAATTGATTCATGCTATTGATTCTGTCATGAAAGAAACACATCTGTCATTTCTTTAGGCAGCTTTAGCAAGTTATTGCCTTCTTGCCTTCTCAGCTCTCCGTGGCCTTTGCTTCCACTTCATCTTTTGTTCCCATGAATGTCGTCATGCCGATCATTTAATAACTCTGTTTCTGGTCTCTCCGTGAAATGGGAAGAATATTTGCCCTGCTGTATTTTATGGGCATTCAGAGCAAAATCGCTGCTATTTCTGGCACATTGTACATACAGTATGTTAGAAGGTTTATAGTAACATCTAAATAAATTCTTTGTGTAAGACTCTAGTACAGCTTACCCATCCATCCATTGTGGTTTAAGAGCATGTTTTGGGGTTTTTTGTCTCCTTCGGACTGTAAGATTCCTCCCCCCTCTCACCCCACCCATTTTAACTGTAAGCTTAAGTATAATTTTGGATTTTGCACCTTAGAACTGACTTCGTTAAAACGTGGACTCTCTTGTGTTTTTAGGGAGTAACAGGCGCTTTGGCAGTTTTGATGAAAGATGCAATTAAGCCAACACTAATGCAAACACTAGAGGTGAGTATCACTTATGATGCCTGCCCTTCTTCTGTATTGTGCTTGTCCTGCTTTTCTCTAGCGACCCTACTTCACTTTCAAGGTTCAAGCCAGGGTCAAATCCATGTTCATTTGTATATATTAACTTGTCAAACCTAGCTGCATTTACACCTTTTTGGTGGGTGGGTATGTTGTTTTTCTTCCTTTCTTTGAGACTCTGGTTTTAGTCATAACTTTGTCTGGTGTTGCAAACAAGGTTTGGTACATTGTTGAACTGCAGCTGAGTGCACTGGAAGGCAGGTTGAACTTCCACGTAATAGATTTCTTCCAGTGGGTCAGAGGAAACAGGATTATTACACTCTAACTTTGACTAGCTACTCTAATACTGGCATTCAGAGTAGCCTGAATGATAAAAAATATTTGTGGGAAGAGGAAGGAATTGAAAAGGGGGAATAATCAAGTAGTTTTTAAAACTGTCCTAGGTTTGGCTAGGATGGAGTTAATTTTCTTTCTAGTATCTAGTGTCGTGCTGTGTTTGGAATTTAGGATGAGAACAATGTATTTGGAGAAAAATTAATGTATCTTATTGAAAGTTTGACCATCAAAATCACATAGCTAGACTATTTCACAGTTCCCAGTATGGTGAAAATTTGATGACTGTAGAAGGATGCCAGTGCAGTCCTTAGTTGGTAAAAATGTCTCGTTTTCTACAGCGTGTCAAAATAACTACCCTTTTGCTTTTGTGTTTGGATGGGGACAACTTCCTACTCACAGGGAATATTAGAAAAATAGAAGTCACATGATGTGTTATTTTACTGTAGCCAGTTTAATTGGTTTCTCCTGCAAAGAACATCCATTCTTTCATGTGAGGCTATGAAGAATAGATGTGTGTGTCAGAATTTAATGTAACATCCAATAACAGAAACTGGAGGTCACATAGGGTCAAGAACGCCATGGCCAGAACTGTGTATCAAATCAGCACTTGGATAACATTGCATGCATTAAGCATCGGAGACAAGGTAGCTTTGAGTCTTGGTGTTGAGTCTCTTTATGCTTTGCATATCTGTTAGAAAACAATGTGAATTTGCTGTCATGTCATAAAAGACTATTAACAAATGTCAGAAGAGTTTCCTTTGATCGATAGGCATTTGGTTCTGGGACTTGCATGCTTTTCTTTGTACATTGTATTTCTTTATATTCATGTTTCTATGCAATAGGACTCCTGTCTTTTATGTGGTTTTCTTTTCTAGTCTAATCTATACTATTGCTGAAACATCTGCCAACTTTCATAAAATGTTGTTGCTGGTTAGGAGAACCCTGACCACAGTACCCAAGGATATTGTTCCCAAAAATTCTTCGTACTGAATTTTTTTTTTAAATGGCAAACTAAAGCAGCTCAGAAGACTACTTCATTCTCCACCTCTGCCATTTGAATTCTCAAAGACAAACTTTTAAATACCTTTTGGCTTGCAGGCTAATAGGATTCACCTGTCCAAGAATGGAAATCTCCAGCTTGTCTAAATCCTTTCCAAGATAGTGGTGTGCTTCAGCCATTATGTGCCTCTTGGACAGTGTCATTGCTCTTGTGGTAAAATCTCAAAATGGAAGATGTGAGGCATTCCACCTACACTATCTGTAGGCTTTCACAGAATCACAGAATCATAGGGGTTGGACGGGACCTCGAGAGATCATTGGGTCCAACCCCCCTGCCAAAGCAGCTCCCTAGCTCATATTGCACAGATAGACCTTCTCTCCAGTGCTGTAGAATTGAGATGACTGTTTGAAATGTATGTAATGATTTCATAGTGTTTGTTGTGGCAGATTTGTTCCTCTGTGAGCTGATCCCATAATGTTCAGCATTTATTTATACCGTGTGTAACACAGCAGCTGCTCTATGGGACATCTCTTTGTAGTTGCAGGCTGGCTGCTCTGGGATGGTCTGACCGTGTTATGTTTGAAGTGCCACTCACAGTAAAGACGAGGGAAGGGTGGTAATAAGTATTATAAAGAGCCATCTAGCAGCTGCAGTTAGCTTCAGATATTTATTGACATTCTAGGTTTATTTTCTTTTACTAAAAATTGGATAATAAAATTTCCCGTACGGAAAATAGTCAGCAGAATGCATCCCTGTGCCACTGTTTGCTTCTCCGTATAGTTTATTAAGAGTGTAACAAAAATAAGTGGCACTCAGCTGAATGGGATGGATGATGCCACAGCATTACTGAAGCTGGCCCAAGAAAACATCCCTTGTTCCAATGTGCCTGAGGCTCCCAAGGTTCTGCTGGAGGTCACTCCATTTAGTTCCTACACGGTATTTTTCTTCCACTGCTGCCCTTGTAAAAAAACCATTCAAACAACTCCTGTTCTTCTGGTGGATTTCAGAGCTCCAGGGGAGCTTCTGTCTATGCCGGTGGTTTAGCAGTATGTTCAGATTTCAAATTAGTGGCAGGGGGACTCTTGGCTACTTCTATTCTGGAAGTTGGACCCCACAATCCAAATTTCCTTTCCATCTGTGTTGTATGGATGAACTTTTTCATTGTATGGATGTACAATTTCAGGGAAAATGTGGGACACCCTTCTGGCCCCCTGTCTGCATAGCCATCTCAGGACGGGCTGGGCTGATCTCATCACCTGGGTTTGTGTTCCCATATATCACATTTGCCCATGCATGTGCTGGGTTCTAACGAGAGCAGCACTGGAGTTGCTTGCCACAAGAAACTAAGGGTTTGAAAGAGTAAAATTAAACTTAGTGACTAATAAAACACTTATCAGAATAAATCCCAGTGGATTCACTCTAGTAGCTGAGAACTGCAGCCTTAACTTATTTGAATGCCAGAAGAGTAAAGAGCGAGTTAAAGTGAAAGTAAATCTTAAGTAAGTGTAAAACTTAGGTGGGTGGAAGTAGTTTGCATTTTCTTTTGTGTAAATTAGAAGATCTCTGGGATAGGGGTACTCTTTTATTTTGCACAGCACCTCCCATTAGATCGATGCCTAAATACTCTAAGAGGCTTTGAAGGTGTACATAGTTCAAGTTACATTTTTTGCATAAAGATATTAAAGGCCGATTGATGCTGCAGTACCTGGTCATTAGCAGATAGAAAACAAGAAAAATTCTGAATCATCTCTATGAAGTCAGTGTGGTGTTATGATGATAATCTGCATCATTCCTTTTGTAACGGGGCATGATTTCTGGTATATTTACTTTTTCTGCTCCAGTTCCACCATTTCTACTCTAACATGTATGAGGTAGAGTTGTCTCAGGATTGTGGCTTAGTTGTCTAGTTTTTGGTGCATAACCCTTGCCCATATGTATGAATATCCTCCTTTTCCACTCTTGATTGAAAAAGAAGGAAGTAAATATCCTCTGTTTTGTTAGAATAAACCTGAAATTCGATGTGCCAGCAGATAAAAAGTTACTCATCTTTGCTCTGAACAAAACAATTCATTATGTATAATTAACTTCTACAGGAAGCAATAAGAACAGATGCCTGCTGTTGATGTATTTTATGTGATTCGTATTCAGTGTTACTGAAACTGGAAAATCTGTTTTTCTATAGTAGCAAGTATTTCACTACTGTAATCCAATTGTTCTGGTGTTTTATGGAAAACATGGGACATTTTTTCTATGTAGGCTGTTTTCTTAAGACACTGGTAGTGATGGAGAACAACCAGCTTTTATTATATGCTTAATAGTTTCCAGGTTGTGGTTCATGGGGCTGTTGAATGTGGCCTGCAGCTGATCCATGGAATATTGTCCTCCTTAATTGGTGTTCGTGGCCAAAAATTGAGGATGATTGCCTAGTGTCTTGCCTGAAATTTTGAGGGCTGGCAGTAGCTCCTAATACTGAATGTGTGAAGAACATGGATGGAGATAATCCGAAGCTGTCTGCTTACCTTCTACTTAACCAACTGAGGTTAATTTTTAAAAGTATTAATACAACAATGGGAATTTGTTTGCATAAGCATTTTGTACTAAGACAGCTGAAGTGACATCTTTCTTGTCTGATTGTGCATTCTGACTTGGAGGAAAAAGAGCAGTTAATATGTCTCACCTAATCCTAATCCCCTTCTGTAGATGCTAATTTTCTGATTTCTCCTTTCCTTGTGACACCTGCCGAAAAAGTAACAGGGAAGCTGAGATTTCCTCACTATCTGACAAATTTCCTTATGCCATTACTTTGTTAACTTTTTGTCAGTCCTTTTTCTGGCTTAGATTGCTCCCTGCTACGGAGTCTAATTTCATTGTGTATTTGTGTGTTATCTAGTGTAAGGGAATTCAGCTCAGCACCCGCAACTCCCAGGCGCTCGGCCAGCAGCAGTGAATGCTTTTCCATTGTATGTCAGCATCCCTACTGCAGCCCAGCTGTGTCCCTTCCCTTCTCTCTCTCCAGCTCCTTAACCATTGACTCTGGTCCCTTCTTGCTTGCTGGGTGCTTTGCTTGCACAGGAATGGTACAATTGGTGAAGAAATCGGGAGCAGTAAGGGATGGAGTAGGGCAGGAGTTGGGCTCTGTTGGTGTACTGTCTGTGGTGCTGTACTTAGTGCTGGCCATAGCCCATGTGCTGGAATAGCATGCCATAGCATTGGGGCAGTGGAAAGATGAAATATTAGTACAAGGTTGGGTGAGAAGTTGTGTGAGCTACCTACAGGTTGCGCTGCTGTCTGTTACCTTTCTGTGAGCAAAGCAGGTGCTGACATCTAAGGCTGTCAATGAATGAGGTCTCAAGCACCTGAGATGTACCTAACCCTGCCAAATTATCTAACCATGCTTATTCGTTCTTTAGATTTATATATTATTGTGATTAGTCTGCAAGAGTACTGAGCTTGTGTTTTTACCAATCCACTGAATTAACGATACATATTTTTAATCATGCAGGGAACACCAGTATTTGTTCATGCTGGACCTTTTGCTAATATTGCACATGGAAATTCTTCTGTTTTGGCAGACAAAATTGCCCTTAAATTAGTTGGAGAGAAAGGATTTGTAGGTAAGTAATTATTTTGGTTATTGTATTATTCTTTGTTGGTAAGTTAGCAGTGATGTAAGTGAATGGATAGAATAGCAATGAAAGGTAAGAATAATGCTTCAATTTATGCTAATATTAGTATAATGATCTTAAATAATTGTAGAATCATAGAATGCTTTGGGTTGGAAGGGACCTCAGAGCCCATCTAGTCCCAACCACCCTGCTACAGGCAGGGACACCCTCCACCAGGCCAGGTTGCCCAAAGCACCATCCAGCCTGGCCTTGGACACTGCCAAGGAAGGGGCAGCCACAGCTGCTCTGGAAAGCCTGTGCCAGGGCCTCACTGCCCTCACAGGGGCGAATTTTTTCCTCACGACTAATCTAAATCTACCCTCTTTTTGTTTAAACCCATTACCCCTTGTCCTATCACCACGTTCCCTGAGTCCATCTTTAGGTATTGGAAGTCTGCAGTAAGGTCTCCCTGGAGCCCTCTCTTCTCTGGTCTGAACAAGCCCAACTGTCCCAGCCTGTCTTCAGTAGGGGAGGTGCTCCAGCCCTGTGATCACCTCTGTGGCCTCCTCTGGACTTGCTCCACCAAGTCCATGTCTTTATTGTACTGGAGATCCCAGAGCTGGATGCAGTATTCCTGGTGGGGTCTTAGAAGATTGGAGTAGAGGGGGAGAATCACCTCCCTTGACCTGCTGGTCACACTGCTTTTGATGCAGCCCAGCTGCAGTTGGCTTTCTGGGCTACAAACTCATATTACCACATGATGGTGAGCTTACTGTCCACCAATACCCCCAAGTCTTTCTTCTCAGGGCTACTCTCAATCCATTCTGCACCCAGCCTCTAGTTGTGCTTGAAATGGCCCTGACCTGTCTGCAGAACCTTGCACTTGGCCTTGTGGCACTTCATGAAGTTCACATGAGCTCATCTCTCAAGCCTGTCAAGGTTTCACGTTCCCATGAAAGCATGTGGGCAGGTGGACATTAAGAATTGAGCATGCACAAGCAACATGAGACACATAGAACATACTGTTACAAGTGCAGGCAAAGTAAACTTGTGGCTGAACGGAGAACTAATTTTCATTAAAATTATCGTGTATATTTAACTTTTATAAATAATAAAATGAAAGGGGTGTGGTTACTGTGCAGTAACCATGCCTTTGTGCTGCTATAAGCCGTTCTCTGCTGTGTTCTGAAGGTCTGGGTTGGCCTCCATTAATACTAAAGTTGAACTTTGAGTACCTGTGGAACAATGCTTTTGAAGAGGTGTACTAATGTGAAACATGAGGGGTTTTCATTCCAGTGTCCTTAAACTAGCAGAGAAGCACCTGTGTATACATTTATCTCATACCTACATGTAGCTGTAAATTACACAGAGAACCAACAGTAATTACTGTTTCTATTTAAATTCATCTGTAATCGTAGAAAGGATGGGAGAGTTGTTTGCATTGTTACAGAATGTATGTACTTTTTGTTGCGATATGAATCAACCGATATACTGGCAGATCGCGAACAGAAAGATTTCTTGTACAAAGTTGTTGACTAGTGAACAAGAAGATAGAGGGATCCCTTCTTGCAGAAATCTTAATACCAAAAAAAATTAATACCAATAAAAAATAAAGCCTGGAAACCTATTGTGGGTCACTGGAAAAAATAAACAAATACATCACTTTGGTGTTCTCTAAATAACAACAAAAGGGTTGAACAGGTAGAAATTCTTCCTATATGTATTCCATTATCTTGAGGTCTTTCTTATTTTTAAAGAATACTTATTAATTTTCTATTTTCTCAGTTTTGCATGTTCATCTTAATAGATGTAAGTTTCTGATCTTCTGAAGCATCCTGTGCCTAGAAGAAATGTTCTCGATCCTTTTTTTTTTTTAAAGTCAGCAGCAAAGTGGACACAATGATTTTTAGATCAACATGAATTCCTAGAGTGAGGTTTGCTAACCTCTGCCCTTCTGGTTCAATGTATTTTGCAAAGATGGTTGGATGTTTGCATGTAGTATTTTGTTAGCAAGAGCATTCTTCATTCTTGGGAAAGGTTTGATGCAGTATTCTGACCTCACTTATGCTTGGGTAGGAGTAACTTGGGAAATGGTGATCTGTGTACAGATTGCAGTAAGCTGGTGAAACATGAGGTTTTCAAGGTATTTGGGGCATATGTTGTGTGTTTGTGTTTCCTTTTTAAAATGCATGATCGCGTCAAGGAAAAGGGTTGTTCTCTGTTACTGTTGTACAGCTAAAGAGTCTGTTAGTTTCCCTCTAATAATCAAACATCCATTCTAAGTAAGAACATTTAATGATAATAGAATCAATATTTAGCTAAGCCATGTTTGTTGTTACATGGTTTTGTGGAATGAAGAGCAAAAGCATTTGGGGTAGCCAACACTTTTCATGGGCTGGGGCAGCTTCCACAGTGAGCAATCCTTTCAAGTGGAATCTTTGCTTTGGATTATCTGAATGGAAGTAGGTTGGCTGCAGTCTTGAGTCTTGATCCAGATTTTGGAACCCAAAAAGTATCACCTTGGATGTGGGTTTCCCTCTGTTCAGTGCTTCCCTCAGGCACTGAGACCATATCCTTGTATTTCACACTTTGTTTTGGTCTTACCCACCTGTTCGTCTTTAGCACTCTTTTTTGCTTTGTTTGTCTTTGGCCCCAGTTTCTCTGTTGGGAGGTGAAGCAGAGTAGCTGCAGCAGAGGAAAACTGCTGTGTGTTGCCAGCTAATGGCTCTTGTTCAGATTTTACTCCACGGAATGCAAATCCCCATGAAACTGGCTTCCAAATGAGACTGCCTTTGCTCTGCTGAGCAGAGAACTTCAGCATGATTTTTAGATCCTTGTTAGATTACTAAAAGCAATAGTTCCTGGAGTGGCCTACTTAAATAAACTTTGCAAGTAGTCACAAGTGTAAGTGGTTGTTCTAATGGTTGTAATCATTGTAAGCCTTATGGCTGAAAAAATGCGTTATTTCTGGTAACTCGTCAGACCATGTGGGCAGAGACTACACGTAGCATTTGCTGGTTTATTGAATACTGATCTATCCTACCCTATGCAACTGAAGTCTAAAAGGAGAGCTACAAAGTGTGCACCAGTCTGCACCAAGGTCACAGCCGTACAGGCAGAGAGGCCAGCGCCTCGTGAAGCCACACAGCAAAGCAGTTAGCAAGAGACTGCACCACGTACTGCTGGGTGTGGCGGTGTGTGCCCAGACCCCACACAGCCATTGAAACTCAGTCCCCTAGTTAATTCAGATGGTAGGAATGCAGGACAGCTATGCTGCGGTTCTGTACCTAGCTGAACGAGTTTAGTTACTCTCTCTTGCCAAAGTATAAAAGATTTCACTGCACCATTTTTCTCTCCTGCAGCTGTTCTTGTGCAGTTCATCCTTTCCCTGTCTTGAATCTGGCACTGATTAGGTTTTTGTGTAAGTGATTGGACTTGCATCTTTTGCCATGTAGGTTAGTTGCATGCACTCATGAAAGAGTCCAAGAGGTGCTGGAAGTAGCATAAGGTAAGTGGCATAATTGCATGGCTGGGAGAGGCATTTTAGGGGCCAACAAGGCTTTTCAGCCTAATGCAGCTGCATCCAAAACAAGAACATAAGAAACCTATCACAGGGTCTGCAATTAAATTAACTTCATGTATCGTAGAATAATTAATGTTCTAGCTCACTCACTAGGAGATGGATGATTACATTTATGTATGTGTATTTATTATTTTCTATGTTCATCATTTTTTTTCTGTTATTTTCTTTTTTACCTAAGCCGTAGTTATTTTAGAGCAGAACCTCCTGCTAAGTGTATAGACAGTACTAATGAGAATTGCATGGCCTGAACTTAGAATCATAGAATCTAGAATGTGTAAGGTTGGAAGGGAACTTCAGAGGTCATCTAGTCCAACCCCCCTGCCATAAGCCTGACCCTGAATATCTCCAGGGATGGGGCCTCCACTATCTCTCTGGGCAACCTGTTCCAGTGATCTGCCATCCTCATATTGAAGAACTTCCTAATAGCCAGCCTAAATCTCCCCTGTTTGAGTTTAAAACTGTTACCCTTTGTCCTACTGTGATGTGCCCTCATGAACTTGCACCACAGCTTCACAAATACAGGTATTTCTTATTTTCTGTCCTGGCTTAAACAACCTTTTTTCCTTTGGCTGCTTGTTTCCAGCCCTGCATAACACCTCACTTGCCACCATATGCGTGATTGATAAACTAAACTGGATAGCCGGTCTTGATTGTAAGATAACAACAACAACAACAAAATCCCCTTCCTTCCACTGACAAGCAGTGGCTGGGCAAGCAGTTAAATGAACGACAGGGGGAAGATGAGATAATCCCACATAAGATGGTGCTTCAGATGAAATAAGTATTTATAATATTACATCTTCATTCAGAGCTTTACAGTGCCAGCAAACCCACTGTGGATGCACTACTAGCTAATCAGGCTGAGCCCACATTGCCGGAGCAGCTAAGCCTGTCTCCTTTCTCAGCCTGTGCTCAACTGTTTTTGCATGACATCCCGGCAGAAACCTATTGCACTTTTTGTTGGCTTAGTTTTCTGCTGACTTAACACAGAGGCAGTTCAGCCCAGAGTCACAAAAACACCGGAGCTGGTGCAGGGGAGGGTGAGTTGGGACAGCCAGCAGCGAAAAAACAATCAGTTGTGTAGAGCCTGCTGTTTGTGTGACCGTGTGCCACTGCCAAGGCAAAAAAAAAACCCCAAAAAATCCTCCCAAAATGTTCTTTTAAAATTTATTTTTAAACTTTACTTTCTGTCTCTCTCTGGCCTGCATTGCCTGTTTCTCTGCTCGCTCTGCAGCTGGAATTGCAACGTGCTGTGCCTTTTGAGTAGTGTCCACTAACAACGGTGTGCACAGTCTGGTTTAAAAAATAAATAAAATCTTAGCAGAGTTTACCCATTGAGTCCTGTTGTGAACTCTCACTAATTGAAGACATTCCCTGCTTCAGCTTTGGGTATCCAAGGGAATCACAGTTCCTCATTACAGTCAAGATAACCTAAGCCTTTGAGCTCAGCTCATCCATTCCCCCTTCCCTGGGCCTTGTTGCTGCATACAGGCAACCCAGACTTTCAGTTCTAATCTTGAGTAACCTTGGTATGAGTTTTGCCACTGAAATTTTCAGTGCAGTGTCTTGGCGAGCACTTGCTTGTGAGTGAGGCCCATTGAGGATGTCAGCGCCGCACGTGCATTCTGGCACGTTCGTTGTGCCGATCCTCACAGTTGCTGTCAGAGCTTTGTGGTCTCTCACTCATCTCTTTAGCCTCTTTGGCAGCAGCCTGAAGCCTGTTTCTAGCATTTTATTTTCTTTTTTTTTTATCACAGGTTGGCTAAACTGGCCTGTTTAACCAATTTACATCACTTGCTTTTGGTTCAACTCATTTGTTAAACAGCAAGGACAGCTGACATCTTGGCAGCGTCAGGGAAAGGAACATGGACTTCTGACTGAGTCCTGTGCTATGACTGAGCAGGGAATCGCATCTTTCTCTGCGTTTAGGCTGTTACTTTTCTGTTTGTTTTGTGATGTTAACCTCTTTCATTCCCCTTTTTGTTGTTCCTGTCCTCTGAGATAGGAACATCAAACTCAGGGCTGACCCGCACAAGCTGGTTAATACTGAAGGCTTCACCTGGTGTACAGTGCAACTGAAGTTTTTACAGGCAACCCTCGGGATAAATTTGCTGTTTCTGTAAAGCTTTAATTTTGCATAGATTTGACAAGCTTGAGTTTGTTTTTCCTCCTTGTGCTGTTTATTTCATAGTTCAGGGGAGCGTATTTTGATTTGCTAGGAGTCTCCTCCTGAAATTACCTCAGTGCCTCATCTTTCTTTCCTCTATAGTTTCCCACCATTACTTTGAGAAAGATTTTCCTTGTTTCACAAGTGTCACGGCAGTTATTGCAAACAAGAGCACTGACACTTCTCAAGGATTTGGGAAACAGTGAATGGGATTTAACCACAGTGCAACTGCTGCCACTTAAGAGACATCATCATAAGCACTATGTGTGTGCAGAACAAAAAATAAGGTCCTTGTCACAGAAAGACTTGCTAGTTACTCAAAGGCCAAGAGGTGACAAGTGCCTACTGTGACAGGCAGGTGGCAAAGCCCGGGGAAATGTGCCTTTATCACAGTAGTACTGCCATCCTGCTCACCTGGCAGGTTTTGGTTTTCTGATAGTTTGGGGCAGGGGGAATTCTTGGTGTATTTTACAAGTAGAGAAGTGGTGAGAAGTTTTGTAGGTTTCAGGAGGCACATCTCAGGTCAGAGAGCAGAGGAAGGGGTACAAAGAAACAGCAGCGAGATGTAATTTATTCTGGCTGCTGCTGTCTCAAATGTGTCGCTATGATCAAAGGTTTGTTAAGAGAGAGGCACCTTGGACTGCACGCAGAAATGGAGGGGACTGGACTACAGAGCCCATACTAACTTGTCACCCTTCAGGCATTTTGGTAACTTTATCAACACAGAGTTCAGCTAGTCAGTCCTCGTTAGGAGTCTGGTACTTGGGTCACAAAGAAGTATTCACTTAAACATTGTGACATCTCTGCTGCTCATGCTTCCCATGATGGCTTAACGCAACAAAATACCCTGTAAAACTCAGGGTTCCTTCTCGGCATCAGTCAGATTGTTTCTTAATGCTCTATTAAAGTGATGAACTATTAGGCTTTTAAAGTCAGTGAATAAGGACTGCCTAAGAGGTGTTTTGGAGGCTTAAAGGATGAAAGAAGAAGAGTCATGAGCTTTCATATTTGTCAGTGTGTCAGAAATAATTGCAATAAACAACTCAGTAGATTGTTCCATCCATCTCTCTAATCCCTTGAAGACATTTCAGCTGAGGAAAGGCGGCATTGTAAATCAGAAGAAAAGTGAAGCATGAATATGTTTTTGGAATCCTATACCAAAGTTCTTCTGAAGTTTGTTTTTCAGGCTTGGACTATATTTTGGCGGTTGCTTTCTTACCTCCTTCTGAGAAGCACGTCCCTTTTAATGCTGAGAGCACGCTGTGCTAGGCAAGGTGGAGTGTGACTGTCTTTTCTGGTGTCTTAGCCAGTGACAGGAGGACCCTTATTGCAAGCTGTTGGTGCCTTTCTTAAAAGAAGGTTCACTTTCTGTTTCTGTTTTCAGTTGGTCCAGTTGGTGTTGTTGGAAAGACTTCGCCACATGTTTTTAATGGTGTAAGCTCAAGTAGAAGCAGTCAGTTTTTATATGCTAAGTAACTGACACTTTTTTGTGCTGGTACTCTTGTTAGAACTGTCTGTTTAGCACACACAAAATTGTATTATGAAGAGTATCGAAGAGCAGATGTTGTATAGCAATGTTATAAACCGCCCTATGAAAATTGGGTTTAACACACTAAGTGAAGAATCGTCAGGAGATTATTCTTTTTATGTCATAAGAATCTTCAAACTGTTTTCTTAGTAGTAGTCTTTTTCCGAAAAAGGAAATAAAACCCAAATACTTTGGCTAAACTTCTTTTGGCACCAGTAGTACATGCAGTATTATTACATTTAAAAACTGAGTTCAAGATTTCTTTTAATTTTTTTTTTAATACCACTTAACACCGCTGGAAAGGGGTCCCATGCAGTGAACCTCCAGAGAGCTTTAATTTTAAGGTTCTCTCCAGAGTTTTTCTATCTTGTGTTATTTCATCTCTGACTTCTTCACTCCTTATTTTCACAAGAAACAGACTGTAATGTGATTACATGCCAATATTTTGCCTTTCAAACCAATGTGTTATTTCTTGCTTAAGAATTAAAGCAAGGCTAAAGGTATCATAGTGCAAGGCGGTTGACAGCATTGTCAGCATAGGTGTAACTGGTGTTACTCAGAAATGTGTGTGCTACAAACTAGGTAAGGGATGTTCAAAACTTTGTACTGTTTCCTCTGATCCCATAGTGCAGCTGCTCAAGCACCTTGTAGTTAGTGCAGCTGTGGCAGTGGGGTGTCAGAGAGGAAGGTGACACTGTGTTAATACTGCTGCAAGGTTCTTAAAATAATGGTGTAACAGTACAAGGTACAGTGCTAGCACAAGCTGCAAAATAAGGCACCATTACTGCTCCAAGACCTGTGAATCTCTGTTTCTTTCTTCACATTTGCTGAGATAAAAGTTAATTCCGTTTCTTTTGCCTGTTGTAAAGTGGAAACAAAAAAATGCATCTTTTCTTTGATTTTAAGTTCAGTAAACTTTCTTACCAGTAAGCTGGAAAGTCTTCAGAGATGAGATGTTGTGCAACATGTTTTCCTTCCCAGACAGGAAGCCAAAGTTCCTGAAAGCTGAGCTTGCTTACTGCCTTCTCAGAAATAATCTGAGTGCAAACCCTGCATCCCTTCCTTATGGATTGCTGCCACTGAAAGTCAGGTGACAATGAGTTAAATGACTTTCTACTGCAGAAAATACTTAAACCAACCTTGAAATAGTTTATGAATTCTTATGCCAAATGAGAAACGTTTTCTCATATCTTCAGAGTCATAGAATCACAGACTGGATTGGGAGGGAAGTGACCTTAAAAACTATCTAGTTCCAATCCTCTGCTGTGAGCAGGGAAACCCTCCACTGGACCAGGTTGCTACCCCTGTCCTTGACAACATTCTGAATGACTCCATATTTTCACTGCAGAGCTTTTGAAATTTTTTCTTCTCACAGTTCTGATCTTCAGAATACATCACAAAATAAAGCTTTTCAGAGGAAGATTGGGTGGAAGGAGCTGCCCGAGATGTTTTTGTGTGTCAGGAAGAATTCTAGCACGGACCTGGGATATTACATGTCATGCTATTTCAGAGTTGGATAATTGTGGGAGTTTATCAATTGTGCAAAGCCAGACTCAAAATGGAAAGTTGATACTGATAGTGAACTATTGAGTTATGTCTAACTAGTATTACACTTCTCTCAGAAAGTGGTGTTTTGCCCAGGAGAGGTGATACTGTTTTGAAGAAAAAAGCTCCCAAATTGTGGATTGTCTTGTACTGAGATTTTTACTTTTTTTCCCTTTAAAGAAAAAATACATTTACAGAGTGTTAGAAATTCAGTTGGCATTCCCTCCCCACAAAATGTATTTGTAAATGTACACTCCCAAATCTGCTGTTGCTATCCAGAATGATGAAGGGCAATTTGCAGAAATAAAAGAACATGTTATTATAAATCATCAGCCATTTAGCCGAGTTCTCTGCTTTGTCTGACAGGCATATCAGATGATCTCCTCCATAAACTAACTGAGCTCCAGTTTGAAACTAGCTAGGATTTTTAACTCTTGCTGCTACTGCTGGAAAGCTAGCTGGGTTTCCATGGCCAATTCGGACTCATTTGCCCTGGTTCTGTACTAGTGGGTTCCAGCTCAGTTATCCTTTTCTCAGGTGATAATTTTATGCTGACTATCTAACTGACCAAGTACAGCTTTTCTAATGTTTCTCAATTAATGCTAGGCTTGCCATTTCCATAACACAGCTTATCTGCTTTTCTGTTTTCTGCAACTTGTTACAGTATTCTCTTTCTTCAGCAAAGGTGCATGCACAGAGCTCTGCAAAGTCACTTTTAACCCTGCTGGCATTTATCTTCAGGTTTAGCACTTTTAAACCTTTTTTTTTTCCCCTCATTTTCCATACATCACTCCTCCTGTGATTGGCTTAATACTGATAGGCTCTGATGTTTGCAAGCATGAAGTTCTGAAATTGTAGGTCAGATTTTTGTCATTAATCTCCAGTGGGAGTGGTTGATTACTGATAGCTTTCATTGTTTCTCTTATTTCTAAACACCACAGCAGCTTTTTTTCCTGTGGGTTATCTTAGTCCCTCTCCACCTTTACAATGCTTTTGAACTTTAGCATTGCTAATGAAGTCCATCAGTGTTACTCAGGTAGTCAAGCAAATAGTAAATGTGACCCCTCAGGCTGGTCCTCTCTCCTGTCCTCCAGTTCTCCTATTGTGGCAGGCTATTATCTCTCAATCATGTAATGATCATTTTTTCCCTAGCCTTGCTAACACATTCCTACATATTACTGTGGCAGGTTTGAGTTTCCCCACCCCCGCCACGCTGAAGGCCACATAGATAAGATGTTGTCACATTTTTGTTACTGTAGAAAGGTTTGTTTCTGGCATAGCCTGCCTCTGCTAGGCAAAGGTTGTATTTCCTATCTCATCTTTTAAAAAATTATTCTTTTCTTTAAAATCTGTTTGAAAGCCATTAAGTAGTCACACTTCCCCCCACTCCTCTTACATTACTTCGCCTCTTACATTACCTAAATGCAGGTTTTCATACTTTTCAGATATACAGCACTGATAGAAAAGGAACTTATTTAAAATGCCAATACATGCTTACCCCCACTCCAGGATTTTGAAATTCATTATTTGCTCTTAGTTAAGAGTGGTCTATTCTGATCTTGTGTATTTTATTTTTTTATTTCCATCTTTAATACAGTATGGTGACCTCACTTTATTAGCTTCTACTTTTTAATTTGTATGGCTGGAGACCCTTGTTATTTGTTTTAATTTCCTTCACAGCCTCTGACACTCACTCCCTAGTGTAGCAACTCTGTAATGAATAGTTACATGTCTTCTGCTGAAGGATAACGAAGCTATGTATTTGGCTGCCTTTCCTCCTAGTGACTAGGATGTGGTGTTAAGAGACCAGGCATGTCAATTAGCCCATAAAGAGGAGTTTGAACTGGTGGGTGAAGTCATTTCAGTGTGATGAAAGCAATTTAAAACACAGCAGTGACATGATAGTAAGTAATGGCGAGATAGCACGGCCTTTCATGGTTGATTTCAAGTTTTTTTAAAAAACTTTGCTGGAGGATGGATTGTGCTCTGTGCCTCACTGGCAAAAGAATGGAAAGACCTAAGAGCTGTGATGTGGCCTGTGTGTAATGGTGTCACACTTGGCTGTCTGGGTCAGAAACAAGGGGAGAACTGAACATTTATACCTTATTTGAGAAAGCCATGCTTCGTTTTCTTCGTATGGCTTTTCAGAGCAGAAGGGAGACGGTGTTTGGGTTGGCATTGCATGCCAGGGGGATTTGCTGTGACAATGATGGTGAGGCAGGAAGGGTGGTGTGTTCCTGCTGGCTGGTAACTGGAGCAGGCTGGCTCCTGAGGAGCTGGTGTCTTGGGGAGACATGGTCCTTCTCCTTTTTCTCACCTGCTAAAGGATGAGGAGACAGAGCTGCTGAGTCCATCACTTATCACCAGCAATACATATTTTCTGAGCTGCTGAGTCCATCACTTATCACCAGCAAAGCATATTTTCTGTTTGAGAGCACCTGGTCTCATGGGTAAGGCATGAGACTTGTCATGCATGTCAAGGAGGTGTGCTACATCTTGTTACTGCCTCCATCCTTGACTAGCTTTGTGGCCTGCGCAGGTAATTTCAGCCTCCATGCCTGCGTATGTGATCTCATTCTTCACAGTTTGTCAGTTTATAGACTTTCTTAAACTGTGTCCCCATAGCAAGTGGGAAGATGCCAACCGCTACAGGAGTCAGAACTTTAAGGCAACAGGGCTTTTGTAGAACCATGGCAGCTGCCAGTACTTAAACATGTGTCAGGAATTTACTGACAAGCTGACGTGGTATTTTAATGCTCTGTACGCTGACCTCTTCCGCAGTGTGTTAGAGCTGAACACAGCTCCTTCCTTTGTCAATGACATTCATAAATTAAAAGTGTGGAGCTTACAACTGTTAAGAGCTATCCATTATTCTCAGCCTCAGGACACTTATCCAGGGGTAAAAATAGAGAGGAAGGATCTGTCATTCATTCAGAAAATAGAGGCACTGCCCAGTTCCTGATAAATTAAATACCATTCTACAGAGTAGAAACTGATGACATTGCAACTTCTGTCCTAGTCATTTTCCTTTCCCTCACCAAGCTAGCAATCTCACCTAGTTTTAAAACTTGAACTAATAAGAAGCAAACAAGCAGTTCCTTATGTTCTTTTGTTACCTACTGGTTGTGGGACTTTTGTTTATAAGAAGAAAAGAACCAGAGGTTAAAAAAATGCAAACAATAAAACATCATATATGCTAGGAAGTCCTCCTAATTCATCACTTGGCAAAGGAAGTAAGAGCAGGCTCCCCAGCTAACAGCATTGCTTTTGCTTAGGGTTATTTGGCAGAAAATTCATCATCCTCTCTCCATTTGTGAGTATTTCATATTGACTTACACCCTTTAGCAAGGGTCAGCAGGGTAGAGTGCGCATAAAGAGTTCAAGTCCCATTTCAAAGACTGAATTTTAATTGTAATGGATGGTTTATTTTTAATATCATTTGAAAATGAAAGCTCTTTATTAGATTTTTTGTTTGTTTGTTTTACTGGCTTTTGGATACTGAAATCTAATGTTCTTCTTATGGACTACTTGCATAAGAACTAGTTTTGTTCAGACATTTCCATCATGATGGAGAAACCATCTTTTGCTTTTTAGTTTCTGAGTCATTGTTCTGAACCTTCTGAACCATCAGGCAGGAATACTTTGTTTTCCAAAAGCTTTCATAATTGAAATTGTTAATAATGTCAATATATATATATTTATATATATAATGTCAAAATATATATATCTATATATATAATGTCAAATGCATTGTTTATATGTGTATTTACCTTGTGAACTGTAGACTGAAATCTGATTTTATGACCAGTGGGATTAGCTTTAAAGAAAAATATCAAGTATTCATGATGAGGGATATAAATATGTTTCTAAACATGTTAATTAGATTTCAAAGAATACTAGGTTCTGTATGCCTGGTATGATTTGTTAATGGGAAGAGTGTTACTTTGGCACATAGCCAAAGTGCTTTTGAAGGTCAGATGTTGACAGTATTTGAAAGTGTTTGGAGTCTGTTCGCTGGTTATAAGAAATACTGCATTAAAAGAAAAGATTAATATCCTAAATGGTATATCAGGGTCAGGCCATGTAATTTTACTTCTGCAATTTAATATAACTGCTGTGTAGTTAATCTGATTAAGATTGAGAAAATGCATTAGATTCAAATACAGTCATAGCAAATGCTGGTTACAACTATTTTTAAATTTTGGATGGCCTATCTGGGCTTTATGTGGTAGGTCTTTCTCTTTATGCTTAATTTGCTATGCTGACAGCTTTATTGAAGCTGACAGTCTCAAACTCTTTAATTTTGCTTCCTGCCATAATAAGGCCCTTGCTGTAGCCTGTTTTCATCTTAGCCCCAGCTGCAAGCTCTGAGGTAAAATGAAGCTTCAGGGACAGAGAGGATGCTTTACATGCATGAGGATGCTGCATCTATCTGCTGCCTCCATCTACTGCATCTCAGCTCCCAGGAGGCTAACAGCTTTATAAATCAAGGGTTGCAGTTTAAGGTTTTCCTGCAGCCAATTAGGAATTCGGTGTATGGTTCAGGGTCCTTCACTGCATGAGGAGGGAGAATGAGAAAGCGCAAAAATGCAGGGGAGGGACAAGGATGAAAGAGTGGCTGGGATGACAAGATGATGGGCAATTACGAAGAGGAACTGAAAAAAAAAACTCAACAGACTAATAATTTATATTTTGTAGTGAAGGGGGATCCACTAATAACTTAGAAATATTTCAGAAATGGTAATGAGTAGTTTGCAATGGCAATTCTATTGCCTTGGTTGCATGAATTGTGGTTAAGTGGAGAAATTCGCATTAAAGGCATTAAAGAGTTGGCTTAGTCATGAGCAGTTGAAAGGTTTTGGCTTGTAAACTATCAGAATTATGGATTGGTTTGATTTTGGTTTTGGTTGTGTTCTTAATTGGGAAATCCATGTAGGAAAATCCTTCCCCATGTGGGATTTGTTGGTGTGTGACCTTAGTACCTTCACTTTCCTCAGTTTGTAATTCTTTCGGTAAGATGGATTACACATACGCAGATACATATGGTTCAACAGACATAGTTATTTTCCACAGCAATTTTAACCAGCTGAGTCCTTTTTCCTCATCCAAAAATTATAGGGGAAACAGTAAATGCATATTAATAAGTTTGACACAAGTCATCAATCTTACGCTTTGAGTGGAGGTTCAAATACTACCTTTGTAGAGTTGATTTTAAAACTTAGGTGATTACAACCAAGCTAATGCCTGTCTGCAAAAGGTATTGGAGGGCTGACTTCCAAAAACCGTCCACAGTTTCAAAGGTTGCTCCTGCTTCATGCAGGTAGCTGTTACATAAAGTTTGTTCAGCACAGTGAGCGTTACACGTCACCTTTTTACCCTCATCAGCTCCTTTGTGGCTTATGCTGCATGTTCTCACTGTTAGGCATTTTTTTTCACCCCATCTCCTAAAACACTACTAACAGTAACTGGCCCTTTCTCTATGGAAAGTCATTCTGTGTATTGATAGATATCTTAAATTCTTTATCTGTTTGAAACATGGATTGTGCTCTTCATAGAATTTCCACCAGTACAGAGCTCTCCAACTAAGCTCTTGGGGTGGGTCTTACAGAGAAATTTGCATCAGATGTTTCGCTGGGCCATTTTTTCATTAAGGCACATGGCTAGTACAATGGAGTACTACTTTTACAGAGGATGCATAACAAGAGATCACAGAATCACCGAGATGCTCTTTTCCATGAATTTCTAAAACACGGCTCAAGAGTTCTGTCAGGAATAATGCTGCTGGTGTCCCCTCCCAGGCCAGTCACGAAGGGAAGGCATTCTGTCTCCAAGCAAAAAATAAATGGAATGAAATAAAACCAGACCTTATTCTTCCTCCTAGGAGGAAGATTCACTACATGTGTACACTGTAAAGACAGTGCCTAAATCATGGAGAAAATTGTCACCATCATAAGCAAGCACTCCCCAGGATTTTAGAAAGGCAGAGGGGGGAGTACCTCTCAAAATGTGTGCCTTGGTGGTGAAGGCTCTGGGGGAGTTTTGACAAGGCGGCAGCCCAAGGCAAATAGCTGCATGCGCTATGGGGGTAGGCTTACACTGCTGTGATTGATGATTCTGTGCCTGGCATGCCTCGGGTGATTGCGCCAAGTGACAGGAGCATTGATCATCCTGATTCGGCGGCAGCTCTTTGTTGTGTGGCACCTGCCGTAGCCTCAGCCGACGCCACTCTCCCACCATCCACGCAGAGAGGCTTTTGTTTTGTGATGAGAACAAGGAGGATTGCATGTGGCTGGCAAGGTGGTTTCCTGGCCTTGCCACCTCTCACAGCCGTGCCCATCTGAAGGCATGCAGGAGTGTGAGAACACAGCAGCACAGTGTGGAGATGGTTGGTTAAATGGATTTTCTCTTGGAACTGAGTCTGAGGGATACAGACAGTTATGTATTTGGTGTTTGCTACCTTTATCACTTACTGCCTGATTGTATTTTTGCTGCTCTTTAGAAAGTATGTCATCTTCTGGGGCACATGCTGAAGTGGTGTTCTGGCTTGAGTATACTTTCCTTTGTGTCTCCTGTTTCCTTTTTCATGACTCAGTGTGATGTGGGTGCTAAGGCAGATGTTCCTTCATGGCCATTTGAAATGGGTAGAACATTTCCAGGGAAGAGGCCTCCAGGTTCTCTGCCTGCCTCCTGAAGTCAGCGTTTTCCAAATGCTTGTAATGTGACTTCCCAAAGCATGTTCAGAGCCCATTTTCCTTAGCCCTTCCTGGGGAGCAGGAGAAGCAACAACATGAGAGCTCAATGGAGCTTCAGTTTGATGGAATAAGTATTGGTGGCAGAAGCTTCAACCAGCTGGTTCTTTTAGAAGTGAAACTCTGGTAGTAAGATACCCAGAGAGAAACATGGTTGTGGTGTGATGACATTTAATTTTAAGCGCTGAGGGTAATACTGTGGGTACTATAAGTTAATGTACTCATTGCAGTTGGGAACTGTGGAAGAGCAGCCTTAAATGAAGATCCGTCAGTGCTGCTGTTAATTATTCCTTCCATGCAACTCCAAATAAAAATGTGAGGTTTTAATTATGTAATTACCAGAAAGCTAATAATTTCTTGCCAAAGGCCGTGATGATCTCTTAAGTATGAGATAATGTAATTGCCTTATTCCTGTGCCATTAATTGTGCTCCATTTTAAAAAATGTGGTCATCTGTCTTCTGAGCAAACGATTCTCAGTTACCTCAGAGGAAACGTGCTGTGAATGGTGAAAGGATGCAACCTAAAATTCACCGTTCTTTTCTTTGATTTTTTTTTCTAGTTAATATTGTAACAGAAGAAAGTTAGAAAAGGGCAAACTGTGTATATTTGGTTGGTGTATTCAGCTACACATTACAATTAAAGTGTGGGTGCAGTATTTGGCCTATGAGTTGTGTGTCTTTACATGACTATAGGACACAGGAGTTAAGAGAAAGTGGCTGTAAAACCGATCAGGTTTAGCAGAGGCGTGCAGAGAAACATGTAGCCGGTGAAGCCACACACAGCTCACTTTTTCTATTAGAATGAATTGTTTGTGGTTTGTAAGACATCTTCAGGTTTTTAATCTGTAGTAATAAATCTAAATTACGAGCTCATTACTAGTGAGCTGTGAGAAGATGTCAGATTTTACACTCAGAATACCAGAGCGTGGTTTGACAAGGTGGCTAGGGATGAATTAAGTTTGCTGCTGTTGAAATGTGTCTCCCTTCCCCTGCTTCTGCTTGCCTGCTTTTGCTGCCTGCTTGAACATGTTCAGACACTTGTCTGGTCTCACTCAAGCTGATTTGAATCTAAACTAGTTGGGGGGGGGGAGAAGGATTTTTATTTTAGTTCTGTGCTTTTCTGTTTGTTTGTTTTCTGTTTAGCAAGTTCCAACAGTTTACCTTTCAGTTAGATGAGTGCCAAAACCATTGGGAAGTCTGGGGAGCAGGGGGCAAAGCAAGAATTGCCCTTTCCACAAAGCTCCTTTGGCTCCACCATGGCCTTAAACCATGCCCTAAATTGGTGCTTCATGGGCAGGAATTACTGCTGCTGTGCTGCTGTGCCTTTTCAAGAGGGGGAGGCAAGCTGAGATGTGCAGAGCGTGCTTTCTGTCACGCAGTGCCACTCCTGTCAGCTCCTGGCGGTTGCGCTCAGGTCCCCCCCAGCTCTGAATTTCAAACCCTACATATGCAGCACACACATCTAAGTAGGCCTGTAAAGCCCACGAAGAGGAATTGTGTCCTTAATTGTGAGAGAACCAAGATTTAAGAGTTATCTTGACGTGTAGTAAATGAACTCTATGCTAGGTTTGCTGGGTTGGGTGGGTTTTGTCTCTCGTCTGGGAATAATCGGTATGAGTCATTGTGCCTATTCGTTTGTTTAATGTATGGGATGCTCTTGGAAAGCTAAGGGCCATTGGTATTTATAGCGAGTAACAGTGAGAGGTTATGCTGTAACCTTTAGTTTCTCATTTAAAGCTGCTCTGCATTTCAATGGTGAAATTCATCTCTTAAGGAGGAATTAATGTTTCTGAGCTTGTTACAGGGTCCGAGGTGAATCAGCACTTAGCTGAAGTGTGTTCCTGGGAGCTGAGGTCCCCATGGAGCCCTGGGAGCCAGGAGGCAGTGACAGTCAGCTGAGGCCTCGTTGGAGGAAGGCAGCATGAATTAAACCGCCTCTGTCATGGGGTATGATAGCAGGGTGTTTGAATGTAAACTCTGTTTTCAACTGACATGCTTTGTTCATGAGTAGAAGTTGAAAATTTCCAGTTGCTGGTTGTTTCTTTTTTGTCCAAAGAGACATATGTTAGGAGAAGGGTCTTAAGCTGCAGAGATGGAGTATTGCAGCTTGGAGGACACGCCGGTGGAACCAGAAACCAGGCATTTATAGTGTCTCTCTGGGGGTGCTTGTCCAGGTGGGCTGCTCTCTGTCTGTTTGGAGAGACTTCCATGCAGAGAATCTACCGTTGAACCTGACCTCATATAATCTCCTTTCTGAGAATAACATTTATTTTGGTCAAGACTCCTTGTGGAAGAAAACCCATTAATAGGTGTAAGAAGTGGGATCCTTTTGGCTTAAGTAGTCAGGACTGCTATATCAGCAGGTTCAGTTGAAAGCGTGGGTTGGTGGTCAGCAGTTGCAAACCTCCAGTGCCCGTAACCTCTCCAGACCACATACTGCCCTGGCATCTTTCTCTAGCAAAGGGTCAAAAGTACGTGTTGCCTCCAGTGAGGAGGTAGAAACCTTGATAGCTGATGCAAACCCTTCTGTTCATGGCGTGAAAAATGTTCAGCCACAATAAATGCATGTGTAGTTTTCTGCTGGACTTTGTGTCCAGCAGTGGTAGCAGTGAGTGCCTGTGTTGCATGCCATCTGAGAATGCATCAGAAGAAAAATGAACAGGAAAACTCCCTCTGTTGGGAGGGGGGAGGGGGAAAAGTATCTGTTACATTCCAGAATCAGTCATAATAATGGAAGTTCACATCAGATAAATTGCCAGAGTCAGAATGGACAAACATCTGGTTTATTCATCCTTAGCTATACTAACAAAAATATGATATCCCGTTAGATAAATCACTGATCATCTTAGTTTATCTTGGCGATTGTGCACCTTGGTATTTTTCACTTACACAAGAATGTATCAGTACTTTACAGCTAGCATGCCTCCAGCTCCAGGTTCACAGTTCATGTGCTTCTGTGACTTTGAACTCTTCTTTTCCTGAGTTTACCATCAGACAGCTGCACCAGAACAGCTATGTTTACATGGGGGGAGTAAATGGCAGCTTGCAGCTCAGAGTTTCCATTTCCTTTTACATTGTTCTGGAATCCAGACTCACATTTCGTGTCCTAAAGTTTTGCCTCATGTGTATGCATCTGCCTTGGCCCTTGGTAGTACAAATGTTGTATTTTGACATTGATTTGTTGATAGAAAAGACTGACTAGGGAGAAGCTACTATCACTGGAAATTACCCTCAGTTTTCATGAAGTTCAATTGTGAGTGAAATAGCTTTTTAAAAAAATTCTAAACATCGCTTTCTGTAAGGCTTTTAAGTAGTATGTAAATGTAAGGCTAATGTGGAACCACTTAGTGCAGCTGTAGCATGATAGATGTATTTTTAGGCAGAGAAAAATTACATTTTGTATTAAGCATGACGATGAAATCTGATTAGCTGCTTAAACCATGACACTGACTATTTAAGCTATTGTCATGCACAGGTGATAAAATATTCCCAGATGTGCTTGGCAAGGCAGTAATTCCATGAAGAGGTTATGGTAATTAAAAACAAGAAACAAAACCATCAGAGTGATTTGTTCATTTGCCTGAACCCCCTGAAGTGGAATTAGAGGCTTCAGTGAAGAGTATCAGTTGCTGACTGTACGTCGCCCAGACGTCTCATCATTGCTATTGCCTAGTTCCATGTTTATGAGCTTTTCCTTCCCCTTTTGTACCTAATTTGGCTATTTTGGGTTCTTCCTCTGAACAAAAGCTGTGGTTTATTGGTTATTTTGGTAGCTGAACTGAGGTAGATGCTATATAAATGACCTATAGGGAGACTTACAGTAATTAATTCTGTGTTGTGTTTTGACCATTGGTGTTCTGAAACAAGATTCCCCAGTTACTCTGATGTGTTAGAATGAGCCTGGCTTTTGATCCTGTTCACACGGATCTTTTTTGAGAAGCAGCCATTTGAACTTACTGAAACGTGGTGCAGTTTGCTTCTGATCTGTGTGTGTATATTAATTGCTAGATTTGACCTGTGCCCCACTATCAAAAGGAATGTAACAGTAATGCACAACTGGCGCATGAAATTTTAATTTTTAATCTTCATTCTAACATTCCTAATGATACCTGGGCTATAAAGTCGAAGCATAAAATCAAACAGCAGAGTATTTGTAGAATTAGGTTTTGTGCTTTATATGACTATGCGGTGTGAAAGTCCGCTGAGCTGCACTCCCTGAAAATTGCAGCCAGAAAATAATCTTGTCCAGATCATTGTCCAGTCTTACCAGTGCAAGAAAGGGATACAGAATGCAAAGTGAGGCCTAGGGACTGCAAGCTATCTCATTTAGGTTGGCATATGTTGCCATGTGGTTGTGTCCCAGGCTGGAAGTTCAAATACCTGTATGTTTTCTGTGAGCTCGCTGAAGGCAAGTCATTTACCCCTTCACTTTCATTAGAACTGCTCTATTTGTGGTCGGGAAATCAAAGCAAGCAGTTAACATCATGCCAGCATCATCATATCTGTTTACCACCCCCCTGCCTGCTTGCAGGGCAGACGTCCCATAGCAGGGATCCATGGGGCTGGCTACGGGCCGCTTGGCAGGGACAACAGGATGAAGAGACTTTTGGGAGGGGCGCTGTGTAGGCAGGTGTTAGTGGTTGCACCATAAACTTTCCTTCAGCCAAAATACAGCAGACCACATCTGCTTAGGTACAGGTTTGTTCCCGTGATCTTCATAAGTTCACCTGTAATCTGTAATTTTCTGCTGTTGACAAGTCAGGTATGAGAAATGATAACTGAAATAAATGAACACATGTATTACTTTAAGTTTCTGTTGCTACATTTAAGTGATTAGCTGTTTTATCTCATAATTTCTAATGCAGACCAGCTTGAAACTTGCTGTTTTAATGTCTGTGTTTGGTTTTCATTGATGCTTTCATTTGAGAGCAGGAAACAATCTGAAAATAATTGTATTAAGTGTTTCAGCACAAAGATTTTAAAAATAAGAGCTTGGCATATGGCTCTATCTTCTTACTGCTCCTTGGAGGAAATAAAACAGAGTTAGCAACTTTCATCCAGGCAGCTTTTCTACTACATCCTGTTTCCTTCCGCACACTGGAGAAAGCACCGACATTCCTTTCCTCCGCTTGAAATGAAGAAATCCCACTCTCCATGTTGTAGCACTCACTCTCGGGTGTTGGTTAGCTTTTCAGACGTCAGGGTAGGGTTTTCATTGTCCAGACAAATGGTCGTTTTTGCCCTCAATACCGAAGGAAAGCATTACAAAAAGTAGAGGAATATGGACAGCCACCCAGGTACGTGCCCCCGCACAGCTTTCCTGGGCATTTGCCCTGGCCGCTCAGACTGCCCGAAGGGTGCCGAGCACATCCCTGGGAGTGCTGAAGCACTGTGCGTGCTGTTGCTGTGCTTGCTGAAAGCCTGAAATCTCTGCTTTTCTCTCACTGAAAGGTAGACTTTCAATCCCCCTTCCTCTAAGGCAAGCTGACCCTTGGAAAGGCTTGGCATGAAAAGGATTAGCTCCCTGGAAACTTTGTTTGGAAATGTTAGGAGGCTGCTATGTGTATATGCTGGCAATCTCCGTAAGAGACAAATAATTTTCCCACCCTCTCAAGTACTTGGTAGTTTATCTGTTGTTTATATTAAAGATTGATCGTGGTTATATGTTTCTGACTCAGTGTTCTCATTAATCACACTGTGCCACATAAGAGACTGGAGAAGAAGAATGGGGGTTACTGGAAAGCAGACATGTGATCCCTGGCTCTGCTTTTAATATGACTTATACTGACATTAGCTTTGTTCCTGTGAATGATTGTGTTTGTGTAAACCTATTTCTTTTTTCTTTTTTTCTCTTTTCTTTCTTTTTTTCTTCCCCCCCCCCCCCCCCGTGTTTGGTATGTCTGTTTTTCTCAGGGCTATTTAAAAAAAAGAAAAAGAAGAGAAAAAAAAAGATAATATACTTACTACAGTGATTTTGGAGGATGTTAATCATGACACTTGCCATGTCACTATTCAAGAGGTCCCTGCCCCCACCGCATGCCCACCCCCTTGTTTGCTAGCTCTTGCTTCCTCCCCCAGCCCCTGCAGCCATTTCCTCCCTCTGAGCAGAGCTACGCAGGCGATTGTTCCAGCCTGTGCAGAGCAAAGGGCTGGAAAAGGACTGGTGGGGCGAGGACAAATGCACAAAGGCTGGGACTTCCTGGAGCACGTTGGCTGCCAACAGAAAGAGACTTTCTCCCACAGCATCAGAGCTGAACTACACCTCCTCTTCCTCCTTGACCCTGGCTAAGGTTTCCAGCCCCAAAATGTTCAGTCAGCTTTTCATGGTCCCCTTCTAAGCATCAGAGTCAAAACTACTGGCAAGAGGAAGAGGGGGAAAAAAGGGAATTTACTAGTATCTGCAAGCTGATTGGGGTTACAGGGGTAGATTACCAGCCCTGCTTGGAGTCAGGTCCAGGAGCCTCTGAAGCAAGCTATTTTTCCCACCCTGACTTGTTTGGCTAAAAGTCCTTTCACATCTTCCAGAGGCACGCATCAATGCCAAGTCTTCAGTACATTCTGGTGGCAAATTTTCAACCAACAGGAGATTGAATCCCTTGAATTTTTTAATTGCTGTGTGCTTGTGTTTACCTAATAAAAATAAATTATTTGGATTTTAAGAGAGGCAATTTAATATTTGTCAAATCAGAGCAAATTAGCTCTGAAGAGACTGTCATAATTTATTACAGATTATCTTTTCTCCTAGTTGTAGCTCTGCTAGAAATACTTTGCCAGGCGTATCCTGTGCAGATTTTTTTTCAAGTCACGTTAAGTCAACGTCTGAGTTCTCTGGTGCAAAATCCCATTACAGAATTCACTGCTTAAGAGTATCTTCAACACTGAGACATGACTGTTAACGATGTTTTGTGTTTATAATTAATTATTTGCTCAGCAAATGCAAGAGATGCTCAGAAGTTCTGCGAACCTAGGCAAATTTAGGTCTATTAATTATGATAAAGGCACAGCTTCAGTGAAATCAAGGGAGGAAAAATAATGTGGGGATGTCTCAGATCCATAAGAATTTTAAAATTTTAAATAAATACAGTTACACAGAAATAGCTATTTTAGAGGACTAGATGTTTTTAAAAGACTTTGATTCCAACTGATTTGGATTGCTTGGGGTTTTTTCCCCATGTGACTACTTTTGATGACATATTGTACGTATCAAGAATAAGGGAATTTATTTCTAAGTTGGGAATAGTTTTTTAATCAGCCTCAGTAATGTAAATAGACCTCTATTTGAAAGTTCATTGAAAACTCAGTACTGGTGTATATTTAAGTGCCCTGTATGCTAAAGTAGAAATATCCCCCAGTGTTTAACCGACAGCATGTTTTATGTGTGGTTTTGTTTTGTTTTTCTAACGTTTAACAGTAACTGAAGCTGGGTTTGGTGCTGACATTGGGATGGAGAAATTCTTCAACATCAAATGCAGAGCCTCTGGCTTGGTTCCCAGTGTGGTTGTACTTGTTGCTACAGTAAGAGCTTTGAAGATGCATGGTGGTGGGCCAAATGTAAGTTTTTACACCTTTCCTAGAAAATAAAACTGTCGCTGATATTTAAAATAAGTAAAGTAGCTTGGTTTAAGCAATATTTGGGGTGGGTTATATGGCAGTATTTAGGTATCCCTCCTGAGTTACTTCATTATATGGAGGCAAGCTCCAGAGCTAATGCAGGAGTGGGAAGGCACAAATAAAAGAAGAGGGATGAAAGAGCTCTGAAGTAGTACTAAATCTTATGGAAGGAGGGAGGTTTGCCTGAAAGGGAAAAAAAAAAGGCTGTAATTCTTTTCCCTGCCCTTAGAAATAGTGTGACTAAAGCAGTCACAGCCTGGGAAAGTTGGCAGCTGAGGTGGAATGAGAAGAGTTCGGGTTGCAGCATGTGAGCAGAAGTAGGGATTATTGGTAGGGAAGTTTTTGCGGTGTCTCTCACTGCAATAACAGGAATCCCCTTCTGTCCTTTTAATATGGTCAAGTTAATTCCCTCAGGGATGCTAAGGTAACTGATAAAATTGTGCGGGTGTTTTCCCAGTGTACCAGAAGTCACCAGTGGAGGGTTTGGGTTGGGTTTTTTTTTGCTATTTAAGCCAGGAAGAGACTTGTGCAGTTTACTGATTGCAGAAGTACTCCTTGGTTATATAATCAGATTGGGCTCTGCTAGCCAAGCAGACAGGCACCTAACTCCTAAAACCACTTGCATCTGCCCAGCAGCATGCAAGTGAGTGATGCTGCTAGGGAAACAGTTTTACTGGGTGAAAATACTGGAGCTGTTTCCACAGCCACAAAGTTTTGGAATCCATGGTCTCACTCACAGCTTCCTAGAGCTAGGGCTGCACTGTCCTTTTATAGACTTTTGGGTTAACATAATTATATAACTTTTCACCATTTTAGTCCACTTCTAATGCAAGTTTCATTATCTTTAATGTTTCTCCATGTGTATGGTGGCAAGTGTAGTCATGTGTTATCATTCAACCTAGCAAGAGTAGGACTTAAATGCGTCTTAACAATTGACTCTATTTCTGACTGCCTGTGTCTTCAAATGTACAGCGCTTTAATTTGCTTATATAATGCATCAGAGAGGCATATGGAGTGCCAGATACTTTCACTGGGAGGTTAACTATAAAATGGACCGAGACCAATGCTTGAGACATAAGTGTCTAATTCCACTGCCTGGGATTGATGTCTGTGGTGGTTGAATACTCGATGTAGTATTCTGGTGGTACTCTTTCTTTGTATACCTTTATGCTTTCCAGCAAAGTAAATTACTTGCATGCAGATCCTTGCCAGGGGTGGTAATCGAGGGATGCACAAAGGTGACATTCCTCTTCTAGTCATCTGTGTTACTGTTAATCCTTCAGCCAGCTATCGCAGGTTGCTGCCCGTTGTCTTTGCACTGCTGGTGCACTGCTAAACATGTGAAACAGGATCAAATGACCTCCTCTGTGATTAAGTCTGTGATGACTTTGGTTGTTTATTATTCCAGGTAACCGCTGGTGCACCCTTGAAGAAAGAATACACAGAAGAGGTAAAAGGAACTATTACAAAACTTCAGGAGAAGGTTTTGTTTAAAGGGGCAAAGTAGCGAAGTATAGGGAGAATTCGGACCTTCTCATTCCTCTGGCTGGATAGGGTGCAGCGTCAAGTTTGACAGTAGCATATGTTAATGCTGACATTCAGTGAACACCTTTAACAGGCGTCACCAACAAGTAAAGCCATCTCATCTTTCCCCAGACACTTAGCATTATCCCTCTTCTGCGTGCTATATGTGCATGGTAAACTGTACTGAGGAGCTGAGCTAGCTGAAAACCAACTTTTTTTCAGTAGTTTTTCCAGGACCACTGAGTTTTCAGACTGGTCAGCTTTTCATTCTGAGTCCTGGTATTTATGCCAGTGCAAGACTGGAGTGGTGCAGGGGTCAAAACCACTCACTGAAATTAATGATAACTTAACCTGTTTATCAAACAAAAGGTTCAATCTTCACATCTGGTGTTGTATGTCATGTTTCAAACGAGTGGTTTCCACAGGCTTGTTTCCTTTGTCTCTTCATTGTACACAAATTCTGGTCTTTTGTTTTTATCAGGCTGAGGATATGTGTGTTGTTGCAATTAAAACAAGGCCTACAAAGGGTGAGATAAAAGAGTAAATAAGGAAATTCAGTAGTGTGCTTTGGTCTGGGATGTATATGAATGCAGAGATTAGACTACGCATCTAACACATCTGTATGTCAAACCCCCATTCCGCTACTGTAGTTGGTTTATAAACTTTCCAAAGAAGAGACTAACAGCCCTTTCACAGTCATGACAGGCAACCAGTCATCAGCTGCACTGTGTACTTGTGTCCCAGTTACTTGTGTCCGCCTAGTTACTTAAATACGTCTGTTGCTTATTAATTGGAATAAGAATTAATAAGATAAATGCCAAAATATTTTTTGCCTGGAAGCGTTTTATTTCCTTGCAGCTGTCATGATCAGCAGTGTTTATGTTCAGTTTCATTTATGGAAAAAAATCCTTTGGCTGGAGAAGACTCAATGTATCTTACCATTTCCATTCGTTTTTATTTAATTGCACAGAACCTCCAGCTGGTAGCTGATGGCTGCTGTAATCTACAGAAACAGATTCAAATTGCTCAGCTCTTTGGAGTTCCTGTTGTGGTTGCTCTAAATGTCTTCAAGTAAGTCTATACTTCCATTACTCTTGCAAGTAAATGCACAGTTCAAATTTCAATCTTTTCTTGTATTTTAAATGAATCTATTTTGGCATGAAGAAAAGAAGCTATGAAATAATTTCTTTTTTTCATTGTGAATACAAAGACCTTTAGATCCTTAGCTTGTTCTTAAGGTTTTAAAACCACCAGAAAAGTATGCATTGTTATGGAAATATTAATATTCCACATTAATGAGCTGTAACAATTACAAGAAGTGTTCTTGAAGCATGTAAACACATATGCTGTATACGATCGCACTACGTATGTGGCACAGTTACTATACAGAGTTGCTGTACAACTGCTAAGCATATAAGGTTGTAAAAGAGAACTAATTGAACAAAATAATGAGGTGGAACTGTTTGGTTTGCAGAACTGACTCTCCTGCTGAGGTTGATCTGGTGTGTAAGATTGCGAAGCAATCCGGAGCATTTGATGCTGTACCCTGCAATCACTGGGCAGCTGGCGGAAGGGGAGCAGTAAAATTAGCCCAAGCCGTGGAAGAGGCAGCCGGTCAGAAAAACAGTTTCAAATATCTCTACAACTTGGAGGTAAGAGTTTAATCTTTTTTAATGAATGTGTGCTGCATTCATGTTGGATTTAAAATGAGAACATTGTGACAAAGCTATCTAACATAGTGGAAAAGGGGCTTGACTTGGCTTAAAATCACAAAAGCTGGAAAGAACAACCTGTGGCTTAGCGAATCAGAGGAGCAAGACATTTGTTCGTAGTGCTGATTATTTAGTGCATTGAATGATGTTTCTGATACTTTCTTGTTTAATATAAAAATATGCCTATAGGTGGAGTATTCACAAATTACTATGGGAGACTTCACCGTGAAGATCCTGCAGTCATGATATTTGTCCTGACAGTCAGCTAAAATGAAATGCAGTTACTGTCTCACAGTCACTGGTATTGCTCCAGATTGTGGCTCCCCTAAGCATCCCTTCTCTGTACAAGAAGGATGTTAGAGGTAGCCAGTGCATGCTCATGCAACACATCTGCCCAGCCAAACAGGACAACTTGGAGTAAAAGCACTGCCCTTATCAGCACCCCCTTACACATCCACAGCCTCAAACCAACATGAAAAGCACTGGCAGTCGGGTCCTGTTCCTGCTTTCCTAATGATGTATTTTGGAGTCTGCTAGTGGAATACAGGGTACACAATACCTTGATTGCTCCCTTTCTCCATCTTTGGTTCTTCT
The DNA here is from genome assembly GCF_964237585.1 of Gallinula chloropus. Classification (NCBI taxonomy): domain Eukaryota; kingdom Metazoa; phylum Chordata; class Aves; order Gruiformes; family Rallidae; genus Gallinula; species Gallinula chloropus. The sequence goes on along the minus strand of NC_140087.1, from coordinate 31,270,176 downwards.
AATAAATATATCCTAACAGTCTTAACACATTCCCACAATACCTTTCAAAAACCTCAGTCCCAAAATACTCTTCTCCCTGAGTCACGTGCTGCTGTAGGCAATCGCTGCCGTTTGTGTGCAAAGTTTTCTGATTAAAGAGTTTCCCTGTTGACTCACCTTGGTGCATTCATACCAAAGACAGTGGTCTTACCCTTCCCCTTGGATGGTCTTAGGAAACAGTTTCAGTGTGCTCTGATTTTCACTGATTAGGTTTTTCGTCTGATTACTTTATTAGGTTCCCTCCACCTATCATTGTTCCTCTCATCCTCGCTTGGGCTCTGCATGTAATTTGCACGGCCCTGAGTCAGATAACCTAACAAGGAATAGCATGGTCCAAGTTTCAATCCTTTGCCTGACAGAGATGGTGACTCTTTCTGTGCCTTGGACTTCATTATGGCAGTCACCTGCAATATAACTTCAAAGCATCGTGAGCTGTGAAGAGGAGCAGCTTGCAAGTAAGGGCTGTTTGCACCCCTGAAAGCACTCTGCTGTGGTACCACTGTGCAGGCAGAACATCTGGAAGGATGGACTGCTGAGAAGGTTATACAAATGATTTCTCAGGACCTTCCTCACTATCCAAATGTGGGTGGGTTAAAATTTGGACAGCAAAATAGACTTCTCTGGTACCAAGGAATCCCTTGTCAAATCTCAGATCCTGTGCCCAACTGCTACTTGTTTCTTTAGAAAATGTTTGAATACTGATTTTTAACAGCAGCACCTCAGTCTCACCCTCTTAAATGGATGAAAGTTCTTGTTTTGATTCTTCTTGCCAGAAAAAAGTTCAACCTGAGGTAGATATGCCCTACTGTTGTCTTTCACTCTCTCTCCTCCCTGATACGACCTCGTATCTGTTGCACCCATTTTATTTCTTCTTTCCACCTCCCCCACTGTTTCCTTGAATGTTGGTAGTCCAGCCAACTCCTATTAACCACTGCCTTCACAAAGCAGATGGAAATACCTTGGGAATACAAGTGCTGCAGCATCTATTCAGGGCGTTTTGCCCACAGAACATTTTTACAGCCGAACAATGCAGAACATATCTGCCTTTCTGATTTTGTCTCTAATGAGATGCTCTGGGAACTCAAGATACCGTTTTATGGATTTTGCATAATAAAATGGGGAAGAAATTCTTTCAGAAATAAGTGATTGTTCTCCCCATAGGACCTTGGTGTTACAGAGATTGCACGCTAGTGTTTGACAAGTTCTAAATTTAAGCTCTGATGTTCCTATTTTTTATGTAGTTTTCAATGTTGTGGCATGAATGAGTAGAAGAGATTAGTAGGGTTGGACTCTGCCTCAATGAAGGAAGAAAATGAGATTGATTTCTGCTTTAATGTGTTTCCCAGACACTTCTTTTTGTGCTGAGTCGCACAAGCAGCATGATCTTAAGCACAAAGGGAATTAATCACATCTTTACATCGACTTAATATCCCATAACTTAACAGAAGTATTATCAGCCTGAAAAATATGTTGAAGGGGTTTTATAAAAACATATAAAGATTTTAAAAAACTGTAAAAAAAAGTAAATTTGGGCCAGCAAAAACAGTAAAGTGTAAAGTTCAGGCTTCTGTTTCATTCTCACTGTGCAAAGGATGGGGACTGAAGCAATTGGAAATAGGAGAGTGAACCAGCAATGCTGTCACTTTGTACGGTGTGGTCAGTCATTTGGTCACTGGGCCTGTAGGAACATGAAAAAATGCCACCTCTTCCAAATGAGCCTGCCTAGGTAATAATGAAGGTTGTAGGAGGATTTTTTTGATGTAGCAGTTTTGAGGTCTGAGCTCCACTGTTCAAAGAGGTAACTATGACAGAAAATTAAGAAAGGTAGTCAGATGAGATTCAGACAGATTATTTCCTTCCTTCATTGTACCTAAAGGGCCTGTAAGTGAAAGGATGTCATTCCATCCCTCTTCTTTCCTGTGACTGCTGGATTCCTCCAGTTTCTTGAATACTTTGAAGTCTTGGTTGCTTCAGGTTTGACAGGGTTTGCTATGGTGTGGGTCTTTGGTTTTTTTTACTTTCCCCTCTGTATAAACCCACCCCACCATTTCATTAATATCTCTGTCTTTATGAGACTACTCTTAACCTTACTGCATGTCTCCATTTGGCCCTTTGATGTCTGCGTGTATTATTTTTCACAGTCTGTAAAACTTCATCAGAATTGACTTTAAAACTGGCTATAATTAGAAGGACGTCCAACAGTCGGGAACGCTGTAGCCATAATAGATTCATTCAGCATTCTGATGTTTTGTTAGAAATCATTACCCCAGGGATGTAAAAACAAAGTCCCAAAACCCCTGTGTGTAAAACTGGTTTAGATCCTTTCTTACTAGTTACTTTGCAGCAATCTATATTGTTAGTGTACAGTCAGGAATCTAATTACAGGGTGGTCCAGGTCAACTGGGCTCTCTTTGGGTGTTTCCCAAATGGCATGGGTCTCTGCAGCGCTGTGTGTAATTTCCAACTGTGTACCCAGAAACAATGACTCCCTTGAAAGGTGATTACAAACGTGCAGAGTTCGAGAAGATCAAGAAAAGTCTTTTCAATGTCTGTCATATACCAGCAGAAAGTTGAGGATCAGCAGGGGTTTTTTTCTGGCATCCCGAGGTGTGTTTACATATTTGTGCATCTTGTGCAGTGATACCCAAGCACGTGCTGAATGAGTGATCTGTAGATGGTGGACACAGCACAGTTGTGTCCGTTCAGGACTCGGGCTCAGCTGAGTGGTCTGTTGAGTATCATAACAAATGAGTCTAATCAGAGACTGTGCTAATGTGGTTATGTTCCTTGAAGCATCTCATTCAGTGCGTTTAAACTTCCTCAGGTGTCTCTACATGACACAGTGTTCTGTAGTCCCGCCTTTAGCTTGCTTCACAGGTTCTGTTTCTTTGTTTCTCTAAGCAGACAAGCTTTTGTTTTTATCCTGGTAGCTGTTGCTTGTACTCTTCTCTTTTTTCCTTTTTTTTTTAATACTACTTGTTTCTATCAAGAGTTTGTTTGACATTTGGTATTAGATGAACGAGTATTTTACAAGAGTTGAAATAAGAACTGAGTGAACTTCAAACATACTTTGGGTGCAGTGCGCAGGATAGATGTGTATGTCATTTCGGGACTGCATATGTGGGCCAGTGTAATTTTATGGATCAAGTACAAGAAGTGACCTCTGACAAGTAACCTCGGTATTCTTGTCACTAAGGCAGTTTAGGAAAAGGACATGAACAGATACGATATACCATGAAATGCTTACACTATTGGGAATTGCACAGAGTGGGAAGGGTTTGGGGGAGGGATGGGTTTTTATATGACAGGCTCCAGAGTGTATAACATAGTTGAGAAGATTACTGGCAGTAGTAGTGTGTGGTTTTAATATGGATTTTTGCCCCCACTGCACACTAACCTCTCTTATTTTACTGCTGAATTGGTTTCTTGCTGAGCATTTTTCTTCAGTGTTTGGAGGATGGGTTTGTTTTAAAGGCCTCTTGAACTCTCTATGAAATAGTCTGTGGTGTTTTTTTTTTCCTTAATATATATTCTTGCTACATATGGAAAATATCAAAATATCAACTCTCTTATCACTGTTGACTTCCTTTCTGGGTTCACTTTTCTTGAAGTATGGGTCTTTAAGTTGCAGCAGAAAGCTATTACTCAAAATAAAGTTGACTGACCCATTAAAAGTAAGTTTAGATAACTAGGGGGAGTATAGGAGAGCATGGAAACATAGGCATCCCATTCCCAAATATTTCTGGCTTTAGTGCCTGTCCTTGGCAGGGGGGAAGCTCTATTCCCCACTAATGCATGCCTGGTGAGCAACCTGCCTTCTTTCACTACCCTGGTCTCCTCTCTTCTGTGGTGAACACTCCTGTGACTTACAGCAGACCTCCTCAGCCTGGGGGAAGGAAGCATAGGTCTGAATGAAGGCAGGCACTAGTTTTTTAGGAGGTGCATTACCCCTTCCTGCAAGGCAGCTGGAGGTCAGTGGGCTAACACTCCAGGAGATAGAGCAGAGGACAGACATATAACTTGAGACAGGGTCAGCATATCTGGCCAATTATTGTGCCCTTAAAAGATATGATGTGGTAACATGATTGAAGAGCCTCAAATCACCTGCTTTATGCTGCATTGGAAAACTAAATTGAAGAGTGTAAAGGTCACAAAAGGGAGGGAAGAGAAAGGAATGTTCCACTCTTCCACATTTGTTGGATGACACCTGTTTTTGCCAGTGCTCTGCTTTTAGGTAATATCACAGCCGATGAAAATGTTGTACTGTGGAAGTTGGTTGCACAAATATTTTGGCTGTGATGAGTTTCCTGGCCAGCCTTGCAGAACAAAGGAGAGCTTTCTCAGCTTGGGGCCATCCATTGGGACTGAGGTTGAGTAGCAGGACTTCCCAGGGGCACATTCGGGCAGGTAGCAGCCTCAGCGCCGGTAGTTTTCTTCCCCTGCTGGGAGCATAATAATAACTTGGGCAAATCTGGAGTGTCTGAGACCACAGTTCTGGCTGCCCCTGCCTCTGTGGCAGTATGGTGTGGGCTGCCACTTGGCCCATTTCTCCCAGTGTTAGCTTCAGCTGTCAGATGATGCGTCACTCATCAGGGTTCAAGGGTAGCATCAGAACAGAGAAAGCTCTGCCAAGCAGCATTTCTCTCTAATCTTCTCTTCTATCCACTGCCCACCATCTCCAATAGCAAGAATGAGCTATGGGTAATGAAGGAGGGAAGAGACCAGTCAGTGGAAGAGGAGGCCCCTGGGTGTGATGTGCTGGGAGGAAGGCAGAGTCAAGAAGGGCTCATGGAAGCTGACTTTGAGGATGCTGACCTCCAGAGGAATGACCTAAGGCACAGTGCTTCTCTTCTTTTGTAAACTGGTCATCTTTTCAATCCCAGGGTGATTGAAGGGGAAAGGGATGTCAGGGATATTTTCTATTTTCTCCACTAACGCCATGAAGCCGCTAAGCCATGAAAGCCATCCATCATGTGTCTGCTGTCACATCAGCCCAACACAAGCTCAACACACCTTTGTGTTCTCTTGCCTTAGGAGCAACACTTAGAAGTGTTTTTCTTTATACAACACAGTCATGTATGAACCCAGTGGTCCTACTGGAGTAGGAATACATAAAATAATACATGCTACTTACTGAAACTTTTCTTAATAAAAAATGGAGACCATTTTTCACCTTGAAATGCAGGCTCTGCTGACCTCCAGGGTATGCTGGTCTTTGAACTATTTCCCCCCACTGTAACCATCTAGCAATGAAGCCACACTGAAGAAGAATTCCACAGGGCTGTACCAGCCTCTCCTCCCACTCCCATCAGAGATGGAGTCTGGACACTTCTTTCACTGAATTGGGTGTTCTGGGGTTGGAATCTATCTTTCTTCCACTCCATCTCTTTTTTGTGGATGTAGGCTCTTGTCAGCACTGCACATGTTTTTTTGTTTTCATTATTTGCCTGTTCTTTGCATGAAGTAATTTTCTCAGGCACAGCTGGGGTTTCAGAGTTGGGGAAATGGAAAATAAATCTCTAAGGCCACAGGCTTAGGTGTTGATTCACAAACTCTTTAACTTGACTGAATATACTTTTCCGTAAATTAAAAAACAAACTCTTGTCCTGTGCCAACAAAGGAAGAGTTATGCTAAGGATTTGGGAATCTTTTTGTCAGCCACAGACCTTCTGGAACCAGGATATATGGATACTTTAATAAATGTATTTTTATTTTGTCCAGGGGAAAAGCTAGAAGCAGGAGTTCAAATGTGCAGAGTCAGCTATTGTTTTAGCACTGCACTCTGTCACCCCACACAGCACCTTCAGCCATACTCCTATCATATGTTTTCGTTTGGCAACCTTCCCAAGAAGAGGAATGAGTGATGTCTGCATGATCTTTCACTTAGCCAACCAGCAATTCTTTATTATTGCTTTCAATGAATGCAGAATTTAAAATTTTAAGAGTGCCACTGCCTTGAATTTTAAAGTATTTTAAGAATTTCTGTTAAAACACAAGCGACAATAAACCCAGTTGTTGGTGACCTCATAATTAAACTAGTGATCTCATAATTAAAAATAGGCAGTGAGGCTCAAGTGAATGTTTAAAGAACTTGAAGTATTAAATGTGTAAGTTACAAGTGAATAGTGCTTTTGTATATTCTCAGTTAAATGTGTGTTTTTCAGCAGAATCTTAAGTTTTCTCAGAAAAGGAAGCAGTTAAATATTTATGTTGTGTAACTGTGAAGACATCCTTTCAGACAGGGCTGCACCAATGGGCGTTCACTTAAGGTATTTGATTTAAGCTAGGCAACACCTGTGCTTCTTATAGTAGTGTGGCATTGTGGCAACCAAGGAGAATGAAGACTGGCTTTTCAGAGACGTTTTCTGTTGAGCTCTGTTTTGGTGAGGAATTTAGGGTCAGTATTTAAAAGCAGAAGGATGGAAGAAGGAAAGGAACAGGGGTTATTTTCAGCAGTCTCAGGGATTGGCCGTGGGGATTGAAAAGATGAATTGCTCTCTCCGGTGACTGAAGAGCTTAAAGTCAGGTGTCCAGATTTGGGTGCAAAAGATGGGAATCTTGAGTACAGTCCCAGACCAGGTCCTTGATAAGATGTACATTTCATTCCATGTCATTCTGGCTGTTTCTGCTGGTACACTGCAGTGGTCGGTTTTGAAGAGTCTGAACATTCTTTCTGTAGAGAGTGCCTTTAGGCCATCTCTGCCTTTCTGCTTTATTCTGGCTTTGCCTTTGTGGTGAACTGGATGTGTGAACTGATCTGGGTTACAATAGCTGCTTTTTTCCCCCCCCCCCACTGGGTTACGTTTTAGTCTGGATCACTTTCTCTGGTATGTGCAGCTGCGCAAACAGAGGTGCTGCCCTCTCGTTTGCACTGGCACATGGGTGAGCATGAGCAGCAGAGGAAGGGAGAATAAGAAGGGTATGGTGAAGCTGGTCTGCTGTCCATGGAAATCCTCATGGAGGCCCACATGGAAAAATCATATTCTGCATTCTTCTATTATAGCTGAAGGAAGAGATGAAGAGTAAAAGAAATGTGAGGAAAAGATAGCAGAAATGAAACCCTATTAAATTATGTTTTGGTAAAAGCCTTACTGTTGATAGTATTGGAAGAAAGGAAGTTGAGTAACGAACAGCAGTTTGTGCTAACATCACATCTTGCAAGGGGGATGGTCAGGAAGTAGTAGTATGGCTAGGTGACAGCACTGGTGTGATTTCATCTTGGATGATCAATTCTGTCTTGGGATTGCCAGGCTGACAAGCTGTCTTCTTTATCAGTGCTGATTTCTGCGTTTAACCGTTCTCTATGAAGTAATGAAATGCACAACTACACAGCTACTGGTTTTATAAAAGCAGTTTGCACTTTTACCGTAGTACTTGTTCTACTTTAGCCAAGGAGATAATCCTGTTTACGGTGTGGGTGCTTGGCAGCCTCCACAAGCACGTGTGTTTGTGCTTGCCTTGGAAGCAGCATGTGGCTTTGGTAGCTCTGAATTTGTGAGATTTCAGAAATGCACATTGTCTCTGGCGGGGCTGCGAAGAATGGCCATTTCTCAGAGAAACACCAAAGCTAAGTAACTGTCAGCAGGTATTTATTTATACTGTGTGGCCCTGTTGCACCTTCTCATGTTCAGTATAAATTTACATTGAGTGTTCCATGCAATCGTTTTCTCAGGGAGCTAAAAGTGAGTGTGGAATGAATTCTCTAAAGCTGCCATAATCCTTCAGCATTAGTACTAATATGCAGTTGCGTATCTATAGAATTCAGCTTTTCTTTAAAGCCATCATATCTGTTGTGTATCTGTCACCTGTTCTCTCCTTAAGCATACTTAGTTGTGAAATATTCACAACCTTACATAAGGGAAACAAGAAGAGGATCAGCTTTTATTGCTGATCCTACATCTGCCCTGCTTTTGATGTTTTCATTGTCTGCACATTTTATAAATATCATTATCACCATAGCTGTCTACATAACAGAGGTGCTGTGGAGCCGAGTTGCTGTTCACAAGGGCGCACTGACACACACCACACAGACAGGACTTTCCATCCTCCTTTCACTGACTCTGTTTTACCAAGGGACTGCAGGCAGTTGTGTCGGTGCAGGCAAGGATGCTGCTTTGTAGCTTGTGAGTGTGAATGAATAACTGGTTCAGGAATATCTCAGGCAAAAAAAGGGTGAGATACTCAAACCAACACACTTTTCCTACACGCTTCTGCTGGCTGATATTTGACCAAGGTGTTTAAGATACAAATAGGTAACTCACAAGGGATACCTCATACAGCTGGAGCAAAAATTCTAACTAAAACCCCTCAGTAATTTAGGTACTTAGTACAACATGTCGCTATTTTTCAGCCCCTTTGAATCCAGCTAAGCACTTTTGCATACTTTACTATGTGTACTGGATCCCTGCTCCCATCGGTGAGACTGTTTCCCTAGTGAAGTCACCAGCAGATTTCATTGAAAACCTAAAGCTAAACTTGCTCTTAAATAACAGATAAGAAAAAGTTAGGGTGTCTTGTAAACTTCCAGGCTTCTGCTATGGAAAATGTGTAACAAGTCTCTTGAATTACTAGAGCTTTTTTTCTGATAAACACCATTAGGTTATATTCAACCAAAACAAATTTGTATTTCTTGTTTAAAATATGAGGTGACTTTTCTTTGGAAAAGACTTCTTGAAGTTAAATTAAAATGAAATTTCTCAGCAGTATTACTTGATAATTCAAACACAGGAAACTTCTTAACTTGAAAGCTGTTACACTGTGATTTGAAATAGATAATCCCTTAAAAATCCCACTAAATACTAGGAAACAGGTGGATCCTTAAAATGGTGCAGTGTATTCCTTTCCCTACTCCTGAAAGGTCAAGAAGGAAGCGTGTCTGTGTGCGCACATGCATGGGCTGTGTTAATGTGTATAGAGCACCTGTCCCTCCCTCCTGGTTTCTAGCCGAACTGGGCTCAGCCAGGACTCACCTGCCCGTGTTGTGAGATTAAAGAGGCCTAAACTCAGCTCTGACACCATGAGCGTTGCCTCATCTGTTCGTATGTGTGTGCCTTGCAGAAGCATGTGACGGTCTCAGAAAACCACTTTTGTTTGCCATTCGCATTCCCACAACTGCTTCCCACTGGTGATTCTTCTGAGGAGACCTTTGCAAAATTTGAGGTGTTGCAACTGGCCTGAAAAGTATCTGAAATTCTGGTCCAAAAAAACCCCAAACCAAACATAAATCTGTAGGGATGCATTTTGACTGTCCGGCTCAGGCTGTCGTGCACATCCTGGGAGTAGCAAAGTGCAACTGCTGTCATTAAAGCAGTCTGATGTTAGCAGAGCCCTGCTAGGTTTTGTTTGGAAACTGCAGCTGTGGTCACTGGGAGGGGGCTGAGGGCAGAGTAGTTACACTGGTGTCAAATTAGTTCAAAATATTTCGACACAGATACAAGTTGAATCCAAATGAGCATCTCCATCGCAATGAATTTACAGGGGTTTAAGCAGAAAGCTGTTAGTTTTGATGTTGGCCTACTGACAGTGGGGAATGGAAATCTGTTTGCTTGACTGTTGCTGTTAGTCCTTGACTGCAAGCAAGAGCCAGTTAACCAACACATTTTGCCTTTCTTTCATGTGTTCAAAACTGACTTTGATAATAACCAGCCTGGAAGAAGTTTCATTCTGTAACAGCTATCGATATCACCAAGTATTCTATTCAGCTTAATGCTTCCAGGAATCATACTCCGGATATTTGCAATCTGTTATCTCCAATCCTCATTGGCTTTTTTTTTTTGCACTGCTGAGGTTCCTGTGAAAAGCCTGAACTCAGGAATGTGACATCATTCTACTCAATTAAGGTGCAATAGTCATATAATCAGCATGTTTAGAAAGTGTCTTGTGGAATATCTTTAAAATTCACTTCGAAGTTACATATCCAAGGGGTTGATTTTATTTGAGCCTTAGTAGCTTTTAACTGCTTTATATTAAGCTACTTGAAAGTCTAGCAAACTTCTTTTCTTCTGATGTCTGTTACTGGAGTTCTTTATTAATGTAAAGACAGACTACTTTAAACTTTATTTTTTCCAAAATTCAGTCATAAATACAAAAAAAGGTCTGATACAAACTCTTCAACTGATTTATATTTGCCAAAAAAGCATTACTTCTAGACAGGCATTGCAAAAATGCGATTAACCATGGAACTTCCTAGAAATGAACCAGATACTGTTTTGTAAATAACAAACTCTTTCTTGCCTTTGTTGGAAAGGAATTAAATACTTCTGGTTCATGTTCTGATGCTTTTTATATTGATTGAGATTACCAGGTCTTCTTTCCTAAGTGGTATCTCTTTACTTTTTTTTTTTTCAACAATACTTCCACATGTGTTGGTAAATAAATATGCTGATAAAAAACACTGGTGGGACATGCCCTGGAGTGTTACACACATCTCTAGCCATCTGTGCTCAGCACTGATGTAGCTGAACTGGTAGTATGATCCACCATCATCCTGTTCCTAAGGCAAAAGTGTTGTCTTGTTTGAAATAGGCTGTAGGAGTCATAATTGCTGTCTCCAAAGTCATTCAAAACAAAAGGAGAGAAAAAGAGTAAAGAGTTCCTTACTCTAAATAAACAGAAACGATGACACAAAAAGTAAATGCCTGATCTGACCACAAAAAATTGTCTGCTGAAAATCTGTACAAAGCTTTCTAGTAGCCTGAATGTGAGGGTCTGCATCTGCCTTCAAATAGAAGCCATAAAGGCAGATGAGCTGAATAACATGACATGAATACTCATGGAGACTGAAGTTGAACTTGCTGGCTTGTGAATTCAAAGTGTATCCTAGAATACTTTTGTATTCTTTTTTAATTTTTTTTCCCCTAATTGTCCAAAGTGCTTTACAATATCAGTGCTACGTTTCAAAATACATGTGTTAAGAAGGATAGGAGGTGAGATTTAAAAAAAAAAATCAAAGGAGCAGTTATGGGTCGGGAACTTTCTGCTACAAATGCCTACTTCTCCGGGTGGGGGGTCCTGGCTGTCGGCTACCTTGCCTTGTCCACTCATTGTATAGGTTATCTTTATTGTGAAATTAAATTTATTTGTCTGGTGATCCCTATTAACCTAGTGGAGCTTGCTTTCTTGTATTTGCAGTGTACATCAGCTCTTGACTCTTAAAACTATGGGGCAGTAATTTTCTTCCCCCACATTAGGCAAGAGAGTAAACACATGTTGTCAACTATGTAGTGCATAAATCGTGCAGCTCCTAAATAATGGAGTGGCTGAAATCATGGTTGTAGTTCACGTACCTGTAGCTGAATATCATATCCATCACCAGGGCACTTTAGTTGGTTTCATGCTTTGGTAAACGCGTTTAACAAGGATGATTCTAAATTCATGTTTCTCAGCAAACACGATCCTTGTTTCTCTTGGCTTATGTTCATCCTCGTATTTTTTCCTTGTCTCTGCAGCTTCCTATTGTTGAAAAAATAAGGATCATTGCTCAGAAGGTGTATGGAGCTCAGGATATAGAGTTGTCTCCTGCTGCACAGTCACAAGTTGATCGCTACACTCGGCAGGTAAGAACACCAGTGAATTACGCAGTCAGATACCTGCTGGATGAGAGTCTTAGGAAACCTCAGAGTGCTAAAGCTTCTCAGATTGGAGTGTTTAGCCAAGCTTTGCTAAAAGGCGTGAGCTTTACCCATGGTGCTAAACTGTGGAGGTCAGTAAGGATTGCTTTAGATTAGATTAGATAGAACAGAATGGTTTTAACCTTGAAAGCTATCTCCTGTAAGATACCTCTGGTGTTTAGAGCCACCCTGAGATTGTTGATGAAACTCTGTACTTTCCTTGCAGAGTGGTAAATTTGGGTTACTGCCTTAAATGTGACAAGCAGCTAGTGACAAGCAGATGTGACTAGCAGCTACTGAATGTGCCTGATTTTAGCCTGTGTGTTCATTTGTACCTGCAAAATAGGAGTTTACAAACACAAAAAGACCTGTGCCACAGCTGTGCACATTAATAACAAAGCTCCCAATACTTGTAAAATCATTTGGCTTACTTCTGTTCCTTTTATTTTCAAGGTGTTAGAAACGCTAGAATGTGAAATAGATCACCATTCCTAAAGCATGTGGGAGTGGGCTTTGTTACAGTTTGAAAACAGTGTCAAAACCATGTGGAGAGACGAATTTTCTGTACTGGAAAAATTTCTGTGTGTAGACATGGCTGGAACCTTCCTATGAGGAAAAAAAGCAGCTGTAGATGATGCGTGGTGGAATAATTCTGGAATATACTTCAGCAGCCTGGTCAGACAGGCAGAAATATAGACATCTCTATATTGCAAATCTGAGAACAATTTGATTTTCTAGATGGGGGAAGAAAAAAAAAAAAAAGAAAAAGCTTACTTAGTGTACTTGAAGCAAAATAATCCATGTCTTTATCTTTTCCTTCTGTCATTCTCTAATCCATTTTTTAGTCTAGATGATAGGAGTATTGGGCAATGTTTCACAATGTCATTAGAAGATTGTCGCTGGTGTTGGGCTGCAGAGGCGATTCCCTGCGGTGCCTGCACTTCTCTTGGCCTTGTGAATTGCATCCTTGTTTGTCAAGGAGTTGAACAGAAGAGTTGAAGGTGCTTGACTCAAAGTTAATCAATAACCTGGGAGACAGATAGTGTGGGGGGAGGCCCTGGGGGCCTTTCCTCAATTTTCTCCTGTGTTTTTAGTACCTACTGCACTGTCATTAGTGAAGCGGGTGCCATCACCTCATGCAGTTTTTGTCTTGTTTCAAACCAAACCAAAGCATCGTAAGCCATTTGTGTTTACCCCCCCAGAAGACAATAGTACCATCAGAGAGTTTTGGACTATGAATCCTGGTCTCACACAGGTATCTAACTAGGTGACTAAAGCCCACGGGGAAGTGCTGCACTGGAGTTTTATTGAGTTGGTGTAGGTTGCTTGTTCAGCATGATACTCGTGTACCCATTCTCAAAATACACTTTAGCTGTTGTATAGGCAATTTTTGCACCTAACTGTAGGTTGAGAACCAGCTCTAGAAGCTGGGTGTCACTATAGCCAAGTGTCTGGAGATAGAGACCTGAGCTGAGAGAACAGCATGTGAAATACATTATGTTGTGCATTTCTGAAATATTAGCTGTATGAATTTTAGGATTTCCAGAAGGTACTGATAACAGTGAAAAATATATTTTGTCTTTACAATAATCTTAGAAACATTTTTCTTTTTTTTTTCTTTCCCTTTTTTGTTAGGGATTTGGAAATCTTCCCATTTGTATGGCAAAAACTCACCTATCCCTCTCCCATCAGCCTGAGAAGAAGGGTGTTCCCACTGGTTTCATTTTGCCAATTAGTGACGTGCGAGCCAGTATTGGAGCTGGATTCATCTACCCTTTGGTAGGAACGGTAAGTGCAGGGTATTCAACTCAATCGCTCCTCTTCCTTTGACCCAGCTTGATGGGGAAGTGCATTTCCTGTTTGCCTCTAAAAATTATGTTTAGAACCAGGCAAGTTCTTGGGTTTTGTAATAATATTGTGCTCACACTTCTTCTACCTCTGCATTGATAGGGAAAGACAATTAGGGGAATGTAATACTGTGTAAGAGCTTTGACCACAGGGTCTTTCAGAGAATGATTCTTCCCATTGGTTCTGTTTCTGATGTTTTTCAGTTAGGCTAGGATACTTAGGCACCTTCTTTGCCACAGAAAAATGAATTTACATGTCCGTTGCCTTTCCTTTTTCAAATTGCAGCCTGTAAATAACTGTAGTTACATGATTATATTCTAAATGTTAAATCTTTCATCCATCATTACAAAGCATTTTATATTTAGATGAAAGGAATTTGTTAGGGAAAAGCAAGTGATTAAAGTGATTGCTTTTCCCAGTCCTTGTGAGCATCTTTGCTGGTTCTGTAAAACTAAATTATGGTAGGAAGAGATAGCTTTCTAACTGTATAAGTAGTACATTATTTCTTATTTTTTAGAGATTTAAACAATGAGGTGCTAAAAAGAGGTAGTTGTCATTCTTTCTTCCTACAGACCCAGATTAGGAAGCTCCTTGATATTTTCTTCCCTGCCATGCCTTATCAAAGTAGCTGAGAAGCTAGATAGCTCACGCCTTTTGTCATCCACACACATCTTATTCCAAACAGTAGTCTAACAGCATCTGACATCTCATAGCATGAATTATTATGTGTATGCAGCTGATTGAAGGGATGGTGCTAGAGAAGGGATGCAAAAGCCATTTCATTTCCGGAAAGAGTACTCCCCCAGCGTTATCTCATCTTCCCAGAGCATGGCCTAATTTCCTTGTGTAGCAGTACACTTAGGAAAGGTTGAAAGTTTCTAATCTATTGTTTTGAATTCCCTCTGAAACAATCAAGTGTTTGAAACAAGGAAGGAAGTACTCTCCGACCAGGAGAGTTCCTGGAGTTCAGGATACTGTGTGACTGTAGATCGCTGGACTTGGGGATGTGCTTTCCTTCTGCAGGGTCACGTTATGTGCATCCACCAGAAGTGAAGCACAACTGTGTATGTAAATCATTTAAGACCAATTTCGATTACTGGTGACAGAAGTTCTGGTATCTCTTTCATGGCCTGAATTCAAGTTTGCGCTGGAAGTTGCATGTCATAAAGTTGTGAGAAGGAGTTAAAGTGAAGAATGGGCAGCAACCACTTCAAATCCGTGAGGGTGATATTCTGTAAGATGTCAGAGTGGGTCAGTTCTTGGGTTATATGCTCTCAGAGGTTTTGTAGCACAAGGTACTGTATAGGCATAAGATCCCTACGTGCTAAAAATCTAAGTAGGCAGGGACTAATGATTAGTTCGGAAAATATTGCTACTGCTTAGGAATGTGGGGCAGAACACTCCTTAGAACTATCACAATTGCTATAAATCAAACTTAATGAATGAATGTGAATGTACTCCTAATAATTCTTTCTCTAGAGTTAAATTTATCGTAAGGGGTCTAACTTTCTGCCTGTCAGAATTGAGACGTGTTCATTGAGAAATAAACTCTTACAATAGAGTTGTGCCACTACTTTTGAGATCACTTTCTATTTTGCCACCCTCAGATCTGTTGTGTGTGCATTGCTCTCAGCAGCTAAATCTTAAGGCTAGTGGTACTTTTTAAGTTGTGCAGGAAGGAATATTTTTGATGTCAGTTTCCAAAACTGGGAGTCTTCCTTTGACAGTTCTCTTACTAATCAAAAAATGTCTACAAGAACAAAGCAAGTATAAAAGGGCATGTCCTGAAGGCTTGAAGTGGCTGGAAGTCAGATGCTTTGAGTAGAGGGATTACAGAAATCCTGGTGACAGCGTATGGTGAAAGCATCCAGTCATGACAGTGCTTTAGATTTCTTTACATAGGACAAGAAAAAGGAGGAGAAAGGTTTTACTTTCATTATTTGCTGGTTAATTGTATTCATGGAAGAAGAGCCTTAATATTTAACCTGTTTGGAGCCCTCTTACAGCTGTCTGATGACACAATAAACGCTATTGAACAACACATTCATTAAAGTAGTAGTGATAATTCTGATGCTAATTAAATGTCAAACTCCATTCTCAAAGCATATCTTTTACTGGACAAGGTCCTCTCACTCTAACCTGACTTCTCGGTGGTTAAGCAGGTTGTTAGAATCCTGCTCCAATTCAATCAGGACGAGCATTACAAATGAAAGAGATCAGTACTGCTGAAAGATAATAAATTGTTTGCAGGAACTAGCATTTTCAGCTTAACCTTGTCATGAGCACATGTAAATTAATGAGATTTGTATTTACCCCAGCAATGATAGGCAAAGATTATTTTAAAAAAAATAATAATGATTCGCATGTTGTCTTCATATTCTCTGAGCAGTTTTTGTTTTGTGTTATGGTTGGCTCTGTTTCCCTTACAGCATGGAGGTCTTTCCAGGAAAAATGGGCTGAGCCTTATCAGAGGAAATCAGCAGTGAAACAAGAGGTGCATTTAATTAACACTGGCACAGTTTTTATCCAAGTTCTCTGTGACCATGACCCAGAGCGCTACATCACTCTCACAGGTGGACTGTTGACATCATTGTTTGGCTCAACAGAGTGATGGCAGGAAGGCTGCTGGAGTATGTGTCGGAAACCAGTGAGGTCATTCGCTAGCAATGCTTGGGTGGAGGATTACTAGATTTTTGTAGTATGTGTGTATCTCTCCACCCCCGCCCAAAAAAACATTGCAGTTCGGTGCTTTCTCACAGTCAGCCACGTTTCCGTTGTTCTCTCTCATGTGAAGTGAGACCGGCTGGTCACAGCAGTAAAACCTGTTTCCTTTGTCTCTGTGAAGTGATGCCACCAAATCACTGGTGCAAGTAATAGAACTATGTTTGAATTACAGTGACGTTTTAAGTACATACTACCCTTTTCCAGCCATACACTTTTGTTTTAATGGGTTAAAATTACAGACAAGGTCCCTTTGAAAAATATGTGGAACTGTTGGAGGCACACCAGCTCCCAAATTCTCACGATGAACTGGTCTCCTTCAGATATCAACATACCTGAAGACAGGTCGGTCATTACAGAAATGTTTTTCTCCCCATAGAGAAACCAGTTCAAGTCTCTGGAACTAATTCTGAAACTATATTCTCTGGGAAGGGACTCTTGGGGTGACCCAGTGTGACTTGTAACTGGTCTGTGGGAATGATAGGCCCTAATTCACTTGTAGATGAGAGCCCTGACTGTCCTGCCAAAATATTACCTAAATATTGTAAAGGGGGAAAAGACCATGAAAGTAAATATTTTTATGAATACTTTTAGAAGGAAAATACTGTTCCCTGTGTAACGAGTTTCTTCTTTCATAGTGGTTAAGAGCTTAACAAGTTTTGAAGGTGTCCTTTGAACACAAGCTGTAGTCAAGGCCCACCTGAAGTGAAATCCCAGTGGTTAATGAGGCCCAGGTTATCTCCAAATGGTCATTTTGTCACTTCTTTCAGCCTGTTTTATGGGACAGCTAAGTAATTATTGATGGATTGCCCAAATCATCCTGACAATCTGTGTAACACAGGGTGATTTTTGAGATTTTTTTAAAAATGTGAATTATGGTGACATTTATGTTTGCCTTCTAAAGCATCTATCTTCCAATGCAGCCTTGTATCATTTACAAAGGAGTAGTTCTCTGCTAGGTGTTCTGACCTCTCTCAGTCCAATAAATGTCCCTGGTGATGTGGCGTTACACACCTGCTTTTGGTGTTGTATGGGTGTGTGGTGTATCAGTACTCAGGTGGCCTTCAACAGCTAGCTGTAAAATATTGGGTGCTGATCATAGACTCCACAGGCTGGTTTTGAGATAACTACAATAAGTGTAGCAAAAATAACAAAATACTATGAAGTTAAACTCACATGGGAAGTGTAGGTTAGCAATTGTGTAGTTCTGAAGTGAGAAAATGCTAACAGGAGAAGAAACGCCCCAGCTCTCCTCTGTTAGATGATGTGTCTTTGCATTTCTTACAGTAGGTGTAATTGTAATCCCTCTTGGGGAGGAGAGAGAGGGCTTCTTCATTCCTGAACACACCGTTCAGGGTGCATCATTCCTGAATGGTGACCAGGTTGCACATGCAGTAATGCTGATTGAAGTTGTAATTGGTGGAAGGCTGATGAACTATTCAGAGTGCAGTTGATGGGACAGGAGGTGAGCACAAAAGTAAGATCAGTGGCTGGAAGAGAAGGTGAAGACAATCGACTTTGGTTCAGTGTGTTTGAAAGAAGGAAATAAGTCTCCAAGGAGACCTTACTGCAGCCTTTTAATACTTAAAGGGGGCTTATATGAAATACGAAGGCAAACTTCTTAGCGATAGGACCAGGACTAATTATTTTAAACTAAAAGAGGGTAGGTTCAAACTGAATATAAAGAGGATTTTTTTTATTTTTTTTTTTTTTTACAATGAGAGTGGTGAAACACTGGAACAGACTTCCAGAGAGGTGGTAGATGTCCCATCCTGAAAACGTACAAAGTTAGATTGGACAGGACTCCGAGCAATCTGATCTAAAGATGTCCCTGCTCATTTCAAGGGAATTGAACTAAATGTCCCTCCCAACCCAGACTGTTCTATGAAAATCTAGAGGCTGAGAGATGGTTAGTGTAATAGCAGTAAATCCATCTGTGTTCCTTGGTGGATTGCCTGATGTGGTTGTGGCAGTATTGGATTGGCCAGAGAGGGTCTCTCTTGATGTGGCAAAAATAGGCCCAAGTGAATAATTTAGCTGAGGGTGTGAGGAAAAAGTTGCAGATTCCAATGAAAAGGAGTATGTAACAGCCTTTGGAAATGTCCCAGGTGTGTGGACTAAGAGGCAGTTAAGAGTCAAGGATGATTATGATTATTTATGGTGGGAGGATGAGAATGGAAGATTGAGGGGAGGATTGGAAAGGTGATGTTGGTTGGAAAGGAAAAGAAATTAAATGCAGAGTTACATTACTGGGAGGAGATACCTGTGAAATTATTTGAAGACACATCCAAGATGTACATGGAGAACTGGAAGAGGACACTGAAATAAAAGCCACAAGGGTAAAAGAGATTTGAAGATATTCCAAAAGCTTAGTTGAAGCAATGGCATAATCAAAGGTCCAGTGAGAAAGAAGTCATGGAAGTAATTGATGGATGCAATTACAGGAGACCAGACTATGTATTGCTGATGACTAAGGATTTTTTTTAAGTTGGAGAGAAAATAAATACAGGGTTTAGCTAGCATGAAAAATGTATTATTGTCTCTGTAGCTTTCGGAAGTACATAGAAAAGAATGTATTTAAGTGATAGTTTAGAAATTTCCATGTGTTCTGAGCTTTTGCTGTTTATTTCAACTTTTTAAACTGATACAAGTAAGCCGGTGTTTGTTGGAAACACAGAGTAAATATATATTATTTCAGGTCATTGCACCTCCCTGCCATAGCTGTGACACAGACATATATATGGTAAAATACACTCTTTCACCTTCAAAAAACCCCATCCCAGTCCTCTGGCATTTAGAAGTATTTTGACAGATAACAGAGACAAGGCACTTAGATTCTGTGTAATTCATGCTGTCTCTCCTGACTGCTCTATTTGTTTGCTGGTAAGCATTATTTAACCTAGATTATAATATACTACAGTGTACTGCCTTTTCTAAATGAAAGACCAGGTACTGTTGCTGGCCGTTATAGGCAAAATAAATTTGCAGCTTATTACAGCTACCTTCAGTCTAACCTTATGTTCCTCGAGGACCAGCACGTGTCGTTAGTGGAACTAAAGGAGTTAGGTTGCTTTGTTTTCTATTGAGAAGAAAAAAGAAGTTGTGTAGGCATGGGCGTTGTTTCAGCAAACTGAATAGTTGGGGGAGGACTTGTTATTTTGAGACAGGTGAAACCATCATTCAACTTATCATAAAATAGACCCTGTGATTAGTAGGCTATTTAATGTTTAGTTAGGTGATATTTTTTTCAATGCAACCTCCATTATATGCCACTTCAGTATGACTATTTTAAAATCAGTTTTGGTATTCAGCAAATTTTGGTATTATCTATTTTCCCATTTTACCACATTTTAAGCCTTGTCAGAGAAGATTTTTTTAATGCAAATGTTTAAATTTGGCTCTAACCACTTGAAAATGAACTTTTTATTTGCAAAAATGAGCCTTGTATCGATGAGGTTTCCTTGGTTGTCTTTTCCAAAGATATTTTTATTAAATACTTCTGTAGAAATGTAACATTGCATTCAAGCTCTTAGACTTAAATAATAAACACGTGCCACTGATAACTTAAAATAGTTTGTCTCAACAGGTCCCTTAGAACAGATGCTTATTTACAAGTACAGAAAGTTACTTTCATGTTTCACTGTCATAAGTGATACCCTGAAAACGCATTTTGCCAGCGTCCCATCCCTTTCATGGGAGTTTTACCTAGGCTCTTTTGCTTTATATATAAAGGGGCAGAGGACATGGTCAGCCATGCTGTGTCCACAGAAGGTATGGTGGGTCAGAGCTGCTGCAGAGGAATTTCTGCCTAGAAATTCCTATGCCTAGATCACAAGTGTTTCAGCACATGTTTGCAGTTAAGATTAGCTGACTTGACACATCAGGCCAGGCAATATGGATTCATTGATCAAGGGTAGTGCCTGGCTGGTGTGGACAAGTTTAAGCAATGCTGGAACAAAGATAACTCATTATGCTCTGAAACAGTTTTCTTCAGCGAGGTTGTGAATGTCTTGCCCTCATCAGACCTGTGAAGTTGTGTGTAATGAACTCGGTGCAGCTGTCACAGGCAAATAAAATGGGAATCACCTGTAGGCAAAGGGGGCACCTCCCTGAAACTAGTTCACTTATGGTCTTCAGAGGGTCTAGGAGCCATTAAAGTCCTTGCTGTCTGGTCTAGTAAGACCTAACCATGAGCAATTGTCTCTGATGGACAGTCCGTGATCCCATGTGAGAATTAATATAACTGCATCAGTTAAGAAGGAAAAAACTCAAGAGACTGATACTGCATATGGAGATAAGGGCTCTTTGACTGATGTGCATCATCCTATTTGCATGCAGCTTTCTATGAAGACAGTTGCAAATTGGAAGTGCTGTTTGGGCAGAAGCCAGCAGCAATTTTGGACCGCTGCCCTTAGATTTTACATGTGACTTCAGACATGAAAGGGGGACATTGCAGTGGAAACGTAGGCATGTGTGATTTCCAGAAGTTGGTGAATGCCTTGCCAGGCTTTCTGCAGGGCAAAGGCAGAAGCAGGTGGCTGAATTGTGTGGCTCATGGTAGCTTCTCCATGGTGTGGCAGTAGAAATTTAGAGATTTTGCCATTTACAAGCAATAGTTAGGTTGTCTACATGTGTGGGTTTTTTTGTTTGGTTGTGGTTTTTTGAGAGAGGCTATTTTATGGTCACTTAAAGTAAAAAACTTTGGCCTTTCAACATTCTTCCAGATACATTTTTCAAATGCTGATTTGCAGATTTTAGAAGTATTGATCCCTTGGTAAGCAGCAAAAAACTGTACAGTTTGAGGTAACTGAAATTCTTCCAGACTGTCCTGTAAGACATACTAGCAGATGTAGATAGCTGTATATTTAAATTTGGCAACTTATTGCAACTCTCAAAGTGATTTAAGGCTAATAGCAGGAACCTAGCTGGAGGCTGCTAGTCTGTGACTGAACAGTTTTATTGAGTTCTGGATAAATAAGTTGAAAGATATTTTGAACTTAATAATAATGTCCTCAGCAACTAGCTTGCTTTCATTAAATAGTGAAATATAGGATGAATCGTGTGCTAATTAACATTAAAGAGGAATGAATATTTGTGCCCACTGGCCAAGGGATTATCCTTGTTAAAACAGGAAATGGACTCTGATTTCCTGTTTTAAAGTATTTTCTTCATAAACTTTGCTTGAAAATGTGAGGTTAAAAATAGGTTATACTTTTACATAGCAAAATATGCATCTATTATTAGTTTTAAAATAACATATATGAAAGGAAGAGCATTTTCCAAATTGTTTTATATTGAAATAAATACATCCTCCACAGACTTCATAAAATAGCGTTTATCAAGAAATACAAAACAGAGCTCATTTGATGATGTGAGCTTTATAGGAATTTTAAAATAATTAGCATTTACATAATATCACTTTATATTAGTAGCTTGTAAGACAAGCAAAATTTTGACACAGCTTGTATAAAAAGGAATCCAGAGGCACAAACAGTAAGGTCACTTTACAAATTCACAATTGCCTGGACTACAGAATCATGAAATGTTGTGAAGAATAGGGTTGGGGGTCTTTCCATTGGAGTAGACTGACCTACGTTCTATGGACAACACTAGAAGAAAGTTAAACAGCTACTCCTCCTCTACGCCATCTTCCCACTCAAAAATCCTAAAGTATATCCTGACATGTTCCTCATGTGTCCTTATTTAAGAAAAAAGAAGGTACAAGTATACGTGTACTGGCATACGGTATTTTGCTGTTGGTAAGTGGTAATGGTTTTGCTTTGAAAAGACTAAACTTTCTTCACTTCTGAAACTGTGAAATGTCATGAATGGAAAATTACCTTTGGATCATAACTGAGGAAGGGGTTGTATAAAACCAGCTGGACAGCCTATAGATCAAGACATGTCTCCCAGACAAAGTCCACCTTAAAAAAGTATTCTCAGCATGATACTACAGCAGGGACCCATGGGTTTCTATAGATACATCATTTTTGGTACTTGGAGAGATTAGGTGATATCTTTTGGGGTAAGAGTATATCCAGTTTTGCATCAAGATGAAGCCTTTCCAGTTCAATGCCTATTCTGCACAGCTGTGGGAAAATTCTGTTTCAATGCTTCCTTCTCTTTTACATTGTAAAAGCCAAGAACATTATTTCTTGGCCTGGAGCTGGACTCCTAAGAACAGAGCTTTCTGTAGGCCTGTGAAGAAGAAATATGATCAGGTCTGAGCTAACACTTGGACGGTTAAGGCAAGAAATAACTTCATTTCTCCTCACCATTTTGTTAACTGCAATTGCATATGAACATTTATCGGTATGAGGTGCCTTTACCAACACTAGTAAAGCTTCCTGACTGCTAACTGTGATGTAGCAGCTGCGTTAAGGTATATTTTTTGCCACAGAGGAAAATTATGTCAATGTTATTTAGCTCCCAGAACTCAACATCAGCTACAACCACCTCAACATGGAAAGGCTTAGGCTGACATGGAGCCCAAGCCACCGCCTGCCTGATTTTCCTGTGTTTGGAAGGTGTATGTTAGTTACATATTCCCAAACTGAAGTGTGAGGGGCTGTGTGATAGACCAGCTTGGCTGTGGTGGCTGTCTTAAAAGCCCGTGTCCGATGGGGTGCTGATGCCCTGGGTTTGCCGTGTGCAGGGCTGCATGTAAGACCCGTCCTTTTGCTTGGGGTTCCCTGGGGCTGAAATGCAGCATGCTGGGTAGGGGTGTGCTCTGGGACAGCCGCAAGAAAATCCAGTGAGATGCAGCACAAGATGTGTGGGTGTTGCATTTTAGAGCAAAGTTTGGCTTGTTCAAAGTGTTTTAAACTCCTGCCTCTGTAAGCGTTGGGTGGATGATGATGCCCTCCTAGCGATAGCAGTGCTTGGTGCTTCTCAGGTTAGTGCCTGGCAGATGGACATTCGCCTTTTGCTTCAAGTCATATAAAAATGCCTAACACAAACATAATATCCTCTTTAACCAATCTCACATTTTTTAATAATGGTGTTTTTTTTTTTTAATAACATGTCAAAGTTTGGAGCCAGTTGTAGGGTAAACAGGTTTTCTTCAGGGGCTTGGAATTTTCTGAAGCTAAAATCCTATAATTGCGTGATATTTTAGGCTGGAGTGCCTGACCACAGCATCTTTCTTTAATAACTGTGTTTCTTTAGGCAACATAAGGAGATGTGGTTTGGGCTTAATAAGAAAAGCTGGTGACAAGGAGAACTTCAGAATAAGCCATTCAGTTGTGTTTAAGAATGTTAGAACCAGAGAGAAGATATTTGTAAAATGTTAAAGATTTACATGTGCTATCCTACTTAGAGCTTAGAAAGGCTCTGAAGACTTTGAGTCTAAAGTTAACCTCAGAGTATATGCTTTCAGGAAAATGAGTGAGAATTAGGTAATCAGGCCATGGTTTCCTTTTCTGTGCAGCTGCCCTAAATTCGTGAGGGGCTATTCTTTATGTCACTTACACAGGCTTTTAGTTAAACTTTTAATTTGGCAATTTTAAAAAGATGGCTGGGTCCAAACCAGCTGGTTGATTGTTTCTACAAATAGACAAAATAACATAAAGATACTCTGTTTTAATCGTCATTTAGCAACCAACACGCCAACTATTAAATATATGCACGCAGGCTTGTGATAGTCACAGAAATATAACCAAAAAAAAAAAATTGCAATTTTCAAAATTTTTTTCTGATTCTCTTTAAATTCTGTTTTTATAATCAAAAGCAGTCTCCAAAGGAGCATTGTGTATGTGACGATGAGCAAGCTGCAATGATGCACGCGAAGGGCGCGTATCTAGCAGCAAGTCACCCAGCAGACTAACACCCTGCAATTCTGAATATTAGGTGTGTTTTAAGATAGCCTTCTGGTTTCAGTGCTGCAATCAAATAAGCATACTGTGAATGAAAGCAACAGAGGAATACAGATAATGTGTTTGCCTTTTAGTAAATCATCAGTAAACTCTTAACACCGTGACGCTCTGGTTTTACTACTCACTCACTTAATAAAACCAATCAGTAGCCTGAGATCAGAACTGTGTCAGTTTGCTACCTACGTAAACCTGTTATACTGCTTCTAGTATTTTTTAAGCCTCTCTTAGATAAGTGAAAATAAATCTCCTGGCCTCGTTTTACTTTCCATTTATGTCTTCCACAAAGCCGCATGAAATTCAACACCACTTAAAGTTCATGCTTGACTCCTTATTTTCAGTCTGCTGTCAGGAACAAGGGTGCTTGCTACTGGAGAAGTGTCCTTGGGGATGTCACTGAGGCAGTTGTACTCAAACTGTAACCTGAAATGTGCTTCACAGAAGCACAGTGTGGAACCCCAGCAGCGCTGATTTATCGCGGTTTTTGAGAAATGCTGGTAACACGGTGTAAGAAAATCTTACCTTGTTCATTTTTATTTTAGGCAATACTATACTATATATATATCAGAGAGTGGCAGATGCACCCCCAAAGGTGCCAAAAAGGAAGCAGTGACATCCCATGGGTGTTACAACAGAGTTGTGTTTCCCCAGTTTCATTGGCAGCACGTGGCTCTTGCTGCTCAGACATTAGTGCATTTGCACCACGGACACAAAGCTGCCCGCGCCCAGACGTGACGTGCTAACCCGGGAGTTTGTTGAGAAAGCTGTACAACTAAAGCTGTGGCTTTTTCCTCTCTTATCTATGAAATAAGCCCAAACATGAGGGTCTGTGGTTATCACACTGGAAAAAAGCTGATGGTGGAGTTGGGTATCTTGCATGCAGTATTGTTCGTACTCTTGAGACTATGAAAGTCCCGTTTCCCAAGTCACAGAGGAGTCAGTTCCCTTGCAAGCATCCCCAAGCTTTGTTCAGGCAGTGGTTTTTCAAAGGGCTGTCCTCCATACTTTTCTCATCATGCATCTCATGCTTTGGTCCAGGTCCAATTCCTGGTTTCCAGGAGTGTCGCTACTCTGCAGAATGTGTGCCTCTTTGAAAGCAGCGCTTTCACAGTGCTTCTGCTCTTCTCTTTCTACTCAGCCCTACCACGGAGTATTCAGGCTCTGGTATGCACTATACCAGTATCCAGTGGATATGTACATACTACAGAGTTCTGTTCCTGCTCAGCTTTGCCATTGAGCAGCTTTTTGACTGGTATCTCTTTCTTGTTGAAAGTGTTTTAAGAATTTTTGTGTATTTATGTTGAAAAAACAGGTTTCCACCCATCAGATTGTATGTGCGTAACTCAATTCATAATTTTATTACTGGAGGTGAAGTGCAATGAATGGAGCAGTCATCACTTTATATAAGAAGATTTTCCTTGTAAGTAGAGAGAAATTTAAATTGTGGTAATTAATTTGCCGATAAAAGGATGCAGTGAGTTTGATCATCAGTTGTTCATGGAAAATATCAAGATATCACTATAACTGAGTAAGAGATTTCTGTTAATTGTTGAGAGTACTAAGAATCATAACTCTGTTAATTATCCCCATTTTGTTTGGGTTATGGGCTGCATTGAGAACATGTTCATACACTTACCCATTGCATTAAACCATGCACTTAGTTGTGTGCAATTTTATTACACTTTATTGCAACAAATTGGTTGAATTCCATAGATGACCATCAACTCTTCATCATAGTGTTCAAAATACTAACCTTTTTCCTCCTTCCCCCCCTCCTTTCTCCCTGCCCCCCCCTTTTTTTTTTTCCTCCTTGGAGCTGTTTTGGCAGCTGGAGGCAGTTTTTATTTTGATATATTTGACATAAAGGGTGGAATGTGTCCAGTTTGGGAAGCGGAAAAGCTGGTGGAGGAAAAAAAAATTCCATCGTTCTACTATAGAAATCAAGAGTATGCTTTCTGGTCCATCAAGTAGAAACAGTTTTTGGTTTCAGCTCAGGATATATACAAGAATAAAATGCAATTTAAGGGCTTTTTTATTTAAAGGGAGAGAATTTAGCTATGTTGTTGGCACCATAAAACTTTACATTTTATGGAAACAAAATGGAAAACCAGATTATGGTATGTAGTAAAAATAGAATGTGTAACTTGCAACTTTGGGGATCTAGCCAAGAGGAAGTTGTATATTAAAACAAACGATAATCACATATGTGCTCTTATGGGGATCAGTCCTGGACTGAAAGGCACACGCATCCAAATGCGGGGTTTTTCTGTGTGGCCAAAATTTCCAAATGAGCATGGCAATGAATTATCCTGAGTTCATTCAAAATACGTAGGTGTTTCCACGTGCCTGCCACGCCTGTGCAGGAGCATGGAGTATGCATACCCAAAAACATGCACGCAGTTGCCTCCTTTCTTGTGGCTGCGAGGTAGTAAAGGGGAGGCTTGCTGGCCCCATCGCTGCCTCACTCAAACTCACCTTTTACATCCTGACTATGAAGTGTTACATCCTTTTGCATTCAGGTCACCGTGTTTTGTTCTTCCAGGGTTGCCAAAAGGGGGGTGGAGAGTGGATGTCAATTAGAGGGCTTCTGGCATCTTCCAAGGGGAGAGTGAGCCAGGGAATGTACTGAATGAAAGGTGTGTTTTTAATGCTATTTGCCTGAGCACTAGGCAGCTCTGACATCCCAAAGCTGATCTCAAAAAGCACTGAAGTCTTTCTGATCTTCAGCTCTCAGCCCTAGCTCTCCTTCCCATCTTGTGTTGCTGTTTTTGAGGCTGGTGTTGCTGACTTTGTATTCATAACTTCAGGCATAATCTCTAGAAACTGTGGCAGTTTGCAGTAGTAGACTCCTGCCAACTGGTATTCCTGGAAAATCTAATTTTGCCCTTGCCACAGAATGAACTTCCACTTGTTAATTATTTGTTTGCTTGTTTATTTTATGAAATGCACTTTTCCTTGCAGTCATCTTTATTCTGTAGTGTTGGGATAAAAAAGAAGAAAGTGGAAAGGCAATTTGTGTGGACCTGCAAGGAATTTATTATGAGAATTTATTATTTATTATTTCAGAGAAAACATTGATATATTAAGCGTAAACTTGGGGAAGAGGTTGACAAGTCCATAAAATACATTCACTGTAACTGTGGAATGAATGTCTTCATTCAAAACTTCACCTAAAGCTGTTTTAACTGAAGTGCAACAATCTTTCTCGTACTGGCCAGTTCTGTGAGTGACCTGTTAAGGTTATCTTGCATGAGCATGTTGTTTTGTATGAAGTAAAAATTACTTAGAGGATCATGTAAGACTGAAATTGGACTGCTCGCTTGGAAAGTGAGGGGAAACCACTAGGCATTCAGAGAAAGACAGTCTGTTCTCATTTGGTGGTGTGTTTAGGTCCTCTTTCCTAAATAGATGAGTTGATGGGTTCAGCAGTAAGGCAAGTCATGGAGAAGCCTTGCCAGGTACTTCGTGTTAGTTTTCTTCCATGCGTTAGGTAAGTCTGATGCAACTTAGTGCAGTGAGAATTTCAGAAGATGAATCTACTGAGGAAGGATCATATAGGAGGGTGGTTTTCTTACAAATGATGAACACAGTTGCAGGAGTCGTTGTAATCCATCAGAAAACCAACAAAACTCAAAGGGTTGTAGTTTTATGGGGAAAAAAAGTGAAGATCTGCATTTTTTGGTGTTTAAAGATAAAATGAGGAGGAATGTGCTCATTTAACATAAATACATCTTGAAACCATCCTTTTCTGTTTCTTGTAATGTCATGATGTACTTGAGCCTGACTGTAGAAGAAACTGTAGAGTACTAGATTTATAAAAGAAGTTTTTTAAAATCTGCAGAAATAAGGGGGGGAAACACATTTCCTAACAAGGAAAAAAAGGAAATTGTGTGTAAATATTTCTGCTTTTTCACTACCTCTGAAGAGTGGAGTTTTTTTACTGCCCAATTTTAACAGCTCTATATAATTTCCATGGAATTAAAGATTGATTACATTTTTAATTACCTAGCTTTCAGTACAGTGGCATCCTGATTCCTAATTCCACAGGGAACAAGGTTTAAGATGCATGCAATAAATTTTTAATATGTAGCTCCATACTGCTGTTATAAACATTTATTTCTCAGAAAACCTCGACATCTTAGTATTTGTTATATTGTTTAATGCTGGGTTCTGCACCTAAGGCAGAGTAACATCAGAGTCAAGTATAGGTCAGGAGAGAACAGCTGGAGAGCAGCCCCGCAGAAATGGATGTGGGGGTGCTGGTCGACAGCAGCTCGTTATGAGCCAGCAATGTGCAGCCAAGAGGACAAACCCCATCCTGGGGTGCATCAAACAGTGTAATCAGCTGGTCAAAAGTGATGATCATCCTGATGTGGCCTCACCTTGAGTACTGTGTGCAGTCCTGGGCCCCACCAAGACGCATGTGACAGTCCTTGAGCGCATTCAGAGAAGGGCAACAGAGCTGGTGAAAGAGCTGGAGGAATGTCCTTCTAGGAGTGGCTGAGGACTTTGGGCATGTCTGGTTTGGAGAATAGGAGGCTGAGGGGTGACCTTATTGCTGTCTTGCAGCTTCCTGAGGAGATGAAGTAGAGACGGAGGTGCTAAGCTCTCTTCCTTGGTATCCAGTGATAGGACACATGGGAATGTTTCAAAGCTGCACCAGGGGAAATTTAGACTGGTCAACACGAGGCATTTCTTTACTGGTAGGGCAGCCAAACCCTGTAACAGAGAGGTGGTTGATACCCCAAGCCTGTCAGTGTTTTAGAGGCACTTGGACAGTGTGTTAACTATTGGTCAGCCCTGAACTGGTCAGGCAGTTGGACTAGATGATTGTTGTAGGTCCCTTCCAATGGGAATAGTATATATATTCTGTTCTATTGCTTCCTTGTTTGCTTTGCCTGTTTAGACTTTGAGATCTTCAAAAATGCTACCTAATTCACAGGCACCATGGCAGAATAGGCCCTGAAGTTACGGCTGCTGGGGTGGATGTTGCATGTATCATATGAGATTGTCATGGTTTAGACCCAGCTGAGCATCACATGGCTGCTCACTTGCTTCTCCCCTACTCTTCCCCCACCTTCCCCAGTGGAATGGGGAGGAGAATAAGAAGACAAAGGCAGACCTCGAGGGTTGGATATGGACAGTTTACTGGGACAGCAGAGGGATGGAGAAATAACAACAACAAGATTTATAACAGAATATACAAAACTGGCGATACACAATGTAGTTTCTCACCGAACTGCACAACTCAGGCCATACAGCTCAGTACTGTCCCCAAGCTGCATGTCCTGGAGCCATGCACCCATCCCCCACCAGCCGTTTTATGCTGAGCGTGACATCATGGTATGGAATACCCCGGTTAGTGAGTTTGTGTCAGCTGTCCTGGCTGTGTCCCCTCCCAGCTTCCTAGGTGCTCCTCGCCTTCTGGTTAGCAGGGCAGTGTGAGAAGCTGAAAGTCCTTGGCTGCTTGGCAACAACTAAAAACATCAGTGTGTTGTCAGCACTGCTCTCATCCTAACTCCCAAACATGACACTGCACCCTCTGCTAGAAAGACAATTAGCTCTAACCTAGCCAAAACCAGGACGGAGATGCTACGTGTTCACAGGCCTGCAAGAGGTGTGATTATAAGGGCTATTTAATATAATTGTTGCCACTTCATTATTTCCATCTTTTAGCAGTTGTCTTTTGAAGGCATGTCCCTTCATTCTTTGCATTTTGCTAATGAAATATTTTGCCCTTTGCCTTTTTTTCCCTGTTAGTTCAGTTAGTCCTTCCTCTGCTCACGTGTGTTACTTTTTTTAAAATGTCACTGCTACTGTCCCTGTTTGCACAGGAGATATTTCCCCCTCAGCTCACCAGGTGCCTCTCATTCTCCCTTGTTTCTTCTCCCTGTACTGTTTTCCTGTCTGTCCTTCAGCAACAAAATAGGTTTTATGTATTTAGGGAATAATGTTGCAAATCTTAATGCAAAGTCAGGAAGGAAAACAAAAATAGCTTTCAGTCTCTCTGGCTGTCATTGCCACCCACTTACTCCCAAGCTCTGAGGCGTGCCTGTTCAGGTTGCCTCCGGCATTCAGGTATCAAGACAGGTGTGCTCGGGTGAGCTAGTCAGGCCTCCTTGCAGTGGCAAATCTCATCACCTCTTTCATTATTTGGCACCATGTGTTGGTTTTGGATGTGCTGTTTTGTACTGTTTGCCAGCTGACAGCAAATGTTCTTTTCCCTCTCCACTCCACCCTGTTGGCATCTGAGAGTCACTGAGATTTACAACTTCTAGTTATTTCTCTTGCTGTGAAGGGACTCTTAGTTACTTACCCATTTTATGTATCATTTCATAGATGGTATGTTATGTTCTCCCCTGTCTTCAAAGCCATGTTCTTATCAATGTCTTTTTTTCTTCCAGCTGCTAAATTTTAAATGTTTTGATTCTCCTATTTAACTATTTTGCTTTACCTCCCCCAAAACCAATAATGGTTTTCCAAGCAATATCCCATTTCTCCCCTGAAATAAATTTATGTATTCATTTAAATAGCACATACACACTTAAGTATTTTTTTCAGGCTTTCTCATGCATTCCCTTTGGATTAAGATTCTCTGCTGAATAATGCCTTTAGCTGATAGCCAGAAACTCTGGGTATTTAGTGCAGTTTGCAGACTCAATTACCTAATTGTAAAAGTGTTTGTTGATTTCTTACTGTGCCTGTTTAGGCCTTGAGGCATTCATGAAATATAAATAAGATACGCTGTAAATAAACTTACAGTAAGGAGACTGGATTGGGGACTTTTGCATATTTTGAGTAGTTTATTTAACCTATACCACAAGTTACTTCACATACTCTTAGATCAAGTATGTGAAAAGCATATTGTGGAAGCTGTTCATTAATTGATATAAAGTCTGCTGTCAGTAGGCAAACAAGATGACAGGCAGTAGATGTTTACTGCTCTGTGGACGTCCTTAGCAACTCCCAAATGTGCTATTCAAAATCAATTTGCAGTGCCTTTCTTCCCATTGGATAGGCTATCGTATGATGCATTTGCAGTAACACGCCATGTCTTACATCCTGCATTTTGTAAGTAACTTTCTGAAGTGGCATGGAGGAGGTGCAAGCAAGGAGGAGGACGAAGGAGGATCATTTCCTCAAGAAGGAGGACGATTTCCTTCACACAGGTACAATCTCTGTATGAAGGAAATCGTTCATCACAAGCAACAGAATTGGGAAATTACCCGAGTTTTCTGGAAATCAGGCTGGTACTGCTAGCAGTAACACTTGCTGTTTGGGGCATGGCTTGAATGGTAATACAACCTGAGTCTTCAAATCATTTGAGATGCTGAAGCTTGTTGTATTTATTCAAAAACATTCCCTCGAGCATAGTGCCGGATTAATGCATCCCTTCCGATTAGTGTCCCGCACGTTAACTGGCAGATGCCATACATATGTGTGAAGGTACTAGAAAGCTTCCCACCTGAATATGTGTGCAAATGTAATCTTATCACATCAGAGACAGATTTGCTGGCCTCTAGTTAGCTTACACAGAACTGACACAAAGGTCCTGTGGGACCAGCTTGCCTGGCCATGGGTGAGAAACACACCCCCAGAGCGGTGCTGCAGACTGTAACATGAGTATGTGTGCCTCTGCCTAGGGTAGCCCATCCCCTTCAGGCTGCGGTCTTCTCCTGCCAGAGAGGAGAGGGGCCTGGAGCCCCTGGGCAGAGTAGAAAGTTAAGTACAGGCTTAATTTTTGTACTGAGTATCTGTTCTGTAATACTGGTTTCCATCCTGCTTATGTTTAATACACATACGTCAACTCTCTCCACTCCCTGCTGTTCATGTGGTCTTAAATTTTGTAGTGCTAGGAATGGTGTAAGGTTTGTTTTGGTTTGTTTGTCTCATTTTTAATAAAATAATAAAAAATTCTGATAGCAAGAATCAAAACCCATGGGATTTAAAAAAACATTCAAAAAGAAAAACAAAAACCCCATCTGAAACTTATTTGCAAACTGAAGTTTAGCTTCTTTTCTGCAACTCCTTGGAGGGATCTAACAATCTTTCAACAAACCTAAAGGTGAAATCTCTTTATTTCCAGACACAAATTTTTAATAGCATCTGAGGTATTTGTTTTGCTTTCAGTTTGAGTACTGATCCCATGATGCATCCTCCAGGCCAAGCAGCTGCAAAGCTTGTCTTTGAAATAGTTTGCGAAATACCACTACAGCAGAGATGGTGTGTTAAGGCATAGTGGTGCTTGCTATTTTAGTTGAAATATCACTTCTGACTCTGCCAATTATTTAGTGAAAACTATCTCTCTGTCAGGTTTTTCACATCACCTTTTGGAGATTGTTCTTTATGGATGAGCACAAAGTAGAGGTAGCTGCTGATTCAGCGATGGACATAAAATGTCTCTGAATATTGTTCTTTTTCCTTGTGAGGAGAAAAAAAAAGGGGGGGGATTGTTATTTTTAATCTGTTTTGGAAGTGTTTGGAGTGGCACCTTTCCCACCCCAGCTACAGAGGGTTTGGGGGAGGTAGTTTCACTTCTCTTGGTAAATGCTCCTAGCGTTTACTTTTGAATTAAAAGCTGCCAGTAAACTGCTTAGAGGGCTTGGTCCTGTACTGATGACTCAGTGCAGAGCAGAGCCATGTGAAGAGTTACAGATACAGTTGCATTTGCTGTTTGACTATCAAAATGAGAGACATTTGCTAACTGGCTCCAGATGCCTTAACAATGAAGATAGAGAAGTATGAAGTCTGGAGAAACACGCTAAACTGAAACATACATGTGTTTGCGTAAGATCAGTTAAAGAAAATACTGCACCCATTTGTTTGCTAGAACTAATTAAATGAGCTATTGACAAAAGATGAGGCATTCCTTTTTAATTCCAGATAGGAGTTCTGTTTGGAAAGTTGATTAGAATTTCAGCAAAGGGCAGGTGCCAGCGAAGCTTGCTGTTTTAATAACCTACCCATATTTCATTTTATTTCGACAGTTTTCTCCCTGCCAAAGCAGTGATCACCTCATGCTGCCGATCCGTTTCAGTGCTCGAAACATTTGGAAAGCTTTGCTTTATAGCATAGGCTTGCCCTTCCTTCTGAAATCCCTGTCTCATGTTTGCTGCCTTCATAATTATCCACTTAGCATTTGTGCTTGTTCAGTCTCATTTCAGTAGCAGAAGGCTTTTGAGAGCTGTAAAGTGATGAGCCTCTTCTTACAGAGAGAAAACGCTCTGAAGAAAGATAACATAAAAAAGAAAAAGCAAACGTTTGCTTGGGTATGTCAGTGACTGAGAAGACCCAGCGGAGTGTCCTGATTTCAGCCTCACTTGGATAATTTGAATGTATTGCACAGTAGGTTTTTTCCCTGTTTATTGCCCACATTTTGAGTTCAGAGCTGTGCTGCTGTAGTGTGTGCTCTTAACAGAAAGGGGGAAGAGGAGCAGCGCAAAATCTAGAATTTTGTGACAGTAATCATGTTGGGTTTGCAAGCTGAATTGTCACATTGGCTTGTCACATATATTTAATGGGCTGTAAATCGGGAAATCTGTTTCTTAGATTGCTCTTTGAGAACCTGGTTTGGGTAGCAGGGTTCACAGTGCCACCAGTGTCTTACCAGGTTTCTTTCATGAGTTACTCAGGATGAACAGACATACAGCAAATGCTGCTTCCATTCACCTACAACGTAATGCACCGGATGTCCACTACTGATGCACATGCAGAGATCTAGAGTGTTAGTCCTGTGAGTAAGCAAGCACATAGCCAGGTGGTGGTAGCAATGCAGATGCAGCTAGCAGTGGCAGTGGCTCCTGAGGGGCTCTGACCGGGTGTGTGGTGACTTAGTCCCTGCTGAAATGTGCATGGTCACTGTTGCACACACACAGAGGCATTTGGTACGAGTTACATCCATATTTTTGTCCTATAGGTCTGCCTCGTGCTGTTTTAAGTGCGACTTTGGCCTTAGCAATTTTGTCTAATGAAAGCCTTTGGCAAATATGACATTGATCTGAATTTTTACATGGTTTTTTCCTATATCAGATGTCTCATGCTGAAAGCAACACGTTTTTTTCTGTGCCACAGAAGTACATCAACTTTGCTGTTGGAGAGTTTTGTGTTTAGTCTGGCTTTGGTGCTATATTTAAGATTTGTGTTTGTAATGTTGCTGGCATTAACTCATAAGTTCAAGCTGATGGATGAAAGCATTTGCTCCTGTTCCATTTCAGGCTGTGTAGGAGGATTTGTTTAAATACACCTTGCAGCTCCACCCACTTTATCCTCGGAAATAAACCCCAATCCGAACTAGATTATCGGTACCAAAGTGAAGGACGATGCTTGTGTCTTCCATAAGTTTTCTTTCGTAAAACATGAATATAAGATTTACTCTTCTACCTTACTCAGGAGATTACAACATCGAAGATAAATTTAATTTACAACAGCAAGCACATGAGTACTATCTGGTTTTGTACAAGATAACTGTTTGTTATCCTTCCAAAAAATGTGTGGTAACTAGCCAGACAGCAAGCAAATGCAGTTTCATACACCTGTATGCCAGATGTTTTACAGCTGTGCACTACTGCTGCTGAACCCATAGTGAGCGCCATGAGACAGTTGACTCGGGAAAAGTAGGGATTTTTCTCTTGGGATGGGCTAAAAAGACAGTGAAGGAGACAGAACTGCCAACTGAAAGAATTGCACAGACCCATCAAGAAGCAAAGCTTTTGGCATCTTCTTTGGGGATATCGCTGACAGTTAGGAAGATTTCCACTGGTTTCTTTAAGGCTAAGTTATTTTCCATTGAATCTCAGTGTCTAATGAAGTTCAAGTAGGAATCACTGAATTTTGATTTGGTAGCATATAGGTGAACTGATTCTAGTAATGAGCTGCCTAAAGTGAGGCTTTACAAAGCTAGGTAGGAAATAGGGACTTTTTAAAAGTCCTGTTATTTTTAAGAGCAGCTGGGTATCTGAATGCCACAAAGCTTTGAAAATCTCATTATTGAACTCTTTTTTTTTTCTTCGCCTGAAATGGACCTTTCTGTTTCTCAGTTGTTAAACCTGTGAATGATTTGGCAAAGAAAATGGTCCTATCATCACAACCCCAATCCATTTTCTTTCCCCGTGACTCTTACATTCTCCTTTACAAAATACATTGCAACATTGATTTGATGCTTGCAATATTTTGTAAGGAAGTGGGTTGGTTTTGCTATCATGTGATCTTTTACTTATTCAGCAATAATAGCACACTGCTTTGTATGTCAAAATGGAAGTTCCAGGAACTGATAATGCTGTGCGTATTCGAAGTCAAATCTCAGTGTAGTTGCAGCGGGGTTCTGTGTCATCTCTTTAAAGAGAGAAAGGGGGATATTGCAGTGCTATGGGAAGGGGCCAAGGTATTAGACATGAAAGTGGGAAGGCATATATGCTTTATGGGGAGAACAGGGAAAGGAGTATCGTCCTGGAGGTCTGCATTGGGATGGATGTCTTTTAGTTCCATCAGAAGCCAACTCAAATTTTGGATTACCATCTCTAGTTCAGTCACTTAGCTGAAGCTTTTAAGGTTTTTCAATGTCTTGGTTTTTTGAGGTGGTGGTTTCAGGTGGTTTCTTTAACTAGTGACCTCCCGATCTGGAAATGAAACAGTGTTTCTTAATTAGCTTTTCATCACGCAGAATGGGGCTGCAGGCCCCTTCAAGGGGCAGGCTATTGTGAGTGACACTGTTGTGGGTGTGTACTACAGGCCCCCTGCTCAGGAGGAGCGAGTTGACAGTGCATTCTGCAAGCAGCTAGAAGTAGCCTCGAGATCCCAGGCGCTGGTCCTTATGGGGGACTTCAATTACCCAGGTATTTGCTGGGCAAACAACAGGGCCAGTCGTATGCAGTCCAGACAATTTCTGCAGTGTGTACAAGACAATTTCCTACTACAGATGGTGCAGGAACCTACAAGGGGAGGGCGGGTGCTGGACCTTGTTTTTACCAACAAGGAGGGACTCATTAGAGAAGTGAAGGTCGGGGGCAGCTTGGGACAAAGTGATCATGAAATGGTTGAGTTCAAGATCCTGAGTGGAAGAAGCAAGCCAAAAAGTAGGATAGCTACCCTGAATTTTGGAAGAGCTAACTTTGATCTCCTCTGCAACCTATTAGGAGCTGTCCTGTGGGCCACGCTGTTAGAAGGTAAGGGAGCCTGTGAGAGCTGGGTAGCATTTAAACAGCGCTTCTTCCAAGCTCAGGAACAGTGCATCCCTTTGAGCAAGAAATTGGGAAAGAGAGGCAGAAGATCTGTGTGGATGAGCAGGGAGCTAATGAGTAAACTCAAAGGGAAGCAGAAGATCCATGAATTGTGGAAAAAGGGTCTGAGCACCTGGGAAGAATATAGGAATGTTGCGAAGGCCTGTAGGGACGCAATTAGGAAGGCTAAAGCCCTCTTGGAATTGAAACTGGCAAGGGACATAAAGGATAATAAAAAGGGGGGGGGGTTTAGATATGTGAATAGTAAGAACATGACCAGGGATAATGTGGATCCTTGTTGAACGAGGCGGGTGTCCTGGTAATGGGGGATGCTGAGAAGGTGGAGATACTGAATGCCGCCTTTGCTTTGGTCTTCACTTCAAAGGCCCCCCGGGACCCACAGATACTGGAAGAAAGTAAGAGAGTTTTGGAAATTAAGAGCTTCCCTGTGGTTCAGATGGGGGTGGTCCAGGAGCGTCTCAAAGGGATTAATGCACACAAATCCATGGGCCCGGATGGGATGCATCCACGTGTCCTGAGGGAGCTGGTGGAAGTGATTGCTGAACCACTGTCTATCATCTTCAACAGGTCTTGGAGAACAGGAGAAGTGCCTGAGGACTGGAGGATAGCCAATGTCACTCCAGTCTTTAAAAAGGGCAAGAAGGAGAATCTGAGCAACTATAGGCCAGTCAGCCTCACTTCTGTCCCTTGAAAGGTTATGGAACAGCTTGTTCTGGATGCCATCTCCAAGCAATTGGAAGAGAAGAAGGTCATGAGGAGTAGTCAGCATGGATTCAGCAAGGGGAGATTGTGCTTAACCAATCTCATAGCCTTCTACGATCTCATTACTGGCTGGGTAGATGGAGGGAGAGCAGTGGATGTTATCTACCTTGACTTCAGCAAGGCTTTCAATACTGTCTTCCATGACATCCTGATAGCAAAGCTGAAAGAGCATGGGATAGATGAGTGGACAGTGAGGTGGGTTGAGAACTGGCTATTGGACTGAGCTCAGAGGGTCGTGATCAGTGGAGCAGAATCTGACTGGAGGCCTGTTACTAGAGGTGTTCCCCAGGGCTCATTGTTGGGTCCAGTCCCATTTAATATCTTCATTGACAACCTTGAGGAGGGAGTAGCATCCACCCTCAGCAAGTACCCAATGATACAAAGCTGGGAGGAGTGGCTGACACGCAGGAACACTGCGCTGCCATCCAGCGAGACCTTGACAGGCTGGAGAGCTGGGCAGGGAGAAACCAGATGAAGTTCAACAAAAGCAAGTGTGGAGTCTTGCACCTGGGAAGGAACAACCGTTCATATCAGTACAGGCTGGGGGATGACCTGATGGAGAAGAGCTCTGTGGAGAAGGACCTGGGGGTCCTGGTTGATGGCAGGTTGGCCATGAGCCGGCAGAGTGCCCTGGTGGCTAAGAGAGCCAATGGGATCCTGGGGTGCATCCGGAGGAGTGTGGCCAGCAGGTCGAAGGAGGTGATCCTCCCCCTCTACTCTGCCCTGGTCAGGCCCCACCTGGAGTATTGTGTCCAGTTCTGGGCTCCATGGTATAAAAAAGACAGGGATGTCCTGGAGAGAGTCCAGAGAAGGGCTACAAAGATGATTTGGGTCCTGGAGCATCTCCCCTGTGAGGAAAGGCTGAGTGAGCTGGGACTGTTCAGCCTTGAGAAGAGACGACTAAGGGGGGACCTCATTAATGTTTATAAATATCTGAAGTATGGGATGCAGGGGGAAATGGCCAGCCCCTTTTCAGTGGTCTATGGAGACAGGACAAGGGGCAATGGCTGCAAGTTGGGGCGTAGGAAGTTCCGCACCAACATGCGGAAGAACTTTTTCACAGTGAGGGTAACAGAGCCCTGGGACAGGCTGCCCAGGGAGGTGGTGGAGTCTCCTTCTCTGGAGATATTCAAGACTCATCTGGACACCTCTCTGTGCAATATGAGCTAGGGAGCTGCTTTGGCAGGGGGGTTGGACCCAATGATCTCTCGAGGTCCCTTCCAACCTCTATGATTCTATGATATGAGGTGGAAAAGAGAACTATAGCTACCACTGTGACCTAACTTGATTTTGAGACATGGAATTGAAGAGAAATGTCAAATTAGCATTGTGATAACTCAGTGTGGGACACATTAGTGTTTTGAAAGAAGGTGGCCAAAATCTCCTCGCTAAATCACAAACTTATGCAAAGCTCTGTGCTTACACTTACTTAACTCTTTTTTTGATGCTTTTGAGAAGCATTGAAGCTTTTCTAGGCTACAGAGCACGAGCAGGAGCAGCCCATTGTACGCTGTGCAGCGTAGCACAGAGATCTGTGACGGAACATCATGTGGCACAGTGGGAGATGGTAAGATGGCCAAGAGCAAGGCACTGTGCCTAAATGAATACCTGTTGGTTCAATGGCATGTTCATGTGAATATACACCTAGCTTTTGCCTACAAAGCTATTGTGGGTTGCTTATGTTGAGTGCCATGTCAGCAAGGGCACAATTAATTAGGCAGGGAGGACAGCAGACCTGGACCCTCACACTGACAGGGATAGGTTTGACCCTCTGGTTTGGGGAATATTCACTGTGGTGCTGAGAAGGCAGCTCACATGTTCTGCTGAGTGCCTCTTTCTGCTTTCACATCGCAGTATGAAGTTCATTTATTTCCTGACTCAGGCGTAGTAATGCTTTTAGTGGAGGTTTTCCCCTGATGATTGTTTCCTGAGTTAGTAGATCTTCCTTCACTTTGGCAAGTATCTTCCTTAATAAACAGTCTTATCATCAGTTATTAGTTTCATATGACTGGCCTGTGAAACACACAGGATTATTGAAAGCTATAAAATTTGTGCTAGCTGTTTTCCTACATCGTGATCCAAACGATCTCACTAGTGCCTTGGTGGGTTTGATCATATAAATTTATTGCTGGTTACCCACAGTGAACCAACAAGCTGCAACTGTGCAGAGCTCAGATGAACCTACCTGCTTCTACCCAAAGCGGTTCAGTGAAAAAAAGGCTGTAAAGTAAGCATTTCAGTAATAATTGCTTTGGTTATAACTGTTGTTACTTTCAGTAACTTAGTCGATTTTAGTCAGGTTAACTTACAGCTTCATGTAATCCTGTTTTTAACCCAAACAACAAAAATGTTGATGCTCAATATTGCTTTGCAGTGAAGCGGGAAAAGAAGTTACTGTGGTAGAACACAGTGTTCTACTAACAGCACCTGATGATCGAGCTTGAAGTATGATGTAATTAATTCAATGAGCCCTTAGATCCTATAATACTTGAAGGGAAGGTTAATTGGTTGCTTACAACATAACTGTAAAGGATTATGTTTAAATGCATCATTCAATTCTCATTTACTTGAAATATCCACTTAGGAGGTTTTCAGTCCCCCCTTCACTCCCCACCGCCAATATTCTTAGCTCCTCTTGCTCTGAAGCATTTTAGGAGCCTTAGCTCAAAGCAGTGTAACTCCCAGACCGTTACATCCCTTGGAGTTGGGTATGAATCGGTGCCGTGCTGGGCACGGTCCTCTTCTCTAGCCCAGCAGAAACATCCCCGTCTTGGCTGATGGTCCGGTCCGGGTGGCAGGTAATGCTAAATGGTGCTTGTCTGAAAAGTGTGATCAGCTCTAATTCCTTTGGCATGTTTACATGCCATATTCAATTTCCTCTTGTTTGTACAGACTGCATGAAGAGCAGTGAGGAAGCGTTGTGATTTTATTTTTTTCCATTTGATTCTGTAAAATAATTTTCATCTCTCAAGAGGATGAGTGCCAGAGGGGTGGCCCAGCGTCCCTGAAAGGCTGTGTTCGACACAGCCTTGCTTCACAGGCAGGTTGAATTACTGCAGTTGGATGCCCAGGAAGCCCCTGCTACAGAGGGAAATGTGGCTGCTGAAACAGCTGTGCCCTGAGTCTTGGGAAAGCAAGCTGTGTCGAGCTCAGCCCACACGCTCTGTTCTGGGTGCTAATTCTCTCCAGAGAGCCTGAGCAGCCTTACCCAAGGTTTCTGTTCTAGCAAGACAAAGTGCTGCACTGTATATTAGAGGGAAAGTTTTCAGCTCTTTGGCTGCATCCCCAAATTCAATTTATAGTGCTGGAACCTAAAGGTGGGGCGTGCATGGGCTCTGCAGCACACACTATGACTAATGTGCTGTGAACCACAGGTACAGTGAGCCAGGAATGGTGGGAGCCTTTCAACATAGTCAACCTTGTCAACTCAGCCTGTCGCTCATCGTTTTGCTTTGGGATGGCTGATGCCATAAAGAAAGAAAAGAAGTAAAAGTCTCATATAAAATCAAATCATCAACTGACAGCTTATGTGTATGGGGGGGGGGGGGAAGGAACTCTGCAGGAAATTTTGAATAAAATAATGCAATACAAATATTTTTAAAGAGTTTACAGAAGTAAGACAATAAAACATTTGCTTCATGGCACTCAGCAGGAGTACCTGCCCACACTTATGGGCACACCTGCCTACCTGCACGCCTACACCCCCGTGGTGGTAGGGTACAATTATGGATGCTTCCAGTTCTGGACTTGTATTTTCAGGATAAATTAAGTCATTTAAATGAGACTTCAGAAACATCCACAAGTAGGTTACGTTGCCAAACGTGCGTATGCTTTGACTACAAACAAAAGAAGCGAGTAGTAACTTCCATGGGAAGAAAATTCCTGCGTGCATCCACACATTCATTTTGATTGTCAAATAAGTTAGTCTTGCTTCATAGTGGCTGTCTTGCTGATCATTAGGCTGTCTTTCGTCCTTCCCTCTCCTTTCTTCTCCTTCCCCCCCACCCCAA
Source organism: Gallinula chloropus (assembly GCF_964237585.1). Classification (NCBI taxonomy): domain Eukaryota; kingdom Metazoa; phylum Chordata; class Aves; order Gruiformes; family Rallidae; genus Gallinula; species Gallinula chloropus. Next base: position 31,229,080 of record NC_140087.1, on the reverse strand, counting down.
TATATTGGATGTGCTGGAATAAAGTACAGAAGCTGCATCCATATACAGTGTAATGAGTTTGAGGATTTTTGCAGCTTTGCTGGAAAACAGAACACTTCAGACAGTGGGAGAATTACTTCTCTGATTAAGTGTTGCTTATTTATTTATATGAACCCTCCCTTGACTGCCTTCATCCAAAGCATTTAGTCTTTTTTAACCTTCATTTGTAGAATATTTTACACCTTTGTTACTCAAAACCCACCAAGATGTTCTTTTCATTAGGAATAAGGAGAAGACATCAAGGATTTAATACTTGCATCCATTTTACCTTTCTGCTTCCTCTTTTTTTAGCTTCCCTTTTGCCTCATTTAGAAAGCAACAGCTGTTTCACACTGTGCATCATATCCCATTCTTCCTAACAAAGAACTTTAAAGCATTCTTCCTAAGTATTTGGAAGGACACAGAAGACTTACCACTACTTTGCTGTTTCTTTCTCATTGCTCCATCCCGAACTTGTAATATATCATCTATGTGGTGCTGCTCTGTGTTGTCAGAGGACTAATTTAATTCATTTTCATTAACTGTTCCTTAATTGAATTTTTGAAAGACAGATACAATTACAAACACAGCACAGGAAGAGCGTAGGAAGAATGTCTGGCACAGCTATACAAATAGATGTATTACTTCAAATATTCCCCTGCTGGTGGAGAGGACGAGTAATCTGTACAGGATTATACGTAAGAGGGAGAAAGATACTCAGAGTGACACTGAAGCTTATTGAAGTGGTCCAAACCAGTATAAAACAGAAAAAAGTCTCAGACACATCAAATGACATGAGTGCCTCCAAAGTGCAGTGGCTAGTCTTCCTGCTCAGGCACCCAAGTCAAAAAGGAAATAAAAATTATCCTGATGCTTGTGCTCTGGCCATCGTTTCGGAAGAAAGAGCCAAGGTGGCATTGCAGGCCACAACCTGGCATCCCAAAGAGCTGGTGAAGGTTTGCCTGCCACCACTAAGGTTGAACAGAGGCACAGGCACTGTGCAAGCAGTTCTGCGTTTTACCATCTGAATTGAAGTCACCCAGAAGCAGAAGGAGATGTGGTGATTAAAAGCCCTAGGTTGTTCATTTTCAAGCACTTATTTTGCTTTCCTATAGGGCAAGGCATAAAAAAAATGGGCACCACAAGTCTGCACAAGCAAATAGGGCTTCCTGAATAGCTTAGGTTGGTCAATAATGCAAAATGCCCGTGTGCCAGTCATAAGGAACGTCAAGTCCAAGAACTCTGTTTCCTCTGAGCTGGAGCTTTGTTTCCATTACAGAGTTGCCAGTTTGAATGAATAAGCTAATGAGCCAAGGGATGGGAGCTCTTGAAGACAGGCCACGTTGACTAAAAGGCATGCTTTCATGGTGTTTCAGTGTGTTTTACCAGTAAGGTACCCAAGGTTGAATGTAGAAAGGACGTCTGCGCAAGAAGCCCTGTGACCAAGCCGTTACAGTGAGTGATGGCGCATCCTGATAGTCCTGCTAAATGTGCCTGCAGTAAGAACAGACTCTTTCACTGCTTCTCTAGAGGAAACGCCAGCGATCATTTCAGATGGCTTAAATGCCTTTTACGTGTGCTTTGCAAAGTGGGCACAATGGGGAGACTTGCTTTGCTCCCTAGTGAAAGAGAGAAAAACTTGGGTGGGAGAATTGGCGAGCGTATACACAAATGCCCACCACAGACCATGCACAGGTGTCATGCTGGAACGAGGTGTCGTCAAATTTTCAGCAGAATGTCTGTTCTAGTACATCTCTCTGTGAGCATTCTTATTCCAGGGTAAATGTGCTTTTTTTTTTTCCTGGGTAAACTGAATCCTCTCTGAAATGCTAGCCAAGCCTGTGCATACCTTGAAACTGGAAAACATTTGATATGCTTTAAAAATTACATTTTTCTAAAGGGATAGCAACTTTTTTGTTTCCTTGGATTGTTAGGCCAAATGGACCGTTTCATTAAAGATGTGTTCTGAATTCCATTCCCCAGATACAATAGCCATCTTAATCCAAAAATGTGCTTTCTTGTAGCCCTTTTGATATGATTTCCAGTACAGTGTGTTTAAAACAAAACAATAAAAAAAGTAATACACAAGATGAATCCCAGATAACTGCAGTGTAATTCCTGGTGGTTTCATGGGGTACTGTTTTATTCATAGAAGTTCAGTTTTAAGGGGATAAGTCATCTTCATTTTATGGGGCAATTAGAAGCTTCTGTTTTGATGTTGTCTGGTGTCTTCTCTGCAATTCATTCAGAACCAAATAGATACTGCAGAGGAAAATTCGTCATGACAGTTTGCTGCTAGCATTCTTCATAAGGAATTGCTTTATCCTCCCAGCTGGGAAAGAAATTTACAGGGGAGTTTTGTTGGCTTTTTTTAATCTGCCTATGTTATAACTATCCATTCTTCTGCTTATCACCACAGGTACATGGAACACTGCCTGGTTTTGGAGTCTTTCCACTTTATAAAGTACAAAGTTATGTTAATATTTTTTGACACTTAAGTAAGAAATAATCTTAAATTTTCCCAGATTCAAGACAACCGACTGCTCTTTGATTCTTTCCAGACATATGTTTAATATCAGTCACAAAGTTAATATAGTACGAGATTTAAGGTTCTGACAGACATATGTCTGCAAATGAAAATCATATTGCTGAAGCAGTATCAGCCCCTGGCTCGCTGGGGGAATGGGGTTCCCTGAGTGCACAGATGTCTGATCTGCTTGTGAATCAGCTGCTCGGCCATTAGAATTAACTACGTTTAGTGTTGTAGTGTTTTGCAGGTAACCCTCTGTTATTTTCAGCTTGCCTTATATCACTCCAGGGGAAAAAAATAAAAAGTAGCTGTCCAGAAACTGTTTGAAAAGCAACTGAGGTGTTTGGGCAGCGAGAGCTGAGGAAGAGCGACAGTGGGAGCGTCTGTCTCATCTCTTGCTCCAGGCCCTGCTCTTCTTTCTGGTTAACCAGGGTCCTAAATCTCATGCAGCCCCTTGGTGAACTGGAGCATGGCCAGACAAGCGGGATTGTAGTTGTGCCCCTCTTCGCAGCAATTTGGATGCAGGTGCTTGTGCTCTGGGAGATGTAAATCTCTGCTGCCTTGGGGAGGAGGAGCCTGGGCTCCTAGGCCCTGCCTGCCACAGCCCTTGCTGTGTGGTGTGAAGGGGCTGCCTTTGGCTTGCTGTGGCTTTTTAAGGGGTTTTCACTTACAAAGAGACTGTAAGCTTTAAATATCAGAATGAGCTAGGCAAAGGTCAAAAACTAACAAGAGGAAACAAGTAATGAAGATGTCGCAGAGCATCTCCTAGGTTATTTGGAGTTGCACCCTGGATATGTCATTGTTTCCCCTTCTCTCTCACTAAGTCTGTTTTCCTTGTCCTTTTTTTTTTTTTAATAGTACCCTTAACAACAGTGAAATGGATCTGAGCACAGTACTTGTTAAATGCTAGCTTCCCTTATGTGGCATCCATGGCTGTGAATGCAACTAGAACAAACGTCTGTTCCTGTAAATGACTTCCTGACCTGTGCTGGCTTTTTGTATCTGTCAGGCTCCTCATCACCCTCCCCAGTAATCCCAGCAGATCCAAAAGAAAGATCCTTATTTGTGTGGCATTGCAGACATTTCAGCTGGTTTGTTGAACCTCAAAAGTTATCACTGGAGGACCAATGCCATACTATGCACAAGCAAGAGAAAGTTTTTCAGTTGTGAAGGTTATTGCATTCATTAGGCGTACATAATCCAGGTTACTTTTGCATCATAACCTGGATCCCACAAAAATGAAAATTAATATAAAGTATCTTTTTCAGCTAAAATTTCGACTAGTGGGTAAGTAACTAGAGAGTAATTTTGTAATGGAGAAGAATGTTACAGAGACTATAGTACAGCCCCACACTAATGTGGAGGCATTCCCTTTTGAAAAACAGGATTCTGAATTTGATTTTAAACATCAGTTTGCTAACAGTATGATGCATAGCATTTTGTATAGGCTCGCTGTCTTAAAAGGTGTGCTTGAAGCTAGCTGCCATCATCAGAGCTCTCATGTTACCCCCGAGTCAATTTGGCAGTAGGTTTATATTCTTCAGCAGTTTGGCCGTTTTGTTTCTCTCTGTCTAATCAAAGCTTCTTGGATCAGTCGCAGTTTCTTCACAGAAACTGTTTTAGGATTCTTGACGTGCTAATGTGTTTCTGATATTAGAAATACTGAGAAAGCCAAGATTCTTTAAGTTGCCTTGGTCATATAAAATTTGTGTCTGTAACATCTGAAGTCCTGTGAATTTAATAGACTTGGATCGACACCTGTGTCATGGCCCTGTGCTGCTGTGGTTATCTGCACCTCTCTCCATAGTGCCTGGAAACCAGTTTTTCTTTGAAATATTTCTGTGGTCTGTGAAGAGATGTTTGCAGGCATCTAAATTAATGCCTCTGTAAAAGAAGGAAGTATTTTCTCATGTGTGACTAAAACATGGAAGTCATTAACACAGGAAAGCCACTGAGGCCAAGAATTTAACAAGACTTCTAAAAGACTATAGCCATCAACAATATGCAGGGTTGTAATTAATGTAAGTAATTGGTTTAGAAAAGGCGCTAAACAATGGCGTTCAGGGGTTTGGTCAGTCTTCAGCCATCAGCTCCCAGCATCGGACAGAGGCTGCTTTGTCAACCTCCATAGCTTTTGTCCATAAAGCTTCTGGCACCAGCCACTCTGAGACAAAACCCTGGGACACGCACATTTGCTGTGACATGCTACGGCACGCTCCCTGCCAGCCTTCTAGACGATTTAAAGCGTGAAATCACTGTATTAATTGATCGCACTGCACCGGTTTTCTGTGTGTACACAGTGCCCCGCTGCTCTGTACATGCAGAAAGCCAGGCACTAGGAGCTTTTGTTACTAGCCCAAATCAAATGAAGATGAAAGATGCTGGTTTACAAACAAATGCAGGTGATACAGATACTTCCCACCTTCCTCTGCCCTTCATGGTTCTTTCCTGTTCCCTGACTTCTCAGTTGTGGCCAGCCACGTGCTCTGCGCTGTTGTGCAGGCCTATGTACGCGTGCAGCAAAGCAGCGGGAGCATGAGGGCGAGCAAGCATGCAGTGGCACACAGGGAGCAGAGCAAAGCCCCTTTCGCACGTGCAAGAGAGAAACACCGCCGTGCTGCCGGCACGGTGTGCATCAGATTTGCTTTTCTGCCTCAGACCCTGAATGAGTTGTGCTGACGGTAGAGCTCTGATCCAGTGCCGTTGTATTTAGCACCTGTAGTAAAGATGGGATACAGAGGGCAGACATGGAAACCAAGTGCTCTGCAGCTAATCTGTCCAGAATGGGATCGAGGCATGTTTGCAGCAGCACGAGTAAGCTCCCTCGGAATTTGTGAAGTCTCTTTACTTTTCTCTGGGAAAAAGAAAAAAAATTCTTAATAACTGCCACAAAACATCAATTTAAAAATAACTTCACAGTCAGTATTTAAGCAGTCTGACAAAGGAGACGTGAAGCGTGGAAGTAAAGATAAAGCAGAGTTTTCCCACAAATAAACAAAAAGTAGTTTTCCAATGAGAATAACTGTGGGGATTCCAACTGCTGGAGGGGATGCTGCTGATGAGATGGCGGCACGATCTGTCGCTCTTGCTCACCAGCAGCCTCTCTTCAAGAAAGATGCCCAGGCAGGTGGGCAGTCCCACTGTGGGGACACTGCAGCTCTTCAGGTGAGTTTGGTGTGCTGTCATGGGGGACTTTGTTCCTGGGGTCCTCGGGAGGGGAGGAGGCAGACTGAATATCAACAGATGCGTTGTGGGTTGTGTTTGTTACTCCTTTGGCTGAGCAGTGGAGTTGTGAATGGTTTGCTTGCCAAAAATGAAAGTTCATGACAGACTGGTCTTGTTTTCATTAGGAGGAGCCGGGGGGCTATACCATACGAGTAAATAAAGCTTATGGCTTTATCTCCTACTTTGTTCACTTTGGCATTAGAGAGTTTCTATTTGAACTGGTCTTTAATTTCTATGTTGTCGTTTTATTTTGGGGGGTTTTATGATTTACTCTGTATGTGCACAAATAATCTTCCTATTTTTCATTGCCGAAACCGTGGTTAGAAAAGTGACTTGCTCCAACTTCATACTGAGCGAAGTGTCAGAAATGGAGAAAGTTGAACTTCACTAAATGCTGGTTCAAAGGCTTCGATAAGGAAGAGAAAAATGTTTTGTGCAATGTAGCGTAGTTATTTTTGAGCTTCAGTTATGTGAGACTACGATGAGATTCAGAGCTACCAATTTCAAGTTCCGTTCTCCTGGCAGCACCTCAGCTCCTTGTGGCAAACCATGTAACCTTTTCTGCCTCCTTTCTCCCTCACCTTTTGAAAGGGAGATCTTCTTTCATTTATTTCCCAGATGTACTTAATGTAGTTAATTCATATTTGTAAGTACCTTGAAAATAATTTTATTTATAAATCTAAAATTATAAATCTTTATGATCTTATGTAAGGGCACACGTTTCTAGGATAAAGATTGTACTCTCCCGTCAGTTAACAAATTTTTTTCTGGTTTCCTTTGATAATTAACTCTATCTGGCAGTTTGTTAACTCACGGTTCTCTCTCAATGAACAGAAATTAGGATTTTAGTATCTCCTTAGAGAAACTGAAAATCAGTACTGCCACGAGACAGTTAAGTCACACATTTGTGGCTAGAATTTTTTCCTTTCTCCTTGCAACTACTAGTGCAGTTCTGGCAGCTTGTGAAGAAGGTGGCTCTTCTGAAGGTACTAGTGCATCACAAAGTTGGGAGCTTTTGGCCTTTTTCAAAGCATTTCTGCCCTCCATTTTCAGGAGAAGTGTGGGCTCCAGCACAGGTTATTCAAGGTTCACTTTTCATAGCAGCCTTTTAGAGACCTTTTAAAATAGTGGTTCAGTAGACTATAGGATGAAAATCGCTCAACTAAGTAAGATACTTTTTTTTTTAATTGTTTGCTTCCTTGTCAAAGGGAACCACAGTACATCATGGTATGATTTTAGAGGACACGCTGTAGTGAGTAATGCATACTGTGGTGGACTTGTGACCGAGAATATCTGATTTGCACAGCTTAACAATTTGGCATCCTCCTATGCAGCCAAACTGGATCCATTCTGGATCTTCTTGGTTAGGAATAAATGGAAAGGAAAGGGTTTTGTATTCTTCACTGTAGCTAAGATAACATTGACCTAACATATCGAAACACTAATTTGCCTGGAGAGAGATGGAGCTAAATTGAGTATAGATAGAAAGCAGTTGCATCTGGAATTACAAGGTGCGTGTTTGTAATTGTCTGTTTCCCCTTTGCTTCAGTCTGCCTCAAAATAATGTGTGTTATGGGCTACAAAGAGCAAATCATTTGAATTGTTCAGCCAAGCAACAAGTGACTTGGGAAAGCAGATGTAGAAACTTGAACTGATGAGATTAGAGATGCTGACAGGAGAAGGTTGATACATAGTAATGATACGGTGTTAGTGATTGATGCTGTTGATGACCACCGCAGCTGATCATTCTTTGGAGACAAGTCCCCAGGCTCTTCGTTCTGACATCTCCCTGATAACTACAGACTGGAAAGCTGAACTGCAATTATGTAGTGTATGTCCTTGGTTTTATTGTTTCACGGTACTGAAAACTAGATCACATCTTCTCAGACAGGATTAGCAAAGTACAGTCACCTCCTCTTAGCATTTTTTTTTAACTCTTGTTGCTTCAGGTGTTTTCCAAAATTCTCATACCCTTTCATATCATAAAGGGCACCACTGACATTTGGTTTAAATCAGACCAAGCCACTTGGGTGATTTAACAGTTTAAAAGAACTAATTTTAACGGATCCTTTGCTAGAATCTGTCTCTTTTCTTTAGAAGTGGTTCTTCCCATATATATATACACACACGTATACATATATACACAAATATATATATCTATGCACAGACATTGTCTGATAGAATGTTTCATAGGGAACTTTAATTAGTCTGATGTCAGTGGATCTAGTTAATTGTAACCAAGAGGAATAGTATGGTACCAGTTAAATGTGGCTTTATTCACTATAATTAGACAATCTCTTTTCTCAGTGTTTTAATTTGTCATTGAAATGACTGGATGATGCTCCTGATGCTCTTCCATAGTCTGCTGCTGCCACCATCTCCAGTTTCTGGGCTGTAATTGAGGCTCTGTGCTTTCTGGTGTTAACATGGCTGACCAGCAAGGCAAGTCTTGTATGAAAGTTACAAAGCTTTTAAACAAAATGAAAATTTTAAACAAACTTTAGCCTGAAGGAGGCTGAGGGGAGACCTTAACACTCTCTACAACTACGTGAAAGGAGGTTGTAGTGAGGTGGGGGTTGGTCCCTTCTCCCAAGTAACTAGCAATAGAATGAGAGGAAACGGTCTCAAATTGCCCCAGGGAAGGTTCAGATTCAATATTAGGGAAAATTTCTTCACTGAAAGAGTGGTCAGGCATTGGAACAGGCTGCCCAGAGAGGTGGTGAAGTCATCATCCCTGGAGGTGTTCAGAAAACATGTCGACATAGCACTCCAGGACATGGTTTAGTTGACATGGTGACCTTAGACTGACAGTTGGACTTGATGATCTTGCAGGTCTTTTCCAGCCTTAAGATTCTATGATTCTATGAATAATGGCAGAGTGAAGATCAAGAGCACAAAGTGGGACGTGCTCCTGGTGTTTGAGGAATGGCCCTTCTAGAGAAACAAATGGTAAAACATACACAGGTTCCAGAGGAAATTAAGAGTGCCTGTTCCCTGGGCAAGGCAGTTGGGATGGGTCCATGGAGACCTCTCCTCCCCAGATACCACAAAACCTGCTCTGCTTTCAGCAGAACCTGCTATGCAGGTTGGACACCTCCTGCTCACCAGGAGATCCAAGCACTGTACAAAGCAGGAGGATTATGGAGCCAGGAACGTCAGATATTTCAGATAATCCTGTTCTTGAAACAGCAAGTGAGAAGAATGCCTTCACCCTCTGGATTTATTCCCTCAGAGGCATGTTTCCAGTGTCTGATATATCAGACAAGAATGGGAACAGCCCTGGGACCCTCTGACATCAAGAATGAGCTGGAGGGAAGGATTTCTTCCAGCTGAGGAGGTGACTTTGTATAGGAGGCAGTGAACAAGAATCCTCTGCCACGGATTCTGTTGAAAGCCCACATGAGAAAGTAAAATCAGGATGGAGGCCTTGGCCATGGGAGCAATTACTCCTGAAAATGGATTTAAGTGAGCTGGAATAGAGAGGTGTGTTTTGGAACAAGTCACCTGGAATTTGTAGCCCTGTTTTTCCTCCACCTTTATGTCCTCTGTGGTTGATTGTTTTTCTTTTGGGTTGTGGGGTTATTTGTAGCTTTCCTTTTAGTAGTGGTTGTTTTGGGTTTTTTTATCAATTAACCAATCTAAGGGGAAAACAGCTCTGAATAAACTGTAAAACATAGTGCTGTGTTGTGGATGGTATGAAAAAACTGTGTGCTGAACTAACACCATCAAATGTGCTACCTTAGAGAGAGAGAGAGAGGGAGATGTATTTTTCAAGTAAATTTTGAAATATTGATCCTACTGTGCTGTTAGGGGGATCGTTGTCTTCTGCTTCAAGTATGGTTCTGGAAATTTTAGGTTGAAAATTAATTGAGACAATTCTGCTGAGAGGAATTGCAGTCATGTATGTGAGTCACAAATGTTTCACTTAATTGGGGAAATTGCTCATTCTTTTACAGATTACATCTGTGTCTAAATATTTTCTTTAATAACTAGAAAAATGCCAATTCTGGGTCTTCGGTGCTTCAGCACATCACTAACAGCAACGTTTGAGTTCAGTGGTATTACACTGACATATTCACCAAGACCTTGGCCAATTAAGCGTTGACCAATTCCTCTCATCCCCTGCTTCCTTTGGGATATGCACCCAACAGGTCTCACCGTGAGCTGTACTGGGCAGATGTGGACTGTTGTGTGGCTTTTGGTTTCTTCCTTAGGATGCCCAGGATATCACCATTTCCACTCAAGACAAGTCAATTGTAGGGTCCTGGTTGGTAACCCCTCAGAGAATCTAACAGGGTACAAGCTGCTTCTGCCTCACTTGAGCACCTGGCATCAGGATCAATTAGGATCATATAATCAATATGCAGTACTTTCATAACTTCTTCCAGATACTGATAGCAGAAGAGCAACCTCCATGCATTTTGTTGTTGTAAATCCTTTCACAAAATCGAACAATTGCCAAGAATATGGAAACATTAAAGTAAGAAACCCTGGTAACAGAATAACTGATGCCAGTTGGATTTCTGCACCTGGTGTCAGTCAGCATGCCAGTGAAACACAGCCATCTAGTCCAAGGAATACCACAGCATATGTTGGGGTAGCATCAGCATCTTTTCAAACATTGTTTTGAAAGCTGCTAAGATGTTGAGGTTCTTACCATGATTATTAAAAGTTGCAGCAAGATCTTTTTCTGTTGAAGATTTTTTGAGAAGCAAATAGGAGCTTCACTCTCCCTACCTCCTCTGGCTATCATCACATTTGGCAAATTTTCATTAAAACCTAGAAGTAAACTGTTCTTTAAACATTGACTAAGGATCATTGCTTAGCTGTTTTTTGAAATCCTTGTTATTTTCAGGCAATGAAAAATAATGAGACAATATTTTCTTAAGCATTATGTAGCTATTAAAGTAGATTTTTAGAAATTACTGCCATTTACAAGGCTGAATTTATTAGTTTCTTTTTAAAGGTTGATACTTTTCCAAGGAAGCCCCAACTTGCCTCCATTGTGCATCTGCTTTTCCTAATGTGAGAGTTTGAGCTTTGTTTGCTTTTAAGAGGTGGTGAAAGGTCACTTGAGCATGAGTTCAGCCTTTGCTATGGTGTCATTTCCCCTCTCTAATACCTATGTGTGTGTGGGTTGGGGGTGCGTCCGTGCACGTCGACTATATTGCACATATTTTGTTGTGGCTGTTTCATTCTGCTGTATTTCTTCTGAGACAAATGATACTGTTCTCTTAATTACTCTTTTCTGTCATTTAAATGGAATTTTTTTTTACTTCTGTCATTCAAAACATGAGGTACCAGCTCTGAAGTGACAGAGCTCTGCAGAGCGGGGGGAATTTTCCAATACTGTGGAACAAACTACAAGCTGATCCTGGCGATACTTAGGATATGCCTAGTTTTTGTGCACTACTTTCCCATTTCGTCGCATGTTGAGTGCCTCTGTGCAGTGCAGGAAGGTCTAGTTTGGAGGTGAAATAAGTGACTGCTCACTGAAAATGCTTGCACAGTCACATGCTTTAAAGTGCTGGAGACCTACCTACCTGCTACCCTCATTGCATGGATGGTCTCATGAAAAATTTCCAAGTATAGGTTTAAAATGGGGAGTGCAGGGACCTTAAGGCATCCAGTAATAAGATGTGCACTCATCCCTCCAGTTGTGCGGTAAGGCAACTGTTAATCTCTTTCTCCCACTCCATGGCTTGCAGTTCCCTTGCTGCCAGCTTCCAGTGTGTGACCAAGACCTCAGGTGTCAGTGGGAACAATCTGATACTGGAGATGAAGAGTGCCTAAAGGCAAGCAAGGCTGGAGACCTGGAGGCATTTCTTCAGAAGGGAGGAAAGCTCTTCCTTTCAGCTTCATGCGCTCTGAGACTGACAGATGCACTGCAGGGGAGCAAAGTTCCGATACTGGATCTGTCTTTCAGAGCTCTAACTCACACTAGGAAACGTTATTGAAACCCTGAAGCACAGCTCCTTCATGCTGTGCCTCAGGATTCCAGCAAATTCTGGCATGTTGAATATAGTACATGCAGGTTTAGAGTACTATTTATAAATCTCTTGAGTTTCCTCTTGTATTGTTTCTTGCTGAGGGAGTATGGGGTGTGCAATTCGCCCCATCAGGTTTTATTGAGGAGTTATCCGCAGTCGTGTCTATGCTAGCTTCTCTTGAGAAACAACATCTGTTTTCTGCAGTATTTCAAGTTTGAAATGGTTGTGGGTCATCTTAACTTGTTTAATTAACAAAAGAATACAATTTGATAATGTTAATTACTTACGTTTCTCGTCAAATCAACAATTAACTCCTTAAGCTGTGGAGTAGGGGTTTTCTCAATAAGCTGCTTGCTGATTTTTTTGGTATCTTCTAGTTGTCTGTTTTCCCTACTTCGTGGAAGTACAGATTCCTCTGGTTTTCTCTCTCTATTTAGAAACTATGCTATGCATGTAAAACAGACACATCTTGTCTTATATGTGAAAAAGACACTAAACATGAGTTGGATGTATTCCTCTGGACCATCTGTTTTGTAAATCCTGACATTGTGCTAACCCAGATAAGGGGGTCTTGGGATTTTTCCTGCAGATAAATGAAAAAATATATATATTTTTTTTATATATGTATGTATGTATATACACTTGGAGTAAACGGCAGGATAGATCAACCACTGACAAGCATTTGATAAAAAAGGAAGCTAAGCAGCATAGTTCTTCTTAGGACCAAAACCTAATGGTACCTAATAGAGGCCTACAAGAGAGACTGTTTGCAAGGGCATGGAGTGACAGGACAAGGGGCAATGGCCTTAAGCTGAAGGAGGGGAGCTTTAGGTTAGATACTAGGAAGAAATTCTCCCCTGTGAGGATGGTGAGGCCCTGGTACAGGCTGCCCAGAGAAGCTGCATCTACCCCTTCCCTGGCAGTGTTCAAGGCCAGGCTGGATGGGGCTTTGGGCAACCTGTTCTGGTGGAGGGTGTCCTGGCCTGTGTCAGGGGGTTTGGAATTGGAATTAGTCTTCGTGGACCCTTCCAAACCAAACCAGTCTGCTTCCATCTTAACAAACCTGGCTAGCAGAGTCTTAGTGCTTGATTTTGCAACTGTTGCATAGACCTTAAGGCCAACTAAAACTACAAGTCAACATGTAACTAATTTAAATGAAACTTGGACAGGGAGTAAAACAGCACTTTCCTGTAGCTTCCTTAAAAGTAGCCGGGATCCTGCTTTTGTAAGGAAGCTCCTTACGGCTTTTTTGTTTAGTCATGTAAGTAAACATCTGTAAGATCATAAATGCCTAGTATAAATAACAGTAGCCTTCAGGCTTTCTAAACTGAAATTGTTTTTGTTTTTTTTTCTTGTACGAGCTGTGCATTTCCAGGAGCATAAGTGGTCACCAGGATAGCTGACTGTAAGACTTGCTGCTTTTGCCTTCAAAACACGAGTGCCATAGTAATAAATAGGCATTGTATTTTTCACATTGTCTTTCTGCAGTTGATTTGCTCTCATGGATCTGTAGATAGGTGCACAGTTTGTGAAGAAAATGCTTGATTCCAGTGCGTTCCTACAAAACCAGTCCCTATTAATTGCTGAATTATGTATTTTGGGGAGCAGCTGGATGAATTCTTCATAAAAATGTCATGTGTGTTCATTGTCTCCCCCTCGCCTAAAGCATTTATATGAATTGCAGTAAATCTTAAGGTGCAACATCTGTACCTTATATATGCCTTCTCCCAGGGCAAGTGTGATAGTAACAGTTTTGGTCAAATTAAGTGGTGAGTATTTCAGCTACCTCAGTTCAGTTTGTGGTTGTAAGTGAATAATGTGTTGTCATTCACTGCTGCTTACCCTGCTCTTTTCTCACAGCCAGGCTGTGTGATGTTCCATAGCTACCAACCTATAACCCAAATGTCATTATATTAGTGTGGAGAGTTGTGCTGATCTCCATGCAACATATAGAGGGTGTATATTGTATGAGCAAACTGCTGCATGACTGTAAATTTCTGTAAGGTTTTTTCTTGCTGGACATACCTGCCAGTTACTGGTGATTTATGTTTTTGGCATATTTTCTCTCTCATTGCTCATTCTCCTTTTTTCAACATCTAGAAATTAAGGAATTTTAGTAAGTAGTTATTTCAGAAAGCTTTGGAGGGGTGGAGGTGGTCTACCAACCACTGTGCAGGTGGTGCTGCAGACAGGGGAAAGGCTAGCATCCCCCATCCCACTCCTTGCACAAAAATCTAAGCTCCAGTTCCCTATGGCAGAGAAAGGGCTGCTTCTGCATCACGCCCGATGTGGTTAGGGCCAGCCTGGGAGTTCCCTCACTAATGCTTTCATTCAGCATTGTGGGAAACAGTGAGAGGGAAGAGAGTCATTCTGAACCAGCAGCCGTGTGGAAAGCCAGGCAGCCAAAGCCTTGATGCAGCCCCACAGCCAACTGAGCCCTTCTTTCCTGTGGTTTTGGCTGCCGCAAAGAAATGGAGGTCTGGTGAGGGAATAATCGGTAGTAATCTCCTCAGCCAGCCAGCCATCTCCTCCTATTGACCTTGAAGTAATGAAAAAGGGATGGATTCTGCTGCCCGTTACCTCTGTGTGTCCTAATAATGAGAGTGGAGAGAAATGATCATAAATCTGCACGGCTTTGCCCATTTGGAAGTCTGGGCCATGGGGAAAGTGACAGGACGTATTTTATTTCCGCTCTGTAATTCACATAGGTATTCATCCCAAAGTGTTTCCTCTGTGGGTTTTTTTTTTTGCCTTGTACTTCATTTTGCACAGCAGTAATTTTAATTCAGATGAACTCATTCCCTTAAATTTTCAATATGAGAATAGTTATATTCCCTGAACTGGTAATAAACTGGTTTGATACTCACATTTTAGAGATGTAATAGGTTTCCTTTAGTTAATACAGTAGAGTTGCACCAGTGCAGAACTGGGTCTGTTAAAACCAAAACCAAAACAAAACACACATGTAGGGCCCTTTTTTAACATTTTCTTTTAAAAACAACAACAAAAAAACCCCACAAAAAACTCCCCTAAACTGATCCTTGGGTTTATGATGCAGGGAAAGCAAAGACTGGCCAAGCTTGTAGATATGTTTAAAAAAATAAGGAAATGCAAAAAGGGGGGGAACCTGGAATTTGGGAGTTTACTTTTGGATATTGAACTGTCGTAGACAAAGTAACCAGAAAGTTGTCTTTGGCAATTTTTTCATTCCCCTCCCAGTGAAATGTAATTTTTTAAGGCAGTTTCTTGTCAAGCGTTAACTCCGAAACTGGTATGAATGTGCCACAGAAAGTAATTTAGTAACCATAATGATGTAGTAGTCCATCTAGTGTGGCCAACAGATAAAGAATAGTCACAGGGTGTTTTAGTACTTAGCTAAGGTGCCAAGACAATGTCAGCCAATAAAATGATGTCATACAATCAGTGGCAGAGGATTGTTCAATGCAAACTGACGTTTTTGTCTTTTAATCCTACTGCTTGCAATAACAAAGGATCAGGAAGGACTATATTTAAAGGCAGAGGAAATGTACTGAGTCCACTAGGAGAGCTCAATGCATTGTTTTTTCTCAGCGCTAAATCTCAAGTGAGATGGTGGCTGCACCCTTACTGACTGTGCTCCCCGAGCTCCTTTCCTCCTTCCCAACATGGAATTAACCTCTGACACGGCAGCAGAGCTCTCTGGAGTAAGTAGGATTGTGTTGGAGAGAGCTTCCAGTTTGCTTGTATCGTCACAATGGAAACATTACACCAGTGTTCAGAGCGAAGCCGAAGCGTGAGGGAGATACTAACTCAGTCACTGCACACACAGCAGAACAGGTTGACCTACAAGGAAACACAGTCTGCTCCTGCCCGAGGGAGGCCTGTAAATCTCCCTGTCTGGAGGAACTGGGCTGGTGGTCATGGGTTTTTTCCTCTTTTGAGGCCAGTTAGCCTGTTAGAGCTTGCCTTTAGCTGAAGAAAACACTCTCTGAGGCGAGCTTCTTGGGGAACTGGGGAGGATGAATGGAGGAAGCCGCACAGCCCTATGGTATCTGCTGGGAGGTTCTGGCTGGCCATGGTGTGCTCTGGCCGTTCCCTGGCAGCCAGTGGCCTGCTGGTGGTCTGGTCACTCAGTAAGTAGATTTAATTCATCAGCCAACCAACCCTGGCCACAAAACCATGGCCTTCCATCAGTTCAGTGTGTTGGATGAGGTCAGTTGCAGTAAAATGAGTTGTAGAGCCAGGTCCAAGGGGGACTTATCCCAGGGTGAAACTGTCCCGTTTCAACATACATCACAAAAACACACCCTCATCTGACCCTTTCCTTTTTTTTTCTCCCTGCTCATCCATGTTGGAAGGTTACCTCCTGGGGTCAGGTTATCCACCAGCTTTAATGAGATCTGTTGACTTGCCCTAGCTAAAATTTTGTTCCTCAGAATCTAGCAACTGTTAAATAAGATGTAATGCTTAAAGGCTCTTACCCAACAAACAGTTGAGCTAAACTGAACACCAGGTTTGTTTCAGGGGATTGTAATGTCTTTCAGCTCTTCGAGTATTAATATAGGGCCTAATATATCAAAAGGGTTTGTGATGTCTTTAAGCCCAAATGCTACTTTTAGAGTGCCTTGAATTAGTGGAAATATGGTGGGGTATTCAGGGCTTCTAACTATCATCTTAGGAAGACATAGGGTGTCAGTCCAAAGTGGTTCAGGTTGATCCAAACTGGTCCTGCCTTAAAAGTGCCCCACAGTCGCACCTTTACCCTGTGCCAGTGCTGGGGCTGAGGAAGCCACTCCTGGCTCAAGAGCTGAAACAGCAGAATCATCATAGAATCATAGGGGTTGGAAGGGACCTCAAGATATCATCGGGTCCAACCCCCCTGCCAAAGCAGCTCCCTAGCTCATATGATGGAGCAGATCAAAAAAAATGGCATTATTCTGCTGAACCTGTACTCCAGGCATCTCCTTTGCAAGGTAGAGGAGGCAAGTCCTGTGGCAGGGGAGGTGAGAGGCTGGGGTACCTCTGATTTGAGTGGCTTTAGCTGTCGTGGACCAGCACCTCAAGATTTCTATGTCTCCCATGTGTCTTTAAGTGCTGCTAAAGTCCCAAATGGCAATAATAGTATAAGCAGCATGAGCAGAACTGTGTAATTTAAGTCCATGAAACTACTTGCATGTTTAAAAGTATGCAGATGGTGGTGTCTTATGCTAGATCAGGATCTTAATTACGCATCATTTGAGATAATTGGGTTGCTTTAGCTTCATATCTCAACCTGCTAATTCTAACTACTAAATTAGGATTCAACTGTAATCCATGTGTGCTTAGTTGAACTATTTAAATTTCTTCCTCGCATTAAATTATCGGTCCTGAAAGTGTTGCTGTTGATTCTGCTCCTGTATTCTGGTTTTCTGTGAGAGAGGTCTGAGTTCAACACATTCACATGACACGGGTAAATTCAGGTAGTTGTGTCCTTGCCCTCTGCTGCATGATTTTTCCCAGTAGATATAAATGCATAAATGTTCTGGATAAATATTCCGTGGAACAAGTAAGTCCCAAAGTGTCTTCACTGGTGGGATATTTTTTTCTTAAATTGTTATACTAGCCTGTATTTTGTGGCTTTTATTTTTTCTTTCCTATCTTTTAGCAGTGTACACTTAAAAATGAATCTAAAAAGTACCAAGCTTGATATTTTTAACAGAAACAAAAAAGACGACATCTGTGGTTAAGTCCATAATGAACAATCCAGCCTTTCTCTTAAACTAAAGTTTACATGGGTGGAGTGATTAGCTGCTTACAGGTGCAGGGATATAACTTTGGTTTATTGTTCCCACAGATGAGCACCATGCCAGGACTGCCCACGAGGCCGTGCTTCTATGACATTGACCTCGACCCTGTCACAGAGCAAGTGAAAGGATTGTTTTGAGAGGGACGTCCAAATTCAGGTAGGTCAGCAGCCTTTATTTTCCTGTTCCAGCTTGGGGGAGGATGTTTGTCTCTAGGACGTGCGTTAAAAAGGCTGTCAGTCAGGGCTGTAGCTAGGCCCATGGTTTCTCTGAGGACTTGGCTTTGCTGGTGTACACTGACAATGCTCATTGAAGGTGCCTTTTGGGTGTCCTGGCGCTCTCAGTTCGGCACGAGGAGGAGCTGGCTCTGCAGTCACGCTGCTCTTGTCAGTCTGAAGAAATCATGTCATGTTAGTCGCCTCAGAAGAAATAATCCAGTTCATCTTCAATGCTGCTCTCACGTGGCAGCGTGTTTCTGTCATTACTTAGATACCAGAGATGTTGCTTAGCTTGTTTATGAGCTTTGCTTTGTTTTTTCATGTTTTGGTGGTGTTTCTCTTCCTGATTGTTGTCACCTCTCTCAAATAGTAATAAGCCTTTCAGGAACACAAATCTGTCTTCTTAGTCTGTCTATCTTTCGTGCTGGGTTCTCTCCCTTTTCCTTGAAGGTTGCAGTTCCCCTGCCAGCTCCTTCTCTTCTCAAGGCAATTAATCTTCCTGGTGTCCTGCTTTAATTTTGTGTTAAAAATCCAAGTTATTAGGAAAACGTAACCCTGAGCGAAACAAACCATGTGTGCTTGTGATGGGACTCTCTCTTCTCATTACTTAACTCTCTCTCTTCCCCCAGTAAATCAAACTAGAGAGTAAAACACTTATTTCTACACCGAACAACAATCTTACTGTGAGCTAATAGGACTGTGATGTGACCTCAGACCAGCCCTGGCGTTGAGGTGGATGTGCCCAGGCACTTCATCCCTGCTTTAGCCGTCCTTGCCTACTCTGATTGAGAGAATCTCTTCTGTGTTTTGATGAATTGCGTGGAGGAGGAGAGAGGGATACTACTGTTCAGACCACACTAACTGTTCACTTGCCTGTACTTGAATGTCACAGCATTCAGTGAAAGCAGATTCTGCCATTCCTTGTCAGGACAAGTGAAAAGCAGTTAG
The DNA here is from genome assembly GCF_964237585.1 of Gallinula chloropus. Taxonomy (NCBI): domain Eukaryota; kingdom Metazoa; phylum Chordata; class Aves; order Gruiformes; family Rallidae; genus Gallinula; species Gallinula chloropus. The sequence continues at coordinate 31,210,389 of NC_140087.1, read as the reverse complement.
CTTGAAAGTTGACCAGCATGTACAGGTGTTTCTGAGCTTACGTGCAAACCATCACTGGCTGTTCTGTTGCTGGGTAATGTTATACCACTTCTTAAGCATGTATCCCATTTTTGTTACTGATATCAGCTGTCTGGCTTCATGCACACATATTGATTCATCATGTGTCAGTCATGTAATTACTTCTGAATCATTTGAAATGGCTCTAGAATCCTAATGTAAAATCTGTATGCAGATTCACATGGTCTGCTTAATCGGGTGTTTACTGCCTGCACATCCATCCAAACCATGGATTGGTGAGTTTTGAAGAACAATGATAATCAAGAAGATGAAATACTCCATTCCAACTGTGAAGGTCTTTCACTTCAAGTTGTAGATGACATTAAAATGTTAAACTCAGCTTTTAGTAAGCGATGGTGTTTTCTCAGATGTAAAAGAAGTGCTAACAAAATCACAAAACCATGTAGGAAACAGTGAATATGCCTAACTGTTAATAAATTGTTTTAATCTAATTATGGAGGCATTGATGGCATCAGACAGATGAACGATTCAGTAAGCTTATGCCTTTTAAAGAAAAAAACCAGCTTGATAATATATTTTTTCCATCGATGTAGGAAACATACTCAGGTGTGTTCCTACCTCTAACAATCAAAATAAATGCCTTGAGAGCGTTGTACTACCCAGTGAGCACCGGGCAATGCTGGCAGTGTTCACCAGCTCTAAAATTCCTCTGGCTCACGTGCTAGATTTGCACATGTCTCATGTTGGATAAAGACAAAAGCAATATTCCTTGTGAGTATTGTGAGCAATACTCACAACCTTCTGTAGAGAAGTTCAGTGTTACACTCAGCTTTCACTGAAGGGAACCCACGCCGTAGGTGATACTGTACTTTCAGGCATTTGTGTGTGTGTTTTGATGATGGCAGATAGGGGGAATTTTTACTTTTCTTCCCACTTGGTTTGAATCTTTTTCTTTGGGTTTTAGTGTACAGTGTAAGATTTCTAGTAATAGGATATTGTGCCGGCTCGTTAGGCCCGAATCAAATCTTTTAGATGTGGTAATCGAAAAATATTTAGAGGTTTGTGGAAGAGCTGCAGATGTTCCATTACAAACATGCGTGCAGAGCTCAGAACAGTTGTTTTCATGTGCAGTTTATATCCTCCTCTGCAAGGCGTAGCTTCATGAGAGTCGTGAAAGGGATACAGGCAGGAGTTCCTGCTGCTAGGGGTCCTGTGTGGGGCTTTTCCTGAGCTGAAACACTGGATGTCATCAGTCTCTCTGATTTTTCTTCACCACTTCACTGCATTAATGATGCAGGGAATAGTTCTCACAAAAAAAATTGCAGGATACCAGTCATAGCCTAAAAGCAAAAGCTTTGTCAAAAAAAGTCAGCTCTGTTTTTTTCTGTGGACAAATAGCTAAGACATGGAATATTACAGTCTCTCTCTCTTCATTAAAAACCCTGAAGCATTAATGTCGGGAAATTAAGCTGAAAGAATCTGGCTAGTTCTTTGTCACTGGCCTCTACCCTATTAAAATTACACTGCCCGGCTCATACACCAAGAAAGCTGAAATTGTTTCCTTGGGAGCCATCTCTGTAGATTGCTCCACTCAGAGTAAGAATTAAATGGAGACAAGTCTGCCAGTAGGAAGAAAGTTTGGGGTCTGTTTTAAACAAAGTATTCTTTGCATAGTGTGACCTGACCCACTCTGCAAAAGTAAAGTCTGTTAAGGACCCTTGTGAGCTCTAAAGATTCCCTCCAAATTAATCAGCAGCTGCAAGTACCTGCTCCTGCTGTGCCGGTTTGGTTTTGGGTATCTGGGTCAGTGGTGGGGGGTGGCTGTTTTCCTCAGCTGCCCACAGTCGCAGATGTATTCTTGCACTCGCCTCCTCTTCAAATTTGGCAGCACATCAGAACGATTGTAATACACAGGGTGGGCATTTTGCTTTTCTGAATCTGAGAGGAATCCCAGAGCTCTAAATGTGACCATTGTCACCTCTGTAAAAAAAGCCCAGGAGGGAAAGACACAAAAACTCATGTCCTGAAGTTGCAAACTATTTGTTAGATGTTTTGTTCTTACTTCATACACATATGGATAGAAGGTGTCTGAAGACCTGCCCTTTGCATCCACAAAATTGATCCTATGAAACAAAAATCTGGCTTTTTTTAGTCTCATTCCCCACAGAATTGGGTTCCTTTCAGCAGCAATTGCTACAGTAATGTATCAGTCATAACAGAATATGAGTACAGATTTTTGTCTCTCACCTAGTAGGGTTACACAGATAAGAAATGGGAGGTGCATGTGGTATAACAAAATGTTTTTCCTTACTACCGTTGTGGCAAAAATATCCAATTTCACTAAAGCACAGCTTCTGGGTTGTGATGTACATTGTTCTGGTTTTTTTCTTTAAAGGAGGCAAAGATGTCTTTTTTCAATGTAGAAATTCTTTATCTTTCTCATTTCAGGAGCCTGGAAATCAAGAACTGCAACTTTCCTGTTTCCTGCGAGTAGGAGACAAAAATGAAACTGAAATATGCCTGTTATGTGTCTCTGGAGTAATGTCAAGATAATCCAAAGAGCAAAAGTTTACTCTTTCTTCAAACTAGTTTTGTTAATGAAATATAGCTGTAAAGTTAAAAAAAAAAAAAGGCAAAAAAAAAAAGCAAGCTGAAGTTTTTCTTGCTGTAGTGCAGGAAGCTCTCTGCTGGGGCTTATACTTGTTTAAGGATAAAACAATATTGAAAAAGAGAGACATTTTTCACCTTACAGTTTTCATCTTTTCTCAAAGGAGTTTACAGAACTATTTCCCTTTTGTTGGCCACCTAAGAAAACTTGCATAAACACGAGTATAATGTGTGATCAAGCCCATTTCTCTCTGAAAAATACATTTTTGCTCCTGGCATTCAGAAGCTGGAACTACACACAGATTAACTGCACATTTTTGAGTTATCATTGAGCGTTGCTCTGGATGCGTTTGAACAACAGCCAGGCTTCAAGCAAGGCAGATATGAAGCAGAGAAAGAACAGAGCATGTATTTTGTAAAAGGGTTGGGGTTTTTTTAAAAATATAATTTGTTTCCCTGTTGGGCAAAGATCTCTTGAAACACTTAAGCCGTCGCTGTCTCACATCCACGGGCCTCTGTTTACCCAAAGCGTACGTTGCAGGCTCTCCAGCCGATAGATAACGTGCTGCTCGTGGTGAAGCTGGTTGTTTGGAGAGGGCACTGCTGCTTCTGAAGCCCTGTCTTTTCCTTCTGCTCATGGCTAACGAAGGCTCCTGCTGTGCTGGCTGCTGGCCTAGAGGCTTTCTTGTCCTGTCCCCAGCAGCACACAACTACCAGTAACAACAGAGGAACGTCCACCAAGCGAGGATGCGACAGGGCAAAGCTTTGTTCCACTTTGTTGTGCAGTTTTTGACCACAATGCTGGTAAAACTGGAGCATGCTTTCTGTTTGCAGGGGGTACTCAGGCAAGTCAAATCCTAAAACGTGCTTTAATTTACCTCGGCACTTTACCTTGTCCTATTTTTTCCCCTAAATCTGCAGCAGAACAAGCCTTTAGGGTACAGGATCCCGCGCTGAGCTTTTCAAGCGTCCTCTGCTGCTGCTCAGGAAACTCTCACTGGCGGACGGTTGGTTCCTTCAGTAGCAAAAAATGCAAGAGAACAATAGGTTGGATCAAGACAATAGGCCATTGTATTTTTAGGTAAAAAGCAGTGAAATAATGATGAGAGAGTTTATTTTCCTGGTGACGTTCTCCATCCTGTCGCTTTGCTCCGCTTACGCACATCACATGCTATGGGCTCCTGCCATGTAGTTGTTTTGGTTCCCTTCTACGCAGCCACATTTGGAGACTCAATTATCTCAGGACCTGTGTTGTAATTGAGGGGTTTGTTTTGGGTTTTAAAAACGGTGCTTTGTTATTTATAAACTCAAAACTATAATTACGGACAGAAGAGCAAACTGGGGACAATTAAAATAATTATCTATGCCTTCCCTGGTGTAGCACGGAAATAGCTGTTGACTGCATTTCAGATCTGTTCTATTTGCGGTGTGGTCCCCCAGCACCATGGGGATTGCTGTGAAGGTACATGCAAAAAGTAGAGCAAGTCAATATATTTTAGCCGGATTAGACATTAGAGCTTGTAACAGCCTAGACTGGGGATGCTTTAATTGCACTGTTTCAGGACAAACATGATCAGTAGATAGCAAGATGCAATTCAAGTGCAGCTCTCACAGGGGAGAGAGATTTCCAGTAAATTGTGCCCCAGAATACCACCACATTATTCAGATATGTAACTCTGTTGTTACTTAGTCCTGCGCACTATCTAGCCTTGAAAAAGCCAAAGATTTACAGAAGAAAACATGGGTTCCTGCCATGACTTTTCTAGTAGCATTCTTTCAAGAAGAATGAATTATGGTTTTCTTTCCCTCCATCTTGCCTGGAGAAATTCAGAAAACTATTACAGTGCCTTACTGGCAGCCACTGCGATTGCATCAGACTTGTCTCTGGGCAGTGTGGGATACCAGAAGGGGCACTGTCAGTCTGTCTGTCTGCCTGTGGAGCTCTTGCATGGGATACAGATGTCTGAGTGACAGGCTTTATGAGCAACTTGAAAGTACTCCTTGACACCCACACGCTTTCAGTATTGTCCCTTCAGGCCACGTGCTCTGGGCCTGTTTATCTAGCCCATCAGTCTTTCCGTGAAACACCATTCCAGCCCAGTTAGTTGAGAGCTGACAAACATCCTGTATTTTTTTTTTTCTACTGTCATGTGCATAGGATTTGTTATACTGTTTTGATAGCTTCAATAATTCAAGGAAAGCTGGAATGACCCTCTTGTTTTGTTTTTTAGCTTCCCATACACACCTGGTTAACTATCTGCAAGGTCCCTGGGGCGCTTTTGGTTCTTTTTCATTTTTAGTAGAAATTTTGTTAAAAATAATGAACATTGACACGCAGAGTTGGTCTAATATTGGCCATCATCTGCTGAGCTGCAGAATCTTCTAGATGCCTTCATTGTGAAGGGTTTAAAAATGAATTTTTTTTAAGGTGTTGATTGTTGGCTGGGTCACTTGTTGCTACGCAGATGTGACTGCCGGTGAGGGACTCCTGCCTCCGCATCCGAGCAGTTCTGTGACGTGGCACAACAGCAGCTCTGTAAGGCAGCTTGCTGTGCTTATCCCTGTGCTTGCTGATGTGTGGTGAGAACCACACCATCGTTTGCTATCAGAGGATCTGCAGTGTCTGAACGCTTCGTTATTGGCACTGCTGAACTACAGGGGAAAAGTAGCGACATTGAACCGTATCAGACTACATACAGCGGGTTTCTTCAGTTGCGTTTTAGAATTCAGAGTCACAGCGTCTCAGTTGCCATGAACATGAAAATAAAGTGCGTGTCTGTTTTGATGTTCAGTCTTGCAAAAGCCGTACCTGTCTCTAGTCTGAATTCATTATCAAAGTGCATCTGTTATTTCATGTTGTTGTCTCTTTATCTGCCATCTTGTCCATTTAGTGACCTTTTTTTTTTCCTCCTAAGCCACTTAACACACTCGGTTCCTGCCGGCTGCCCTAAGGGGCTGCACACACTAGGGCTGTCCACGGGACCTTCTCCATCAGTACAGACCTTTGAAGTCAGTTTGTGTGTGAAGGGAAGAACACACCAGACTTAACATCCTGTTCCGAAATATCTTGCTGTTGCCTCTGGTCCTTGGCGTGAAGCGCCGGATCAGTCGCAAGGGTCAGATGAACACTTTTCACTTCTTGGAGGGCAGATGGTGAAGAGTATCACAGACAGGAACATTGACCTGTGAGCTTCTTGGAGTGGGATTTAAATACAAGCAAGGCAAGAGCTTCAGGAACCAAAGGTGTTAAAACAGCTGGAGCATAACACAGCAAGAAAGCATCCTGGGAGCTGGAATAAACACAATGGGGAAGTAGGCAGTGGGGTCGGGGAAGAAGTTGAGTGTTTCAGGCACACGCTGGTCATTGATCCCATTTTCTCTATAGCTAGACGAAGTCTTAACCCTATGATTTGGATTAGTACTGGGTTTTTAACATACTTCTCACAGATAGATTTCTCTACAGGGTTCCAGCACAGGACATATCCACACATAACAAGTCTCAGGCACTTAGGTCTGCACTCCAGCAGTACTTGGGTCTGCCCTGCTGATGGCCACTCAACCAGTCAGAGCCAGCATGGGAGCTCTCTCTCCTCCACTGAATTATTGGTGTAGCAACAAGGGGTATCCAGGCTCATCCCTTCTAACATTAAATTTTTCACAGAATATTCCTTGGGGAAAATATGTCAGAGAAAAGTTTTAAAGCCCAACTAGGTCCATACTTGAGAGGATTAAAAAGGAGACACCAAAAGCCTCTCCAAGCATCCATCCTGAGAACAGGACTGCTGCTCTGTACAACTTACCTTACACTGTGGGTTTAAGGCCAGTGTTTATGTAAAGTAAGCTAAATTCAAATATTTCCACAAGTGTGGAATGAAGATATTATACTCAAGTCTAATACATTACACAGAAACAAGCACGAGGGTATACATACTTGTGCACATGGTTTTTACTGTAAAAATCGTCAATATTTGCTTCCCAAGTAAACTTTTTAACTTAAACCTTTGAGCAATGATTGGGAAGAGCTAAACTGCTCCATGCCAGCATAGGCTCGACTGAACGACACCATGAGGAACCTTTAAGTCAACCATGCATTGCGTGCTCTCCATGTCCCTTCCAAGGTAAACTCTTCTGCACACCTATGAACCGTGATGCCAGCAGCAAAAGCGCTGGGGCAGCACAGAGCTGACATGAGCACACACATCTGTAGCAACAGAAAGAACCTTTCTTTGCAGAGCACTAATTAAAAGGAGGATGTATCACATACAAGTCACGTTCACTTTTAATGCAATAACACTAAATCAAGGTTGAAGTTAGGACATTTTAAAAGCCAAGTTGTTTCCCACTGGGCAATGCCCATCCTGGCATTGCAACTTAACTACCATCAATATCTAGTTAATGCTAGATTCCTAATGCCAGAGAAGACTTTCAGCTCTTCAGGATGCAGCCTGTCAACTGCCCTTAAAACATAGCACCTGCACATTCCATCACATGCCCAATTTGTATTTGTTCTCCAAAAAAAATCAATTATGTCTGCATTTGTACCAAACATGTATCATACACATGGCATGTAACTATGCCACTATATGGATGCAGGGATATTCTTTTTTCCTTCCAGTTTCATTTTTGCCAAAATGCTCAAGGGGAACTGAGGAGAAGAAAGTCTCATGTCTGACTTCCAGCTGCCTACACAGCTTTCAGTCACCCAAAGTCTGCAAGGAGGCAACACCCCCCCCATTTGCTGGTCCCATGGCTTGGGTGTCACACACCTTCCCACCCAGCCCCAGCTCATCTGGAGCATGTGTCTCCTTGGTCGTTCTGCTGCAGTCAGAAAAAGCTATATATTTTGCCAACCTGTTTTTTCAGGTGTTTGAGGTAAGTGATCTTCCCCTAAGGAAGGTTTTGGGGGGAGAACAACAAAAGCAACATCCCGTAACTCCAGTCTGCTCTTCATGACATTACCCTAAGGTAGCAACCTAACAGACCAAGTCCTTCGCATCAGTTCCATGTGGCTGCTGATCTTTTTCCCCTAAGTTTAGCAATTTCAACCACTGTCATTACTAAATATTAGTGCTGGGCAAAAGCTTGTTGTTCACCCAGCGTGAAGCCTGGGTGTAATTCTGCTTCTGAAACACTTGAATGTCTGACAGACTTTAGCTCCTGGTTTGTTAGTAGTAATCAAGTATGCAAGTTATTTAATTCTTAGTAGTACACAGAAAATGGAAAAGAATAAATAAAAGAAGAAAAGTAATTAAAATGGAAGATGAAGGGAAAAGCACAGACGTCAAATTTGCACTTTTGGGACAGAACGGTATGAAAGCCGCAGACATAAATCAACATGAGTCTGAAAAGTTGTTTCACTAAATCTCACTTGAAAAATTCCCTTAAATTGAGGGGTATATAACTTAACACCAACAGTTTTGAAGAAGAAAAAAAAGTACATTTATCTGCAAATTCCTACTAAAAAGGGATACTCGAAGCATCAAAGCTTACTGTTAACATTAATATGATTTCAGAGACACTAAATGAACACAAATGGTGCTAAGAAATAGAGATGGAGAGATGAGCAGCAAATGAAAGATGTCATCAATTTAAAAAAAAAAAAAAAGAGGAAAAAAGAATCTAAAATATCTTCTGAGACAAGATTATACTTGGATAGTTAACACTACGGGAGAAGACCCAGATCCAATGCTTTAATTCATAGCCAGCATGCTGCTTCCCATCAATTCTTTCTCCCAGTGGTGGCTACCAGTTCCCCAGAGACAGAAGGAAGATCTGATGTTGAGTTTGTGCCTGACATCACCTTCAGCAGCTGCAGGGAATCAGCAGGGTGACAACAACCACCATGGAGCCAAGGAGGAGGCACCACTCTCGGACTGCAGCGTTTACCGAGTCTTCCTCACACGTGCCTCCTCAGCAGTGGGTCACTGCAGCAGATAACCTCCCCTTCTGCTAAATTCAGGCATCCCTCTCCCAAACAAGCCATGCCCCGGCGTGGAAGCAGAAAGGAGGAGTTATACACAGTATGACCGTATGATTTAAACATGTCTGGGAGCTGTACAGACAACCCACAATTACCCAACCGAGAGTGTCACGAGCAGTTTTTAAAAGACAGACGGTTTGTTTCTCAAACCCTTCAGACAGGACCAACAACATTGTCATCCTAGCACCATGCTAGGGGGAAGAGTCCAGTACCTGTGAGGAAGAAAGCTCCCTGAGGTACGGAGTTTCTGCTGGTACTACTTTTTCCAAGTGGTAGGAGCAAACTGACAGGAGAACATGCTTTTTAATCCTGTATGAGGGATGAGGAAATCAACCTACAGAGCCATATCCAAACATTTATAGATACAAGCCTGGATGCACAGGAGCAATTCGGCTTACATACTTGGGAAAACATGTTTGGGGAGGACCTTTTCAATTCATCACTCCCATGAAATAACTACGGTACCCAGCTGCAGCAGCTGGGGGCGGGGGGAGACCGACATTGGAAAAGCCATACCTTCCTTAGTGCGTCTGAAGTGGAAACGATCCAAGTAACCATTTACTCATGTGCATAAACTTGAATCTTAAATTTAGCAGCATTTCACCTTTTGACCTTGAATTTCACATTGCCTTAACCAGCTAGACTTGAGCCTGAACAGCTACAGAAATGTTTACAGCCGTTCACCGCAGCAAGATTAAAGAAATCCTCGCCTGGATCTTGAAACCCATGTCTAGGGACTGTTCAGAAGCAATTGGCACTGGAACCAGTTTGACCAGAGCTTCCTCACTTCAGATACTTGCTGTTGTGCCATGAAGCCTCAGAACTGGCCAGACCATCCTGCGCAGACCACCCCACCCTACAAACAAGGCAAATTCTCCTCCCCGCAGCCCATGACCAGGTGAAGATGTAGGATGCTTAGCATGTAGAGATATATACACAGCAGATTTTAAAAAACAAACCAAAACAAACAAAAAAAACCCCAACAAAACCCACCTCTCCCAAGATTTATGAACTTAAATGCTAGGCTAAAAAAAAAAACCCCAAAAAAGCCCAAACACATATTTTAAATTCTACATGTTTTGATTAAATTCCGGTGCCCAGCAGGCAACTAGATGACAACCAGAATTTATAACATACAAATACCAACACAAACTGGCTCAGCAGTTCTGTTTTGTTGAGTCCTGTACTAGCTATTAGCAGATTTACAGTCGGTTTTTTTCTTCATGTCTAAGTAGAAACTGTGAAGATGTGCCAGAAACTTGTAGCTGCTAAGCTGGCAGGTGGGGGAGGCGGGCACGGGGGACTCCCTGAGCATTGCAGTTTGTTCACTAACAGTCACCAAGGACCACCTGGCTTTGCATCCCGATCTACCTGTCGTGAACAAAGTCAAGGTTTGTATGACCTCTGCGTGTATCCCTGCACTGTACTTAGTGTGATAATGAAACACCAGTATAAAAAAAACCAGCAAGTTAAACATCAGGTATTCATTACTACAGGAGTTGCTTTCCCTCTTCAGCAGGACAAATAGCACTGTATTTTACATGTTGGTATACGATTGCTTATAAGTGGAACACTCCTATACATTCCTAGAAGAGACAGAAATCCTTCAAAATAAAGGAGGCATTTTTTTCAAGACCTCTTTGTGCCAAGTATGGTTCTTACTGAAGTAAACAGAATTCGTAATACAACCCTTCCCTGTTATTAGCTACACTCTCCATCTCCTCCTTCAAGTGCCTATGCAACTTTGCAGATGTGTTCTCCAGCATGGTAACATTTTGGTAGCTCCAGATACATTCAAAACAATTTAAAATACAAATAGACTTATAAATCTATATTTGTTCTAGTAAAAATATTTCAGAATAATTTTAAATATTCACCTATACCGCCCATTCAGATCTGATGGAGTTGCTGCCACTAGCCACACTGTTTACACAGAACCACTCAGGATGGAAAGGGCTTCTGGAGGTCCCCAAGCCCCACCACATACTCAGTGTTTTATTCATTAGTACAGAAAATTGCTTCAAGTAAATTCATACTTCCACAAAGAGTTAGGGTCACACACCACGAGGTCGCTTACCAGCTACAGATGGGACAACTTGCTCTTTTCATGCACTGAAAATCCAAAGGTTTGATGGCCAGAACCAACGCCAGCAAATGGTGCAGCTGCTTCCCAGGCCCACAGAGGCATTGCAGCTGTTTCCCTAGCACATCCCAAATAGATAACATTAAATCCACTGATCTGCTTATCCATTTGACAAGGTCGTCATTGTCCAAGCAGCAGCCTGTAGCCTTGAAGAGCACTGACTTAGCCTCTTGCTTCAAGCCACAGGAGGGGAAAAACAAGCAGAACACCTAAATGCCTGAAGGAACCATCTCCCCACTCCACCCACAGCCCTCAGATGCTTGAGGTTTCCCTAGAACAACCAAGGTCTGGCATGAGCAGGCACTGCTTTTCCCCATGCAGGTCCTCAGCCCTGCCCGCAGCACCTCAGGGTTTGCACAGGGCTCATGAAAGGTTGATTTGCTCTTTGTAAGACCCTCAGTAAATTTCATTCAACTGATTTATAGCCAAATGATAATGCTTCAGTGCCAACTGGTGATTAGAGCCTCAGGAAAACCTCCGACATACCACAGCAGCAGCAGGAGGAGCAGCAGCACACCCCCACTTTGTAAGGGGCATGGCCACAGTTCAGCCCCCTGTGACACATCAAGTAATTGCCTGCAGCCAGCCTGGGATTGTGGCGTGGGTCCCTACTCCTTCCACAGCCCTTTTCTCCCCCTGGCTTTAGCCAAGAAGAAAGCTGAGGATGAAGCTGGGGGAAAACCCACCCTACACAAGGATGGGTGGCCGCTGGGTGCCCTGAGTTTGTCTGTTCCCATGGGAGCAAGGAAGATGCCAGCTTTTCACACTACCCTAGCACCGCTTTCCTGTCCCACAGATTTCCAGCTGGTCCAGGGTTCAAGTCAGACTTGCAACAAGGTTCTCACTCAAAATACTACTTTCTCCTCATGGCTGTAGATCCCACAGTTTTCCCTCTTCCCACCATGCAGTATCTCCTCAGCCTGCTGCCAGGGGAGCAGCCATTGCCAGCCTGCAGCCATGAAAGGATCTAACACTGGTGCTGGAGCAGCCTGAGGGCACCAAAACATCCTGCGGCCCTGCCAGGGTGATCCAGAAGCTGCCAGTATGGGGGGTCAGGAGGGCGAGAGCTGGTGGTGGGAACCACAGCTGACTTGGAGGGACCAGATGTGGTTTGTGGGCTGTCAGCCGCAGGGGTGTGTGGTGAGAAGAGCTGTTCTCCCCCAGAACTGTGGTGTGAGAGAGGTTTTGGTCTCCCAGCTGTTTGTTGGTTGAAGTTGCTGGTTCGGTAGCCAGCAGTTTCCCTCACCACAGTGGAGGCAGCGAAGCTGCAGGCCCTCCACACCCGCCTCCTGCGAAAGCAGGTGGAACAGCAGCTGCAGAAAGCGCTCCATCACCCAGGAGGATGGAGCCTTCCAGCCGTCTCTGCCCACTGTCACAGCCCTCCCACTGCCAACGGACACTGCTGGACCATGAGCTACAGCAACCCATGACTGGACATACAGGTCTTAAGGACGGTGCTCCCACCACTGCACAGACCTGCCCAGTCTGCAAACGCAGCGAGTGACAGTATTTCGGTAGCGCTTGCATCCTGCTCATAAAGCCAGCAGTGCCCCCCCAGCGGCCCGTGATCACCACCACTTAGGGCTCGGGGATGGGAGCGAGGAAGGGGAAGAGAGCTGCCATTTACTCGGTGGTGTGCTTGCCCTCTGAGGTCATTACCCCACTGCCAGCTCCCTTGGCATTCGGGAAGTATCTGTGCTTATTCCCAGGTCTTGTTCAGTATGCAAAATACCTCGCCTTGAGAGGGACATAATTTAATCTCTTTTGGATAATTACTAGCAACTAGGCTAATACCTGACAGGGGTCAAGCTGTTTGTTATTCAAAGCAGGATTTCTCCAGATTTACCAAAAAAAATTTCAACTTCACATTTGACTGGTCGGCTGCAGCATGTGATTGTTTGCACGGCTGGCAATCCCTGATGGGTGGCTGTACACATATGTGTGCATCAGCATATGTATGCACCCACCTTTCATGTATGTAAACGTGAACTGGAAGAGGCCATCTTACTCAGACCAGTATGTGGTAGCACAGGTCACCTCCAAAATAGTGTTAGGTAAAATTTATATCCCTCCGTGGCACTTTGCACATATCTGCATATATTAAAGTATTCTAAGACCTACTTAAGTAGTGAAGAGAAGGGAGTTTGTTAGCTTTATTTTTGTTCTTTCTCAAGAAAATTGATTTTATGAGACTATTTTGCATATTTGTCCATCCCCTAATATTGAACTTGTCCCTGAACAGTAAATTGACAGACAAGAAAGTAACTATAGATTTACTCTAAAAGCAGAGAGCCAGTGGGAAAGGAAGGGAATAGCAGACAAGATCTTTTCTGTGGTGATATATTTTTAGGGAACATACTCTTCCCAATTCCACTTCTTACTAGGTTACACTTATTATCACATGGAAAGTTTTAATTATCATGTTTTTGTGCTTGTAATTCAGTTGTTATATTTTAGAACCAGGAATCTCACTGCCTTAAGTTTGTAAATCCATTGCAAGACAAGATAATGTTCATAAAATCCTAAATTGCTGCAGTCCCATGTGTGAGAGCCTTTCCTCAGCCCTGAAAATGGCTGAGCAATCTCCAGCCAATGAAGAGGAGATAATCCAGCTGGCCCTTACACTACCTCACTGAGAAACTCCAGTTTCATGGACCGATAAGAAAAATGAATCTTGGCATCATCTTTCAAATGACTGCGTTCTCTCCACACCCAGCAGGAGCCTGCCAAAGCCCAGCTGTAGAGAGATGACAACCTCACCTTCCCAGACTTGTACCCTCCTGATGCTTTACTTGGGGGCCTCATTCCTCCCAGCTGGCCTGGCAAGAGGACCTCCCTGCACCCCCTCCGTACCCCCAGGAGCACTCTGCCCCTGGGACGTGTTTTTACTCATGGGAGCAATCTGGCTTCTCACTCCTGGTCATTTACTTCAGGTCTGTGGCCAGGAAGAGATGTTCACAGCATTTCAGTGGTGCAAAGCAGCTTGAGGCGAAAGGAGTGAAAGCAAAGGAGTAACTCGCACACTGAATGTGTTAATGGAGTAAAAGGCCAAATAAATCATCCCCTGTCCTCTCCAAGGAAATGAGGTTAATAATTGCATTACTTTTCTTTGCATGTGGGGGAGGATCCATCTATGTTTATCCACTCTGGGGTGCCTGGAAAAGCAACAGTTTTCTCACTGGTCTCCCCTGCCTTGTGATGCCCCAGCTGCACCCTGTGCATTCCCAATGTACCTGAAGCAATGGGGTGGCCCCTGGGGCGCACACTCCTGCATCACCCATGGATCCCTCTTTCTGGCTAGAAACAGAAGGAAAGTGTTCCTGATGTATAAGAGAATAAGTGATAAACAGCATTTCGGGCTGAGCATTTTAATCATAGAAATGCATGTAATTAGAAATTCTCTGCCCTGATCGATACACAAACGTTATTGGGCATAATGCAATAACTTCCTGGTGCTCTGGATAAATGCTGCCTGGCATTTCAAGAGCTGAAGTGGAGAGAAAAGCCATGGCTGCCTCTGGTACAAGGCTCAGAAGTTGAGGTTTAGGTTTTTTTGGAGAGACTGGGTTGCCTCTGCACCCACAGGTGTGCAAAAGTTTGCAGCTCTTCAGTGCATACATGCATCTGTCATTTGAACCACCCGAGGTCTCTGCTACTGCTGGAGGAACTGCTGCTATATACAAGGCAAAACAAGGCTATATACAAGAAGAAGGCAGACCCATCAAACAACTTTTAAGCCTGAAAAATATTGTTTGTGGTCTTGTTTCACGTGTACTGTGCAGCTGTACACTGAGCTAGAGCACTGCCATGAGTTCACTAGCTGTTAAAATGAGGACACATGGGAAGGAAAATATTTTCATCTAAATCATGGTCCTGATCTTTCTTGCAGAACCATTTAGCAACTGAGAAAACCAGCTTGCCAAGCACTTACAGTTCACAGGCCTGAGGGACTGAGGAGACAACAGAGCAAAGAGTTAGGCCCAGGGGACTTGCTGGAGGAGATAAAATGCATCTGTGTCGATGTGGTGAAAAGGCCCCACATTTTTACTGTCACACTGGCTCCCATGTGATCAATGTTTTTCCCCTTGGCCCTGAGACTTGCTGCCTCATGATACCCATGACCTTTAGCCCCATGTAAGGCTCAGATTGGATGCCCATCAGTAGACTAGAAAGCTGATTAATAACATGGAAGTTGGGGCTTGACAAACACCTTTCACCAGCAATGCCACTTCCAGCAGGTCTCGGTGCTTGGCACTTGGTCCTACTGCTACACCGAGCACACAGCTTAAGCCTCACCTGCAGAAGAGCAGCTATGCCAGCAGAGTGAGGGTTTTTTTTCTTTGTAAGTATAATGTCTCCCTAAGAGAGCTGGGGAGGGGGAGTGCTGGGGGGTCCCCTTGCTGCCATGAGCACAGCTGCCCCTGTAGCCTTCCCCAAGGGTCAGCAAGAGGTCATAGAATCATAGAAACTTTAGGGTTGGGGAAAGACCTCTAAGATCAAGTCCAACTGTCTGTCCAATATCACCATGTCAACAAAACCATGTCCTGGAGTGCCACATTTACATGTTTTTTTAAATACCTACAGGGACAGTGACTCTGTCACCTCTCTGAGCAGCCTGTTCCAGTCTTCTTGGTAGTTGCTTGGGAGAAGAGACCAACCCCCACCTCACTACAACCTCTTTTCACGTAGCTGCAGAGAGCAATAAGGTCTCCCAATAAAGACTCTTCCAAGTCTCCTCTTCTCCAGGCTAAACAACCCCAGTTCCCTCAGCCACTCCTCATAAGACCTGTGCTCTAGACCCTCCACCAGCTTCATAGCCCTTCTCTGGACCCACTCCAGCACCTTCACATCCTTCTTGTAGGGAGGCACCCAAAACTGAACACAGGTAATGTCTGTCCCTAGGGACTATGGAGCCGCATGGGAGGAGCTGGGGACGAGGCTGGAGGTTTCTTTTTCAGTCCCATGCACAGCAAGAGGTGCAGCATGGGTAGGTTTTTGTCCCAGCTGAGTCCATGCAAAGCAGTGCCAGGCAGAGGAGGGGCAGCTGGTCGAAGTTGCCTGTTAAAATTACTGGGAGTAAGAGAAATCTGTAAATCCCCTTCTTGTGGTTTAGTTAACTCAAAATCAGAAAAGCTGTTCAGGTTTTTATTTTGTACCCAACCCTGTGCAGGGAGGGGACTGTGGGGAAAGACCACACATTTGGTGGGATGTGTGCTGTTGTCAGTGGAAGTAGAGGTGTTCAGTGTTACAGAAGTTTTCACATCTGATTTTTTCAGTTCAAAAATTAATCAATTAACCTTACTTCTGTTTTGTTCAAGACTATTCTGGCAAATTTTAAAAATTTGTGCAAATCTTGAATTTTTTTTAATGTAGCTAAAAAGATTTTAAATTAGAAACATTTCAAAACTCTTGGATAAAAAGTCATGCTTCAGTATGGAAACGTACTGAAAGGTAAAGCTAAACTGTAGTTTTGGCTGACATGATTAAAAAAATGAAGTGAAATAAAAATATTTAAGGGTAAATTACGTGGATCTTTTCCCCATTTGCCTAGTCACTGTAAGAAAAGCTGACTTGTATACACCCTAGGTGTTATCTAAAGTCTTTTATTGCTGCCACCAAATCACCTTTAGCCTGATTGAAAATCTATTGATCAATTATGAACCCTGCCCCTAACACCGGCCCAGCCCTGCTGGGACCAGGGGAAGAAAAGAAGGTGGGACTGCAGAGAAGGTGCTTACAGATAAAGGCAAGGTTACCAGGAATTAGGTCTTTTGTTTAAAGGTAGAGATTGCTGGCAGGAGTATCCCTCTGCTTAGATTTTGTCCCAAATCCCTTTGAGTTCTCCATCAGCGCTCTGATAAAATGTATAGACTTGATAAAAGACTTATGTCAGTTTTACCCTATTGAACCAATGCTCTGGGATAAGATAAAAAGATTATTGCTGCTGCAAGGTGGGAATGATTCCTTCCCAACAGTCATGGCTGGTAGGTCTTCACTGATGGAGGCAGGTAAGAAGCATTTGCACTTAAACAGGAGGTATCAAATCCTTGAGGAGCTTTGATACAGAGGAAATGTGTGACAAGCAAAAGCATGTGGCAGAGAAGAAAAAAGCCTTTCATAAATTTGTTTTTCAAGATTACAAATGGAAATGAAACTATCTTCAAATGTTCTTTTCAGAACAAGGGAGGATTTCTGGTTTTGGCTTTTCCACAAGCACACAATAGCAAATGGTCAGATTTCTAGTGCTTTTTCGAATACCTTAAAAACCATTTTATTGCCTGACATTAATGGACAAATAATTGAACGAGATGATAGAGAAGGAACTCAAATTCAAAATGAAGCCAAGTTTTCTGTTAGGGACTAAGAAGCACTTTGATTTTAATGTTTTTCATCAAAACCAGGAAGGACTGAAAACCCCAGAGCATAGCAAAACCTTGTCCTCAGAAAGGGCAAGACAAGGGTTCCCATCAACAGCTGTGAGCTGCATGACACGGGGGGCAAGGGCGGCTCTTCGCGGGGGACATGGCTCGGGACAGGGACTCCAGGTGACTCCATTATGTTGCATTGTCACCTCCAGACACCCAGTGAGCCCTCCACACAGGAGACATCAACAAGGCATTTCTTGCTGAGCTTCACTGGCTGTGGAAGGGTCTCAGTGCCTTCTTTACATGCTTGAAGTTTATAAAAAGAAAAAAAAAAAAAGCATCTCCTCCCTCCCCCTGCCAGCCTGGTGAGATCTTACCTCCAGCCAAATCGATAGCAAAACCCCTGCTGCTCCCAGGGGAGGCAGGATTTCACCCAGAAACGTTATCTGAACTTTAATTTGAAAGCATATCCTGGTGACTCCCAGAGCATTGCTCACCACTGATCAAAAGTACAGAAAATGTTGAAAAGGAGGGGAAAAAAAAAAAAAAAAGAAATCCTGTGGGATATTTAATGAATGTGACCCACCTATTCCACTCTTCGGCCCTGAAAGCCCCAGAAGGCTTTTTACCTTGTTATGTCAATAGTGCTAACTGCAATGCTGCTTCTTTCCATCAGTATAAGCTCCACACTTGGAATCTACAAGTTTCTGCTATTTATAGTCCTGAAAAGTCCTTTACTAACTACGCATTTTGTAAGTTATGCCATCATACGGAGCCTGATTTGCTGAGTGGGATGCTTCCTTTCCTTCGTCATATTGAATTACAAGCAATTATAGTTTCAGTCTAACATAATAGGAAACCATAGTCACATAATTATTTACCCAATGAGCTGCACTAACACTGTATGAGCTGTATCTGCAGTGTGAAAGCCGAGATTTAAATCAGTCTGTGGATTCCTAAAAGACAGGAAAGAGAAGGTGCTGTAGTGTTGTGAATTAGTGAATTTAAAGGTCACCGTTTTAATATGTAACTAAAAAGAAAAGCTACTAAAGCAAGTATGAAAAATGTAAG
The DNA here is from genome assembly GCF_964237585.1 of Gallinula chloropus. Classification (NCBI taxonomy): domain Eukaryota; kingdom Metazoa; phylum Chordata; class Aves; order Gruiformes; family Rallidae; genus Gallinula; species Gallinula chloropus. The sequence continues at coordinate 31,192,205 of NC_140087.1, read as the reverse complement.
CCAGTGGGAATATAAAATATGTAAGCCAGACTCTAACCCATGTCAAAAGGTACCTCTCCATTCCTGCCTAATACTCTAAAAACATTTCCCTAGGAGGGTCTCAAAAATACCGAATACAAAAACCATTGATGTCTTTCTGAACAAGGGTCTCCAAAAATCTCCTGATACAACTGAAACACTGCTTGCTTTTCCGATCACTGAGTAGGGGAAAAAAAATAAAGAATAATTACATGATTATTCTCGTTCACAGTAAATATTCTTAGTGAACAGTCCCTCGGCATCATTCTCTTTTTTTTTCCCTCACTCATTTCTTTACTACTGCTAAAGTTTGCTTAGAGCGATGTAAGGAAGGAGGCAGCTATACAGGATCTGTTGCCACAGCATCCTTTGGAGCTGACCTAGAACCTGTGTGTCTCCACAAGCCCTGAAGATCTTGTCAGGGTGCTGATGGAGGCACCACTTAAGCTGTTATATCCTGGGCAGAGGGAGGGGGTGGGGGGGGCACACAGCACAGTTATTTTTATTTTGAAAATAACTTAATTTCTGCTGATGGAGTGATAGCCCATATTCTAGTGCTGGCAAGCTCCTAAAGGTCTGGAAAGTTGACTGAGTATATTAAATTTTAGATAAAGCTACAAACCTCTTCTGAAAGCAGAAGGCTCTAAGCACTTTCTAGTTTTTCTTTGTGTCAAAATTATCATATGAACGACCTCTCCTATTGTCTCCCCTTGAATCTGGGCCAAATTTCAAAGTGCAAAGCCTCACAAATAACCGAGGACATTTAAAATTCACTGTTTTCAGCCTTTTTGCAAGTTTGGGTAAAGATTGAGGATTTCTTACCCATTCATTCTGCCCTAATCAGGTAACAGCACATCACTGCAGGGGAAGGAAAAAAGGCATATAAACGGACAGCATCTCAGTCAACTCTCTAGACAGAAGGGAATTAGTATCACTAATGTTGTTCCCCTTTTGCACTGATACTAATTTGATACTTGAGCGAACGTTGTGGACTTGAGTTTTGCAGAACTGAAATAATTCACCTCCTGGGCAAGATGTGCCAAGCAGCCCAACTGCGAAAGGACAAACGATTCATTTAACAGGAGTTTTCATCATATTACCTCACTGCTTGACTTCCAAATGTGCTGAGATGCTACAGTATCATTTAAAGCTGGAAAGAATGCCGCTGTGTTTTAGCCCATGGGATTCACAGGGGACATTAGAGCTGCACAGTATGTATGCAATGTTCAGAAAACCAACAAATATGTAAAATAACATGGTCTAATTTGAGGACCCGTTGCAGCCAATCAAATAAACCCAGTCTTCAAAAGCAGTACAAAGTATGTACCCCTATGAAAAATTGTTACAGTCCATAAGGAACAATTTGGGTAGAAAAATCAAATCACTTGGGATAAAGCCTTGCAGGTGCTGACAGCCCTGTGCATGAAGGAGCAGTGGCATGCAGAAAGGATGTGAGGGAGAGCTACCATCCATTCCAGCTCTGCTTCCCCACAGCTCTCCAAACAGAAGCAGTACTTTTCTCATGTTGTTTACCCCAAACCATATTCTCCACCCCCTCCAGCCACAGGAACAGGTTTACCAGCCCAGGGCCCAGGACAATGAGCAGAGGACAGGGCAGAGCAGGAAGGGGCCAGGTAGTACTGGGCTGCCCGCTGGCTCCACATCTGGAAGCACAGCCTGACTCACCCCTCTCCCACTAGCCAAATACACGGAAGGAGTGAATAGATAGAGTTTTGGGGGAGGCACTTTCACCAGGGGCAGGGTGTCTGACCCGAGCTGACTGCTCACTCCTGAGGGAAAGGGAAACGGGGGTTGACACAGCATTTCTCTTCCTTCATCCCTTGCTTCATCTCTTGTTGCTGTCTGTCTAGTGTGCTTGTCTTCCAGTAAACACTGATACTCAGTCAGCCAGAAGGAAGGAAAGTATTTATTTAGTTTCTTTTTCCCCCAAGGTTATCTTTCCGTGGGAGGGTGAGCTGAATCTGCTCACTGAGGCTCAGATGAATTCATCCCTGTAGTGAACTCCTGCTCTAAGAAGGTCTGGAACATGCCCATTTTTGTCCAGTTCCATCCTTTACCTTCTGACTGCCGCTGACTGGGTGACTGGCTTCATTGTCACAGCTACTGTGTCACCGAATGAAATTTGTGTGCTGGAGGAATCCTTTATGCCACTCTCTTTATTTCTCTTTCCACTTAAATACTGCTAACATCATGGGATGCTACCAGTTTTATACACGAAGCCTAAAGCTATAAAAAGAAATGCCAGGCTTGCAGTACAGGTATCTCCTGCAACATCTGTATCAGCTGGAAAAACAAAATTTGCTTCCAGACTGGGGTACCTCTGCTATACAATGTCCAGTGTAAAAGGCATTACTTGGATTTATGGGCTGCCAATTACCTAACATTTCCCACAGCACAGGCTGGCAGGGTTGCTCCTTGTCTAGCAAGAAACAAAGGAAGGAAGGACTGTTCTTCTGAAGACAGTTGTTTGGTATTGATCACCAGGATTTTATGCAAAGATGCACAGTCAGGGAAGGAGGAGAGCGAAGCACAGGGCAGTAGTCTCACACCATCTCAAAACAGACAGAAAGAGGGAGAGTCCCCCCCTCAGTTTCTTTCCAGGTCAACTGAGGTTTGCTATCAACTCTGCCCCATCGTCAGGACCAGATCTGCCAGCAGGCAGCAGCTCTGTCTCCTGGTATCTTTGGGCTTTAGGTGCCAACCCCAGTACGCTTTAACACTCTACACATCCACAGGACTACACTCAGGCAGAGAGGGCACACCCCAAATGCTGGAATGGCCTCTAATTTCCCCCAAAGCCTTCACAATAAAAATTGAAATCCTCCTGCCTGGGAGGACACTGACCTTAGGCAATCCTTCAACAACACCGGCATCTCTGAAGCGCTTTAAATCTTATCCTCCCAGAGAACCTTACAAACAGTGTTTTGTTGAACAGTACATTTAAGACCAAAAACCCCACCCCATGTTCCATCTTTCACTGTGGCAGTGAGCAAGAACAAAAGGGCGAGTGCTATGCTCATGGCAGTGCAGTGAGTCCATCACCAGCCGAGGATCAATCACATCTTATTTAGCTCTGTAACCAAACATCCTGCCCTGACACAGCAAAGCTGGGTGAGCATCTCACTAGAGTGAGAGCGAAGCTGCATCCATGTCAGCTCTTTTCTTCCTTTCCAAGTCAGTGGTGCTTGCTTGCTGGGTCGTGTGAAATGATGAGCCTTTACATCACCTCAGAACATGAAAAAGCTGGTTACATTAGCACTCTGTTACTTAAGGTGACTATGCTGTCCGTGCAGACTGACAGCATCCCTGTCTGCTGCTGCTCGTGGTGTAGATCTCTGACACGTAGCCTCTATAAAACACACACAACAGCCTATTAAAACTCCGGCGTAGGTGTAAGGAGACACAAAGGACTGTGTCCCATATTTTCAAAATGGGGGAATCCTGATTCGTACCAATAAAAGCCACAGGCCAGTGCATTTACAGGAAACTGTACATGCATAATTCATAACAGTGAATGTAAATGATGTTTGCATATGCATACACCTGTTTACGTATGCCTTCACCAATACACTGGAGTAATCATTTGTCTATGTATGCACATCCATTGTCAGATATGAGATTAGAGTACGTCCCTTGGAGTCTCTACATACATTTCTGATTCTCCTCCCTTCTCTCTCCATAATGCCTCATAAATCTCCACCTTTCTGCTGCCTGCGTTCTTCCCGCTGCTCTTTTTACACCCAGTCTGGCAGATCTTTATTATTCTTTGTGGTATTTCTAACACCGTTTTCTGCAGAGTGACCTCAGACTCTGCTATTTTTAAAGAAGTGTAGATGTGATTATCACTTAACCTGCTGGTTCTCAGCCATATTCTGACCACCTTGTGCTATTCCACAGGGACAAACCACCCCCACACTTGGTGCGTACAGCTCCTAGACAGCCTCACTTGATTCAGACTCCTTGAGCTTGGCTCCCTTACAGGGGTAGGATTGCAGCTAGAGGCATGAAGACAAGCAGGGCTGTTGTAGGTCTGTGTAGGTCACAGTAACAGCCGTCTTAAGGCTGCAGGAGTGGTAAAGTCACTTTTGTGATGCCTTTCCTCTGTATGTCTCTGTTCAGAGATACAGATAGGTACTTTCTTACTCTTTTTGTATATCCTTTAACATTACTTTGTGTTTTTTTTCTGAAGGCAAAAAGTAAAAATAAACATGTTTTTTAATGTCATTATTGAAAAGGGTTTGGTTTGGGTAATGATCCATATTTCTGTAGGAATGCAGCCAACACTAGGATACGAATCTATTTAGTATTTTCTCAGCTTGGCTTTGTATTTCATTTAACAGGGTAATTTCAAACCTCAAATTGTGGTAAACAACACAAGCCATAGATCTGGCTGATAAGAGCGCTGCAGACCCATAGCACCCCAGGCTGTAAAAGGGAGTGGGTATGTCTGTTGTTGCTTCAGAGCATTCACAAGGGGTGAAGGGCTCAGTATAATGGTCATCATCTCTTTAATCTGCATATTGTAGACCCAGGTAATGTTGCCAGAGTGGCTGTGGACGCAATCCTCCTTTGCCAATAGCTGAGGGATGGAAGAAATGACTGCCTCCCCCTGTCCAAGGATTTTGATGTGGTCCATAACCAGAGACATCTCTGCCCCGGGTTCGTGAAGCTGGGAAGAACATGGATCTGGTTGTTCAATCATCCCTGCCCTGCACCATCGGGTCACCTGGAAGTGCAGACATTATTTGTATCATATTTCTGTCACATTAGTCTCAGCAGACTGTGTTTATGCTGGGTTTGGCTCTCTGTCAGCTTCTGGAGGCGATGTGCCATGCGGCACAAAGCCTGCCCGCCTCTCCTTGGAGAAAGCTTTGGGAGAAAGCTGAGCCGCCGACACTGCTTCAGTGCTCTGCACCATGAGGTCCAGCACCAAGTACCCTCAATGATCTCTGGAGGTCCCTCCCAACCCTTACAATTCTGTGAATCCTAACACTAGATGAGCCACCAGAGGAAGGTGTGGTGTTAGGTCTCTGCCACACCAGCACGGTTTGACAGCAGCAGGCTGTCACCCAGGGAAATGGGTGAGCCTCAGCAAGCCTCATGCCACCTGGACGGAGCTGAAGATAACACGGGCTGGGTGATGGGTACGTGGGATGGGTGATGCGCCTCCACTATTTTATCTAGTTACTCCTCCTATGTGTGCATGAGTGTGCGTGTGCGCACTTAAATAAAGGCAGAGAGGGCACTGTGACCGCAGGGAGGGAGGTGGAAGGATGCTCAGCCCTTAGGTGACTCCCCATCCACCAGCTTTTGGAAGTAGCTGTGCTCTCATAGCTCTCTTGATACAGAGTTTAAAGAACGTTTTTACACAGCATGCTGTGTCTGCGGCGGTGGGTGGCTGTGATACAGGCTGAGGGAATGAAAGCTGAGGAAAACAAGGAAATCCTCTGGTCTCTAGTACAGATGCTGAGGAATGTGTACCATAAACCAAATCCAGATGGCCTGAATGATGAGCAGCACTATCTTTACCTCTTATCTTTTCGCCATCACACTAAGTGCCCTCTACCTTTGAGACCCCTCTGATGATTACTTTCTCCAGAGAGTTCAGAAACAGAAAGGTGACTACTCACACTGGATTGAGCTACCAGTCTGTGTGACACAAACACACGCACACACGCACACAGACATGCCTTAGAAATGTGGCTGCCAGCATTGCCACCACAGGGTAACCCCCTGGATCTGCCTAGGGATGGGTACCTTCCAGAGCCACTGTCACACCACCAGCTTGCAGCTATGAGCCCAGTTCCACTGTGGATCCAAAGCCACTTCTGACAGCGATCACTATGGCTCAATTTAAACTCTTTTCCTTCAGAACTAAAGCTTTGTGGGGTTTGTTTTTGTTTAACATAAAACTATGTGACACTTTAAAATGCTGAAAAAGTGTAATGCTTTTGTGTAGAAATGTTAGACATCTTCACTGTGCACTCTGAGAAGCGGCGGCGTGTCAAGGCTGAGCAGTTCGCACAGAGAACCATTAAGTGCCACCATTCTGTGTACATGAGGATGGCTTTGTCAAGAGGGAGAAATGGGAAATGTCAGGAAGGATGAATGATCCCGGAGAGCCCTACCCACAGCCACAACATGGGTCAGGGGGAGGAAAGGAATGTTCGCCTCTGATTTATCTGTACTAGTTTAGTTCCAGTGATGAATATAAAATGAGAAAAAAATGGAGATATTTGGACTAGGACATCATCTTGTCTCCCATAGCATATCAGGTAGAAGTGTTTCAATGTAGCCAACATCTGTGAAAACTTTGAGAGATGAGAACAAGTTGCTCAATAGGCTTATCAGCATCGCTCCCTTAGGATGCAATAGCTGCTCCACTTACAGGCTTTGTCACCCACACATGGCACCACTGAGAGGCTAACCTCTGCTGTGATATCCCTGTCACCCTGCCCATGGGCCCTGCAATGTCCCCCACCTCACAGTGACCTGTGTGGCATGGACCCCCACACACCACAGGACCCCGTGTCCACCTGTCTGTGCCCAGACAGGCCCAGAAGGTGCTCCAGCCTGTCTCAGGCTTCAGGACTTCAGCACTGAAGTCCCTTAAGGCCACAAGACCCACAGGTGGGGTTCTCCTGTCCTGTGAATGGAGGAATCTGCCATCCTTCCATCAGCAGCCACTCCACGGCAGCTAGGGAATCCCTGCATGGACCTCAGAGAGCTGACAGAAATCCATGCCTCAGGGGTATATGGGCGTGATCACTTAGCCATAACCCTCCTTGAGGGTATTGCTCTCTGCAGTGGCATTAGCAAAAGGCATGTGGAGTTAATCGTGTTTTGGAGAACTGTATTGCCCAGCTTATTTTAAAAAATTGAACTTACATCTATATCCCCTCTTACACACGCACGTACATGCACACATATGTGTATACTCTCACCCACACATACAAAGGGGTCTTTCCAGAACAGAAGGAAAAAATAGGCCAGGCTACATGAATAATGAAAATGATGGCATTCCCCAGGGCCATATTATTATACAGCTGTGATCATGGTGACTCCATTATGCAAGCGTCACCTTCCGAATTCAGAAAATTTTAAACTCTTTCTTTGTAACTGAACTGCAGATTTCTGTTTAAACAACATGTTACTGATATTTCCATTGTAAAAATAGAGTTGCATCATTATTTTGGACTTTCATCCCCAGATCAAGGGGGATCCCTGTGTCCTCTGCTATGAAGATTGCTGCAGCACTCTCCTGTCACTGTCCCCTCTCACTGTCTGTCCTGTGATCCAGGAGCCTGCTCTGCTGACAAGAGGTGGCTGAAGAAGCCAAGAGGCAGGCACACCACATGGACCCTTCTCTGGATGAACAAAAAGCCAGCTGAAGAAATATTTTATAAAGCTTCTCCTTTTTCTTATTTCCAGTGGGGAGTATTGGCTGGCGTGGCCATGGAGTTGCTCTGAGGTCAAGAAGGAGAGATCAAAGGCAGATGCTCAGGGCTGCAGTGCCCGGGTATCCTGCGGGTCTCTGGGATGCTGCCAGGAGCAGGGCAGGCCCCCTGGAAAGCTCCCATCAGAGAACAGGGGTGTGCCGGCCTTCCCCACTCCTCCCAGGCTCTCTACCAGACTGTCCTTTTCTTCAACTTGGTTGCGGTGAGAAGGGAGGAGGGAAAGGGATGTCACATGGGAATGTCACATCTTGCCTGTGGTAGAGAATCAACCTTGCTTATTTGCTTGATAAACAGTGAGACTTCATTTTCTTAATGCAGTAGGCAGCTCCTAAGAAAGCAGCTGCTGCTGCTGCTGGGAGGGACACTGCTCCTCTGGGCTCGGCCACCTTTTGTCCTGGGCATCACTGCGGGTAACACCCTGATGCTTTTACAGCAGCATGTAAGTAACAGGAGCAGCAATGCCTAAGGGCGTAAGGGAATACCCGAGGATGTGCCTCACTTTGGGAATGAACTGCGTCCTAGCCTAGAGAGATCAGACTCCTCCTGGCTGCCAATAATGCTTTTAAGATGGGAGTGGTTGTGGGTCTCCCATCTCAGCCTTGACACAGCTATGAGTGAGCTAAAATCACACCTTAAATCAGTTTCAGTAGATCAATGCTAACTTATGTGAGTTTATTTTTTTAATTTTTAATTTTTTTTACTTCATACAGAGGTGAAGAAACTACCCCAGTAAATACAATGTCCTGGCAGAGTGGCTTGTCTGAGACTGCTACCACAAAGATGTTTATGAGGGTTCAGCCACAGCCATCGCCCTCTGGGTCTGCAGGGCAGATGTAGCTCCTGCGGGGCCAGGCGGAGCTGGACGTGAATACGGGAATGCTGGGGATGAAGCTGCTCCTTCATCAGTTCACAGGGACACAACGCGTGGGATGAGGGCTGGGGGCTGACACAAAAGCAGGTATTTTACCAAAAGTGAAATCAAACCCCAAGCCAAACTACCCAAAGCAGTCACACTGTTACATGTTGTTACATAGCCCACCTGAAATCAGCTGGGAATGACTTACTTCAGTTCGGCTTAAACCAGTGCCTACCTGATTCTGGCCAAATCAAATGAGTCTGGTTCAAATGAGTGGTCACGAGGATTTTGCACTAGCTTAATTAAGTGCTTTCAGGTCAATCTGACAGTTAAACTGGTGCCAGATGCCAGATAGGCATGAGAAAATGATAATCATATGCATATAAGAAGCAGAAGTAAATATTTTAGCTAGTTAACACAGGCCATGCGATAGGCTACATTACCAACTATAACAGTTATTAGAGCTGAAGAGAAACATCTCATAGCAAATCACAGTTTAATTTAAAAAGTCATGTAGCTCTGAAGAGGAGCTTGTATTATGAAAAAGATTCCCTTTTTTTCTCTCCAGTAGCATTTGCTAGTCTAATGAAAATGCACTTTTTCCCACAGTTTTCTCAAACTCTTAAGACTACCATGGCTGTGACATAACTACCACAGAGCACATGAGAGTATAACAATGTATGCGGGATAAGAGTGTAAGAGTTAATACTTATCTGAACAAGCTAATAAAATTAAAACTGCCCCACAGATGGATTTGTATGATCTGGAAAGATCATACAAGGTATCATGAAAGGTATCTACAAAACCACAGATAACTTTCCTTGCACATCGTTTCCTGAAGCTAGGTATAGAAAGACTCCTACCCTCTTCCCTCCCTGTTGCTGTCCATCCATGGGATGTTTTCTCATCGAGCTTTTCACCTGATGGCCTCTTTCCCACCCTCCTCCAGAACCAACATCTGAGCTTTTCAAGAAGGTCACAACATCCTAAAGAAGGTGGGAAGCCCATAGGATCTTCTCACAGGAAAACATTCCTCTTGACCATTTGGAAAGGTCATCCCCAACCTTTTGCTTTCAGTACATATTTTAAAAGTGGTGAAATCCTGCTGTTATAAACTGTTGCTAAGTGGTGGTGATGTGAATTCTACATACCCTAATACAGACAAGACAATTTATCCATTCTCTCAGTGTACCAGATTTGTATTCCCTTGCAAGATGCAGGCATTGAAAAAGAGTTGTCAGGGGTTTTGGGGTTGGTTTTTTTTGCCTTTCAGGTCTCCAGTACCGTTTCAGGCAAACTCTGTTCATCTTTTCTGAAGAGGATCCATTTTTGTTATTGTTGTTTGGGGTTTTTTGTTTTGTTTAGTGATTATATTGAAGTTTGGGCAAAAGGTAACTCGCTTGGACCAAGAGGCAAAACCCAAGATTTCCAGCTTCCCAAGATGTTCGTGCTTTGCCTGGAATACCAGATTTATCTCATGTAATTCCTGTTTCAGATATCTTCGAACATCTTCCCTGCTTTGGTTAAGCTACTGACACACGTAATGCTTTCCTGCATTTCTGGATTGCAGCATGACATTCCTGAGCAGAGAAGGTGCCAGATTATAAAGTTCTGTTTTAAAAACACTATTGGACTATTAAAAGTGAATGAATCCGACAGTTTAATTGCTATTTCATAATACCCTGTGTTTACTTTTTGTGTTTCGTCTGGATTATGTAAACAGACATCTGGTTAATTTTTGTTTGTAGCTGAACTTTTGGCGGTTGCTGCCAATTCCGGTTCCCTTGCCCCAACACAGTATTTCATTGTGAGCATTTGGAAGCACAACAAACCTAAACAAAAAGAAATACATTTCCACATATTATTTTTTCAAAAGCTTACATGGACACTAAAATTTATGTGGCACTTCCTTACCATGTCCAATTACAGCAGACAGTAAGTTGAGTTAAGAAAGCTCCCAGAAACTAACAGTCACTCAAGAAAAGATATGCAGAGCAATATTTATTCTGTGCATTCAGAGTTGAAAGTTTCACTTTGGCTTCTTTAACAATTGGATCAGAGCTTCTGGAAGTGTTTTTTTTTTTTTTCTCTGAAAAATGGGCAGCATTATAAAATCAGAGCTCTTCCTGAAACTAAACAAACTGAAGACTAACTGCATCGGTAGTAACCCCACATTATCTCATGTCTCTAGTTCTTTCAGACATCTCATCCCACACCACTGGAAATACTTTTAAAAAATAAATAAATTGATGTTTGTAATGACCAGGGAGAATAAATATCAAAAGCCCAACAATTTAAGAAGATTAAGATTGCTTTTGCAGAGGCCCTGCTGAACAATGCCTTTTACTCACATTACATATTTGTAGCAGAGCATTCATTATCGTTTGCTGGAATTCTTCTTGGCTGCATATTTTTATCTAATGGAATGCTCCAAAGTATTTCCTCCCCGTTACGCCGTAACTAAGGATGCCCCCTGAAAAACAGGGTACTTGGCCATTTAGCCTTTCTCCCTTTTACTTGCATCTTGCATCGGATTTCTATAATCAATAACTAAATTATTCATCTGCTTCATGTGCAGAACTGTGGAATCTCCTGTTGAGTCTGGAGATGCTGGAAAACTGGCACAAACGGAGTAAACGTTTGTCAAATCCACCCTGCTTTCCATCTCGTACAACCCAGTGGCTGAGGAATGAAGGGATGTAAAAACAAACATTTGCACAAACCCACCCATTAGCTTCTCTCACCTGAGCAACTTCTCCATCGATGCAGCAGCTGTCAGTCAAAAAGAGCAGGGACATACCTATTAGTTAGGTTCCTGCAATATTTACTTTCAAACAGAAAATACTGTGAAAGTAAAAGAAGAAAAGGACAGAGAAGCTTTATTCTTTCAAAAATCTCATTCTAAACACGTTTGTTTCTGGCCAAACGTTCCTGGTATGGGACACCTGGAAAACAGGCAAGGGAGATAGTGTAGAACAATGTTTGGACCTGGAACATAATGGCATTGAAAGCAAAACCGGCAAAGCGAAAACAATTCTGACTTCACGATTTGACGTGACCTTGTGTACCGTGTTAGCAACACGATGTTCCCTCCGTTTGGATAAGAAAAGCGTGTGTGATTCACTAAGAAACATTTTGAGCATAGCTGTGCTCGCTGGTCTCCATATTTATGAGTCTGTCAACTCTCCCACTGTAAACACGGATGCTGGGGATCGGAGCTCTGCTGCGAAAACGCTGCTGCAGGACAAAACGTCACCAACAAGCAGCAAAGACAGGGCTTGAGGGCAGTACTCTTTCTTTCCTAAAACTGTTTTAAGTCAGTTCAGCCCTTTTTAAGGTTATGCAAAGTTCAATGGGAAGGGGAAAAATAGTAAATTCAGGTACTCAAAAATATCTCAAGGATTTTCAGTTGCTACGACCGAAGACAATATATGTTTAATAATGGGTTGGTTCATGGCATGGACCAGCATGTAAAAAATCTTCTGTTAACACCCTCTGCTTTAATTGAGGCTGGGGCTTGGACTGGGCTCTGTAGATGTGTTTGAGAAAGGAATCCATGAAGCGTTAAGTGTAGGGTGCTTGTTGGAAGACTGGGATGAAGTGTAACAATGTCTCCGGGATATCCCAGTTAAGACCAGTTGCTGTCAGTTAACTGATGAGAAACGTGAGTCAGAGTGACCTTCCATGACTGTTTTCCCTGGCAGCAACCCCAGTGAAGACACTCTGACCTTCCCAGTCCTGGACACCATTCCTGTCCTGTGCTCCAGTCCCATCATTGCTTTTTGCCCCTGGCCATGAACTGCATATTTCTTCTTAATGCAGAGGGGCTCAGGGATCCACTTTACATCACAGCCCCACCAGCTGAGTGGGAGCAGCTTGAGGGTGAGGGGAGCAGGCAGGAGAGGTTGGAACAGAGGGAGAGTGGGTATAACACACGAGAGTGATGCTGCAGAGAAGAGTAGCTTAGCACAGCCCAAGAGTGGCAAAGACCTTCCTTCTGCCTTTCTCTAAAGCTCTCAGCAGGCTCCAGGACAGACCCATGGCCTCTTGCAGAAGCTGGGGAGGGGGGGAGTGGGGGGGGGGTGTGGGGGGGTGGTGGGTGTTGTGCAGGCACCAGGCTCCACCATGGGGCAGGAAGGGACTATTGGTGGGAAGGGATTATTTTAGGAAGCTGAAATGTTTCCATTACTGGAGGTCCTTGAGAACGGGACGGATGAGCAGCAGTTAAGAATAGCTCAGTTACAGCTGATCCTCCCTTGGGCCAGAGAGGCAAAATTGATGATTTTTATACCATTCTTTCCACTCCTATGAGTCCATGGTTTAAGAAGGGCCGTGGTTCAACTGGGGCCATAGATCACATCCTTACTAACACTGTACAGTTAACTATCATACGCATCTCTCAGTCAGTGGTTTGCATTTACTCTTTCATGAAGTATTATCCTACATCTGCAAAGTTATCAGCTAACTAAACTTCTCTTACACCATGAAGCTATCAGTTCTTGTGAAACCAAGAGGCACTGCCTCCCAGAGCTAAAAACCAAACAGGAAGACATTGCTCAGTGCAATGCAGTGGGCAGGTGCTCCCCAGTCTCAAAGGGACAATGTAAGTGCCACATCAGTGTATTTAGCCTTGTGCCAGAGAATGGGAGCACAAGAGAGGCGAACGCTTTCCCCAGGACCACCCTATCTGCAGGGGACTGCTGTCTCTGCACCACCATCCTCTCCTGAAGAAATATCCTTAGAGCTGATGGATGGGGAGACCACAGCAGCCACCTAAAGGCAATCAACTCCTTCGGCATTTCTCACCCTTGGAGGGGAAGAGAGAGATCTCCTGCCTGTGTCTTTAGGGCCACCTGCAGAAATGCAGCTCTGGGCAGCCTTTTGGATAGATTTGCACACCCCATTTGTTTGAAAGGGATCAGCTAATCACGTGATAAACCCTTTGGGACAGAGGAGCGATCCAACTATGCGTTTGATACTGCAGTGTGGATGTCTAGACAGAAAAAAGAGCTAATCAGGTAGCCTACATCCCTGTCTCACATTACTCTTGGGGTATGGCAGGTAGTCACATCATTACCTGCTTTGGGGTAAATGGTCGATGGATTTGAAATTAAAGTAACTTGCAAAGTAGTTTAATCAGATTTAGTGCTCACTGAAACAGATTAAAATGCACAAAATCACAATGTTAGATGGAGGGTGGTTAAAACCCTAGGAGACATTATCACTTTTCCCATTGCCAGGTTTATTTTCTGACATGACAAAACACAGTCTGGGGTAGTTTCCAAATATATTTATTGTTTCTGGAAATCAGATTCAAAATATGCAATAAACGAGATTGAAAAATAAGAGTAACACTTTATTCCTCAAGAAATCTGTCAGCCACCACATAACACAGTGCAGCAGAAGCACAGAGATTAAATAGAGAGACGGAGATTCCCTCAGCCTTCACCGAGAGACCTTTTCCCCTGGCATAATCTGTTATTGAACAGCATCACCGCTACACTGCTAAGCCAAACAGACTTCACCCTGCCCTGGCAGTACAGGGCCTCTGATCCCAACCCTTCTGAGTCACCAGCTGGCAGAGAGCTTGGCCTTAACCTAAACTTATTGTCACGCCATTTGATCCCTGTCTGTAGCTCTAGGGATGGCAGGCAGTGGCACAGAGGCTCACAGATACCATTTGCAGTGCTCAGCCGGTGCAGACAGGTGCAGGCAGGGTCCCAGCTCCTCATCTGGAGGATGAATGAGAAGAAAAAAGCCCACAGAAAGCATAATTTGTAACCTGTGACTTTCTGCTGTGCCCAGCATTGCAGACTGGAGACGAGCAACACGTTTTTAGAAAGCAGCCCTTCTCAAAAGCCAAAGAACTTGTTTCAATATACACAGGACAACTGAGAAGAGACCTCTGATGAATAAAGGAGGCACCAAGTTCCTGGAATCTGGCTAGGAGAACCCAGACCTGCGCCAGTGCCAGTGGAGGGAGGGGAGACCTTCCCGGACCCCCGGAGCAGCAAGCCCCTGGGCAGCCATGCGGCATGGGAAGCTGTGGCCATCATCAATACTGAAAGACAGATTATGAATACAATGAGATTGGATAAGGAAGGCAAAGCCAAGTAAGTTGTGCTTGATGGAGAGCCAGATGGGTGCTGCAAAGAGACAGGCCAAGGTAACGGGCTAGGGAAATCATCCTTGCAGCATATTTCTGAGTGGGAGCCAGCAGAACAGCACAGTGCTTGCTCCAGCCAGAGGAAGAATGTGATGGTACCAAGAGGGGACCCTGGTGGTCTCTGTGTTTGCTTTTAAATTTGTTGTGTTGCCTCTTTGCTAGTGTCATGATTCAGAATACATTTTGCTGTTTCCCACTTGCACCTAAAGGGGCACCAAGCCTTCAGGAGAGGACATGGGGATACACAGGCTTGGCAGAGACTGTTGGGGTGACTGGCAAAGGGCAGGCCTCTTGGGGAGACACCTGGGCTTGCAGGGGATGGGGGTCCCTCAGCAGCAGAGGTTGGAAGTGTATCGCTGCTGGGACCAGAGAGATTCACTTACAGATGTGCACGCAGGGGACAGCACTGGGAGTAGGTGAGGAGGAGCAAGAGCCCACGTGAACAAAGCCCCGAATGACCTCAGCTAAGGCTGCAGCTTTCCCGGTTCTGAGCAACAGTTTGGACCAGATGACCTCCGGAGGTCCCCTCCCACCTAACCCATTCTAGATTCAAATTTAATTCTCAGAGCTGTGTTTTAGCACCTGCTGCCTCTGCACCCTGCCATTCTTGAGAACATTGGCATTTCCAAACAGAAACAGGCATTGCTCTCGGTCCTGAGGCACAGGGATTTCCTCCTGAACACAAAACAGCCTCACTCACCTGCTGCTGGGACAGTGGGCTAATGGCATTACGGGGACCTTCTGTGCCTCTTCATCTCTCTCCTCTGGACATTCCTCCCTCGATGACATTTCCTCAGAGCACTGCCTGAAAGGCTTTTCGGGTGAGAAGCGTTTATCTGTGTAGCAGATAAAACACTGCAGCAGAGGTCACATTCTTCCATCTTTGCCACTGACACTAAGCTGGCCTCTAAGCTGGTGTCCACACTGGCCATCTACTGTCCTTGCACCTGCACACCATGCTATTTATTCTCCTATCACATGGCATGATTAACAAACTCATAACACAGAACTAACCTACAGCCCAGGTGTAGCTTTCCCTCCTTAGCAGGAAAGCAGACACTCGGCTTCACAGGGGAATGATGAAAGAGGGTTCTTAGACATTCCTCCTTCTCTGAAAAGTCATACAGTATGATTTTTTTTTTCTTTACAAAGCAATATTATTTTTTTCCCCACTGCAGAAAGAAATTTCAGCCACTGACTCTTCTAATCTTGAACACCAAAACCTTGCCTCCTGGAAAGGCCAATATTTTGATACAGACAGATCAGAGGCTGCCCAGCAACCCCTTACAGGGCTGAGACAGCATCATCTGGGCAGTGACCAGGCCAAGCCATGCATCCGTTCAGCTAAACTCCCAACGGAATGGACCTTTGCAGTCACTTGCCCTGTCCCATGCTCCTGTGAAGAGCCTCCCGCACAGGTGACGACAGTTGGACTACCGAAGCTTAACCTGTATGTCCAACACCTCCTAGGAAGAGTAGGATAAGTGAGGAGCTGGGGATGAGAAACCGTACTACATCCTGGGTCTGACTCTCCTGAAAGGCCTCCAGCACGTCCAACACTGGTCTCTGGGTCCTGCAGTAATTTGCAGCCACTCACTGGGTGACACACTTGCTCTTTGAATGCATGACCTTCACTGAAATAATCATCAGACCCAAGACTGAAAGTCCATCTCTGCTACTTGCATTATTTTTCAAATTGCACAGATGTGTGTCTTTATCCGTGGTCATTTTCAATCCAGATCACCTCCGTGATGTGAACATACTGCATTTGGAGGCTCTGCTCATTTTGCTTATCAGTGTGATTTTTCTGGGCTACATTAGCTTCTGGGAAGTAAAGAAAGGGTTTTCTCCCAGCTAAATTTGCAAAATTTATTCCTTTCTGGTTGCTTCTGTCTATGGCCTTATCAATGCTGCTTGCAAGCAAAGTATTTTTACATGGCTATTTTTGTCATTTTCTTCCTTTTACCCCCACCAATATTTTGTTACGCTGGTACATGCTGGCATATGCCTTTATTTCTAACAATGTCCTGGGATTTCCTATCACAACTGGACAAAGGGGGCGGGGGGGGAATGCTAAAGATAGCTGGTAAATACAACTGAGGTGAAGGCAGAGCACTATATTCTCTAACCAGACCCAAGGTATGTTCTTGAGAGCTTCCCATTTTGAGAACACTTACACGATACGTTTCCACTTAGCTTTTATGCCAAAAATATCCCAGTGTGGCTCCGGCACTGATAAAAGCAGCAGGAGTGTTCGTGTAAACAGGGCTCCAGGCAGCTGCCAGTGCTCCCAGTTGCCATGTTGCACAAACCTGAGAGCAGCCAGCCTGGATCAAATAAGGGGAGCCCCCGACACACAAGCTGGGCAGGCGACCCGTTTCCCATCTCAGATGCTGGGGACCAGACCTCCCCATCCATCCCCACCTCACCGCCGACTGCCTGGCTGCCCCATGGCTCCGCAGACAGAGCTGAAGCAGGTGGCAGCAGCAAAGCTCATGGTCACTTGTGGGGAGCAGCAGAGTCAGGGGTGCAAGGTGTAGATGGGGAGAATTGCAAATGGGGCAGAAGACAGTGGGCAAATAGTTCACCAGCACCAGATGAGAGGTGTAGTTCATCTCTTCTCTACAAATGCATCAGCACTACATCAACTATAAATGCTTTTGGAAAAGTAGCAAATTATTTATAAGTATGTAAATGAAGCCTTGTCCACAGACCCAGCATTTCAAAGCCCATTATGAAAGTTACCCAGGTTTCTGGTGTGTTTAAACCAGCCATGTGCTAGCTGCAATGCTAAGACTATCCTGCCACTCAGAAGGCCTGTGCTTGGACCTCTGAGTTTCCCCAAAAAAAACGTGTTTCACTGGAAATAGGTCTAGATACCATGCCAGGAACACTTAATTGTTACCTTACTTCCTTGGTTTCATCCTAAAAAATGTGTATGCGTGCTTCTGCCAGTGCCTTGAATATCCTTGTCTCAGCACCAATACCTGGTGACTTAGGAAGAGGATCATCTGAAGCATATGTGACTCCACTTCACTGAAAAGGCTGTCAAGAGAAACAGGCTTCGTGCCTGAAAAACACTTTGATATAGCAAGAGGCAGTTGCGGCTTTCACGGCAGAGGTCTGGACATTAGCTGCTCCAGCACATGGGCAGCAGATAGAGAAACACAGCCTGACACATGCCAGAGTCAGACCTGTCACTCATGGCGATTCCTTCTGTAGAGGCGAGGGTACTGAGCATGGTGAAAGGCTACAAGGGAACTGACTGGCCTCAGGGTGAGGGTGGAGAAGTTGGATATCTCTCCTCAAGTCCCTCTGCTATAATTACTCCATGGAAGAAAATAAAAGCAAATAAATAAATAGATGCAAAAGGAAATGAGTCAGGAGCTGTGTCTGTACCAGGGACTAAACAGGGATGGGACACTGGCACATAGCTGCCTGTGTCACAAGCTTGCAGAGAGGTGACAGTTTGGAGGGGGGAGAAGTTATGTGTACACACAAACTATGCTGTGCTGCTCGATCTTAAAACCAGAAAAAAGTCCCTATCAAATTTTATTTCACCATCTGGATGTAGCCAAAGAGTTACAGCAGAAAGAGGTCTGTGTTCAGAAAAGGATGCCCTGTCGATAGGCTTTGAGGGAGTATCTGACCCAGCATCTGTGGCTGTGCTGAAACCACCAGGCATGGAGCAGGTGGTGCTGTGTGCACTACAGCACAGGTTCAGTTGGGAGTAAGGAAGCTGTGTCCTAGCTGTTTGCAAAGAAAGTATTTTGTGGTCCATGAGCAGTGAAAAGGGAAATTATATGGCACATACCCTGAATTATGTCACATTTCCCTTCTTGAGAAACTCCCTGGCAAATCCCTCATCTCCCCTCCTGCCACCCGCTCTGTTCTGGCTGCTCCATGCTCCTCTGAGCCCTATGGCTGGCCCTCCCATTGCCAAAACCCAGGAGAGGTGACCTCTGTGTCTGCACCGAGAGTCCATGGCTGAAAGAGAAAACAAGATGGCCCTCAGCAGTGCCTGGAAAGGAGCAGCTGAAGGTAGGGAGAAAGGCAGGTTGGCATTTTTGGTAGGGAATGGAAGTGATGCCGGCTCTTCCCTCAACAGAGACGTAGGCACTGAAGGACAACAGTCAGGAAAGGCTGGGAAAGGGCTCCTCAGTCGCCTGTTGTGAGTGCTGGCTGATGGGTCACTCAGCAGCATTAGGTAGCTTTGGGAAGTTCTACACTGACAAGGATGCTACTGGAAGCTTAAGACTCTTAGGCTCTTCTCCCTGGAGCTGCTGGGCACCTCAAGTACTCTGTCTCCAGCCTCAGAGGCTGCCTGCAGGTTGGAGGGTATTAGATGTTTCTCCTGCAGCGAGGACCGAAGCATTACGCCCTTCGGTGTGCAGCTGCCCATTACTCTGGGCTGGCAAAGCCTAGAGTTAACCACCCCTTTTGGTAGGTTTTGTTTCCATCTCCCTGAACCAGATGATCACACAACTGATTTACATTTTCTTCTCACCTTTGCTGCTCTCCTGGAAAACAAATGCCCCAATACGACCTTCCTGGAGATGAGGAACAAATCATGTAAGATTAAGAAAACTGTTGGGCAGGCAAGACAGTGTGCTCCTGCTGTGACACGCACACACACAAACATATATGGGAAAAAGGCTGATCTATCTGAAAACATGAGACAGCAGAAAAAGGGGATGTTGATTCCATCTGCCTGATCCACTATGGCAGCTTTGTTTTGCTGAATGCCAAGAGGCTGGTAAGTTCTCCTATTGTCTAAAGGGAGCTGCTTTGGGGGCTGTTTTATTCCCAGACTTGTATGTCTTGGTTGTTTTAAGGAAAAAAGCACCAACCCTGACTAGTGTGCTGAGATTGGGCAACTTGTGGAATGGATTTTTAAAGAGAACTACTTTTTTTTCCTTACCTCTGAACAAACTGGTGTTTTGGAAGGTGAGTACTGGTTTAAATGTTCCTAAGGAAATTGTATATGGTTCTGTAGCATGTACAGATTGTACCCGATTTTTGCCCTGAACTCCACAGAGGATGGATAGAAAAAAGAAGGTTTTACGCTTATGGTGAGGAACAGCGAAGGGATCTGTTCGCTGCCATTGTGGTTGGCTTATTTTAATGTACGTGATATTTCCCTGCTGATACTTTTGGGAAGCACCGGGCAAGAGCATGCCTATGCACATGTTGGTCCTGCTTTTGTGGCATGGGAAAAGAAGTATGTTCTGGGTTGGGAGACAAACCACCGTGCTCTTTGCTTTGCCTGCCTACGTCACCTCACCTGGCACGAGCGGATGGCAGTGAACCTGTCCTGCACGACAGAAGATAAAAACGCATTTAGGGCTTTTTTTCCTCCGAAGTTACCTAAACACAGGACCCTACTTTTCCACATCAGCTGAAATCTGTCCGTCCTTCTGCAGACAGGCCCAGAACGGCTGAGGTCTGCCAGCCCTCCGGGCTGGGGCCCCGGAGCCGGCAGAAGCCTCGCAGGGGGTGCAGGTCACCGCGGTTGGATGGGGGGCGCAGCCCTGGGGCCAGAGACTCCACACACACACACACCCCCCCCACCCCCATCTCCCCGTGAGGGTGCTGGCGGGCGGCGGCTTGCCCCGGCTCCGGTCCCGGTAAGGGCGGGGAGGGGGCAGAAACGCTGAGTCAGCGCCGCGGAGGGTCGGGGGCCGGGTGGCGCCCCCACCCCTCAGCATCGGCGGTGCCCGGGAGGAAGCGGCCCCCGGCCGACGGGCAGAGCGCTGCCCCCCTCGGCCGCTCCTTATCAGCCCGATTTGATGCTGCAAGGCGTGTCCGGGGCTCTGCTCATGTGATGGAGCAAGAGGCAGACGGGCGGGGGGACCAGGGGAGGAGGTGATTTTCCTCGCTGGCTCTCGCTCGCCCCTTTTTTTTTTTTTTTTCCTCCCTTCCTTTTTTTTTTTTTTCCTCCCCTCCTCTCGCTCCCTAAAGGAGTTTGCGGAGACCCGCGCTCCTTCATTCCCGGCTGCGCCGCCACCGCCCTCCGCCAGCCCCCGCCCGCGGCTCCGCACGGCCGCGGGGCAGCGCCATGGGCGCCGGCAGCTCCACCGAGCAGCCTGCCCCGCAGGACGGGGCTGGGGCTGAGACCACCGCCGCTGAGCCCCCCCGTACCCCCCCGGAGCCGCTGCCGGCAGAAGAAGCGGCGGCGCCTCAGCCGCCGACAGAGCCCGCCAAGGTAAGGCAGGGGCGGCGGGGAGCCGGGAAGGGAACGCGGGGCGGCGGCTTCCGCCGCAGCTCCGGCCCGGGGAAACTTTCCCGCCGCCGCCGCGGCGGGCACCTGCCGCGGCCGGAGGGCGCCCTGCGGGCCGGGCGCGGAGCCCGGGCGCGGCAACCGCCGCTGCGGGGCTGGGACTGCGCCACGGCCAGAGCCGCAGTCATAAAACTCCCGCCGGCGGCAGCAGGGGCGGGGGGCGAGGGCGGCCGTGGGGGCGCCGTCGCCGCTTTTGTGTGCGGCCGTGGCGGGGGGTGGTGGGGAGGGAGAGGGGCCGCACCCACCCGCGGCGGGGTCTGCGCCAAGAAATCTCCCGACTGCGGCCCCGCAGCGGTACCCAGGGCTCCCGCGGCTCTCCGCAGCCTCCTCCCGCCTTCTTCCCCCCCCTGCGCCCCGCCATCCTCTCTCCCCGGACGACGCAGGTGGGAGGCGCGTTGGGGCGCGGCCGGCCCGCCGGTTTTTGCAGTTGCTTCAGCTGGGCGCCAGCCCCGACGTGCCACCCCCTCGTCCCACCCCATCCTGCACTCCCCCCCCCCCCCAAGCCTCGGGCTCACCTTGCGCCGCAGCTCCCCCGCCCCACCGCCGCGGGCAGGCGGGGAAGGGGGCGGTGGTGGCCGCGGCGTGGGCTGTAGCGATGGGTTTGGTGCTCCCTGGTGTCATACCGCACGACGGGGGGTGGGGGGAGGCAGGGGGAAGGGGAGTGCCTCGCTAACTCTCAGCCAGTCGGGAGTAGAGGAGCTCAAGGTATGTGTTATTTTTAATAAAGACGTTGAAGAATTGAAAGAAATTCTTTTAAAACATGTCTGGTGTTTAAAAATAGATCATGAATGAACCCATTTATCCCTCTGGAATAGGCGCGTTTAGGGGACTCCGGGACTGAAAGGGAGGTTATGTGCATCGCCGTGTTTACATAGCATTGCTTCGGGTTAGGGGAGAAATAATGCTACGTTATACCGAGATTCCCCGTCCTCGGGCTCCTCGGAGCTTGGGTCCTTCGGGCAGGGTTATGCAGAAGTTTCTGTAGCTGGCGTGTGGGTGTGTTGGAGCCTGAGAACCGGCTATTACTTTGCTGCTTTGACCTTGTGATTCAGATTTTAACTTTCAAGTTGAATTTCCCATCGTTCCTGGCTGCCGCCAGACCTCCTCGTGCGTGTTTTGACAGATTTGAAAACCACATAGAGAATGAACTTTAAACCAACCGGCATTTATTTTCCTTTCTTTTTTTTAAGCAAATAAGCGGTAGGGATTGATGCTGGTTGAAGTACTTAGCGGGTGTGTTGGGCGGTTTTAGAATTCCGATGCCGCAGTTTAGGCACCACCGAATTTACAGGAGGGCAAGCATTTGGCTACCATGACTGTTTAAAAAGACAGATAATGTGGCTTTGGAGAAGGAACGTGGCATTCATAGCCATATTCATCCAGCTATGGCAACTAAGATGAAAAAAAGAGAGAATGCCATTGATGCTGTTCTCAAATACAGATTATTATTATTACTGTGTTTTGTGCCTCCTATGCTTTAGGAAAAATGTTTTCTAGTAAATTTTTACCTTGCTATTTAAGTAGAGCTTTTTAAAGGAGGGGAAGTTTCTTTCCTCATTTCCCTGCCGTAAGAAGTTAATATTACTACTGTTCTTCTAAACCAGCTAGTTTTGCCTTCCATTGTATTAAATAAAAAGGAAAAATAAGTTTTAATGAAGTTTGGGCTTTTTTGTTTGTGTATCTCCTTTAGTCGGTTCTCACTACAGTAAGGTGATTTCATGCAGATTTGTGGCACAGTTTTCTATCGTTACTCCTTTTGGCTCTTGCCAGATCCTGCAGTGCCCCCAGAAAAGTCTGGCAAAGAGCTAATTTGTTTGCAGAGGATACAGCGGGGGCATTTTGAAAGGTGGTCATCTTTTTTCTTGCAAATTCCTAATTAAAACACTTCTCATAACCTCTTCTTCTAGAAGGAAACTTTGAGAAGTGACTTTAATGGAGTCCAGCTTGGGTGACCCTTGGCATGTCAATCCCAAATAAATGGCCTAGGCAGCTAGCCTAATTAATGCAGGTTATAAAAAAACTCACCGCAGTTGGGCTTTTCTTGTCCGCTGGAAATTCCCTGAGTCTGTTTCATGATGTAGTTGTGTTTTGTACAACATGAAAACCTCTTTGCCTTTTCTTCTAGAAAGGACCAAATGTGTAGTCGGTAAGCTAGTTTTAGTCACATGTGGCTCTGGCCAGATACCAGCTTTTGATGTGCCCTAGTTACTGGAAGGGGGAGCATACAGTTCTCTGTTCCTTGCTTCTGCAGTCCAGGAGGTTCAAGAGACTCTGTAAAGCACCTGGTCTGCGGTTTCAGACGTATTTAGGAGCCTTTGGGTGTCGACTCACAAGCACCGCAGGTTAAATGCAGGCTCATGAGAGGTCAGGACCTCAGCTTTTCGCTCCATCCTTTCAGGAGTTGCTGGTGAATTACACATAAAGCAGCTCCAGAGTTTCCAGCCCAGCATATTCCTCAAAACTGGTGGCTTTTTTTTACTGTAGCAGACAAGGTTTAAATGCAGGCGGTGGAGGACTTGCTTCTTATCTTGCGTAGCCATGGCTGTGGGAAGCCCTCTCAGCAGGGGAGCATGACAGATCCTGGAAGTACTAATCCATTCTCATGCCTGAACTGAATTGAATTCATTGCTGCTGTGAATCAGCACCCACAGTCCTGTTGAGATCAAGGGATGGGGTGTGGTCCCACAGAAGGCTGATCTGATGGAGTTATCTCCTTATTGCAATATTCTTTCCCCCTCCTCTTCTTCTTCCCCGATCCCTCTTCCCTATCTTGCCTCAGATGATGCCACCTCGCATGGTGTCTGGTCCTCCCCTTGCCTTTCCGTTTCTGTTTGTTTGGTTTGGGGCTTTGTTTTTACTGAGCCAGTTCCCTGCTGTGTTAGTGATTTCATTTGACTCCTACAATGCCCAGGTGAGACCCGGAGCCAGGACAAAGCAAGTGCAGGAGGGGGACTTTCTCTGTGGGTGGCAGTGAGCTGGTAAAGCCTCATCTGCTTGTGAAACCTCCCCATCAGACTGCCCTGAATAGCATAGCACAGAAGGCTGAAGCTTGGCCTCGGAAGGGTTTGACAGACTTAAAAAATCACAGATTGTTAGCCTCACAGAGGAGAGCAGGCAAGCCTTGGGTGTCCCAGACCAACAAAAGCTTGGAGGTGGCTAATGGCATGGGTCCTCCGCTCCTGCCTCCTCCCCAGGGTACCCACACCTTCCCCCCTGCTGCATCTGGCACTGGGCGAGCTGGTGCCAGGAGCTAACCCCCTGGAAAGCTGTTCAGCTCCTTCGGCAAGGTCATTCTCTGCTGATTTAGCGAAGTGCTTTGGCTCCTGGGACTTGGGCAGCAGAAGCAGCAGGTGCAGGGGAGCAAGGCAGAACCTTGTGACAGGGATTGGGCAGGGAGCTGGGTGACACCTCCGTTGATGGCAGCGTGTAGTTAGGTTGGTTCTGGTGTCTCCATCTTGCGAGGTGTCTCTCTCGTCATAGCAGTGACGCAGCTCTTACCCGACTTCCTGTTGGGATGCTGAGCATCAGAGGGAGACTGGGAAAAGATTCCAGCGCGCCGCCCCTCGCAGCGGTGCCCTCTGAGGTCCCCCGGGGTGGAAGGCAACAGAGAGCCACGTGGGTGGCATGAGGAGAGCTGTGTCATCCTACCAGCATCTCAGCTGAAGCAATTGAGATCAACCCCCTGCTTCTGTTTTATCCAGAAGCCAGAGGTGCTGGTTTTAGTGCAGGTCTCTGCTGAGGGAGCAGAGCTGTGTTGGAGCAGCCACCTGAAATGGCGTAGGGAGTAACATTTACAGAGAGAATCTGGAAAAGTACTGGCATGCTAATAAGCTGTCCTTGCAGCAAAGTCTGGGTTTGGCAGAGATAATCTTTTGCGGCAATTGATGACTTTAAAATGTTGTGTAGTGGATTCCTGGCTTGCTCGCAGGCAAGGGCCCCGACTCAGGAGCAGTGAGTGATTTCGGGATAGTTCCCATTTCTGAGTAGTAACTTGATTATGCTACCTGCGTTGTAATGAGAGCAAGTGTCTGCTAGACAGTAAATATTTGGAACTGTCTCTTCTAAAGAGGTTACCAGCTGAGATGTCAGAGTGTCTTATTGTCTGAGTGCCTGACAAATAACAGCTGGGACAGACTTACATCTGCTGTTTCAACAACTGCGTTCTGGTGAGGGAGCTGAGTCAGCCTGAAAAAACCCATTTTACCGAGGCTGATGGTAGAACTAAGCTTAATCCAGTGCGGCGGAAAAGTCCCTAGACTGCTAGACTGCGTCTCTAGGAGCCCTGGTTAAAAACCGCTGCAGTTTGAGGCATTTGGCCCAGATTTCTTCTGGTTCAACAGGGTCTGATTCCCAATAAGTACCTCTCTCCAAATGGAGAAGGATGAGGCTGATGTAGGTTGGTGCTAAGGTTGGAAGGTCTGCCCAGGCCTGTGCTGTAGCTGGGGAGAAAGCATGGAAATGCTTAATTGAAAAAATGCACAGTGGAAATTAGTGCCATGGATCCACCAAAAGCGCGAAATAACCCCCTAATGGTAGAGATAAGAGGGAGGTGGTAGAGGGAGTGTCGGGCACTTTGAAAGCCAGGGCAATTAGCTTGTGTTTGATGTGATGAGGGCTACAGAGATGCAAAGAGGAGTGTCTTTGAAAGCCCTTCTGTTTGGAAGTGCAAGCTGTGGTTGCACTCAACTGTGGTTGCAGTCACTTTGTGACTCAAAGGAGAGCAACTTGCTTTGTGCTCAGTCCCGGATCTAACTGGTCCTTGGCACCTGGGTGAGCTGTACCTATGTGCATAGGTGTCTTAGGGGTGGTTTGCAGAAAGACCTGAAAGATGTGTGACCTGGGAAAGAGCTCGGGTTGGATCAGGCTTAAGGTGTGGACTAGAAGGAGGGGTTGGGAGTAATGCCTCCTTCCCAGGTTACAAAATAAGATCACAGAGGTCATTTGGGAGCAAAAACTTTTGGCTTTGGTTTAGCCATGTGGGTTTACAGGGTGGTCATCTATAAGGAAGGTGTCACAACAGAATCAGGCTGACAGTTGGGACAGGTGAGGGTAGATCTGAGGGAATGAAAGGTAAGGAGGATGCTCTTGACTTTGTCTGCTGGAGGGTTTACCCAGAAATAAGGTACTGAAATTAAGTATGCTGTTACATGCCTTACACAGTAATGGCCTTATGTTTTCTCCACCTGGAATTTGTAGTGTCCCACAAACCTCTACTGCCTTAGCTAATGCAAAACAAGACAAACTGCTGGGAACAAAGAGTTGGAATGACCTAAATTCAGGTGGGTTTTTTTTTTTCCAATTGTTAGCATTTAAAGATCTCTTTAGTAGAGCAGCCTGTGTTAAGAGCAGACCCCCTGGGTAGACTAACAGTGCTGGAAGCTTTCCCTAAGTTCCAAAATCAAACTTAAGGAAAAATATTAGAGACCATTATGCTAGTTTGCTCAGTTGTTCAGACAGCTGGATCTGGCTATTTTAGTAATCTAATGTAGAATCAGTGTAGCAGGATTAACGGAATGAGGCAAAATTAACTCTGGTGCATTTGGGCCCGGTGTGAGGAATCCCTGGAATGATTTGGGTCTGGCACAAGGAATGTTGGGAATGGTGGTGATCACTGGTGGGGGAAGCTGGGTGCCACTTGCCCCTCCAGAATACTGCATGAATGAAGTGTGTGCTAATGTACAATGAGAGGTGAGGGACCTGCTGTTTATCTGTATCTTGTGTAGTCCTTTGCATTAGTTTTCTTTATCAATTTTTAATTGTCCGTGTGTGTAGCGCGGTCCAACAGTTGGGTGTAACACTGCATGCAAAATGGAGCAGATAGCTGCTGGTGGTTAGGGTGACATGCATTGTAGTCTCATTATCTGTATGTCTGCCCTTTGCTTCCACCTTTGTGGTGGATACGAGGGAGATCTTTGAAAAAAAACATGTGTGTGATGTATAGCAGTGGCATGACAGAAGCTGAAATGCTTCTTCGCTGATGGTCCTTTGTTTTGGGAAGGAAGAAGCTGAAGAATTGGTGCATTTCTCCTGCGTTTTTAATTAATTAATTGAAGGAGAGCGATGAATGTGTGTCACAGAAACCTGATAAATGTTGATAAACCTGCCAACTGTAATGTCTCATTGCCTGTAGATAAATACACAGATCTGAATAACGAGATTCCTGACACCATTCATTTTGTCTTTGAGGTTTTCAACCATCTCTCTACATTATGACTTTATATTTGTCGAAGCTTTGTGACTATTCTCAATGGAATTAAGCACACAGCTTAGTAAATTAGACATAATTGGGCTAAACTACAGTTGAGATCCCTTCAGAGAAATGAAGCAGTTAATATCAGTGAAAATTGAAATTAGTTTCTTTTGAGGACTAATGCAGTGGGACAGACTGCGCTGACCCCCGTAAAGAGCCTAGAACAGAAAACTTTTCTTTTTTAAACTAATGATGCTGTTGTGTCTCCCTTCATACTACAGCCTCCCCCAAAGACACATATTTTCTTCTCCTTTGCATGTATTGCAATTTGGGAAATACAACAGTATTATTTTATTAGTTCTGAATATTTATTTATTTAAAGTAGAACACTTGATTTGAAAATCTAAATTTGTCCTCCTATGGCTGAGAACTATATCAAACTCTTTCTCCAGGGGACTGGGGTGAAAAGGTCCGTGGCAGGGTAGGGTTTTACTGCAGGTCTGACCAAATTTGAAAACACTCAGGTTTTTTTCTGCATTTACATTTTGACTCAGTCACAGTTGAGTCAAAATGTGGTCTTGCTGTCATTGCTGAATTAATGTGCAGGTTGAACAAGGATTAGAATTATACTAGCCAGTAGTAAAAACTGCTCGTAGTCTTACATTTAGTAGTGTTCTACATTTAGTTCTGTTTTTTTATAGTGAAAGATACCACAACATTTTACAGACCCAAAGGGTTATCTGCTAGATCCAGTGACTTGTGAATTTGGGTCACAAGTCTTTGGGATGATGCACAGTCACTGTCTTCCTGAATGTCTTATGATTGTAGACTAAATTCAGAGCTGGGGGAATAGTAAGTGTTGCCATAGTTAATACTTTGTCATATCACTCGGGGCTCAATTTAAAAAAGGAGACATGTTGTGCTGCATTGGGGTACCCAGACCCTGCCTACTCCGTCTGCTTCCTTGCAGAGCCCGCAGATCTGTGTCAGGCACTGGGGCTATATGTGCCTATACATGTGGCTCTAGCTTGAAGATGCTTTGCTGACTGGGGGAGGTTTGGAAAGAGAGGCAAGGAAGCGTTTGAATACAAGTAAGGAGTGCTGAGATATTCAGTGTTGCTGCTGCCTTTCTCATGACTTCAAAGAATTGTTGGTGCTAACTCTGACGGTGTCATCTTGAAGTGTCCACCCATGAATTTATATCTTCAGAGTGCCAAGCCAGTGATACTTAAGTTGTTCTTGCGGTTGGAGGAAGAGCAGTTGTCTTACAAGGATGAATGAGTAAAATTTATTTTATATATATAAAAACATAACAACTGTCCATTAATAAATTTGTATTGAAGAATCTCAAAGCCCTTCAAGAACTAGGTGGTTGTTTTCTGTGTCTGTCTTTAATCTGTCACTACCGTTTGGTTAATGCCGAGCGCAGTTGCAGAGGAGCTTTCCAGGCCTCACAGGCCTTTGTTCGGTGGTGTGGCATTTTTATTCCTCCCGAGTCCCTGTGTTTTAGATTTATGAGAAGGATGATGTGAGAAGCGGGAATGTAATCTGAGTGTTGAGCCGTTCCGTAGTTCTTCTATTTAATATCTGGTCTCAGCATGTGAAAGCGCTGAAGCCAAGTTATTCCATCTGCGGTGTTGGCAGCGGAGCAGAATGGGGTCCTTTTTTTCGCGAGGTGGATTATGTGGCTGTGAAAGGCGGCTTTGAGGAGCGCAGCGAGGCCAGGTGGAAACAATTTTGTTTAATTAAGGGCTTCTGAACTGAAAATTGGGAACCCGAACGTGTGTTTCGTTGCCCATAGAAGCGGGGGGTACGATGCCTGCCTCTCTCAGGTCCTCCCCAGGGTGTGAAAAGGGGGTTGAGCCATGAGACGAAAGCTGCTTGCCCAGCGCGGCTTCGTGTGTTGATCTGAAATTCCAGTGCAGCGGGCTAATTGCTAATAAAAACAAATAAATGGCTCTTCCCATTCAGAAGGTTGTTTTGGTGGGGTTTGGAAGAGAATTGTCAGGAGCCTGGCGTCTTTCTGATCCCCAGTGGGGGCTTCAGGCCTGTGGATGTTGCATTACACCGAAAGGCGGGATATGCGTGTGGTTCCTTCACTTAATTAATGGGGCCTTGGTGGCAGTATTTTGGGAGCACAGCTGAGTAGTAAGGCAGAGAGATGTAATTAAGGTTTGCTGTTCTATCAGAGGAGCTTTAAACCTACGCTTCAGGAATAAGAGATTTAATACATGGTTAATTAGTTGAAATGGCTTCTTGTTGGAAGGTAATACAATTGGTTGGAAAGCTAGTTAATTAACAAATATTTACAGGGTGAGGAAGTATTCTTTTTAATGACCGCGACATGCTTCATACTTTCAGAATTGTATCTTTATTTTAAAATAATCTAGGAATTAAAATGTATTAAGTGTAGAAGCTGAAAAAGATTATTTTTTTTTTTAAAACAGATTGGCAAATCTGGAAGAAAACATTCCCAAGATTATAGTGGAGAGTCCCAAAGAATTGCTAAACTTCCCCCCACCCCCCTCCTGCCACAAATAACTTCTGCCTAATAACTGCGGCCCAAAAATTCACGTTTTAATCCCAGTTTCACTGAATTTCCTCATGGGAGATACACATACATACACACTTACTGTACTTAATAATTCACTTTCTGTGTGATTGCTCCTCTGCTGGTGCGCTTATCACAAGCAATATGATACCAAAGGCAGTAACATTGGCAGGATTCAAGCACATATCAGAGCAATTGTGCCAGACATTTTGAAGAATGAAAAATATCTTTCCATCAGCCAGGTGCACGTTATCCCGACGAAGTTTTCCTTCATGCTAGAAACCAATTTCTAGGCAAAGTTGCAGGCAATTCACTGTAAGATTTGCTGCTTCTACAGATTTCATGCAGGAGAACAATAAAATAAATAGTCCCAGATTACGTCTTGGGGGTTTTTTTGTTGGTGCTTTGCCTTGTTTGTTCATTTGTAAGGTTGTTTTCCCACACAGAAGCAGTTTGAGTCATTAAAGTTAATAATTTTGAAAATGAGAAATACTACAGTGAAGCACAGAATAATTTATTTCGCAAAATGCTTCCAATATGAGAATCAAAGAACAATATTGGGGGGGAGAAGGGCAAACCCCTGGCCTAATACTGATACTCCTTTTTTTTCTTCTCTCTTTCCCCTTCCCTACCATCTTCGAATGAATACTTGACCATACAGGCTTTAGATGCAAGTGTACCGGTACTTGATGTTAATGGAGATAATGTGGAGCACGATGCCTCACCACTGGAGCCACAGCAGCCAGGAGCTGCTACAGCAGCTCAGGAGCTGGATGGGCAGCAGCCAGAGGAGGCTTCACCTCTTCAGGAACCACCCAGAGAGCAAGCAGAGGGTGCTGGAGTAAACGGTAAGTAAAAACCTCTGTTCAGTGGGCAGGTCATAGAGGCCTGGATACTAAATGGAGTGAGAATTTGAAATGGGCCTCAACTGGCCACCTCTCAGTGAATCTTTTGGTTACTCAAGTGCTTCTTCTAGAACATTGTCTTGTTGGGGTGGGTTTTCTTTGTAGCCGAGTTGAGATAAGGAGTTGTGGATTGAAGCTGTCTGTGGTGGGGGGTGCTACCCATTCCCCAGCAGGGGTGGCTCTCTGGGCTCAGTGCACCCTGCTGTGCCTCGGCTTGCCTGCTGCCAATCTCTGGGCCCTTCGTCTGCAGGAACAACTCTGTTCCCGCTTCTGGTGTTAGGAGCTTCTGCTGCAGAGGCCTGTCCCTTCCTTCACAGGGCAGAAATCCTTTTATGGTCATTCATTAGTGATGTTAATGACGATAAACTATTTTGAATTCGCAGGAAAGGATGGGGATGCTGATCTGTTGTCTTCACCTTCATTAGAGCTCCCTTTCCAACCACTTCTAATCAGATTTGCCTTTTGACCATAAAACCTCTTTTATAGTAGGCACCCCTATGTCCCAGAGTCCTGGGGATCTCTTTCTTGCCTTGCTGCACCGTCAGAAATGCACTGCTCTGTCTCCTGTGCAAAGTGGCAGCCCACCTTTCCTGCCCTCCGCAGCCTCTTGTAGCTGCCCCCTTCCCTCACCTGCTTGCAGCTGTGCAGCGAGAGACCCACCTCAGGGATGCCACTGCATGCTGACCCCTTTGGCAGCGGTGGCAAGAGGGGGGAAATGTTTTCAGTCAGTGCAGGCAACCAACGCTGCTGAGAGAGCTGGGAAGGGATGGGGAGAGGGTGTGGTAGAGCGCGTTCTTGGGGATCAGCCTGAGGCAACTGTGTAGCCTTTGGTGGTCTTTGGGCTTAAAAGTGTAGTAAAAAAGTGTTGCCATGCCTTTGTATTACTTGCTGTTACCCCAAAAGAAGTGTGCCATAGTTAATGCCGGATTTTTGTGATTTCTTCTTTTTATCGTGTTGGTAGGAGCTTTTGGCGCTGTACAAATGGGGTGCAACATGGTTTGTCTTTCACTCATGATAAAAGCTGCTTCTCTTTAAAATTCCAGTCTTAAGTGGGCAGTGATGGAGAGAGGTTACTTACTAAATAGAGTTATGAAGAAAGAGAAAGTAATAGACGATTTGAAGTCGTGTCAGAAGACTTCATGTTGGTATTTGGCTTCTGGATCACATTGCAGAGAGAGTCTTTAAAATGCTGTGAATTTCCAGTTAATAGTCAGATTACTGTTCTTGTTGAGTAATGCTAGGTTGTAGCTTCAGTTGTACAGAAATGCTGTTCCCAGGATGTGTGATGAGGAAGGGGGTGAGAAAGCTGACAGTTCCATGTGACCAAATGCATGATGTGTTGTGGGCATAGGTAGCATTAGGAATTTAGACAGGAATAGGCTGCCTGGAAAGCCTTTGCTTTCTTTGATAGTCATCTCTTATGTGGTTGTGTGATGTTGCTGTTTTAATCAGGATTTATTTTACTGTTGTCAGTGGAACCAAGCCTACATGGTAGCATAGCTTATGTGAAAGGGAAAACAATTCTACAGGTTTGCTCTCAAAGGGAAAATGCCTTTATGGAAGCAATGCAGCATGTATTTCCTGTAACAACAGCTGGAAATGATGCCTGTCTGGTCAAGCATTGAAAAGAGTTCTTCGAGTAAAGACTATGTTCAGATATTCATAGCTGTTTCTATCCACCCCTCTGGACCTCATGGACTCTGGTCCATGTATCTTTAGGCAGATGAATAAACGTTAGCAAGAGGTCCCTTTTCAAATGCTCCATGCAGAGAAAGCTCGCTATGTAAAGAAAGAATTTTATCTCTGTGCTTCTTCATGTTCTCCATTTCTTGCCTCATCTTGTCTACAAAACCTGTAGCATCAGAACTAAAGCATCCTAACACCGAACGCTGAGGCAACACAGGTAATTGCATACAGTGAAGTAATGTTTGAAGTTTGCTTTGGATGGGTTGATTCATGTGTTGTCATTGTTCTTTGCGTCTCACCGTTTGAGAGGTGATCCAGACTCATCAAGGTGGCCACTGTGAGGTTGGAATGCCTGGCAAGTTGTTGGTGACAGTCAGAGTCACAAAGGATGTGTATGGCTGGTCCAGGTATCTGCCTAGCGTAAGAACTTTGGAGATACCCAACTATAACAGGAGGTCCCCTGTATCAGATACCGGTCCTATAAATTTTATTTTATAATGTTGCCTCCCTTTTTGCTAGCAGTGAGACCAACTAGTACTATACTACATTACTGTACTACAAGTATCCAGAGAGACACTTCTCTGAAACTCTTAACGGCAAATTTTGGGGCAGTTTATCATGCAATTAGGTAGCAGAGAATCCCAATTAAAAAAAAAACAAACCCAAACAGAAAGACAGAAAAATGCCTTCCCTGACCCCTAGGTAATGATAGGCAAAGGAGCAGACGTTTGAATACAGAGAAAGAAAAGTGTTTCACATCCTTATAGTTCGAGGGGTAAACTATTTAGGGCCCTTCACTAGCATCTGTTGAGGTTTGGTCTGGATGCTTTGTGGGCAGCTGCACCGAGGAGGCGTTACAGCAGTGGCAGCTGAGGTGGCCGGGGTTCAGCAAGCGGCGGTTCCTCGCCGCCGCCGGCATCCCCTCTCCGGGGGCGGGGAAGCCCTCGCAGGGACAGTCGCAAGGCGGAGAGGTGGAGGCGCGGCGAGTTTTATTGCCGGCAGCGACGCGACGGGAGGAGCCGAGCCCGGAGCCGGGCCCAGCCACCGGCGGGGCCCGTCCCAGCCGGGCGGGCGAGGGGCGGGGCCGGGCCGGGAGCCACCCCGTGGCGTCGGGCGCTGTCCGGGGGGGACGGGACGGGACGGGACGGGAGCGGAGCGGGCGGTAGGGAGGGAACGCAGCTGCCTCTCGGCTCCTTCTGTCCTCGGGCTCCGCGCCCCGGCATCCCCCTCCACGCAGGGAGGAGGCACCGCAGCCCGGGAGAAGGAAGTTTCTCACGGCCGGCGTAGCTTCAGGAATGCTGGGGACCCTGACAATGACGGGTGAGGAGGCAGCGTGGCGGTGCGAACCTGCCGGCTGCTCTGTGCTCTCCGCGCCTGGGTTCGTGTGTGACATCGGGGGGCTTCGCGCGGCAGCAGCTGCGTGACTTGGTGCGGGGTGTGTGTGTCTGTGTCTGTGTGTCTGTGTGTGTGTCTCCCGCGCCCTGAGCCACGCTTCGCTCCCTCGTAGGGACGCGGGACGTGAAGAGGTCCGGCTCGGTACCCCTGCCTAGGTGAGAGCCGCTTCCAAGCGGAGGATGCTCAGACTGGAGTTTCTTGTCCCCTCGGTGGGACGCGGCTCGCCGAGGTACTTGTAACGCGCGGCAGTTCCAAGCGTCAGGATTCTGGCTAGGTGTTCTTCTGTGGTGCAGGGTTATGGCATCCTGTCTGCAGCTGAGGATCAGAAGGAAAAGGCAGTGACTGTACTGATGGCGCTGATTTGATAATCAAGACACAAAGCTGTATTCTTTTATTCTGTCGAGTTGGGCTTGATGGTCCTTTATGGGTCCCTTCCAACTCAGTATATTCTATGGTGATCCTGTATGATAATAAATAACCCAGTAAAATAACCTAAAAGCTAAACGTGGTGAAATTGAAGGAGACGTAGACATCGGCATTGCTTCTGTGTTGTAAAAGTACTTGTATGAGAGCAATGCAGCTGTTACTCTACAGCTGTCTTAGTGTAGCCAAATCCGGAGGAGATAAACACCATGGCAGGGGATGTGTGTGTGCACATGTATGTGCAGCAGCAGGATCCCAGCCTGCGGGATCAAGAACTTGAGGCTGTGTGTGCTTTGTGCTGTGTACAAGGAGGTAGTGCATGAGCCACTGCAGTGTGAGAGCTAACCAAGTAAACTGACTGGGCTTTCTGAAAAGATGATGGTGTTTGCAGGAGGAAAGAGTTAAAAAGAAAACGCACCTTATTGCGCTACTGGTTTTGCACAAACCTCTGCCTTTCCCTGGGAGACACAGTGGCACTATGAAATTAAAAAACAAACAACAAACTAACTCGACTTTTTTTCCCGCTAAGTGTAACTAGTTTGCATCATAGTTTCTCGCAGGTTGATGATGTATGTCTGTTAGCAATCTGTCATTTTAATTTTTTATCTTAATATAAATAGTTCTTTACTTGTTTTTATTTTATTCACTGGAACTAGTGAATGACTTCAACAGCTAGTGGGGGGTTTGTTCGTGCAAAATACTTGAGCGTTACAATACATATTGACAACAAAGCCTGCAGAAGCCCGGGCTCAGTTCGGGGCTCACTCTGTGGAGGACTGTACGTGATCTGAATCAGTTAGTAGGGGAGGAGATATCCTACTGCTGTTTACAATAGGGTTTTCATTAAACTCTATGTTTAATGAGCTTATCACATGCTGAGTCTTTTTTCTCAACGGTTCTCTATTTTTTTTTGTTTCCTTTTATTGTTAGTAATTAAAGGTTAAACTGTTTTTCAAGAGCAATCTCTTTATAGGGTTGTAGAGTTTGATCGCTTGAGGTTTTCCTTATTTATTAATTCTAGTGGAAACATGGACTCTCACTGCAGCACAGCTGCTTGTATGGTACGTTTTGCCAGAACTGCGTCTAGCTTGCAGTACAAGTGACCATCCTGTGGAAGGGACAGGGTACCTCTCCTTCTTGGCATGTGGGAGTGCCTTAAGCTATCCTGTGTCTCGCTGGTGCAGAATCAGCTACATCTCCTTTGTGGCAAGTTTGTCTTTGATGTTTACGCTACTCTCGTTTGGATAAATTCTCAATCTGTCTGTCTTCGTGTGTTTTCATTAATCATCAGGGATTCTCAAAAGTGTCCCAGCGTTTTCCAACCCGTCTGGCTCAGCGCATCCTTGTTCCCAAGGGAGCAGGTTTTGTTGTTCTGCTGTTTGTTGGGGGTTTATTTTTTTTCTCAAATGCCCGAGTGCTAGTGTTGCATCTGTCTGATGCTTTTAAAAAGCAGGGTCAAGTCACTGAACACGAGGCATGGACAGCTTGGGTAACCATGAAATTTCATAAGTACTTGTAGCATGCTGGTTTGGTTCCCGAGCGGAACAGCTGGACTGGTTTGGGAGCAGTTTATTCCCGTGAGTTCATTCAATGAAGAGTCTTTAACAATAGTAACTGTATAGCCAAGCCATGGCTAATGACCCTTCTGCTCTGAAAACAAACAAAAAAACAAAATCACTTTAGAGGAGCTTTACTAGTTCTGATCCTTAGTGCTTTTCCTTGAAAGGTTGAAATGAAAGAAGGAGGCGTTAAAAATCTTGAATGAATGAAGCATACAACTTCCCGTGCTGGAATTTGAGGAGCTGGTCTCTGGGTTGGAGCTGGCGAGTACAGCTAAAGCAAAACCTTTTTATTTTTAGAAGGCTTGTGAGGAATGTTACAGCATCACAGCGGAAATGATTGTGCTTTAACTCACTTTCACACGAGGCTAAGTACGATGTCCTTTCCTGGGGACGTCTCTCTCTTAAGGAGCCATGAAAAACCGCAGCTGGTGCAACGGTCTCTTTCTGCTTTTAAAAATGGAAGCAAAAGTATGTGAAATTTTTTGACTTAATTCTTGTCTTTAGGTGACAGCCGAGGAAGTTAATGGTTACTGTGGTTTTAAGCACTTGTTGAAAGAAGAGTGTGATTTGCAACCCCAGGAGCGGTGTGTAGGCGTTGTGATATGTAGTATGCAAAGATGTCTGGAAATCCACCCTCATTATTTAATTATTCTGAAAGAAACCCCACCCCACAATTAACACAGCAAGTCAGTCCTTGGAAGTAACTGAGTGAATAGAAGGAAGGAAGCAGTAAGTATTTGTACCTTGAAGTGGAAGTAAATGTTGCGAGTGGTGGGGAAAGGAAGGAAGAACTTGCGAAGCGCGTTGTCAGGAAAAAGCAGTGCCACAGACTTGAAACCTTGTAATTAAAAAAACCATTAACTTATTTGAAAGGTAGCACCTGGACATATTTCTGCTTAATTTTGTTACTGTGAAGTGGCTGGGGTGTTTGGTTTATTAACACCAACCTCCTGACATTTAAGGTCAAAAGTGTTGGGGTTTGTGGCATAATGTCCGATTCTTACATTCTGCAGTGAAAACCTAGAAACATGGCTTGCTTTCTCCATTGCTAATTCCTACCACTGATGAGAGAAACTGTGCAGTTAAGGGAAAACTGCGTTTAACAAATAAAAGCTTGGTATATCATGGACACTTGGTTCAAATGGGATTTTTTTTTTGATTGCCTTCTCCTGTTTCAGTGTCATATGAGCTTTAGAGTGGTAGGGTTTGTGTTTTTACCAGTTGTATTCGTAGCAAATTTAGATAACAGTGGAGGCAAACGATTGTAAAACACCCCTTCTGCCTTACAGCTTTGGCGCTGCTTTACACTCATGCAAATCTTCTGAGAGTATTGTGTATGTGACTGAAAGCACGGTTTGGCCCTGGATACCTAAACACTGAATAAATGAAAACAGCCCAACGTCCTCTGGAGTCTTTTCAGTGGCCAGTGGAGTTTGGGAGGCGGGTGCTGGGTGTCTGTGACATCCATCAGAGAGATTGAGAATGTAGGGAATTCCTGGAAAAAATCCAGCGCCGTGCTGCAAATCCTTAGGGGGAAAAGTCAACCAGTTCCAGATGTTGACATGGTTGACTGCAAGCACATGAAGTGCTGTGGGTTTAACTCTTGCAGTCAGGATGCCTTGTTTTTATTTTTTCCTTTAACTCTCTAGCAGCAACCAGGGGGAGAAACACATTTTCATGAGAGGGTGGGAGCATTCAGCTGCGCTCTCAGCAGTGTCGTCTATCAGTCTACTAATGGAGAAGTGTTGTTTATTCATTCCACTTCTAATGGGATGGAACAGGGTTTTGGTCATTCTGAAAATACCCATTTCCATCAGTATAATTCTGCTAAACCAGAAATAAATTCTTAGGGTGGGCTAAGCTACCTGTGAAATTGTGAAATTGAGTGCTTCTGATTCCTGAAGGTCACCAACCTGGTACGCTTCCTTCAGGATAAAACAAAACAGAAGCAGCACCTTGATTCAATTAAAAGCACTGGAAAGCCTAACTGGTATGTAAGCAGTTAAAATAGAATGTCAGCTGTAGTTCTTAGCCACAGTGTATTCAAATAGCAAAGTGGATCAATTTTATGATAAGATTTTAATGGCTGCCTCTGGATGTATTTTTATTGTATTGTTTTCCTTGATGAGCCTGTAGCTGGGGAAGGGCAGCTCTGCTCAGAGCAGACCTAAAGAAATTGTCCTTGTAGCAGTGCTTTACTGGACTTCTCATTTTGTGGGCGTAGGTGTCTGGATAAGGGTCTCCTGTGTTTCTTAACGTCAAATTCTATAAATTCATTCAGAGAGTGCCAGCTGTCTGGCCGAAATACCTGAGGCGGTGACAGGCTGCAGCGCTCTGAGCAACAATACCCTGTGTAAATAACTTGTAAAGCTTTTGAAGTGGAGTTTACTCGCTGTTTGCTTTGCAGTCTGAAGCGCAGTAACTCTGTTTGGGCGGCGAGAATCTCGTTAATAAAAGCGTCATTAAAGAATCTGATTGCTAAATGTGAATTCCAGTGCGTGCAGGTGACTTCTCGGGGCCTCTGTTTCTCTTGTGCCTGGCTGGGTGTGAGGATGCTGGTTGGGGTCTCTCTGGTGAGAGGACCGCTTGGGTATGTGTTGCACTGCAGGCCTGTGTCACAGCAGCACACAGTCAGGCTTCCTGAATGGCGTCTCTCTCCTCAAATGCTGAGGAAGAGCATCAGGAATCCAGATCAAAAGGCTGATCCGGCGATTTAAACGTGAAGGAAGCGGGCAAAGCGGAGACTGGGGGCTGCTGGAGCAGGGCACTTAATGCAGAGCTTGGGCGTGAGCTTGTACCTTGGGGATGAAATACGCTCTGGACAGGCTAAAGGCTTTGTGTAGTGGACGTGAAGGGGCGGTGTTGGGACGAGGGCTACAAGTAAGCCAGCTGTGCGCTGCAGGGGAGTGAGGGAGGTGCCACGAGTGGTGTTAGCAGCACATCTTGAGTCAGTTGAGCTTCTGTTCTCTTCTCCTTTTGCAATTTATCTAGTGAAGCA
The DNA here is from genome assembly GCF_964237585.1 of Gallinula chloropus. Taxonomy (NCBI): domain Eukaryota; kingdom Metazoa; phylum Chordata; class Aves; order Gruiformes; family Rallidae; genus Gallinula; species Gallinula chloropus. Next base: position 31,153,697 of record NC_140087.1, on the reverse strand, counting down.
TTGCAAGGTAGCATGCTTGCTGGGCTCGCCACAAAGACCTCATTGCTCCCAGCCTGATTTAACAGTCTAGAAAGCTTACCACTGTCCCTCAAACTGCTGTCTGTTTTGTAATCGCATCTGTGATCCTTATACACACCCATACCTGTAGAGTTTGTAATAGCTCTGCAGATCTTTCTTGCCCGCAAAGGATTTTAGAGACATAGTCTTTATCTTAGGGGTGGTATGAACACCTCGTTTTGCAGCTAGAATAAGCAAAAATCCCTTGAATGCTTATCATGAATATGAAGTTGTAAGACTCTAGTCTATATTTCCAAAATGAGAGATAAGATGTAAGACTTTAGTCTTAAAGTAAGACTTTAGTCTTACATCTCTCTCTTTGGAAATGTATGACCTCACTTATTTGTATCCTGTATCATTCCCTTATTACAGTAATCCTGTTTTAGTTGTAAACCCCTGAAACTCCCCTTAAATACTCAACTTGTGTTGTTCTAGGAATTTAAAGAAGAAAATAGCCTCAACTGCAGTGATGAACTTTTAAGATTTTTTTAATTATTTTTTTAACCCCCTCAAGATTTTCAGAATGGTCAGCATGCATTGCTAGGGGGTGCTCCTGAGAGGAAGGGGGATCCTTTAGAAAGCTGTGTCTCTAGCTGCCCACCAATTGCCTATATTGAGTCAGATCTGCCTCTGGATCTCTCCTCCACCCCTACCTATTGCTTGCCTGCCTCTGGTCTCTCCCACCTAGCCCCAGGATTCCCTCTTGACTCTCAGCCCCTTATTTTTTTGTTTTCTTCCACCTTTAAGTCATGTCAGATGGAGATTTCCATGTGTCTAAGGGTAAGCAGGCTGGCATGAAGGCAAAGCAAGAATAAAAAGATGACTCTATAAACCTTGTTTCCACCAGAGATGCCCAGAGGTCTGGCTCCTGAACAAATGTTTATTTAAAGTTAAATGATCAGTGTTTAATTTCACAGCTGGTTCAGCCAGAAAAATTACTCATGGCATAGACAAACTGAAGAATAATCGAAGTACCTGTTACTAAATAATTATACAATATGTGGTATGTACCTTATGTTTGAAGAAGTGCCTCTAACTTTGTGAATTGCCATTAAGCCGTGACAAGCTTTTAAAAAATATTAATTAGCACATCAGTCTTTCTTTGGTAACCATTTTAAAATGAGAAGTGAGTTGAAATGTATTATTGCTGCTTCTAGCTCAGCTTACAGCCTTATTCCCCTTCCTCACCCTGCTGTGGCCTGAAGTGTTCTTACAGGGAGCTATCCTTGCTCGTGCAGCGTTCTGACATTTGCAAGAGGTGTGTTACTAATGGAGTAATACTCCTGGCTTCTTTGGGAAAAAAAAAATGTCCTTTTCTTCTTATCCTGCTCCCTCACATATCACTCAGCTTGAACATCTCTGTTTTCAGACGCTCATGGAGTTAGGGTATTCTCAGAGGTCAGGCTTGCAAGTGAATCTTGAGTTAACAATTACAGTGAGTATTTTCAACCTTTGCTTATGTTGTGTGAGAAACAACAACTAGTGGGCTGCTGGTAGGGAACATTAAAATAATTTGCCTTCTATGTAGCTATTGGAAGACAATATAATTATAATTTAGTTTTGCTTATTAATTAGTTTTCAGCCTTACCTAGAGCGCCTCGTCTGTGTGCTTATAAAGATAGTGGTCTTCCCAGAGGGGACAAAAGTGAGCAGAATTGAGGAAGCATCTAGGCTAGAAGGGACCTCTGGAGATCAGGTGGTCCAGCCCCTGCACAGGGCAGGTCCAACTGCAGAGTTAGATACAACTTAAAGATGGATCAAATGAAAACTAAATCACTTTGAGGAACTCAATGACATGTGTACTTTTGGAAGCGGTCTTCTGTCTCTTTTGGGCATTGAAGTAGCACATACAACTTTAAACAACGGGGCCATGTCTTCTTTTTTTTTTTTTTTTAAATTGTTTTGTCATTTTAGCATTCCAGCAAGTTTGGTAGGAGAGAAGAGTATGCTGCCATGTGGCCTTGCACTTCCATGTATTGCACAAAATCAACGGTCAAGAACAATGTTAAACTGAAATCTGGGCATTATCCAAGCCCAGTAACCTTTTGGTGTCATGCCAAAGATTTTACAGGTTCACAGATTCACAGGATGGTAGGAGTTAGAAGGGACCCCCAGAGATCATCTAGTCCAACCCTCCTGCTAAAGCAGGATTACCTAAAGCAGGTTGCGCAGGATTGTGTCCAGGCAGGTTTTGGATATCTCCAGAGAAGGAGACTCCACAGCCTCTCTGGGCAGCCTGTCCCAGTGCTCTGTCACCCTCAGAGTGAAGAAGTATTTCCTCATGTTCAGACAGAACTTCCTGTGTTCCAGTTTGTGCCCATTTCCCTGTGTCCTGTCACTGGGCACCACTGACAAGCATCTGGCCCCTTTCTCTAGACATCCACTTCTGGATGTTAACAAGCATTGATGAGATCCCCTCTCAGTCTCTTCTAGATTAAACAGCCCCAGCTCTCTCAGCCTTTCCTCATATGAGAGATGCTTCAGGGCCCTCATTATCCTCATAGCCCTCTGCTGGAATCTTTCCAGAAGTTCCCTGTATTTATTGAACTGGGGAGCCCAGAACTGGGCACAGGACTCCAGATGTGGCCTCACCAGGGTAGAGTAGGTGGGGAGGATAATCATGTTCTTAATACCCCCCCAGGATACCTTTGGCTTTCTTGGTCATGAGAGCCCGCTGCTGGCTCAGAGGGCAGCTTGTCCACTCGGACTCCCTGGTCCTTCTCCACAGAGCTGCTTCCCAGCAGGCTAACCTCTAACCTGTGCTGGTGCCTGGAGTTAATTCTTGCCTGGGTGCAGGATCCTATGCTTGCCTCATGGGGCTCCTCTCCACACAACTCTCCTGTCCGGATTTTGCTGAATGGCAGCACAGCCTTCTGGTGTACCAGCCACCTTTCCCAGTTCTGTATCCTCACAAAATGTGCTGGGAGCCCATACGCTCTGTCCCCTTGTCCAGGTCGTTGATGTGTGTGTTAAGCAAGACCAGACCCAACACTGACCCCTGTGGCACACCGCTAGCTGCAGGCCTCCAGCTAGACTCTGCGCTGCTTATCCCACCCTCTGGGCTCAGCCACTTCTCCAGTTACCAACCCACCTCGCTATCCGCTTATCCAGCCTACACTTCCTGAGCCTGCCTGCTTACAAGGATATTATGGGAGATGGTGCCAAAAGCCTTGCTGAAGTCAGGATTATCTTCGCATGCTGTCCTGTTCATCATCAAACACGTTTATCACAGTTATTACAATTATTACAATTCTCATTGTAAGCAAGAGTGGTTTTTACATGCTTATTTTTTGTGTTTGAATGGCAGAGGTAAAGGCTTGGTGTTGGTGTTTCTTTCCTTTTCCCTCCAAAGTGACTTATTAGGGGCATGAGGAGCATGTGATTTTTGTGTAAACTGGAGGTGTGCTGGCTTCTTAACAGCTGCGTTTTGGGGTGGGGGGTTAATTTCTGTGCCGGCCTGAGAACCTTGGCAGCTCGTGGTCAGAGGGAGTGATAATGCTTCACTTGTCCCAGTAAGACTGAGAGGGTGGTTGCCAGTGTCCTGAGGGAAAAACTCAAAGGCTGTTCAAGAGAGAGTTAATGGAAACTCAGCTTCATGAGCAGTGGAAGGTAGGATTTTACCTGCTTGCACTGCAACAGTCTCATTAAGTTTAAGCAGTGTGGAATTGCCGTAGATGAGGCTTCTGTCTGTCTGTAGGGGTGATGTGATGCATGGGAGAATTCCAAGATTCATGATCTTTAAAAGAAATATGTTGTGTTGTAACTGTTTTTGGAGAATTCTGAAAAATCAGAAAATTTCCCATAGGCATTTTCACATCTTACTGTTCTTTGGGGGCAGAGCTATAAGATGAGCTTTTATTTTCTTGTTGTCATTTTAGGTCAATGTTTTTTGTTCTGTTTTTTTTTTACTTTTCCCTCAGAGGCATCTCCCCACATGGAAAGGATACCTACCGAGCTGTGTTTCAGGAGTAGTTACGTGTGTTGTTCTGCATATTCTTTGAGTAATGATATGATAGAAATAAATTTTATTTCTCACATAAATTTGCCTTAAATTTACAAACAAACAAACAAAAAAATCTCCCAACCTGCAAGAGAAGGAAAGTGAATGAGTGGACATGACCTTGAAAGGGGCATTTGCATGTTGTCCTGGTTCTGGCCAGGCCAGAGTTAAACTCCCCAAGCAGCCAGTGCAGGAAAGATGCATACAGTGATGTGAGGAAGGAAAGGAATTAGTGCTAGAACAAAAACTAGTCCTTAAAAAAAATAAATTAGTGGCATGTAGAAGAGGCCTCAAGATAATAAACCAGGTATGTTTAGGGATGCTTGATTAAAAAAGAAAAAAATGACACCTATTTTTCCAGGAAGGTATAATATAATATTAAATTTGGAAAGAAACTAACTGGGTTCTTTGTTGTTGTTGTTTAAACAGTTGGACAAACAGAACATTCTGGTGTAACTTTGAAGGAAGACACTGAGGCTATGGAGACAAGTCCATCTGACTCAAGCACCAAGGACGGTGTAGATGCTGAGAAAGAGGATGCTCACACAGTTAAACAGTTGCCATCTTCGGAGGAGGGTGCAGAAGACCCTGACCACGCATCTGAGCCTCAGTCTTATGATCTGGGTTTTAAAAAGGTTTTTAAATTTGTTGGATTCAGATTCACAGTGAAGAAGGAAAAGACGGGGAAGTCGGAACCAGTTCAGCTCCTTACTGTAAAAAAAGAAGCGCAAGTCCCTGAAGGAGCTGATGAGCAAAAAGAAGTTGGCTCAGAAGAAACAGTGATGCCTGAGGATGCACCCTCTGCAGAAGACACCACCAAAGAGGCACTGAAAAATGAAAAAACAGAAGATGAATCTCCTAAAACACCAGAAGCAAATGAAATTTCTTCTCAGTCAGCTGCCGTGGCCACTGATTCTGCATCACCATTAAGAAAATTTTTTACTCAGGGATGGACTGGATTTAGAAAAAAGAAGAGTTTTAGGAAGCCTAAAGAAGATGAACCACAGTCTCCTACGAAAGAAGAGGAGCAAGAAAAGGAGGGAGCAACGATAGCAACTGAAACAGGTGAAAAGGAGGAAATACCTGAGTTAGAGAAGCAAGGTGAAGAAAGGGATGTGACAGCAGTAATTATTGAAGCAACTGAAGGTGAAAAGCAGGAGTCACAAAAGACTCTGGCAGCCATAGGAGTCGAAGCAAGTGAGAAGGAAAAGCTAATCAAGCACGAGGAGCAAGGACAAAAAGAGGACGTAGTGTCAGCAGTTGTGGAAGAGAGTGTGAAGGAGAAAAAAGCTGAAGAAGATGATCAAGAAACAAAACTGGTGGAAGTCTCAGAAGATCTTAGTAAAAAGGAAGAAGAAACCAAAGAAGAAGAGAAAGAAGGTGAAGTGACAGAGAAACCACTAAAAAGAAGGTCAGTAGGATCTATTGTTGCTGACAGTGTGAATGGAGAATTGAAAACATCTGCAGAAGCCCTACCTGTGGGAGGAGAACTGGAGTCAACAGAGAAGTGTGAAATAGATGACAGAACTGAGACATCATCTGAAAAGAAACCTGAGGCGGGATCTGTGGCAACTGAAGTGTCTAGTGAACAGCTTAAATGTGAAGGACAAGATGGAAATAAACCTGCTCCAACGGGGAAAGAAACACTTGATGAAAAAATAGAAGCAGCAGAATTGAAAACATCACTCACAGCAGAAGATGTCACACGAGGTGAAGATGCGGATAGAACCGCAGAGAAGAAAGAAAGCAAAGATCATGAGACAAAACTGACCCTGGGTGATCCTGGGTTGAAGTCCTTTTCTCCTTCCGAACATTCGGTTGACACGGAGGATGCTCAACAGTCAGTCAAACCCACTGATGAAGGACTACAGGGAAAAACTGGCGTAATTACAACAGATACTATCAAACCAGAAGAAATAACCACAGAAATAACTCCTGAAGAGGCAGCTGGAAAGAGGCCTCCAGAAAGTATCACAAACGAAGCTGAACTGCTCTCTTCCCAAGAAAAAACTAAACTTCAAGGCAGCCCTTTAAAGAAACTCTTCACGGGTACTGGGTTAAAAAAACTGTCTGGAAAAAAGCATAAAGGGAAAAGAGAAGAATCTAAGTTAGGGGAACAGGGTGAACCAATTCAGCACTTATCAGATTCCCCAGATAGCGCAGAGGAACAAAAGGGGGAGAGTTCTGCTTCTTCTCCTGAGGAGATGAATGAAATTCCTTCTTTGGAAAAATCTGTAGATGGAGTGCAGGTCACTGAAAATGAAGATGCTGCAATTTCAGATGTGGAACGAAAAAGAGAAAGTGTTACACCTTGGGCATCATTTAAAAAGATGGTGACTCCCAAGAAACGGGTCAGAAGACCTTCTGAAAGCGATAAAGAGGAAGATACTGATAAGACAAAGGGCGTTGCAGTGTCTGCAACTGAAAATGCTGTTGATGAAAATCAAGGAGAATTAAAAGAAAATGGGATGGACCAAAAACCAGAGAAAACCACAGAAGAGCCAAAAAGAAAGGTTGACACCTCTGTGTCCTGGGAAGCTTTTATATGTGTAGGCTCCTCAAAGAAAAGAGCCAGGAAATCATCATCGTCTGATGAAGAAACTGAACATAAGCTTGGTCAAGAAAGCCAAAAGACAGAAGAGTCTGGACAGAGCAAAGAAACGACAACAGATGCGATTCTTACCAGCTCTCAGGAGAGCGATCAAGGACAAGGGAATTCTTCCCCAGAACAAGCTGGAAGCCCATCCGAAGGTGAAGGCATCTCAACGTGGGAGTCATTTAAAAGATTAGTCACTCCAAGAAGGAGATCCAAAACCAGAATGGAAGAGAGAACTGAAGACTCAGTTGTGAGTACTAGCCTGGAGCATTCAACATCAGATGGTGAGCCTGGAAAAGATGAATCGTGGGTTCCATTTAGAAAACTGATGCCTGGGCGTAGGAAGAAAAAGTCAGATGGAAAGCCAGAACCAACTCACCTTACACAAGCAAGAGAAGACATGGCAGAAACAACTGAGGAAGATTCAGATATTCCAGCTGTTGTTCCTTTATCTGAATACGAAGCAGCAGAGCAGGAGAAAATTGAAGCCCAGCAAGTGAAAGAGGCAGAAGCGATGAGAGAACGAACCTCAGAGGAAGAGAGAGCAGAAAAATTAGAGGAGACTCTAAGAATTGAGCAAGCACGTGAAGGGTTGGTGCATGCAGTTACCGTTACTGTTGTGGAAGGGGAAAGGGCGGTTACCAGCATTGAAGAAAGGTCACCATCTTGGATATCTGCTGCTCTGACAGAGTGCATTACGCAGGCAAAAGAGGAGGAAGAGAAAGAAAGTGAGAAAACATTTGAGTCGGATGTTATTGTGGAAGAAGCGGTGGTATCTGCCAAGACAGTGCCAGAGACGAGAAAGGATGTAAGTGATGACGCCACGGCAAGTGAGCTAGAACCAACCTCAGAAGCAGTGACAGCTCTGGAGACAGCAGAACCTTCCTGTGCTGAAGAAACAATGGAAATGTCCCTTGCTGAAGAGACAACTGAGATGGTTTCTGCTGTTTCACAGTTAGAAACCCCAGATACTACAGAGGAAGTTACACCTGTACAAGAAGTAGAAGCCACTGAACAAAATTTGAAAGAATTGGACAAACAGACACAAAAAATTCTTCACGAAGTTGCTGAAAGAGTAAGGTCAGCAGATGTAGCAGAGCTGGTGAGTGAAAGAACCACGGTGGCAACTGTAATTACAGCAGCACAAGGAATTGAGTCAGAAGTGAAAGATGCTGCTGCAAATGAGAATGTCATAGAGCAGGAAACTGTTTTGCTTGAACAGCCCTTGATAAAGGAAGAATCCAAGGAGGTTGGCTTCCAGCACCTGGGAAGTGCAGGGAGCATTCAGGGCCAAAGCCAAGTTGAAGAGAGTGTTCTACATGACGGTTTGGAGAGAAGTGAAATACCTGCTGCAGTGAAAGAAAGCACAGAAGGATGTGAAAATGTCAGTGTATTGCAGGATGAAAGCCAGGGGCAGACATGTGAAGAAGCAGTTGTAGAAGACCATGAAGAAACACCCAAACTGCAGAGGACAGTGGAGGAACCTTCACCACAGGACAGAGAGTTTCACAGCATGCCAGCTGTCACTCCCAAGGAAGAGCTGATTGCAAAGCAGGAGCCTTCAGAAGAAAAACTACCTGTAACAGAGTTGACAGTAGATGAGACAAGAGAGGAATGCATTCCGGAAGTACAGACTGCAGTAAGTATTGCATAAAACAGAAAGGTTAATTTTGTCAAAGTAAAATTCAGCAAGTGTTAGATGTTATACCTAATGTAGAACCAGGTTTTGGCTGTATTAGTGTCAGGGACCTTCCTTGTGCAGCCTGAGGCAACTGCAGTTCATTTCCAGCGAGACATGCACACAGATGTCCGTGAGCAGCACCTGCTGAGGCTTGTGTGCAGGTTGAGGTGGGTGTAATGGGGTGACGTGCAATGGGAGATGGTGTGCGTGGATACAGAGGTGCTGAAATGATTGCCATTCGGGCTCCTGCACAGTATGATGTGACTGAAGATTTTATATGAACACCTGAGATACGTATGGGATCCATATGGTACCATACATGGTGGATATTACCTTCAGTTGCAGAGATAGATACAATTGCAGCTGAGGTACTTCTGCAAGGGGAGGAAATGAAATGACACTGCTCTGTCCAACTTAAAACGCACAGGACTTACTGTGCTGGTGTGTTCCTGCTGCCTTCTCTACCTCCCCACCATCCTCCTGGCTTAGTCTTTGTTTTGTGTGATGTCTGTCAGCCATCCCTTGCTTTAGGCTGCCCTTTGTTTAGTGAGCTGTGTGTCCTGAGAAGCAGAACACAAGATGGGATCTTGGTGATTCACTGCTCTGTTACCATCTCACACTCTTCCCATGATCCTCCTCCTTTTGGTCCTCTCTTCTGGTGCTTTTTCACCCAGAACATTCCTGGTCACTTCCTGCTCATACCTTTTTTCACTGGTCTGTTCCAATTCTCTACAGGTGGAGGACAAGACAGAGGATGAAACGTCTTCGTTGGGGCTTACAGCTGAAGAGTCTGTGCAGCTTGAAGGAGAGGGTAAAACCCTCACCGTGGGGCCAGAGTGCACAGAAGCAGCTGTTAAAGCTGAAAGACAAGATGAAATTCCTGACTTAGACTCAGAAGAGCAAGCTTGTACTGAAAGAGTTCTTAGCAGAGCACCTGCACAGGGAGAGGAGGAGGAAGATGTTGCTGTGGTCCTTGGAGTGAAAAGCACAGAAGTCACTGTTACTGAGACTCCTCTGCAGAATGAGGTAAAACCCTCTGCCCTTCCTTCAGAAACAACTGGCTTGGAAGCAGTGGCAGATGTTGAGCAGAGTGTGAGGGATGGGGCTGGCCAGCAGACTACAGCAGAAGATTCTGTGTCCATCCTAGAGTCACAAGGCAGAGAAGAAACAGAAGCCCCGTCACACGGTGAGGAAACTGAAGGTGGCAAAATGGAAGATGCTGTGCTTGAAACTGAAGCGCCCTTAGAGAGTGATGTCACAGAGGCTCCCACACAGATTGAAGTGGACAGCGTATCTGATTTGGCATCAACCTGCACAGATACCACTGAAAATGGAGGTGCCATCCTCGCTGACCTAAGTCCTAAGAAATGTGAAACACCAAGCAGCTTAGCTGTGGAAAAAGAACAAGAACTTGTAGAACCTTCCAACTGTCAAGACTTCCAGAAAGAAGATAACAAAAATGAGCAATCTATGGAAGGAGCCAAAGAAACCAGAAAACATGAATCTGTGACAAGTGACCAGTGTCCAACTGCTGTCCAACATGATGTTTTACCTGTGCAAGAGGACAGCTCCGACTCAGCAGTCCTCCAGCCTGAACCCTTGGAGGCTCTGAAAGTGCCCGTGCCTGTAGCAGATGCAGCAGTTGAAGAGCACGTCATGGTAGACACCACAATGCCTGCAGGCACAACAGCTGAACCTGTACAGCCCGTGGCAACCACACCAGGGCAAATCGCTTCTGAAGAGGTCCCAGGTACTACTGTTGACTATTCAGGCTGTGAGGCTGCAGAGCTTGGTAGTGCAGAAGCACCTGAGCCTCAAGGAACTTCTGCTTCCATGAATGGAGTATCAGAGGAGCAAGAGAAGCCCCAGAGCACAGGGCGACCCGAACAAAACGGTGTTCCTCGAAGTGACAGTCCATCTCCCACCCACACGGAAACGGAGAAGGATGTTGTTCATTCTGTGACTATAGAGTCCCAGAGCACTCACATTGTACTGAATGCCATCCAGACAGCTGTGGACAAGCTGGCAGAAACAGAAGAGTCAGATGCCTTTGAGGCAGAGCAGCTCATTAAGTCCAGAGAGAAAAGCCCCTCGGAAACAAGTGTACCTGAACTTCTGGAAAGTATACTGGTGGGTCATCAACTTCCAGTGAAAGAGGAAGAGACATGGAGTAAAGAACAAGAGCTCCAGCAGTCTGGAACAGTGAAAACTGCTGCCTTAACAGAGTCTCCAGAAATTCGTGTAACTGCAGAAAAAGTAAAATGCACGCTGTTAACTTCTGAGATGCTGAAAGATGGACAAAGTCAGGATTCTTTAACAATTGTGACTAGCCCTGAAGATGTTTCATGGGAAAGTGAGAGACGTCAGAAATCAAAATCAGAAGTAAGTACTTCAGAAGATTCAACCAAAGACACCCTGGACACGCACCCACCAAAATTAAAGGAAAAAGAAGTCGGGCAGATTATGGAAATCCCAGACCAATGTGCAGGTCAGCAAACGTGCAGAGAAAGTGAGAAAGAACAACATCACCCACCAGTGGAAGATGGGAAAATACAGACATGGGAGGACGATAGTTGCCAAGAAGGAACATCTTGTGATAGTCCACAAAGTCAGAACTTGGTGGCTCCTGAGACCTTGAATGTAAGTAGTGTTTTCAGCCAGCAAGTTGTTTCTTTTTTTCCGAGTTAGTTTCAAGAGTGTCTGAGACTGCTGTATCTCTAATTTTTTTTATGATGTTGAAAGGCAATTGCTCCCCAGTTTAACCAGCAGGCCACATTATTATTTTTTTTCTTCTCGCTTTACTGGTTCTCTCTGGCTACTCAACACCTTGTTTTTTTCTGAACAGCTACCCTCACTTTAATGGCCTTTACCTTGGCCTGAAGTTCAGGGTGATATTTCTGGGAGGTAGAAAATCTGTTTTCCAGTGTTCCTAGATATGTGCTTATATGGTACATACTTAATGCATGGCAAACACAATTCCCCTCTAACCAAGCTCTTTTTAAAACCCTAAAGAATGTGAGTGTTGCCTTCCATGATAAACATGGAACGCCTCATGTACCAAAGCTCCTTGCACTTCAGGGAAATTGGAATCAGAGATGATAGGTGGAGTCTCTCCTGAGGATATATACCACACTTGCTTAACTATAGCACAAGACCTTTATCTGTGTCTTTGAGAACTGCTTGGGAAAATAAGATACTCTTTACAGAGTAAGTTGTCATTGATAAAGCTTTTTCTGCTGTCATCTTTTTCAGATGTGCTAAGCATCCACGTGGCATTTGGAGACATGCCAGTCTTAGAGAACAGCTGACAATCCTGCGACAGAACCAGGAGCTTTATTCACTACCCTTTATTCTTGGATGTTAACATCTGCTTTTTGAAGACCTCACCTTTTTTGTCATTTCTATGAAAAAACCCAAACCAAACCGTTAATGTTGGCTATATCCAACAGGTGTTCCATTCAAAGGTCGTTTGCCTCTGCCCAACCAAAATACACCATTTAGACTGGAGGTGCACAACTGAGTGAATGGACAGACCACTAAAATTTATGCCACAGTTATTACACTTAAGGTGTGTCCTGTCTGTCCCATCTCCTTGAATCCCTTTGCTCACCCCTGCATCTCCCTACCTTCTTTCTGCCTTCTCCCTTATGCCCCACATCTTCCGTAGCTGCCTTGACTTGACCCGCGAGTGGCCGCTCAATGTGCTGCTCGGTGTGTGTGTGTGTGTGAGGGGAAGAGGAAGGCTGACTGATGAGAACACAGGAGACTTCTGGCCGAGAAGCAGGCATGTCTTTAGCAGCAGCAGGAACTGGATCACGCACAAATTCTCGAGCAAGGTGCTCGAGGTTGCTGCCTTTCAGTCCCGCTCAGGTATCTCTGCCCAACGTCCAGTTGTATTTGTGCAGTCCTGATGTAGTCAGAAATCACTTCTACAGCGTAGCTTGGAAGGAGATCGAGAATGTCCTCCTTCTGTTGTTCTGGACTTCAGGTCTCAGGACTGGACTGTAATGTGTTGAGTATTTATATGTATGTCTTAAACCCAGTTCTGATTTTAACGTAGAGCTATGATACTTCTGTACTACTTAGGCGTTCCCGTAAATGGATTTTGTAGAGTAGCCTGGAGAGGAAATTGATACCATTGGAGCGGAAATTCATCACATGTAGTTTCCTATTTATTGTTCCAGGTTTTTCCCCTTGTAAAATCTCTCAAAACTTGGCTGTCTTGCTTTGAATATTTATATGTATATCCTAAACCCAGTTCTGATTTTAATGTAGAGCTATGATACTTCTAAAGACAAAAGGAGAGCCCTGACCTGTGTCGGATCCACCAACCACCTCTTGCAGTCCTCCCTGGTTTCTGAGTCCTCCAAACTTACCATTTTTCCCTGCTGTCTTGCTTAAATCGCACCCCTCATTTCAGAGTCTGCTCAATTTTGGTCACTGCCCCATCCAATCCCAAGCCTTTACCCACACCATCTAACACCCTTCCTGCATATAAGCTTCCTCCTTTCTCAACCCCTGCCTGAACATCTTTCCCACCACAGCATTTACTGAAATCTTACCTGCTGCTATTAATTCCCTGTCTTCACTGGGAGGGGGTTGAGAGGTGTAGGAAGGGAGGGTAAGGGCTTGGTGATGAATTCTGCCTTGGATTGCAAAAAGCTGATGAGCATTTTGGGGTGTTGAGATCTTAAAAACCCTTATATAAGGCAGAGTGGGCTTACAGCAGCTGTAAACCAAAATGAGCAGGGTGATTTAATCGTGGAAAGAAGCCCCAAGACTGAGCATCCTGGGATATCTGTCCCCAACAGGAGCTGGTCCTCTTTTTTTTGTTGTTTACATTAAAATCAAGCACGGGGTACAAGTCCGTACTTTCAGCTCTGATTTCTGAAGTGAAGGTTATAGATGGCACTTTGTGAAGCCGATGCCCATCAAGTTGAACAATAGCCAACTAGCCTACCTGTATAGTAATTTATTTTAAAAATCAACTTTTAAGTGTACAAACGCTCTTGTTATGGCAGGTGCCTGCCTCCCCTCGAGGCTGCACGCTCAGCAAGCAATGTGACTGATTGCACTGGTGTGGGTGCACCGTCTGGTGCTGCCCTGTGTGGAAGCATCAAAAGTTTCCTCCTTACCTCAGAGCAAACTGTATAAATATTTAAAGCCGAACAACGTGGTTTCCAACAATCCAGTCTTATCTCTGTCCACCGTTAGCGGCAGCTTTCCCCCTTAGCTTTGGGCAATTCCAACAACCTTGGTTGGTTTCCACAGGTTTAAGTTGGCTTGCAAGTTAACCGTGCTCTTAGTAACACCTCACAAGTGCAAACTTGGCCGAACCTGTACGAATTGTATACCTATGTACGTTAAGCCATACTGCAACAACTGCGGCAGGTAAAGCGAAGTAACAATAGCATGACCTGTGTAATCCCCATTCTAATTGTTTGTAGCTCCAAAGCTGTTAATAATATGTAAAGTTACCTCTTGTCTGAACCTCATTTAAATAAAGCTAGCTTTACCACAGTGTAAATTGTCTGTTGGTAGTAATTGGGACAGGCGAGTGCTGAAACTCGCCTGTTCTCTCCAGTAATCCAGGGCCTAGGTAAGCAATGCAACAAACCCAAATATAAAACAAATACAACAGCTTCTCCTTATAACTGACAGCTGAAAAAACACTGCACCCAAAGCCACGCTAATGGTGCAAGGGGCATGCCTCCACATAAAGATACTACTTTGTGCCAGCGTTATTGCTTCGGCCTCAGAAAACTCTTGTTTGAGACTGTGACTTCTGGCTTGTGCTTAAAAGCTTGAAGCTTTCTCTAATCCAATGTATTGGGTTACCAAACTTGATTTTGTGTTTTTAAGGTAGATTTTCATTGATTAAATAAAATACAACTGCAAATTTGTTCTAATGTGTGTATGTGGTGGTTTTTTTTCCGCTTGCTTGGTGTGAATTATTTTCTGAGGGGTTGCTTCATCTTCAGAGAGTTGGATTTGCTCCTGACCATTCATTCGTTGCTGACATTCAGCAGTTAAAGGGGAGTCGTTACACAATTAAACTGCAGTTTGGTTGTAAGTTTCTCAAACCTATATACCCTTCAAAAGAAGGAGTAAGAATAAGGTACTTCAGAAGACTAAAGGGAAAACCTCTCTGTTAAATTCAAGATAGGTAACAGTATTCAGTGAGTCAGGATGAGAAATCAGTGAGTCCTATGCCTTGCTGGGATAACTGAAGTATAAAAATATCCAACCCAACAAAGTGACACGAATGTCCACCAAAAAAGGGCATAGTTTAGTAGTTTAAGGACCTTAGGCCCATAACCGGTATCTTCTATGCTCTCCCACTTCTGCTTAGTTTGGCTATAGTCCTTGTGGCACTGAACATCCAGAGGGGCCCGTGACCTGTGTTCATAGGCCTTGGGCTTCAGACGTGAGATTTTTCCAGCTGTCTGTGCTGTAGCTAAGGATGTTCAGCAGCAATTCTATCTCAAAAGACTTGCACAGATTCACACCTAAACTCATTTTGTAAAGCTACACCTTTACCTTCCTATTGTAGCTAAAATGCTAAATCCAGTATCTGCAGCTACTTCCCTATAGAGGCATGAAGGTAGGGACTGGAGACCAAACCTCTTCCATCCCAGGGAGGTGTGTGTGCTGTGTTCTCTTTTGTAAAGCTCTTTTACTGGCAGCAGCTTGAGCAACCTGCCTATTAGCTCTAACTATGGAAGCGGATCTGGCTTTCCCATTCAGACCCGGACCATATGGGAGGCAGCTGTCCTTGCTGGGGAACCTGCATGGCTAGGATGCAGCAAGTGCCTGGGGATGGGGCGGCAGCTTGCCAGAAGCACAGAGGATTCCTCAGATGGTTTATGCTGCCACATGGGAGATGAGCAGGCCTGAGGAGGTTGACGGCCCTGCAAGGAAGGATGTGGTTTGGAACGAGGAGCAATGTGGAGCAGAAGGCCAGTAGGATTAGATGCATGGGGGGGGGGGGGGGGGGGAAGTTCTGATTTTGGGGAGATGGATGGGATGTGGTAAAAGGGGATGGCTCTTAGCTCTGTGAACATTTTAAGATGCTGCCAACATGATGGAAGCTTAGCCACCACAATACTGATATCTGATTTAGGACTGATGTAATTTCTAGTTGGACACTAATTTTAGTCTCTAGAAAAGTAAGAATGAAAGATAAGGGTGTAGTAAAGGCCTGTGTCTGTTCTGCCCCAACATGCTCTCCAAAAAAAATAAACTCTTTAAAAAGGAAGAACAGTTTTAATAAATGTCTCCTATTCTTCCTTGAAAATGACATCCCTTGCCAGAGCTTGCAGAACCCATACACCACAGTCCTTGGTGGTGGACGTGCTAGGACTCATATAATGAAATGAGGGAAGCAGCAGTCCAATATGCCATAGGAGCTGCTTCCAGGGGATGAGCTCTATGTAAAGTCCTGTGGCATCTTGACCCTGTCTTCGTAATCTAGCCTACAGATAAGTCTCTGTCTCTCCTATGAAGACTGGAAAGAATAACCAACAAGATGCCTTTTCCTCTAAGCAGCTAGAGAAGAGGGAAATGTAAAAAAATTGCAAGGCATTTGCAAGCCAGCTGCTGTCCTAGAAGGCAGGCATCCCTGGGTGCCTTTGGGAAGCAGTGATCCCTGCCTCCTCCCCCGTGCAACAGACCCCTTGTTGTGGCCTCCTGTGGCCCCTCAGCCTTGTAGTACTGCGGCCTCTTCTCTCCCGCTTGAGCTACCTGTCTCTCCGCTTGGTAAGCAGGTTCCCTTGTGAACTTGCAAACTCATTTCTAGGAGATTTTCAGCAGACAGTCCCAGGGTCAGCATGACACGGTCAGCGGTGCCTGTCATTTCCCACAGAAACAGCTGTATGAAGCAGAAAAACATGACACACAACTGCCACACCGGCGCTTCTTCCTTTCGCGTTTCCAGTAGCAGCCACGAGGCTCACAAACTAAACAGAAGCGATGCTCAGCCAGCATTTGAGTGTGGCTTAACCTGGGGAGTGCATGCCCAGGGCTTCAGGGTGCCCAGACCTAGGCAACCCTGGGTTCCGAGCTGCCTCCCCACCACAGTGTTGGGAGCGAGTGTCTGCTTTGCGTGCTTGTGCATCTGGCCCCAGCCACCCGTGCTGGGATCACCTCTTGTGCGTGCTGAGACCCTCTGGGAAGACATCAAGGGAGGGAGGCAAACATAGGAATCTGTTTATTCAGGGGAAACTTCTCTTAGCCCACATATATATTTGGGGTTTGGTTTGGTTTTTGCTCTCTCAGTGTTTTCACTATCATTTCATCAGCACAATTAGGAATTACAAAGATGAACATGACTTGCCCATTATTCTGGAGCTGACAAGAACTCTTCAAAACTAGAATTAGTTGCTGAACGATCTTGAAAAGAGCATTATTCTCTCTGGCATAAGCCTCCCTGGTGGGGAAATACTTTTATTGGATTTTTGCATAATCTGTCTTGATCCTGCAATTGGATTCAGGCTCGTACATCCTCTCTCCTCCGCACAGCAGAGACAGTTAATGCCTTGCAGATGCAGGGCAGGAGCCTGCATCAGTATGAATGGCATGGCAAAGGCTGGGTGCCTTGCCTGCAGTTCTTCATACACAAGTATATTTAATTCAAAGAAGCCCAGACAAACCCCTTAAGCCAGTACTGGTATTGACTGGTAGCAGTAGGCTCATATTCACTATGGCAGCACATTGACTATGTTGAAATTACCATTTTGGTTTTTTTCACTCATAACCTGTAGCTGCTCATGGAAAGAAGAGATACAATACTTCTTTCTGTAATCATTTCTTGATGTGTCTCAAGTCTCTGGACATTCCTGTTATTTATCAGCTATTTATCTTTCCAGTAAAGAGACACCACATTTTGCTTCCTCTTTCCTGTTAAGAGCGTGGGTCACCAGGGAGTATCAAACCTTACAATCTAAGCAGTAATGATGGTTCTACTTTAAACTTCAAAGCTCCTATTTTTGGTTGTGGCTAATGTACTATGGCAAGCCAGCCTGTTACACTTCTGTAACAAACCACAGAAACAAGGGACCTTGGCACATCACTGAAAAATAATGTTAACGCCTCTTGAATTTTGAATTGTAAATTATGTAGGGCATTGATTAATTGCCCCCATTGAGTGGCAGGGTACAGCTGGCAGGAAAGTGGCAGTGAGATGTAGGTCTATTGATGCCGTGCAGGGAAGCAGAAGAGCACAGTTGGAAGACCGCAGAAGCTGAGACAAACATGTCTCAAGCAATGTAAGATTGCTGGTACTGGAAACAAACCTGTTTATGATGACCAACTTGGCATTAGAAGAAAGTCTGAGAGGCTCCACAATCTGTTGCAATACCAGAAAAAGACTGAGATGAGCTGAAGAAAGTGAGTGCTTTCATTGAACATTAATGTGTGAGCTTTTTGTGGCAACAGAAGAAAGTAAAACAGTTCTTCAGAACAGCTGGGGGAAGCAGAGTGGCATGCAACGAGTGAGAGCTTCCTGGGGGCTGCAGATCCCTCTCTGTAGAGATGAGTGGGAAACGGGAGGAGAAAGGTAGGATCTTGTCTCTTTTATTCTTTACCTTTTGTCTTGCAGCCAGGAAATACACAGTACAGGCAGGGGGGTTGGACTAGATGACCTTTAAAGGCTCCTTCCAACCTAATGCATTCTATGATTCCATGGAACTTCTTGTGTTTTATGTACTGAACTTGTATAATCTCTGCCCTCAAGACACCTGTATATTAACCCTGTATGCTTTTCCAGAACTTGAGCCTGCTGTGACCTGGAGCTGCTTCTCCAAGCAGAAACGTTCTGAAGCACTCCGTGCTATGTACATAGCCCCATCATTAAAAACCCCCACATCCACCTCCCCAAAACCCCACACAAAGCAAAACAAATCCCAACAAAAGCAAACAACAAAACCTCAAAATGAAGTGAGTTCCCCGTATATACAATGGAGAGAAAACTAGCTTTAGAACAAAGTCCATCAATAAATACTTATCTGGAGCAGATAAAGGCCTTATGGACACAGTTGCATCTCTGTGAAGTGCTTTTTAAAGAATATATTCATACATACATATGACCATCTGAAGTAAGAATATCTTAATTTTACAGATAAGTTCGCATCTTTAAACTAACACTTAGCAATGAACCAAAGATGCTGTGAAGCTAGTAGTTTTCCTTTCTGCAGGACCACAGAGGGGCAAGAGTTTTTAAAATTTGCGAAAATCAAGAAATATTAAAGTACCTGGACAATTAATTATGACCTGTGTAGTGTAAAGTTCAGTGCACCCCACTTTCTCCCCTCATTACCTATTTTCTTAAGTAATAGGAGACACCAAAACCATCTTAGCTGGCTCTTACCCTGGATATAGGGTACAGACCAAAATTTAGAAGGTTATGTTTGAATTTTAAATGAGCTAAACTGAAATACTAATGATTCTTCAGCTCAGCGTGGCTTCAGATAGACTGTCAAAAGGGCAGTGCCGCCTATGTTAATATTCCAGAAAAAAAAAAAATCTACACTTTTTAATTCTGTTGTGAGTTCAAAATGTAACCAAACCATGGGAACAGAGTGTCCCTAAAGGGAGAAGACACTGGCTTTTTCAGGCAGAGGGGGTGGCAGTGCTGATCCTCGGAGAATTAACATTACTCACCCAGCTGGAGGAATGGCTGGACACTAGTGTACTCTGTGTGTGCACGTGCATGTGGCCGTCCACTACCACTGGCAGGACTTGCTCAGGCTCTGTCCCCTCTCTGGACCTAAGGACAGAGAGCTACAGCAGCCACATCGATGCCTAAAGAGTTACTTCCCCTTGGCACGGCTGGAACACAGCCTGCAGGCAAGTGCCAGGGTTTCCTCACAGATGAAGTTTCTCTGCCACCTGCTCGTCAGCTCATGGGTCACTCTTAGCAGTGCTGCCAACAGAGTGTGGGGTACACAAAACAGCCCCCTCGAGGGTCATTTCCCCTTCCTGTCCTGTTCTACTCACTCAGGGCCAAGGACACCGTGTCACACCTGAGCATCTTGGGGGCTGCTTCCTGGGGACTAACACCTCCTCCTGCCTTCAGTATCTTTTCCTGTAGGAACTGTATGCTCAGATCCAGAGAAAGGCCTTGTTTTCCCCACTGAGGCAAAAATTTCAAGAACAATGAGCGATTCCCATATATATTCCTATCTATCTACCTGTCTATCCATCCATCCATGCATCTATCCACCATTACCTCCAAGTGCTTACAGATGTTCATCCAAGGCCCTCACACAGGACTCTCCCTGGCACAGTGTCCTTGCCAAGATGTTGAGGACAAGGGAAGGTTGGTGGCAGAGAAAGGGTCATCTCCTGCCTTCTGAATGTTTGTAAGGACACCAAGGCCCCAGCCTGCTCCTGATCGGTGCTGCACGGCAGGTGCGACACCATAAAGAAAACGTTTTTCTCATCACTGATGATATGAAAAGGTGCTCCCCTTGTGTCCCTGCTGCTCCGAGCCTCGGGACTTTGCGCTTTTGAGCACTCTGCGGCCGCCGTGCAGAGGGCGCGGCTCCCTGGGCCCAGCCTGCTGCAGGGCAGGGCTGCGAGAGGCCCCTCTGCTCCCTCTGGCCTCCCAGTGCAGCCCCTGGGTACGGGAGCGCTGTTAGAGACCCGCTCTTTGGGGCGCGCCGTGTCTGTCCCTGCGCAGGGCTGGCGGGCAGCGAGCCGGGGCGCCTGGGTGGTTGTGCCGGTCTGACTGCACCATCTAGCGCTGCCTCCGGCAAAGTCGCCGCTTGCTTTCGGGCCCTGAGGCGGCTCCACTGGTTCCCTACAAGCCACAGGGATTAAGCCTCAAATGCGAGTAGAACCTTCCTTACGAAGCTGCCTGTTTCGTTAGCGCCCGGAGAGCTGGAGGAAGCGATGTGGCGAAGGCAGCGAGCTGTAGCCGGTGCCTTCCCCGCTGGGTGAGCTTTCATCCGGCTCGGACGGCCGCGAAAGAGGAAACAGCCCGCCCGCGGTGACATACACCAGCCTGACGTGTGCTGGGAGCAGCCGCTCGGCTGCAGGAAGAGCCGCCTGTACGCTGGACACACGGGGCCCAGAAGGCAGTCAGGTCTGCTCTCTCCACAGCCCTGCAGACTACCTGTTTGGTAGTTTCTGGCAAGCCTGAAAGGCTTTCGAGTGAACTGCCAACAAGCCACAGGAAAGGCGTAGAGCAAACAGCCAAGCGGAAAGGCAGGAATGTGCCAGCCTACCCCAAAGAGCTTTTGGAAGTGGATCCACCAGCAGCCGGGCTGCTGAAGCTTTCCTGCTTCCTGAGATGATAGAGGGGACACCCGTGGCATGATGGAAATGGAGCAGAGGCAGCACTGGAATCATTAGCCAGGGTTAAGGAGTAATGCTATCCATGAGGTCCTCCACTGTGTGTCAGCAGACACACCAGCATATACCAAAAAACATAAACCCCAGAACATCTCAGCTAAAGTAAACACAACAGAAAAGAGCTCACATGTCTCTGTGTAAATGAGAAAGCAGAATGGGGAACAGTAAGAGTCACCACTGAGCATAAGTGGATATGGGAAATGGGGTTAGATAAGGAACAATCTCAGAGTCAGTTAAATATGCTGACAGCACCTGTTTTACAGCAACTGGCTGAATTTCCCTCATCAGCTCTTCATGACAGTCCTCCGGGACCTGTACCCAGGGATGGCAGTGACACGGTGCAACTTAAGAAAGTAATGACTTAGGCAGAGGATCTTAGGGTCACTGGTAGATAAAGACAGTCTCTATTTAAGAAACAATTAGTTTTGATCGTAGGCAAGTCACTACCCTCCCACTGGCCAGGGCTAAATTAAATCTGCCTAATGGACCAGCAGTCTGCCTGATCTTACTTACAGTTCCTCACCACAGTTGCCTTCTAGGTAAAGATTTCCTGAAGGGTTAGTTGTGGGTGGACCCATGGACAAAATACTAATCAAGGACAACCACCCCCTTCACTGCACAGTTTGCCTCATATTGATGCACTCCTGTGAGCCTGTTACAAACAGATGTCACTTTTGCCCAGAGCAATCTAGTTAGTGCTCCACATTGCAACATCCCTCCTGATGCCATCTGGCCTCTTATGGAATTGACAAAACAGGTGAAAGAACAGGGAATCATTGGCAACAAAGTTGGTGAAGGGTCTAGAGCACAGGTCTTATGAGGAGCAGCTGAAGGACCTGGGGTTGTTTAGCCTGGAGAAAAGGAGGCTGAGGGGAGACCTTATCACTCTCTACAACTACCTGAAAGGAGGTTGTAGCCAGGTGGGGGCTGGCCTCTTGTCCCAAGTAACAAGCAATAGAACAAGAGGGAAGTTGTGCCAGGGGAGGTTTAGATTCGCTATTAGGAAAAAATTCTTCATCAAAAGGGTTGTCAAGTACTGGAACAGGCTGCCCAGGGAAGTGATTTAGCCGTCATCCCTGGAGATATTTAACATACAAGTCTCCTGTATGAGCAGTGTATTTGGCTTGCATGGCAAGGTTTTGGTAGCAGAGGGGATACAGGAGTGACTTCTGCAAGAAGCTGCTAGAAGCTTCTCCTATCTCTGACAGAGCCAGCCTGACGCAAGATGGACCCACCAAGGTGGAGCCCATCAGTGGTGGTGATAGCACCCCTGGGATAACGTAATTAAAAAGGCAGAAAAACCACCAAGAGCAATTGCACCCAGAGAGGAGAGTGAGAAGATGTGAGAGGAACAACTCTGCAGATACCCAGGTCACTGAAGACAGAGGGGGATGAGGTGTTCCAGGCACTGATTCCCCTGCAGTCCGTGGAGAAGACCATGTTGAGGCAGTCTGTCCCCCTGCAGCCTATGGAAGATGACAGTGGAGCAAATATCTACCTGCAGCCTGTGAAGGACCCCACGCTGTAGCAGATGGATACACCCAAAAGAGGCTGCGATGCCCTGGGAAGCACATGCTGGAACAGGCTCCTGACATGACCTGTGGTCTGTGGAAAGTGGTGTCCACACTGGATCAGGCTTGCTGGCAGGACTTGTGACCCCATGGGGGAAGAACAACAGCCTGTGGGAAGATCTTACATCAAAGATGTTCATGGAGGACTGTCTCCTGTGAGAGGGACTGTACCTGGAGCAGGGTGAGAGTGTTAGTAGTCCTCCCCCTGAGGAGGAAGGAACGGCAAAGGCAATGTGAGATGAACTGACCATAACCCCCATTCCCTGTCCCCATGTGCTGATTGAGGGGAGGAGGGAGAGAAATTTGGAGTGAAGTTAAGCCCAGGAACAAGGAAAGGGTCAGGGAAGGTGTTTTAATATTTCGTTTTATTTCTCAATATTCTGATTTGTTTGGTAATAACTTAGATTAATTCTTCTGAGTTGAATCTGGTTTGCCCATGACAGTAATCAATGAATGATCTCTCCCTGTCCTTACCTCCACCTATCAGCCTTTCATTTTATTTTGTCTCCCCTGTCTAGCCAAGGGGCACTGATAGAGCAGCTTTGGTGGACACCTGGCCTCCAGCCAAGGTCAAACCTAATGCCTAATGGCAAGCAGTGACTAACACCAGATGATGGAGGCCTAACCACTGCTCACTGTGGCTATTCCCAGTGTTCCTCTTAACGATGGATGGCAAATATCAATGTGAAAGGCTTGGATTTTATGATCCTGGCACCGGAGGCAGATATGATGAGGTTTGATTTCATCTGCCAGGGACTCCAACATAAATTTTCTGGCCTATTTTAAGGTTTAAACCATATACCCACCGCATGTGCAGCTCATGGTGCGTTGAGTAAACAGCTGTAAATGTTAAAATTTCCACAGGAGGTCACTGTGGGGCAGCCCATAAATGGGCTGTGGATGCTTGCTGCAATACACACAGAGTAAACTGGGATATTGATACCGGAGGTAGCAGGACAACAGAAACAAGGGTCACAAATTCAGATTGTTAAGTGGGAGAAAAAACAGCCCACAATGAGGTGCTACAAGAAATCCAATGGTTACCCCTGCCCCAGAATAAGAAAGGAGTTATGTGCTGTGCTAGGGCACATATTCCTGACCACTCCATAACTTACTAAAGTAAAACGCAATCTGGGAACGGACCTCAGAGCATAATGCAGCCCTCAGAACAGCTGAAGGAAACTGTAAAATGTGTCTCAGTCACTGGCACTCATCTGCTCTCTGTGGCCTCTTACCACACGTCCAGGTGGGAGCGGAGATACTGGTGGGGACTGCAGCAATAGGGAATACCTGGATAAATGCTATACCCTGTCACTGTGGGCTACAAATCACAGCAGAGTTTTGTGTAAGAATGCAGCCACACATAGCAGTAAGTCCAGCAGTGAACAATCATGAAAATAAATCCTAATTTTGAATAGGAAACCAGAGATTATGTCATTGCAGGAAGAGCATGAGATTGGGCAGTGGGGTCATCACAAGGACAAGTACATTTGCCCTCTAGTGAAGCTTTTTGAAAATGCTAAAGAGCACAAGTGTCTTTCCATGGTAAGCACGGAGTGCCTCACTCCCAAAGCTTTTCGCACTTCACTGAAATCTGAATCAGAAAAGGTGATAGGTATAGTCTCTCCCTAGATTCCCTGCACTTGCTTAACTGAGACCTTTGTTATCATCATCTCTGCTTGGGAAAGTAAGACGGTCTTGAGACAGTAAGTTGTCACGAGTAAAGTTTTTTTAATTGTCTTCTCTCTGTTAGGTGCACTGAGAATTCATGTGCCATTGGGAGACCTGCCAG
This sequence comes from Gallinula chloropus, assembly GCF_964237585.1. NCBI lineage: Eukaryota > Metazoa > Chordata > Aves > Gruiformes > Rallidae > Gallinula > Gallinula chloropus. The sequence goes on along the minus strand of NC_140087.1, from coordinate 31,129,646 downwards.
TCTTTGAGAACAACTGGCAAGGCTGTGGCAGAGCCAGGGAGGTTTAATTCAGGGATGCTAACACCTGCTTTTTTGAGGACTTCACCTTTTTCTCGTGGTCATCAAAAAGCAATGCCTTTAATGCTACATGTGTGCTCCAGGCAAAGGTCTGTACAGCTGCCCTGAGATCCCGAGACTGGCACCTAGGTGACATTTAGATGCCTTATTCTCAGTTGCAGCTTTTCTGCATCAAAACTGGAGTCTAAGAGAGGGCTGACATTGTGGCCTTGTTGACAGGTTCAGTGTGGCTGGCTGCAGCATAAGCCTTTGCCACAAACACCCATGTCAGCTAGAGAGGCAGTGTCATTCCTGGACCTAGCAGTCTCTTCAGCAGGTGCTTGACTTGCTCTGGTGGTTCACTGGGGCCTCTCTCAGGTTTCTGAGTAGCTGGAGCAACTTGCCTGTGTAATCCTAATACATTTCTCACTGCAGCATTATACCAACCAATACACCCTCTTGGTCCCATCACACATTGAAGAAGGTTTTTGCCGCTCACCTGGTAGGTTTTAAGGACAAAATGAGGAACTGCCCTCCCCTATAATGCTTTCAAGCTGGGCTTTCTCCAGAAGTTCCTGCTTCAGTCAGGGCAATTCAACACTATCTGTGAAGCAGCTTAAAACACTGAGTGCTACTCTTCTGCAAATGGCCTCTCTCCCTTATGCTCAATGGCAGAGACATCGGTGCTAAGCCCCAGTGGTATTGTATCCCTATTTCTTGGCCCTCAGAGCCATGCTTTCTCACATTCCTTGACAGCAGTAGGAAATAAACTCAGCTCAGAGTCACCGCTGAGGTGTGGTACTGCAAGAGAGTACCGCTACCAGCAGCTACATGCCAGAGCAAACAAACCCTCTTGGCAGCAGCAGCTGCACTGTTTTTCTACCACCATGCAAAACCTCAGCTCCTGTAAGCAGTCCGGAGGAGACCTTCAGCAGAATAAGCCATCACCTCATGCTCCCTTGCAACAGGAAAACGTACATGGCATTGCAACACAAGGCGACTTTCTCATGGGTCTACCAAGCACGTGTGCTGAGACACCAACACAGGTCTTCGGAATTTCTAATTCCTGTAAGACAACTTCTTTTTGGAGCAGAAAGCAACTACTTCAAGAGCAAAAGGAACCATCTCTCATGCTTTCTGAAGGGGGAAAAAGCATCAACTCCAAATTCCTAATATGCTTTTTATGACCCTTTGTTGTGGTTTTGGGTGTCAAGATTCTGGTGGCAAATTGGAGGGGGCTGTAGGGGTGGCTTCTGCAAGAAGCAGACAGAAGCTCTCTGCAGGCCCAAGAGAGCAAACACCAGACGGCTCAAGGCCGGAGTCATCATTAACCAAGGCCGAGCCCATCTGCGATAGTCACAGCACCTCTGGGAATCACATTTAAGACGAAAAAAACCTGCAAGCAGCTGCTTTTTGCCACCACAGAAGGGAGTGAAAAGATGTAAGAAACTCTGCAGGCGCCACAGTCAGTGAAGGGGGGGGAAGGAGGCACTTCATAGAGAGAGAGATTCCCTGGCAGCCCGTGGAGAAGCAGGCTGTCCCCCTGCAGCCTGTGGAGCAGAGATCCCACCCACCTGCAGCCTGTGGAAAGATCCTCATGCTGGAGCAGGCTGAGACATGGAAGATGCTGTGACCCACACTGGAGCAAGCCCTTGGCATGATCTGCAGACCATGGAGAGAGAGGCTCATTCTAGAGCAGGTTTGCCGAAGGGACTTGTCACTCCCTTGGGGACCAGGCTGGAGCAGCATGGGCCTGACAGACTGCACCCCATAGAGGTGACCCATGCTGGGGCAGCTGGTAGAGGAGCTGATGCCTCATGGAAAAGACTCACATTGGAGAAGTTCATGGAGGACAGTCTCCCGTGGGTGGGACCCCACGGTGCAGCAGGGGAAGGGTGTAAGAAATGCTCCCCCAAAGAAGGAAAATAACTTGTGAGGAACCAACCAAAACCCCCATTCCCATCTCCTCCTGTGACACCTGGGGGAGGGGGAAGGAAGAGAAATCCTGAATAAAGTTAAGTCTGCAAAGAAGGGAGGGGTGGGGAGAGATGCTTTCAGATTTGGTTTTGTTTCTCATTATCCTACTCTGGTTTTACTCTGTGTGTGTAGAGTAGCGTAACAAATTAGATGGCTTGTTGGGTTTTAGTTGGTTTTTTTAGTCAATGTTGAGTCTGTTTTGACTGTGAATGATCTCTCCCTGTCTTTATCTCGACCCCTAAGCCTCTCAATATATATTTTCTCTCCTGACCAGCTGAAAAGAGGAGTGATAGAAAGACTTGGTGGCCATCTGGCCCCCAGCCAGGGTCAAACCACCACACCCTTGAGCTAAGGAGAAGTGAGGGTGGTGCTCCTATTCTCAAAGGAAAGCATACCACATTTGGTAGATCCTTCTCTTGTCTGGAAGGCCAGGGAAGGGGAAAGCACCAGTCCTCGGACTGCTGCTGCTATTCTATTAGCAGAGGAGAAGCCACATCTTCTCAATTCCATCTGTGAAAGACATTCAAAGGCAGAAGCTCCTTCTTCCAATCTTACTCCAAGATGAGACCATGGCTGGACTAACTGCACAGTGAAACTGCAGTCACTGCCAGCTGCCCAAGTGAGACGTATCCACCTTGCTAAGTTACCACAGAAACTTCTGCGACATCAAAATCTTCTATAAATATAAAATCCTCACCATTACTCCTGTGCCTTGTATGGTCCCACTCTCTTAAGAAGAATCAGTTAATAGAATGTAAGATAAAAATAAAGCAAATGCCCAGACAAAAAAACCCCATCCTCCACGCTGGAAGAGGAAAGGTGGTGTCCTTAGACGCGTGCTCAGGGTTTCACAGTTCAGGTGACTGTTCCCTGAGTCACTGCCCAGTGGCCTCTCATTTTCTCCCCATTAAGGTCGGGCTGCACTTTCACCGCCCATCAGGTCTGCACTCCGCACGGCCACAGCTCCGCCTGCGGGTAAAACCTGATCCCACATCTCGGGCGATCCCGTCGGCTGATTTTTGCTTTCGCTTCACTCTGGAGCAGACGGGGCTCCAAGAAGGCGGGTGACATCACGGCCTTCGCTCCGAGACACGCCTTTGCCCCTAGGCAGCCATACGCTGGCCTATGGGAAAGATGACACAAAGCCCCAGTCAGTCCGGCTTGAAGGCACATTGTGGGGTCACCAAAAGCCCACCGGGCAGCCCCAGTTTCTGCTGCCCGCGCCAGCAGCTGGCTTCGGGTGGGACAAGCGCAGGCAGCTCCTCAGGCGCCGCCTCCCCACGCTCACTCCGACAGGCGGCGGGACGGGGCTAACGGCCGCCCACCACCCAGCGGCCGCACCGCCCGCGCTGCCCTCCCGCCCTGCGCATGCGCGGCACCCCTTCCCCCGCGCTGCCCTGGAGACGGTTGGCGCGGCGCTGTTGGCCGTTACCGCTCCCTCAGTTGCAGCTGCCTTACAGCTGCCTCACGGAGCCGGCCGCCTGCTGCGGGCCTGACCCGCCCGCCACCCGGAGCCCCTCACCGCTCCTTACCGCTACTGCATTGCTCCTCACGGCCCCCCGCTGGAAGTACCGAGGGCCGTCCGACGGCGCCGAGCTGCGAGTGCCGGTAACTTGCCGGTTTTTTCGGGTGAAGCTGAACGCTTTGGCCTCTCAGAGCTGGGATGCAGCGTGTGGGCTGCTGCTCTGTCACCACAGCTGTCGGTGCGTGTCGTTGGAGGGAGAAGGAGCGTGTCCGGTACACAGAGTGCACATAGGTAAGGGGAGTGTTGGGCGGCGACACGCCCTTCAAGTCACACATACCTGTGGTACAGCGTTTTATACAGGCGGGTTGTACTACAGCTACACTGAAAAACAATCGGGAGGGCAGGAAAACCTGGAGCTTGAATAACCTCCACAAACAAGGATGAAGTTTCTCCCGAGGTTCTTTCTCAGTTCCCGCATACACGTGCCATACATGACTTGGTCCCAAACAGGATTTTAACCAAACTGAACAATTTATCAAACGAATAAAAGCAAGCAAACAGCTCTGTGGTGCACAGGCAGAGCTGGGTGTGTCAGGCACCTCCTACTCCCCCAGGACGCACACACCCGCACGTCTTCATCTCATACTTATTTACTGTTGCGGAGCAGACACTTCCTGCGATGTGTCGGTGTTCTTCCCCCGCCTGAACCCGTCCAGTTAGTAACAGTGACTGCGCATGCGCCTCCCGCGGGCGTTTCAATGCAACACCTGGTAACTAAGCAACGAGCGTGCACCTGCAGGACGGCTCGAGCCAGTACGTAACCCCCTTTTCCCGCCAGAAACGATTTATATTGCCCCCGAAATGTCACGTCGCACTATGTGGCCCCGACATTATTTCGTATTTACACGAATCGGATGGACATATATCACTCACACCAGGGACATGTCCCAGGTCTCTTTCCATTACCAATATTGCCAAAGCTTTCTCATGTGTGCCTCAAAATAAGATTTAAGAAAAAAATATCGTGTAAGAATGCAGTCATATGGAAGCATAAGGCTACTATTGGCCAATTCTGGCTCAGTATTCTGTGTATACATCTGGGTGTGGAGGCCTGTGTTCCATCTCCTGGGGTGATGGTGGTTTGATAGGAGGGCATCGCCTTCTGTTCCTCACCAGCATGTGCAGATCATGTGCTCTGAGTGACTATTTCCCTTCACGCCTGCGAAGTACTGCTGTCGGTGTGGAAGGACCTGACCCAGTGTGTGTGTGTAGCCCTCTCGTTTTCCAGGATTTACCCTTCTGTAGGGCAGTCAGGAAAGACAAGCAGCAGGCAGTTTAACACCACCACAGACACTGTGCCTAGAGTCGATGTTCAGGGCCTCCGAGAAGCTTGTGCTTGTCCTCATCCAGGGCTGTGCTTGCAGGGCTGACTGACTATGCCACCATGAAATTGACCCAAATTGGAGTCAGCTTATTTTAAGAGGAAATGGCCTTGGTCAGTTGTGAATGGCAGATGCAATGGTATAATTAATATCTCTCTATAAAACACACAAAGCAGGATTTAATATTCAAAATTACTTTTTGGTTTTTTTGGCCGATGATACAAAAGGTGCCCCTCTTGTGTCCCTGCTGCTCCGAGCCTCGGGACTTTGCGCTTTTGAGCACTCTGCGGCCGCCGTGCAGAGGGCGCGGCTCCCTGGGCCCAGCCTGCTGCAGGGCAGGGCTGCGAGAGGCCCCTCTGCTCCCTCTGGCCTCCCAGTGCAGCCCCTGGGTACGGGAGCGCTGTTAGGGACCCGCTCTTTGAGGCGCGCCGTGTCTGTCCCTGCGCAGGGCTGGCGGGCAGCGAGCCGGGGCGCCTGGGTGGTTGTGCCGGTCTGACTGCACCATCTAGCGCTGCCTCCGGCAAACTCTCGAACTGCTGAGGCTTTCCTGCTTCCCGGGGTAATAGAGGGGGGACACCTGTAGCGTGACAGACAGGGAAGAATGAGCACCTTTACTCTCAGTGAGACATCTCTTTTGCTCATATGTTTGTGAGTTAATGACTTAGTGAATTAATGAATTGTTGAAACAATAAATCACAGAATCACAGAATCACAGAATCTTAGGGGTTGGAAGGGACCTCAAGAGATCATCGGGTCCAACCCCCCTGCCAAAGCAGGCTCGCTATCTCATATTACACAGATAGGCATCCAGACGAGACTTGAATATCTCCAGAGAAGGAGACTCAACCACCTCCCTGGGCAGCCTATTCCACTGCTCCGTCACCCTCACTGTGAAAAAGTTCTTCCGCATGTTGGTGCGGAACTTCCTATGCTCCAGCTTACAGTCATTGCCCCTAGTCCTGTCCCCACAGACCACTGAAAACGGGCTGGCCAAATCCCCCTGCGTCCCAAGTCTAAGATATTTATAAACACTAATTAGGTCTCCCCTAAGCCTTCTTTTCTCCAGGCTGAACAGACCCAGCTTACTCAGCCTTTCCTCATATGGGAGATGTTCCAGGCCCTTAATCATCTTCGTGGCCCTTCTCTGGACTCTCTCCAGGAGATCCCTGTCTTTTTTATACCATGGAGCCCAGAACTGGACACAGTACTCCAGGTGGGGCCTGACCAACGCAGAGTAGAGGGGGAGGATCACTTCCTTCGACCTGCTGGACATACTCTTCCTGATGCATCCCAGGATCCCATTGGCTCTCTTCGCCACCAGTGCGCACTGCTGGCTCATAGCCAACCTGTCATCAACCAGGACCCCCAGGTCCTTCTCCACAGAGCTCCTTTCCAGCAGGTCATCCCCCAGCCTGTACTGATACAGTCGGTTGTTCCTCCCCAGGTGCAAGACTTTACACTTGCTCTTGTTGAACCTCATCTGGTTTCTCCCAGCCCAGCTCTCCAGCCTGTCAAGGTCTCGCTGGATGGCAGCGCAGTGTTCCTGCGTGTCAGCCAATCCTCCCAGCTTTGTATCATCGGCGTACTTGCTGAGGGTGGATGCTATACCCTCATCAAGGTTGTCAATGAAGATATTAAACAGGACTGGACCCAACACCGAGCCCTGGGGAACACCGCTAGTCACAGGCCTCCATTCAGATTCTACTCCACTGATCACGACCCTCTGAGCCCGGTCCGACAGCCAGTTCTCGACCCACCTCACTGTCCACTCATCTAACCCTTGTTCCCTCAGCTTCTCTATCAGGATGTCGTGGGAGACAGTATCGAAAGCTTTGCTAAAGTCAAGGTAGACGACATCCACTGCTCTCCCTCCGTCCACCCAGTTGGTGATGACATCATAGAAGGCTATGAGATTGGTCGAGCACGATTTCCCCTTGGTGAATCCATGCTGACTGGAGAATTGATAATTCATAGCTTGTTGCAAGGGGATCGAGCCCTTGTTTGATGTTCATCTAACGAGTTCATGAAATGTCAAGTTTGATTCACAGACTACCTTGCTCTGTGAATTTGAGAGACCCAAATGAACCATGACAATCCACAAAATAATTAATTCACTCATGAAAATTGATTTACACAGTGCAGTAGAAACAAAAATCAAAAACACTCTTAACTATATAGTTGAGAGATTAAGGACAGGGTGAAAGGAAACACAGATTTATCAGGAAGCTGCCTTAGAAAGCATAAGGACTACTTCAAAACCAGGCCTGACAGTAAGCTGATGGGAGACATGCTATGGATCTGTGTTTGAGCATGCTGGAGTGGCAGGTTACGTCCTCCAAACCCTGAGGAGCAGTACAGTAAATGTACATTCGTGTTAACATGCCTTTTGTGGCTCTGCTGTCTTCTATGTGGAACTGTCCAAAGGTTCCAGAAAAGCTTCAGTTTCAGCCATGGTAACAGATGTGGAGTATGAGGAAGTCCTGTAGGCAGCTCCTTTGGCACTGCAAGGAGTGGCAAGAGTCACTGACAGCTGCTCTAAAGACCATGCTGAGGTCTGCGTCTTGGCACACATGGTCTTTTCAAAAGCATGGATGCATAGCCAGTATGGCAGCAAGGCTCTACTGAGGAGGAAGCTAACTAAATGTTATTAAAATGCATCCTTTTTAATGGCAAACTTGATATCAAGACAGTTAGTTTCTCTTCTAGAGATGATCACGGATCATCTGGCAAATGCACATTACCAAAGCGTGCTGCAGAAGATGTCTTGCTGCTGTTCTGGTTTTGGCATGAGTGGGCCTTCATTATCCAGTGACTACACCACACATTTTTACACACAAACACAAATGAACAAGATGAACTGTATCAATGGAAACACACTGCCCTGGGTAGGGCGACAGCTGGGCTTTTTCAACAGCCTGCCTTTATCACCTAGATTTCGTTATAAAGGTGTGCTGCTGTAACCAATGGGGTTAGATACTCAATACTTAGAGTGATGAAGTAGGAATGTTAAATTGAACTGTTGTCTTTAAGTAGCCTAAATAGCTCCATTCATAGCTATGAAGTATCTTGCCACGTGGAAGCATTTGTCAACTTTTAGGAAGCTCTAAATAGCAGTCAGTGACAGAACTCCAAATGACATCTCCTTTGTTTGTGTTTATTATTTAGGATTAAAAGGTGTGGAAATACAACCAAGAAAAAATACTTTAACTTGGTTAAGAACAAATTCAATTTAGTCTTCAATTGCTTGGGCTGAAGATAACTGAAGAACTGTATTACTCTCCAATAAGACAAAGTATCTAATAGAAGGTAGTACTGCTGTTAAGCAGATTGGGAAAAACCATTGCAAGGGACTGTGATGCCACTGGGCACCACAGAACCAGCTCTTGTCTAACCAGGTTTCCTTTAATGAATGTAAAAGATTTTGCAATATCAAAGAAGATATTAAAACAGAAATAAATGTTTTTCTGGTGCTTTTTTTCCTTTGTGACTGATTGCCTTTTGTGACTAAAGCTTTTATTTTATGGGATTTGGAGCTGAAGACCCAGAAAGCAAATTTTATAAACAGCAAGATAGCAATGCACAGCTTAAACTATTCAATGTTTCTCACACTAGTATTGTCTGTGTTAGGAGATAATAATTCTGCTTCTGGAGGCGGGGCGGGGGGGTGTATGTGTGGAATTTATCAAATCAGTGACCTAGGAGGTGCTTGATACAAAGTTGAGGAAAAAATATTGACTGATGGCAGAAGACTTCAACCTTTGCTTTCCGAAGTGATGATCATCTGCTGTTTCTGTTGAGGAGAGAGATTTGTAGGGTTTTGGTACTTCCAAACTCAAGGAATAGGTGTCTTGTCAAATGACATGCCTGGGAAATGAACTTGGAAGTTACTTCTTTGGAAATAGGCTGGGGTTGAACATCCAGCCCACAGCTGTGAATAGTGGCAGATTTTCACTGACTGTTTGTTAGTTCCTGAGAAGCTGTTGCCTTCCATTTGGTAGAAAATTCACAGCTTCAGCAGGTGAACAGACAGAATGATTCATGAGCAACTTGGCCATAGATTTTAGTCAAAAGGTGAAAAGATAAAATCTAAAAAGTTACCTAAAACTGTAACAATTTGGATCTGATTTAACAAAGAAACTTGAATAAAAATATATAGTTGTGCTGTGATTACCTAAATTCTTGATGTATAATAGCTGCTAATAACACTGCTGCTAATTCGTTGTAGAGGAACAAACTACTCAAGCAGTGAGAGGCAATAACTTAAACATCACTAAAGAGCATCACACAATAACAGATATTTAAAATAAACCATTATCATAGCTGAACACATGGAAAAATAATGTCTTTATTGTGATTTTTTTTTCTCTTTACCTGACAATGTTATTTCTTAAGAATAAATATTAACAGGTGAAAATATCTCTGCTGAGCCTGTGATTTCACATTCCTTGTGGTGGCAGTGCTGTCATAACAAACTTCTTCCCCAGCTGCTTGTTCCTGCCCTACACTGCCCCATCTTTCTGGGCAGTACCCCAGCTTGCAGGCTGATGATGCCCACTAGATGGGGGAGTTGCCCAAGTGGGAATCACCCATCCTTTTCACCCTGGATGCTAGCAGCAGCAACACTGGCTTCATCAGCCCTCCTCCCTGCTCATTTCTGCCCTTGCACAACTGTGAGTCATCTGAAACTCTGTGCAGAGCTACAAGAGTGAGATTTGACAGAAAACCAGCATTTCTTTGACTGGTTTTCAGTGGAATCTATTCACTTGAGCCCATTCAACGTGTAACCAACCAAACATTGTGTTCTCCAGAGTGGAGGAGGAGAGAACTGGCTGGCATAAGGCAAGGACCCAGGGCTGCTGAATGGCTCACCAAAAATGGGGTGGTCTTGCGTACAGTTCTGATACAGCCAGCCACCTGGGGAGTTGAGCTAAACTGTTGTAGTCTGTGATGAGGCAGAACTGGAGCTCTGAAAAAAAAAAGAGCATCTGACTAAGCAGTAACTAATAGCTGAGGCTGCAGCACCTTTAGCAGCTGTAGTCGTTTTGGAAATGAACTTGTGACTATCCTCTCAACCACAGCTACCTCAAATGCTGAACATACCCTGAATTAGGAAAGATTTATTCTTTTATTTTCCTACTCTGAGAGCGTTTCAGACTGAGATGAAATAAAAAATACATTTCAAGAAATTATATTCATAAATGGTGCTAAAAGTTTTAAAATGGGCAACTCTAAAATAATTCTGTAAGATGTTAATTTTTTTACCTCAAAATGCTTTTATACTTTGAAGTAAAATCAACTGATTTAAAATCTATTACTCTAATACAAGAGAGATAATAAACTCAACACCACTTACAATAAACTTTGCAATAATTATCACATTATAATATACTGGAAAAAATGAATACATGGTGACTTTTGTGCTAAACCCACTGTTTTAAGCTTTAATAAGCTATTTTGTTCATCTGTATGATGGAGGTTTTAGTCTGATAGGCAGAATACATTGCTTGGGTTTTAAACTGGTTCAGTAAGAGCCCTTTCAGGAAGATTGAAAACCAACCACCTCTCACCTTCAACTCAATAAATCATGTCCCATTTAATTCAGTTTTTATTCAATGAAATGATGTATAAAAACTTACAAATCTGAGAACTTAACTATACACAAAAAGATGATATTCAGTTTAAACGTATACACAGAGAAGAGCTGTGGTTTGTGACTTGCCCTCTCCCACCCCTCCCCCCAAAACACACGCTGTCTCCATCGATGATGGGGCACCTACTCTGCCCACTTAATACTTTTTGTTGGCCCAGTAATTGCTCAGTGGGCTTCTTTGCTGCCATCAGTTTAGGGTTTTAGACTACCAGCAAAGAATCTGGTTATCTATGTAAAATAAGAAACAACAACTTGATTTTTAACACAAAGATGCAGTGCTACCATCAGCAGTAACTAAAGCTACAGAATTCATCCTTTCAGGTTTTGCATACTTTGTCTTGGCTTTGAAAATAATGGGACTCGCACAGACCAGAATTTGCCTGTCAGCACTACAGATTTGCCTTAAAACAGCCATGATCCCCTGTTGCTGGAACGTCTCTGCACTTTTTCCTCCTCTTAACTCATGCCATTAGACCAAATAAAATCATGGACATTGCTTGCCTGAGCAAGACAATAAAGCTTTTCTCTCTCCTTTCATCCAGAATGACTTAAACCTATAGCTAAGGACACATGCATGTGCTGCACTGATGATGGCACAGTGCTCACCAGTATGTCACTTCTCTGGTTTCCTTTGTAGCTTGGGTAACAACACTTACCTACTAGCTTCTCTTCAACAGGCTGATAAAAATGCACACAGCTCAGGACATTTTAAATTTGATTAAAAATAACCTGTGCAATGACTAGTTTTGTCAAACAACTCTGGACTGAGTCTGAGAGTAGGCGGCCAGTTACTTGAAAAGGGCGTGTGCATTTATTTACCTGTACCAAATATACACACAAACACTTTATATATATATATATAAATCTTTATACATATACAGTATTTTATATATATATAAAGATTGCCATCACATTATTATTGCAGCTACTTAAGTCAAAATTTGTCTAAGTAACTACTTTGCCTGACTTGATGCTATCTCCAACAGATACCCAAAGGCCTACCTGAAGGAAAATGTAAGGCTAAAAGAAACCAAACACCCTCAGGTCTTTTCAACTCAATGAACAGAGATTTTTGCATTCATTGAGAAAAGGTCTGAAGGTTTTAAGTTTTAACCTTAATCATCTTGCCTGTGGACTTCTAAGCATCATGGTGTTTAATTTGCCAGGTCTTCTCAAAATGCCTTTTATCAGGGAAACTAATTTTTATATATATATATATATAATCTCTGCTTAACAAACTGATACTCTGTTTCTCATTACACTCATCATTGTATCTAAATACACTCTTAAGCAACCTAGTTTTTGTTTAAAACTCTTATTAAATTTGGATTAACTAATACTACCAAGATAGTTAGCTGGATTATTTTTTTTTCACACATTCCTTTGTATTAAAATCAATTATGTTGTGGTTTGATGAAGAACTTTTTGTTTGTTTTGGTGGGAGAGGCAAAGTCCAATTTCCTAACGTGCCAGTACAGTTCTGGTTGCTGAAGACAAAGGGCGGGAAGGAGGCTGGTGGAAAAGATGGCAGGGTTACGTGAGGTAAGAGGTAGGGGGAAGGAAAAAAATTGATTTAATAAAAAATGCGTAAAGAAACTTTAAAAAAATTGATATAGGTTTCACATTCAGTCTAACAACACTGCTTCCTGCTCCTTTTTGATGGAGGCTAACACTGCATTATCAGTCTCTGTGGCTTCTGTGTCCCCACCACCTAGCAGAATGGAGCGATCTTCTTCTAGTGTAAAGACAGAGTTTTGATTTTGGCACGAATGTTTGACTACTTCATTGGGAGTTGAAAATGTTTTGTCACACAAGTTACATTTGTAGGGCTTGTTGGTCTGTACTAGCATGTTGTCCATTTGGCTGCCTTCCTCAAAAGTACAGAGTTCCAGAGTCTGTTTGTCCACCATCGTGTACGTGTCCATGCTCTGGTTTAGGCACACGTGTCTGGCAGCCTGGTTAGCCCTACAGAAGCTTTTGTCACAAGTGCTGCACTTGAAGGGCTTGCCGGTGTGTATGTACATGTGCTCCCTCCAGTGGCTTTTCTGAATGAATTTGCGACCACAGATGGAACATTCGTATTTCCGTCTTTTCACTTCCCTCTCCTGATCTGCCTGCTCCAAGTTGTCTATGTCTGCAATATCAGAGGGGGGCGGTGTCTCTGACTGCTGCTGCCCATCAATTATCGGGGAGTCTGAGATCTGCTGCAGCTCACTGTCACTAATCATCCCTGCTTCAGGCACTTCCACAGCATCTTTATCAGCTGTGTTGTTACAGAGCGACAAAGACATATTACTTTCTCCCTGCTGGCTAGATGTGAAGGGAACTCCCGTGTGGATCTGCAGGTGCTCCCGCAAGCTGCTTCGCAAATTGAACCGGCGACCACAGAGGTGGCAGGCATAGTACTTTGGGAAGCTTCCGTTCCTTTTCATAATGCTTGGCTTGACATGTGCTATTGTGAGGGAGGCAGGCTGCTCATCTGAAGATGATGCTTCCATGTTGGCCTCTTCCCCTGCGGGTGAGTTATTACCAGCGGCAGATGCTAATTCTGGAGATAAAGAAGATGGCAGCGGGTCAGAAGTGGACATATTTGTCCGGGTCACTTGTGGCAGAGTTGTAGCTAACTGCGAGTGCTGGGAGCCTTCAGAAACCTGCTCTTGGTTCATCCGTGATGTCTGTGGCCTTGGTTCTCGCCCGAGTTTGTCAGCCGCTGATGTAACCTTAGTGGGATGCCTTATCTGGTGATCTGCAATCTGAATGCCATATAATGAAGATGCTAATGGAAAAACTTGATCCGGGTGAGAAAAAGTTCCCTGACTTGCAAGGCTGGCCTCCTGAATTAGTGGATATGCATGCAGAAACTTTATTCCTTGTTCTAGTCGAACTGGGTCAATGAGTTGCGGTGCCATCTTCCCAGTGTACATCAAATGCAAGAGATAACTGAAGATATCTGGCTGTATGTCAGTCGCTTTCAAACGGACACATTCACTGAAAGGTGAAACAAAACGATCAATAAGAGATAAAGAATTTTTTTTTTGTACCAGATCTAGGTTATTCAAGTATTGATAAAAACCATAGGTATCTACTCAAATATAAAAGACAGAATCTGCAATAAATACAGAGTAGCACTTTGATGTAAAATGTCAAAAGGTGATATTTTTCCTCAGGGAAGTAACTGGCTTGAAAGACACTGCCCCACTGCAATCTACACCTTTCTAAACTGCTGTTATGTTACAGATTTGTTGTCATAGAATCATAGAATTGTAGGGGTTGGAAGGGACCTCATACATTAATACATTTTGTAAATTGAAAAGATATTTCCCCCCCTTTTGGATGGATTCAAACATATCTGTAGCTCCATTAAAACCTGCTAGCACTGGACTCTAAATTCATAATCCATTTAACTCTTCTTAGTACTTGGTGCTGAAGACACCTAAAATCCACCTGGCACTTGCCTGTTTGGCTTCTGTGGCTTACTAGTGTTTACAGCTACAGTTCTGCAAATGCGTGGTATCACCTTGTCTCAACTGCATTATGATCCAGAAACCATGCAGGACAGGGTGTGAATTCCCTGAGGATCTGATGCAACAGGTGTAGCCTGAGCACATCTAACCCGTGGAGGCTAGGCTCCTTACGAAGCAGAACAGTAGCTTCTTTCCTTGAATAGGCGGGGAAGGAAAGGTAGCCCTAGTGGTACACCTGGTCAGCCTGACAATCCCTGGGTTAGAATGCTTCACAAAGGGAGAGGCCTTGGCTGTGATGCCCTCTTCAGCCTAGCAGGACTGATAACTACACTACCCTCCAGCTGAGCACATGCCCTACACATCAGCCTTTAGGATACTCCGGACCGAAACATCCACCACTCCTCTGGTTGAAGCTGGATCTCTGTGCAGAAAGATAGGCAAGGTTCACAGATGAAGAAAGAAAATCAGGAACATCTTGGCTAGACCAGTTAGCTAACAGCAGAGGATCTGAGATTCAAATTGTTTTTCAGAGTTATTTGAGCTCTTAGGTTAAAGAAACATTAACTAAAAGACAGACATCCAAAAACGGACATGACTGAGCACTGTGGTCTGAATGCTGTAACCACAACTGGCCATGAGGTGGGGGGGGGGTGGAAATTATAGCCAATTCTGCCACCATTTCTTGAGGTGCACCCTTCTTGAGCTCTCTCTCTGACAGCTTTTGAATTTAGATGTATTACTCAAAAGGAAACTCTGCAGTACTGTCTTCCAGAGATGACCGAGAGCTCCTGATAGAGCAAGAAGACTGATAAATCTGCCCACAGTCCTGATGTTTACTTCTGGCTACTCTCAGCCAGACTTATGAGTTATAGTTACTTAACATAAACTTGTTGAGATAATTGAAATATTTGTGAAAAAGAAAAGATAAAAAAAGTCTTTAAAACAGTCTTACACTTTTATCATCTTTTCAATGTCCTCCATGTAAGGGTACTTGCAAAAGGAAAAAAAAAAAAAAGGAAGAAACACAAACTCCATTCTTTTCCATCAGTCTGTAGTGTTATATTATTTAACTGACTTGGGCAGACTCTAAAGAAAATGAAACATACTAACCTTTTTTATAAGTTTATTTCTCAAAGTCTCCTGGTAAATACTTACTGGGTTGTATGTAATGTTACAGAAATGTCAAGAATAATGCCAAGACAGAGTAGAGGATAGTGAGAGGGGGAAAGTGCGTGCAAGAGGGAAGATGACATCCTTTCATATTAAATTCTAGGAATTATATGCTATTTTTTTTTTTAAGGATAAAGGACTTGTGCTAAATGACAACATCAGTATCAATGAACCACAGTTAACTTCAACATGTTTTAACTGAGAGTCTAGTCTGCAGATAAAACTGGATTGCATATTCCTATGCCACAGCAAGAAACTAAAAGAACATTTTCAGGCTTCTTATGTTGCTAGACCTCCTTACCTTAGCTAACTGAGTAACATTTAAATACTGAACCTTCTTACACTTACCTGGTTTGATGAACAAACAACATCTTGAAGTAGTTGGAGAAAGAAGCAAGGACTGATTTGTGTGCCTTGAAGTAGACATCACCAATGGCAACCGTGCAGTCACATAGGAAACCAAACTCTCTCTGAGCGTTTAGTTGCTGCAGCAGAATAAGTCCATGATTGGCCAAATCCATTTTTTTACACTCTGAAAAGCAAATGACTTCCATGTAAAACTTAACAGTAGATGCACAGGTGCAGCAGTAGATGTCTCTTAACATATACTGTCCTCTAATATCCGTATGTCATGCTTTAGTAACACCTCTTAATCCTAAAGTATTGTGTAAATTGTACCTTACACATAGGTAAGGATCACTGTTTCGTGATGGGCAATCTTATTCATAAAGGTGCAAGCAATTTCCCGAGGCTTAAAGAGCAAAGGAGAGGCAGGACTAAAGAGTTCTGAAAAGGCACGTTTACAGAAACATAAATAGCTGAAGGAGAGGAAGAAGTATCACTAAGTAGTGAAACCACCTATTTGTAACGGGAAGAACAAAGTATTTCAGCTGCCAGTCATCTGTTCCAACAATACAAATAAATCTGCCTTCTGACACCAGTCACCCTCACCTATGGGGGTGGGACAGACAGGAGCAGAACCCAATAAAAGACAAGATACTTTTAACCTGAATTTGCAGTGTCTCTGCATATCTTTTACTTAGAAGTTATGTGTCCATCCCTCTGCATCCAAAACCAACATTAAATAATTAAACATTTCTGATGATTATGCCCTCTCCTGGGAAACACCAGACACAAACCTGAGTCCTCCCAGGCTGAAACAATGAATTAATTCTAGGTTTTGGCAAGCCCTTCGGACTATCGAAACAGGAAGGGCCAATCTTTTCACCCCACAACTACTTATTTATGTACTGAGATCAGCTACAACAGCATGTTGTAAGGGGACCGCGTGCCTCGAGCCTTATGGTCACCTACAAAATCAAGAAACTGGAGGGACGAGAGGTGCAGTTCGATCCAGCACTCATCATCGGCACGAGGTAGGATAACTAGCAGTGAAACATGGCGCTAACCTGAGACCCCCCCCTAAACCAGGGCTTCTGCAGCCCACCACATCCCCCGCTGGTGGAGGCTGCCCTCAAAGAACTACCCAAGAGCTATCAGCTTTGTCTCAAGGACTTGGGGGATGCCTTGGAAGCAAGAACTGATAACTGCGGGAAAAACATAGCCAGGGAAATATATTAGGGCAGTTGCATGCAGTTGGACAGATGAATGTACAGCTAGTAAGATCAACAAGTGGATATAAACTTAACCAAATCCAACAGAGCTTCGGGCAGAAAAAGTGAAAGCATGAAGTGATGTAGGTCTGTACATGTTAAAACAGCAAGAGAAGTCAAGAAAACACCTGGGCTCATGATGCCCAAACAGTGCGGAGCCTCTGAGAACAGAAAAGAGAAAGTGGAACCAGAAGTGGTGGATCAAAAGCAGCACATTAATGTCTTGCTTTTTCCCCCCTCCAAATTTAACAGGATGTTAGAAAAATTTTATGTAAGGTACAAACAGCTTGGTGCTTCTACATAATGAGCTTTTTGGGAAAGAGAATAAAAGTGCATTCCACTTATGCCAATACATGTAGTCATTGGGGTAACAAGTATGTCTACTTGCTGGAGAGGGAAGCACACCCTCATATTAAAACCAATAACCAGGCTGACCAAATGCATTCCTTTGCATTCAGAGGAGAGCAGAGTCAGGGGTATAAGGGCAAAGAAAGAGATACAATGTAAGATATAGCTAATGATTTTCTCATGGTTAATAAGAGGAAAAGAAAAACAAAACAGGTGCCAACTCTCTCCGGGTCCATCCTCTCCTCCCTAAATTACTATTTGGATAATTATTGTATAAACAATATGCTAAAATCCTCTCCCTCTTTCCAAAAAGAGGTAATACCTGCTGTCAGCAGTAACGAAAGCCACATTTGTTATGATTTAATCCTGCAAGATGCTCCACACAGGTAAACTTTGTGAGATTATGGAAAACACACTATGAATTTTGGGTCTTTTTTTTCCTTTGGTAACTTTAATTTATATTATTCTGCACGTGCTGCATTTTTTACTTCACTGGTGTTGAGTCTGGTTTATACTCATAGACAGTGAAGCTTGTCAGGCAAAAGCAAACCATCAGTGAGGGGGAAATGCAAGCCAGAAAGGCATTCTCTCTAGTTACTACCATCCCAAGTTCGTTTAGCTTACAGTTTCACCCTTGCCCAGACAGCAGTTCCTGGGGCAGTAGAAGCTGTTACTTTCGTCAGCCTTTGCGCAGAACGACAGGGCGGTGTTTGTGCACGTGCGCAGCACTGAGTCTCTGTGCGTGTGCTTAAAAGACACCGAAATGCTCTGAACTGAAAGCACTAGAAAAATCACTCTCAAGGGAATTACACGGCAGAGGAAAAGAGCGAAGGAGAGCACTTTGTCCCTCTGTTATATGTAGAAGGGTACCTTAGCAGGTATGCATACGTTCAGGAGGTTTACCCTTAGCTGAGTAAGATGACGATTAACACCAGCAAGGCCATTATTTCAGCACTGACTGATTTAACTGCTGTTCATTTCTGGTGCCCTGAAACCCTATAGGGACAGCCCTTCACCGTGCAGCTGGCAGGCTGGCCGGGCTCAGCTCTGTCACGACTTCTGACATGACCTGAGCTGCTCAGCAGTGGGTGGAAAACCACGCAAGGCCGAGTCCCTCTGGAAAACGTACATTTATTTTGGGGACTAGGAGCGGAAAGCTGTGGGCACAAGCCAGGGATGGAGCTGAGAGAGCCGGTACCGCACGACGGAAAAGAGGAAGAAACAGGCCGAGGAGAAAAACACTGCGGGCGATGAGGAAAGAGCAGAGACCAGGCCGGGTTCGCGGCTGTGTTGACAGGAAACAGCTGCCGGGCCGGCTTCAAGCGCAGCCCGGCGCTCCCCGGTCAGCCAGCGGACACCGAACCCCCGCTCACTCTGGCGGCAGAAGGCAGCAGTCCGGTGCCGGCCGCCCACAAACACGCCGCGCCGCGCCGCCCGGCGGTCCCCGCGCCTGCGGAGCAACGGCACCGGCTCGGCAGCGGACTGCCCTGCGACCCTTGCCCCCAGCGGCGGGCAGGCGGCTGCCGGACACCCGCGCCGGGGCCGGGGCCGGGGCCGGGGCCGGACCCGGCCCGGCTCCGCCCGCCACAGCGGGCCCGCGCGCGCGCCGGCAGCGGGAGAAGGGGCGCGCGCCGCTCATGCACTCCCGCCGCCTGCCGGCGCCGTAGCGCGCGGAGGGGGGCGTGGCCTGCCGCACGCCCTCTCCTCCGCCCCCATCCCCCCTCCCCGGAGTCACGCTCGGCCTCAGTGGCACAGGTGACGGCGCCCTCCCATTGGCCGCCGGGGCGGAAGGCCGGGTGGCCGCGCGCCGCTCTCACTGGCTGCGCCCCGCCCCTCCTCCCCTCTCTCTGCCCGCCCACACCCCCCCAACCCCCCCCCTCCGCGCACGCCACGCGCGCACGGACTGACGGAGACGGCGCGAGACGCAGCGCGAGCGGAGCCGCCAGGGCGCGCGAGACGGGAACCGCCGTTGCTGCCGCCGCCGCCAGGGCCGCCCAGCCTGCCGAGGAGAGACAGGCGGGGCCGCCCCCTCCCGCTCCGCGCGGCGCCCTCCTCCCCCGCCCTTCCCTGCGCCGGATGCCGCCGGAGGGGGGGCCGCCCCGCGCCGGGCGGGCGGGCGGGAGGGTGCGCGGGCCCCAACCGGCCGAGCAGAGCCCGACGCCGGGCGATACCGGCCCCCTCCCTTCCCCTACCCCCTCCTCCTTCCCTCGGCCCGGCCCTCCCCTCCCCTCGGGCCCGTCCTCCCCTCCCCCCCCGGGCTGTGTCCCGGATGGAGCCGCCCGGCCCGGCCCGGCCCGGCGGGGGTTTGTCAGGGGGCCAGGCAGCCTGAGCGGCGCCAGCCGCGGCCCTCCTCCTCCTCCGCGCCCCTCTCGTCCCGCCGCGGCGCGGCCGGACCCGCGGCCCGGCGCCCCTCGCACACAATGAGGAGGTAGGGCCGAGGAGGCCCCGCCGCGCCCCCGCGCCCGCCCGCCCGCCGCCACCGCCTCAGCCCGGGCCGCGGCCGGTGCGGCGGAGCCGGGCGCACGTGCGGGTCGCGCCGGGATCGCCGGCGGGGCGCGGCGCGGCCGGTGCTCACCTGGGGGGCGCGGGCCGCCGAGGCGCCTGGTGCCGCGCGGGCCGCCGCCGTCTCCGCGCCCAGCAGCAGCAGCAACAACGGAGTCAGCGCGGCGGCGGCGGCGGCGGCTTTTCCTGTCCGGTTACGTTAGGGTCACATGACCGAGAGCGGAGCACAGAGGCTGCAGCGAGGAGCCCCCGCCGGGGGGGAGGGGAGGCGGCGAGCGCTGTGGCGGCAGCAGCAGCAGCAGGAGCCACCCAGCCCCCGCCCGCCCCTCCCTCCCCCGCCCGCCGCGCGCTGCGCGGGCCGTACCGGCGGGACCGGCCCCGCCGCTGCCACGGCCGCCCTCCTGCCGGGAACACCCTCCCCCCGCCTCGCCCCGGCCGAAAGCGGCCGGCCCCGGCCGAGCGGGGCGCGGGTCCCGCGGCGGGCGCGCTGCCCCTTTAAAACTCCCGGGGGGTGGGGGCCGGTGCGGCCCCCCTCCTCGGCGCTGCTGGGCGGGGGCGGCCCCGACGTTGCCAGTGCTCCTATCCGCCGCCCGGGCTGCGGAATAACGGGGCTGGGCCGCTGCCGGCTCCCCGGCGGGGCCGCGGCAGCGTGCGGGAACGGGACGGGGCGGCGCTGCGCTCTGCTCGCCGCCGCCTTCCCGGCGCCTCGCCGCGGCGGCAGAGGCTGCCCGCCGCCGGGGCCGCCGGGGGCGCCCGGCCTCGACGCTGGGGCCACCGGGAGGCTCTCGCCGGAGCCGAGCGACTCTCGGGGGGTGTAGGCGGGCGGGGGATGCCAGCGGGTCCCTCTCCCGGGGAGGAGTGGCGGGCGCAGGTGCGTCCCTCCGCTTCCCGCCCAGCCACCGGGCGCGAAGCGGCGGCCGTGGAGCGGAGCGGCGGCCCGGGGCTCGAACTTTGTGAGCGGCGCCCTCGTCCGCGTCCCCCGGGCTGCTCTCCCGGTGCCGGTTGTAGCGAGGTCCGGCCGGTGCTCGGGCAGGGGGAGGCTGCGGGGCTGCCGGCCTTGCGGGCTTGGAGGGCCGGTCTCGGTGTAACTGCCCGGGGCGAGTTGCCGCTGAGCTGTCGGGCGGGGGTGGCCTGTCAGGAGGAGCGATGCGGGGTCCGGGCGCGGGAAGCCTGGGCGTGCTTTCTGTCGGTTCGGGTGGGCAGGCTGTTCGACCCGCCTTGGTTTCAACTCGGCTTTTTAAGGAAACGCGGTCTCCGGTAAAAATCCGACCTGGTGGCAGGTCGGGTTGTGGGGGTGGAGGGCGAAGGGAAGGCGGCTGTAGCCAGGCCTCGCTTCACCCGAAGCTCAGGGTGCTCTGGAAGTGACAGGCGATGGTAGAGCCGCAGGGATAAACGCGCCGGCGGACACCGTGTCACAGGCAGGCACTGCCCGGCTTGCAGAGGTTACAAACCCGTAGCCGAGCAGGGAAGCTGAGCCTGTCAGGAGGGCTGGGAAGTCCCAGGAGAAGCAGCACCTCCGAGTCAGTCCGGGCACCGTCTGTGTCTGCCCCTCGCTGTCAGGCCGCACCCTGGAACTGGGGCGGTGGTGCAGACAAAACCCTTTTGGGAGAGAAACTTCGTTGTTGTCGAATACCTTATAGTAAAGTATTTGGCTAGCAAGAGTTAAAGAGGGAGCCTTTGCAGCCCCTGTCCTGCTCCTGCTGTTGTAAGGTGTGCTTTCTGTTTCTTAGGAACAGCGTACGCTTTGATGTCAAGGATTTGAATTAGGTCCAGGTTATTGCTGCCTTTATTTTCAAGGTACTTCTGTAAGAAAGCGTGCAAGGGGCTGGTTGTAGCCGGGGTGATGTTTCTGTAGGAGGAGTCACCTTGTATCTTCTCTGGTCTGTAGATAAACAGATGATCCCAGTCATCCCAGGCTACTGCTGGTTTTTTTCAGGGTCTACATTGATCAAGGACTAGACCAGCTTTATGTAGGTCTGACTCCGAGTCTCCCACTGGAGTTAATGGAAGTCTTGAGTCCGTTTGCACTGTATAGCTCATAAATACTAATTTATTTATCCAAGTTAAGCTGCACTTAAAGACTAACTAGTTAAGACCTAAAAAAAACCCCACCCATCCTCAAACCCCTAGAATTGTTAATTTTAATGTTAATTTTAGTGGAGCTGAAAGCCGACAGTCAGTTTGCTGCTCTTACAGCAGCTGAACGGACCCACACCTTTAGGACCGGCCTGGAGTACTTGTGGTGTGCCGAACTACAAGGGGTGCTTTTAACAGCTCTCTGAGTTGGGCTATGTGAGCACCTGGCCAAAAGTCTATGGAGTGTATTTAGCCAGTCTGCTTGGCGAGGTTTTTTTCCCTCCTACGTTTCAGTTGCATTTTGGCTCTGCAAACTAAACCCCGGGTGAAAAGCACAGGTGGACGTTTGAGCAGAGGTTGCTGAGTAGCCCACGGTTTGTCTCGCTCCCAGGGGAGGTGGTGGAAGAGATACAATTTTTAATCAAATAGAGTGGGTTACTTGGGCAGAGTAGGTTTCTGGCAGGTATCTGTCAGGTGCTGTGGCCTGTTATTTCTCTTCTGTGTTGCACTTGGGCACTTCTGTGTTGGTATTTGTGTGTGATTCTCCTCTGTGCTATCTCTGAAACTGGAGAAAATTTTACTTAGTTGTGTTTATTTCTGCTAAAGCTCATCATTCAGCTTTAGAGCACCTTTGTTTTGCCCACAATTCTTCAATCCAGCGGTAATGCAATTCTTGATTTAAAAGTATCCTGTCTAATTCAAGCTCCACTAAAATCTGTAGAGTGTTTTCTGTGTTGGGTTTAATGCTGCCGAACTTCACACCCTCGATGCTCACACGTGAGACTGGTCACCTGTGTTGCAGGGAGCGATAGGCAGTTCCTATCTTGCACTTTGGACACCTGACTTAAGATGTAAATTTTACTTCTGCCTCATCTTTTCAGGTATTTTTTAACACAGTTACAATAATTAAAATTTATCCTTGTCTTATTAAGTGGTGTTATTGTGCTTTTGATTTTTATATGCTGATCCTCTCTCCCTCCCCCACTGCCCCAAACTTTCTTGAGGTATTCGTTTAGGAGTCCTTTCCTGCTTTTAGGACTTTGTGAAGGGGCTGTTCAGACTGATTCAGATACTGCTACACACCCAGGAGCGTCCTTAGCTCTGCGTGGCTGTTGATGATAGCATCAGTCCCTCGGTTTTTGGTTTGGCTTTGGTCTGCATGCACCCAGATCAAAGGTAGAATTTTGTCTGCAAGATCATATTTTGTGTTGTAACCAAGCACACTGCTGGTGATGTCAGTGCTAATAGGATCACGAAGGTGTCTGCTAATCTGGGTAAAAATCCACCAGAGCAGTGGGAGGAACTTGATCCAGACAGACCCCAGTGCTGTTAGCCTGTCTCTTGGGTGGAGTTCGGTGGAGATGTGGAATGGAGTAGTAGCTTCTTATCCTTACAGTCCAAACCTTAACAGCTCCAGCAGTGTTACTCGGGCTCAAGCTGCTATGACTTCCAGTGAGTTTTCCTACTGTTCAGTGTTTTGTAAAATCCAAGAGCAGAGTCCCTGTTCTGAGGAGCTCCTTCCTTGCTCTCTGTGGCACTGCTGACCCACTGCTGTAGGACTGCAGCTGGCACTGGCCGAAGCCATGGGGAGCTGAGAGTGCGTGTCCTAGGCAATGGGTGGGAACCCTTCCCTGAAGGTGTGGGGCACCTCTTCCACACTGATACTGCTGTAGTAAAACATGAGTTTCCATCAGTGCTGTAAATCCGTTTTATGAGCGTGGCTGCCATTTCTAACACTTCCACTTCTGATTGATGTTGGTGAGAAGGCTCGATGGGAAGTGTGACAGCTGCAGTAGCTTCTCGCTAGGTGAGTAAATATTGTACCTCTGATAGTCTCCAACCTTCTCATCCAGGGATATTCCCCCTCCCTATTAGAATTTTCCACATACTTGGTCCAACCCTCACTTGTCTTTCACACAGCAGTGGAAGCACATAGAAGTGATCCCTGGGCAGAGCCCTGACATACGGGTACAGCAACGGTTGTGGAGTGGCTCTGCTTGTTCTCACCTGGGCTTCCCTGGCATGGGGAGGCTCTTGGGGTACATTTGTGGTATGTGTGTGGTCAGCATGCAAGCAGATAGATCTGAGCTTTCACGTTTTTGTTGTGAGTCAGTCCGGCTGTTCTAGAGGTGAAGGAGAACTGTGGTGTTTAAGTCCCTTTTTGTGTATGCCCTGTAAAGTGAAAAAAATGAAGAAACAGGTCTTTGTCCTTCTGTAGTCCAAGCTGTTTTTCTGGTATCAGTGTGTGTCCTGGTTTCAGCAGGGATACAGTTAATTTTCTTCCACACAGCTGGCATAGTGCTGTGTTTGGGAGTTAGGATGAGAGCAGTGCTGATAACACACTGATGTTTTCAGCTTTGCCAAGCGTCAAGGACATCCCAGCTTCTCACACTGCCCTGCCCCTAAAGAAGGCCAGGAGTGGCCAAGAAGCTGTGAGGGGATGCAGCCAGGACTGGGGACCCAAACTGGCCTCAGGGATATTCCATACCATGTGATATCACACTCAGCATATAACTGGGGGTTTGGCTGGGAGGTGGGGTGGCGTAGGAACTAGCTGAGCATGAGCGTCAGGTGCTGAGCAGTTGTGCTGTGCACCACTTGTTTTGTGTATTCTTTTTCTGTCCTATTAAACTGTCTTTATGTCATCCCATGAGTTTTACCTTTTTTCCTCTCCCCCATCCTGCTGAGAGGGGTGGGAGTGAGCCAGCAGCTGTGGGGTTGCTCTAGCTGCCAGCCAGGTTAAAGGATGGCGGTATGTTAGTTGGGAATGGCTTCTACTCCTAGAGAGCAAAGCTTTAGCAGCAGCTAGTGAGTAGCTGCGATTGAGACTGGGGGGTGGGGAAATACCCTTTTGTTAGTACAAGGTACGTTATCCACACAAATGGATTAGCTGTGTGTATGGATTTCTTTCTTGTTAGGAGCCTCACTTGCCCCGGGAGCTGTTGGTACAACCGAACTGACACAGGTTCTGCAGTGCAGGGTATCCCTCTGCTCTCTGGCTCCACTCTAGTCCCAGACTCGCCTGTTGCCTGGGCCAGCCTGCTTCTAGCTGGGGAAGTTCGGACGTGACTCTGTGTTCTTGGCCGGAGTGACGTCTGCAGCGGCGCGTGGCTCGGGAGCTGCAGCGCTACATGTGGGTGCATGTTTTGCCTGCCTTAGAAGAAGGGTTCGAGCTGCAGCGGTGGAGAGAGCGTGTTTAAGCTGCAGCGTTCCGTAGCGAAAGGTGGTCTGACTGAAACAGCGCTGCTGGTGCAGTCACATCACTACTTGGTGTCACCTAAATGGTGGCTGTAACTCAGGAGATACTTGATGAGCTGTTTTGAATAAATAGTTCATTCATCAGCATTGACTCAGGCTTAATTAGGAGCGTTAAAAAATAATGTGGGGGCACCATTGTTCAGTAGCCGTGTTTCACTGGCGTGGAAAATGTATGTCTTGTGTGGGGACACTGTGACAACGGGTGTAACTGGGGAAATGACTGAGCACTGGTGATGCCAGCCACAGCGGCGATGCCTTCCACAGCTCCAAACAGCGAAGGAGAAAACCGCTTGTCCTCGTTCTACGCTTGTTTAATGACGTTTGTTTGAAGAATCAGAAATGGGAGTGGTTGTCATGCTGCCTGAGTGAGCCGAGGGGATTTGGTTTTGTTCTGTTTCCCCAGTGTGATGAGGTCTGTCCGACTCTCTCAAAGACTCTGGAGGACCCCAAGCTGTTGGAGTTGCTTAGTTCTCTGAGATTCATCCCCATGGGTTTTACGTGTAGCAGAGAGTACAGAGGTGATGTTGAGAAGTATGCCAGTGGCAGGCACTTGAAGGATCAGGACAAACTGGCTACCTCGTACCGCATATAGCTCTGGCAAAGTAAAGGCTAGCAGAGGTCTTGGGTTTCCTGCTGGCTGTAAAGAATTAGCCTCTTAAAAACCCTTTTCTCAGCTGGGCCTGTATATGTACCAAGACAGTTTTTCCCTAGATAGTTAAGATAGTGTAAGCAGTCTTTACTTCTCCCATGATGACAAGTGTTGTGGGCAGTGGTTTTGGTTTTGAAACCCCGTGCGCGTCAGTGTGTGTGAGTGCCTCAGGGTCTGCGTTACTTTTTGTGAACTGTCACACTAGTATCATAACCCAGCCCGTGGACGTGGGTGATGAGACTCTGGGCAGGTGCTAAATGCCATCAGATAGGGGAAGGTGGTACAGATCGGTAGTTCTCAGCCTGTAGGCTTTATGTGGGCAGCATCTTGATGGTCAAGGGAAAGGGAGTGAGAAAAGTCAACTGGCAAACTCAGTACACTGGTGCCTCGTGCAGTTTCTGAGTTGGTCTATGCAGGATGGGTATGAAAATTGGAAAAGGTTCACCACAACTACTGTCACTACCAAGGACACCTATTGGTGTTGGCTCAGTGTCCTGTAATTCCTTTACAAGGCAACATTGTTACTTAGCAAATTAATTTACTGATGGCTTAGGTGGGTGCAAAGTATCTGGCTTCCCCCTCCCCATATCTGACCTTGAGCTGAAATTTGGTTTCTTGGACTAAGGTAGGATGGGGAAAGTGCCTCTTTCTTAGGCTTTTCAGTGCCCTTGTATTTCTGGTTCAGGCTGGTGCTTGAGGTGGGCAGAATGTCATCCTTCTCTCAGAAGCTGGTAGTATGTACGTGCTGGGGGGTCCGAGCACATGTTGCTTTTGCAGGGTGAAATGCCTGAGATTTTTGCAGGGAGGCATCAGGTGTATGTGGGTGCTGATGGGCTCCCTGACAACAGGGGATGACTGCAGCCAGTGGAGCGACTGCCCTGCACAAATGGGACTGGAAGGTCTGAGCCGCCTTGGGTCTCAGCATTCTTCGCTGTTCTACAAGTCTTGCCACGGCTTTCTAGAGGATCTGCCTAAGAATCAGAAAATTGTCCTCACCTGATGGAAAAAAGCAGACAGCAGCAGCTTGCACAGCTGGGACTTGTGCAGAGGGTGGTCTAACAAGGTTCCATACGAACAGAATTTTACGATTCAGTCTTAATTTTGCTAAAAAGATTTGAATCAAGAGTTAAGATTCCCCTCTGGTTCCCCTGGTGCATTCTGTAGTTGCATCCTTACTGTTGCCCCCACAGGTGACTCTTACTGGTGGGACCAGACCCATTTTGGTGGGGGCTGGAACCCTGCAAACTGTGCAGCGAGGACGGTTCTTTGCAGGTAACCACGAAGGTGTGTGGTGGACAAGGCAGAGGACAGACAGGTGTGTTCTCACAGCTGGGGCAGCCTGTGTTGCTGCCGAACAGGAGTCCCATCTTGCTTCTGCCATAAGCTTCCTCCTGGTCAGGCTGTGCCTAATGCTCACACCCCACAAGATCTCTAAGCTCCACCAGAAACCAAGGTTGCAGGTGAGGAGAGTTTCCTATGCGCTGCCTGGTGTGAGGAGAGCTCTGTGCTCTCCACAGACTGTGCAGGGGAAGCTCGTTGGGTCCCTGCTGCGTTCAGCTTCTCAGCCTGGTCTGTGTGTAACGCAGTGGAAACGTTCTTGCTCTGTGAGGGATTGTAGGGTTCGCTGCTGGAGAAGACCCCTGGTGCTTGGGTGCAGCTGCTGCTCGGTATGTTGTATGTTTGGATGTGCAGCTATGGCTTAACTGAGTGGCCAGCTGTGAACAGCTGCTCCACAGTAACTGGGGTTGGGGGCTGGGTGGGCAGGGTGTGTTTTTGTGGCTATGATTTTATGTGCTAACAGAAACTGATTTAAGGTTTCAAAAGTAACCGTGCTTTGCTGGGCTCCAGGTGTTTGTCTCTCAACTCCAAAATACAGCCCCAAGACAGGACGCTGGAGGTATTCAACCCTGGACACTTGCTGCTTTTAAAAAGCATCTAGGAGCCCTAGAATGACTTCGTTAAAACCATCGTTCCTCATAGATGCAACTGGCCCATAACTTTGCATTTCAGCAATTTAGCTGAAATAAATAATACATTAAACATGAGCATGTGAATGGGAAATTAGGTTCTTGAGCACAAATGTGACAGCTGGGAGGAAAAAAGCCCATTTGCCCAAAGGGTGAAAAATGCCCTAGTAAGGGTCAGGTAATTGGCTACAGTAGGCAGTAGTAGTACATAAATCTGTGAACCTTGAGTTTCTCATTCTGCTACAGCTTCCTGTGACCTCAGATGAAGTTCAGCTAGTTCCCCTTTCATCCCCAATATGTAAATACTTCTTTGTGAGGAGTTCAAGCACAACAATAAATATACCTGCCAGGTTTATTGAAACCATGCCAGGTAGCTGCAGGAGAACAGAGAGCTGTGCTGTTCCCAAACCTGGGACGCTGTCATGGCTCTCTATCTACAGAGGAGTTGGGGAAAGCAAGGTCAGAAATGCACGAAGTTACCGAGCACCCAGCATCTCTTTCACTGCCTCGTCCCTGAGACAGTCGAGTCCTCCTCTCCTTGCTTATTAAGGAGACAAAGCAGCATCCCTCCCCCTCAGTCCTGCGTGCATCCGGGCCCCCTCCCTAGAAACCCTCACACACTGGCGTCTCAGCTTTACACCAGTGCACCCACAGGCGTAGCCCTCCCTAGCACCACGAGTACAGCAACTGGGAATGATCTTCAGAGACCGAGTTTGGGGTTTTTCAGATTTTTTTATTTGAGTACAAGATCTATGGATTTATCAGGAGATGCAATTCCACTGTTTTCCAGAGGCGTCTAATAGAGAGGAATTTATGATTCTGTCAGTTTTCTTCGTCCTGAGTTTATTCTGTCATCAGAAAATTACCCTTGCAAGTTCAAACAGAACCTGTGGAATAGCAAACAGTGACATGTGTTTTTATTTGATTTAATAATCCTTAAAGCATCTCACACTATAAACAAGAGTCTGAAAAGTAATTATAGCTGCAATTCAAAAGTTCCTCACAAAGAGCCGAAGAGTAACCCCCTTGTACATCACAGTTTATTCGTAATTTGAGAGCCAGTACCACGTTATTATGTCTATATATTGCACTTGTTACTGTATTTTCAGTGTGACTGTGGGAAGAAACCCACCAACCTCAATGGTGATGAGTATGACTATCATCCACTCCAGGCGCAGCGTGTGCTTCTCGTTCAGGTGGTTTCGCATCAGGTCTGTCAGCTCCATGCAGTGCTGCAGCTTCTCATTCATTACCTGCAAGAGACCCCGGACATTCAGCCCACCTGGGTTCTGCCAGTGGGATGATGTCACCCAGTGAAGGCACAGTGTAGGAAAGTGCTAACGCTCTGCTGCGAGGGAACAGGACAGAAATTTTCAGTACAAGCAACACAAAGCAAATCGAGTTTCAGTATCGGTGAGCTTGGTATTCCAGTAGGTTCTCAGAAATAACAGACACATAGGAACGCACCTACAGGCACCGAGCTGCTGCTGGGCGATACCCGCTCGTGAAACCAGGCACAAGCAAACACAGACAAAGCTCACTGAGAACGCCTTGAGTGTGACCAAGTGTTCAAGGCTGCTGTGCCACCCCACAAGTGGGTTTTGCGCGGCTTGTTCTGGTTCAGCAGTAAGCACTATGGTCGCCCTTCAGTGAACTGACCTGATCAGTAAGGCGACCGCTTCACATCTCAAGTTTAACTTGCTTTCTTGCACGCATTTCAGAACAAGAATTAAATCTCTTCTTCTAACTATTTAAGCCCTAATTTAGTGGCTGGGGAAATGAGCAATCCGTTCCTGCGAGGCAGGGTGGCTAACCTGGACCAGCTGTAAGACATTGACTGGGTTATGACCACACAGAAAAGGGGACAGTGTATCTGATCCTGTTGATATTTATATCCCCTTTCTAGAGTTAAAACAGACATTGGTGGAGCAGTCTGGAACCTGCTGAGCCAAAGACAGCTGACCTGTGCACAGAGTAGTCTCACAACAGTAAGACACCTACCTTAACTCTACGATTAATGCTGAGGAACTGGCAAGTCTTGTCGTAAAGCTCTTCCAGTTTTTCTCTGTCCCAGTAGAAGTCAGGTGTTATTAGCAGGTCTGAGCTCAGATTTATACGGTGCCTAGGAAGAATGGGTATTACAGTAGTTCAAGCTTTCTTTTGGTGAATACAGGCACAAATATTTATGTAGCAGTTAAACAGGAAAATGTTCTGCAATTTTAAGTATGAAAGGAATCTCATAATAAAGTAGTTACCCCTTAAAATTGGTCACATCTCCCGAAACTCTTCTGAGAGTACTGTACTGTGAGTCTTGAGCATAAATGACTTTTGTCTTATGACAGCGTTGCCTCCTTGCCACCTTCCTTAGCCTGGGATACCTGTAGAGCTATGCTAGAAGCTCACTGAAGCTGAAGCAGGTGACTCAGTTTCTGGGGAGCTCCTCAGCAGGCTCTGTATGTGTCAGAACTCACTGTGTGACTGGTTCCATGGGCACAGCACACCTTTCAGACTCAGGCTACTGCCTCAGCATCGTTAAAGGCTACGAGCTAAAATCTCCCACCCTCAGCCTACTGTTCACATGTATCGTTGGACACTTAGAACATCGCTGTTCATTACTGAACGGTGCTTCAAGTAGGGATATAAAATCCAAATAGCAATTCTCATTTTAAACATTGAATTTACCCGTTTCTTCATTGTTTTTGACTGTGTTTATAAAAGAGCATGTGATGCTCTGCATTCCCAATGGCCAAATTTCACTTGAAGGGGAGAAGAATCCTTACATTCTTACACTGTACCAGCACTTTCTGAGTGAAGGGAAGACCAGAACTCAGAAGTTTTCCTAACTCCAGGCTGTAGTTAACAGTTCTGCCTACCCCTGTGCTTCCTCCTGCTGCATGCTCTGGGGTGGCTGTCATGACTGGTTCTGACACGCACTGCTGTGCATGGAGGAACAAGGGTGTGGAACGTGACTGCTTACAAGTGCTGGTCTATCATTGAGATGCCAGCAGGTCCTCTGACTGATGTTAACGGTGCTCACGATCTCCAGCCAAAACAAAGTGTTGCAGTTTTGTGAGGCTGTGCTGCTGAAACAGCTTCTTTAAGCAGCAGTTAAGAGTTTTCTGCCACCCTAACTATAAACAACAAGCAATTCAAGGCCAAAGTCGTGGCCCGAGAGATAGTGAAGCGCCTCTGAGAATCACACGTAGGAGAAAACAACCTGGAAGCAGCTGCATTTTGCCACCGGAGAAGGGAGCGAGAAGATGTAACGAGCTGTGCAGACACCAAGGCCAGAGAAGGGCGGGGGAGGAGGCGACCCAGGCAGCAAAGAGAAAGATGCCCCTGCAGCCCATGGAGAAACCCATGGAAAAGGCCAAGACCCCACCTGCAGCGCGTGGAGGGGCTCCACGCTGGATGAAGCAGGTGGAGACACAGAGGAGATGCTGTGACCCTACATTGGAACCAGCCCCTGCCAGCACTTGCAGCCATGAGGAGAATCAGAGACACAGAGATAAGCGAGAGAGAGATTTGCACCGGAACAGGTCTGCTGGGGGAGGCTTGGAATCCCTGGAGGACTGGGACTGAGAGACACTGTGATAAAGAGATAAAAGCCCTGAGGGAAAGGATTCACGTTGGAGAAGTTCGTGGAGGACTGTCTCCTGTGGCTGGGACCCCACGGTGCAGCAAGGGGAGGGTGTGGAATGAATGCCCCCCCCTCCCCCCTGGCTGAGAAAGAAACCAACTTGCAAGGGACTGACCGAAGCCCCCATCTCCCAGTCCCTGTCCCCCTGTTCTGCGATCGGGGGGAAGAAGGGAGTGAAATCATGACTAGAGTGAAGTCTGCTAAGAAGGGAGTGGGGAGGGGGAGGAGGTAGAGATGTTTTAAGATCTGGAAAACAGCTCATGAAGAAGTAACCGAGAACCCCATTTTTTCCCAGTCCCTGCCCCCCTGTGCTGCGAGCAGGGGGAAGAAGGGAGCAAGATCATGGCTAAAGGGAAGTCTGCTTAGAATGGAGGGGTGGGGGGAAGATGCTACCGAGAACCCCATCTTCCCCAGTCCCTGCCCGCCCTGTACTGCAAGCGGGGGGGAAGAAGGGAGCAAAATTCTGACTGAAGTCTGCTAAGAAGGGAGTGGTGGGGGGAAAGTGTTTTAAGATCTGGTTGTATTTGTTTTAAGATCTGGTGACACTTCTGACTCCAGTTTTACTGGTCTTTGTGGTGTAGTGTAATAAATTAGGTAGTTTCTCTCTTCACTTTGTGTTGAGTCTGTTTTGCCCATGTCATTGCTGACAGAATGACCTCTCCCTGTCCTTATTTTGTCTCCTGAGCCTCTTAATATATATTTTCTCCCCTGTCCAACTAAGAAGGGGAGTGACAGACTGACTTTGGTGGGCGTCTGCCCTCCAGCCAGGGCTAAACCACCACACAAGGTTGAAGGAATTCTTCCCTCCCCCCTACCCCAGCATTTAGTGCATGTTCTGGCCTTTGTATCACGCACAACTTAAGTTCCCTGTAATAGGATGTCTTGAGAGTAACCAAAAGTTACCTTAATGCGAAGAGTTCTCCAATCTTTTGCATTACATCTGCATGAGACAGTTTCACTTTCCTTCCTGACTTCAGTATCTGCAAAGTAACAAGTGTTTCACTACCTGATGAAGTCCCAGGTAGTAGAAGTTACGCAGTCTGGAGTTCCACAGCCTGGAGTATGGACAGGAGGTAAAACCTGAATGTGCATCACACATACTAGCACTGGAGGTTTGTTTGCTTTGTGCCTCCTTACCTAGTTTTGCAAGGGTAACACCATGCAACTGTTCTGCCAGGCTTTTCAGTACACCACTGACTACACCACCAGTGCTGATACAAAATTCTGGAGTGTTTTCTATGAATGATTCCTAAGGAAGAGATCATTTGTGTCTTCTTCCTACTATTGTTATTTTAAAATCACGACAGTTGTTCTTTTATCTTGCCACTACTTAGCATTTCTATAGAGTATTTCCTTACAACAATGTATTACCATTTATTTCCTTCAGTAAATAAACACAATTATTTCTCTTTTGAACCCTTTGAATCTCATTTTTAAATGGGACATCGTTTGGGCTTTGTACTTGTCTCATGAAAAAGTGTGGTTTCAGTAATTCACTCAAACTCTCTGTTAAGACTCAAGTTCTCTGCTTTCAGCCCACGCTGCTACACGCAGTGTCTGGCCAGGCTTTCAAATGCTGCCTGTCCTCTTACACACATGCATTCCACAGCAGCAGGTGCCAGTGGCACAGCACAGGACCCCGCTCCCAGCCTTGTTAAAGACTGGTGAGTTCTCGCCCCACCGCTTTGCAGGTCTGAGCTTCTCTGTGTCGATGACTTTACCATCAAATGTGTTGGGCACTGGGCCTCAGCTGCGCCTGGCCAGACCTTTCACAAAGCACAGAAGGAGGAGGGGGAAGGTACGAACCAGACCTCACCTCAGGAATTGACTGGATGGATTCCACAAAGTTATCCAATAATGATTCCCAAATTGCCAGCTTCACTGCAACACAGAGGACACCAAGCAGAGTGCTGTGAGACATACAGATGCTTTCTAGTAGTCCTACCTTTAAATCCGCCAACATGCTGCTTCACAGAATCTCCTGAGCTGGAAGGGACCCATAAGGGTCATTGAGTCCAACTCCTGACTCCACACAGGGCCAGACAAGTCAGAGCATGGGACTGAGTCCAAACACTTCTTGAGCTCAGCCAAGCTCGATGCTATGACCACTTCCCTAGGGAGCCTGTTGCAGTGCTCAACCACCCCCCCAGTAAAGAATCTCTTCCTAGTATCCAGCCTAAACCTCCTGTCACATCTTCCCAGGCACGTTGATACAAACACACATTATTCGTAGCAGGTAACTGCTGGTATTACACCACCTGTGTTCGTTCACACACCTAGGGACAGCCCTGGTTGGGCACAGGGCTCTGCGGGTAGAGCCGCCCCGAGCGCAGCTCTTCTTCAAACGATCAGCTCTGATCCTGTAGAGCTTTTGCTTCAGCTCAAAAGCTGTGTGCTTAAGTGCTCTGCCACACAGGGAGATGAAGCATTTGCAAGCTCCTTTCTGAGGAGGCTGGAGATACTGAGCTGCACTGGAGCCAGGCTGGCTTCATGTGGTACCACTTCAGGGTCCCACTGCACAGAACTCTCCATGGCCCAGTACTTGAGCATGCTCAAACCACGGAGTTAGCTCCTAAAGACACATTGCCTGTAGTTCCTGAAGCTCAAACTTCAGCAATCTCCCATTGTTTTTAGGAGAATATAACTTTTCTTCCATAGAAGCTGTTCAGCACAGGCAAATAGCAACACAAATTCTACTACGCCTCAGCTTGAGCCTGGAAAGATGTTTCCACAGGAAGACAGTATAACTCAGGCCTTTGTTCTTTAGTTTGCCGATTCCCAGACAAGAACGGACTGGTAACGGAACAAAAATTAACCCTTTCACTCAGAAAAAGTCATCAGGGAAGGTCTCACTGTCAGAACGAGCTCTTCTGTGGTCGTAATCATTAGTGTCATCTGGTCAGCACACCGACAGTACATCTAGTGGAGCATTTTCCACCCCTGTCCTTTGAATAGAGGTGCCTAATCCAAGTCAGAGACTTAAATGACATTTAATTTAGCCCCTGAAAAAAAGCCAAGAGGCTTTTCAGCCATCACCGATGACTTGACAGAGGCTGGTTTCTGCTTTGTCATAAATTTGACTTGGACTAGAGTTACATCCTTTATTTTTATTGAACGTTATTGAACTGTTTTCTGCTACGATGTGCTCGTCTCACACTAAAAAAAAATCGGTGCCCATTATCTCCTGGGAATAAATCCCTTTCTCCATTATATGTGGCACACACACTTCCATGCAGTGGCTTTATGAATAGGAAACCTAGAGAGAATTAAGGGCTTTTTCTCTCAATAGCTCTTCCTCGGACAGCCAAGAAACATTTAGTGATGCTCTGCTCCTTGATCAAATGCAGCATCAGTTCAAGAACATGCATTCTGTTTCTTAATGTCCCCACTGTTCAAAAGACGTGCTTCCCCAGACACGACAGGAATCCTGTGATTTACCCTAAAAGCAGTAGGGGTAGACAGATCAAATTGCATTGAAAGGTCCTTGAGGACAGCCTTACTGCTGCTCATTTCTATTCCTGCTTCCTACCTCATTTGAGGTCTGCAGTGGCAGACACACACTTATTTCCTCACGCATCAGCGCCACTGCTGAGCCTGACTCCTTCCCAGTGCCTCCCGCTGCCGCCCAACAGAAGTACCATGGCACACAGCCATGGCTAATAACCCTGGAAAGCACTGTCTGCGACTCGGGCCCACACCTTTGATCTTGGCACAGCTCCCTAGCTGGGAATCACTTCTTGAGCCGGCATCGAGCTTTTCTATTATGGGAAATGATGTCATGACGAATTACCTGAGATTACCAACAGGTTTCTAGTTCTGGGCTCTGCACTTGTTGCTGTCTGAGGGTGGAGGAGAACAGGATGCTTGGCAGAACGTGAATCTTTCATCCTTAACACAATTTACATTGAAGGAGGCAATTCCAATTCACAGGAAACAAGGCAAGAGCTTGGAAAAGAATCCCCCTGGCAAAGCGCAGTCTTTGCACACACAGCTGGCCTACGCCAGGCACCGAGTCTTCTCCAACCTGCTGTGCAAGTCCCACTTACGATGACATTTCACAAAGTCTATCGCACAGGCTGGTATCACCAACAGTATCAACTCACCAGAGAGACAAAGGGCATTTGAAAAAGCGAATTTCTGCAGAACAACTTCATCGCTGTCCAGCTCAGAATTTAACAAGATTTCTCCTTTATGAAGCTTCGACTGACCTCTGTGGAAACAGGATTGAAGCATCTTCAGAAGCCACTGGTAAACGCACATTCAAAGAACAAGCAACAGCGCAATAAAGGCTGGTTGGCTATTTATATCAAGCATGCTCTATCTGCCTGGAGATCGCCCCAACCCTGCATATTACTCGTGTTCAATCTCACAGTAACCAAAGCAAAGCACTGAAAATTAGTTTTTCAGTCTAAGCCTAAATTGTGTAGGTTTAAATGAAACTGCAGCGAGCTATGATGGTAACTACAGCATTACTGTACACACAATTCAGAGTAAGCAAGATGCTGGCATCTATTTCCTGTATCATCTGTTTCCCTTTTCTTTTGTCATTTTTATCAACACCATCCCCTCCCTGCATTGATGTTACTTCCCCGAAACCTCTATTGCACAGGGGGCCACAGCAGTGAAGAAAAGGGGGCATGAGATCATTCAATTTATCACGTCCGTCTCACTATGAAACTTGCATGAACACAATGGAGTGTGCCAGGAATCACCAATTACACAGCTGGATGGCACGTGCAGGAAAACACAAAACAAAAACCTGTCCTCAAACCTGTCCTCCTATCAGGCTACCTTAAACAAGCTCAACCTCATTAGCTCAGCTCTGAGTGTTAAGTGTCTAAGAGTTGCTTTTCGGTGCTACTGGAAAATTACAGCTAGTATTTATAATCTTTTACATGGAGAAATATTTCTGGAGAGATCATCTTCTCCCTGCGATGAAAAACCATCCTTTAACAAGGCAAGACAGTTGAACAATTCTATCGTTCCCAGTATCCAAGTTAGAACTTTCCCAGGAAGCCAAGTGGGAGCAGAATTACATCTTTATATATGAACCTAGAGGGCATCAAGGGAAGCTTATGCAGAAAATCCTCTTTAGAGTCAGGTTTGTCTCAGTAATGCATATTTATTTTTTCTACAAGGTACACACTTTCTGTTTGGGACTGCTGATGAACACATTCAGTTGTGTGGGTGTGGAGCTCCTTACTTACAAAACCTAGTGCAGAACTAAGTCAAAGGCCATTACCTGCAAGGTTAGCAGTTCATTAAAATCCAAAATCAATTTAGATTTACTGTCATTGATTTTCCTTATTTTAGAAGTATGGAAAGTTTGTTTTTCCTAGCTGGTTTTGGTTGATTTTGGTTTAGATGTCTATTAGCTTTTCTATCAAGAGTGCCTGAAGATACTTACTCTCCTATTCTATAGTTCATCTCTTCGTTCTCCCAATGGACTAGCGCAACTTCGTAGGGCTGAATTTCATGCTGCTCTAGCACCCTCATGATGTGCTTCATCTAAGAAAAAGACAATTGCACACACAGGAACAGTTAGCAGGCAGTGTCCCACCCCCCTACAAAGGCCTAGACAGGTCAATGGATGCAACCACCATGCTGAAGATATTTAAGTATCAAGGAATGGGTGTGCTAGGTGAGGAAGTGCCTGTTAACACTGCTTACTTCTGAAGCTGCCTGGAAGAAAACCTGGCTATGAACAGGTCCAAGGAATCTGTGGAGACTAAAATGTCATTTACTGTCTGCACACACAAACCAAGATGGGAATTCACCACTGCAGCAGTGAAGACAATGCAGGTGCATTTACTATCCTCACAAGGAGATTTTGCAAGATGTCTGTGCGGGGAATAGACCTTTAGGGTAAGTACATCAGGTGGCTGTTCTGCCCACAACCCCAGCTTGCTGCTCAAGTCTGTAGTTCTGATTCAGCTACCAGAGGTTGTGCTGTGTTACAGAATTCCTTCACTGCTACAGAAGTCTGGGTATCAGCTGCCCTCATTCAACCCTGTGAACAGTTAAATGTGCTGTTTTACTTGCAGAAGTAAGCTCACTGTCATTTTATTCTCAAGCACACTAAAACCTGCTGCAGGAAGAGCCCTTTCCTCTCAGAGAACTTTGTCCACTGACATCTGACTTCAGATCCCTCATCCTCCTTCCTTCCTACGTGCTACAAGGCTCCCCTTGTGAAAACCATTCTGCAATTAGAACAAATTCTTAACTAAAAAAGCACTCACTCCAGATTTTTAAAAGGCATTTAGCTACTCAGCACCCAATTAAAAAATCCAAAAATGCCTCAACACACTCTTGATGCTGAAGCTCTTTAAAGAGGTGAGCTGTCTACTCATTCACACTCAAAACACACTTCAAAACAGTCGACGACAGTTAATCTTTTAGAGCCACACTGTATGCTAGTGAATTGTTCAGGAAGCATATTCATCACGTTAAGTACTCTCTAAAAAATTATCTGTTGGATCACCTGCAAGAAGGATTTTCTTTGCAGTGCTGGCTTTCTTCATTGCTTTCAAGAATTTAGGTGATACTATCTAAGACAGACATGATAACATTTTTCTCTAGAAAACCCCCAGCCCTACAGCTGCAACTGCTTGTTTCATAATCCCGAATTTAATACGAGTAGCACCTGCCACATATCACAGAATCACAGAATCTTAGGGGTTGGAAGGGACCTCAAGAGATCATCGGGTCCAACCCCCCAAGAACGGTGGTAAAAAAGGGTATTTTCTGCAGCCGGGAAGCACCCGCTGTGAGGCCGGTCAGCTTGGCCAACCAGCTACGCGACGTCCTGCTCAGCAATGCAAACCCAGCTGAAAGGACGCCAGGGTTAATGGCATGCCTGGCTCCCAGCGTGTGTCTGCCTGGACCCAGGTGCTCTAGCTGGCTTCGTGACGCCATTACTGATACAGGAATAATTATGCCGTTAATAGGCTAACAATCCCTTCCGGAACCACGGCCAGCTCAGGCTTCCCGGGGCAAGCACAGAGCAAGAGTTAACAAAGCTCTACAGACTGTAACCGATCCCGTGAGATCCGCGTGTCGTGCAGCGCGCCTGCTTCCAGGGGCCTGCCCCTGCTCTGGGTAATGGGCACGTGTAGTTCAGAGGCAGCCTGCTTTTATCTACCTGGAGTACCACGAAGGCTTCCCCTGACTGATGGGAGTTTCTTCTAGGCCCAGTCTAATTTTGTAGAAGGGACTATCTGTGACACAGAACATCTAGTGAGAAGAGGTGTTCTAGATCCACTGAACCAAACTCTTGCTATTACAGGCAATCACGTCACACAATTTCCTTTTAACAAAAAAAAAAAGAAAGAGCAGATGAAACTCCACCTCCGGCTGGTTTTGCTTTTTGCCCTGGCTATTTTTGGTGGGGAAGCTGTTGCACAACCTCCTACTCAGGTATCTGAAAATGCTATTTTACATTTTAAATTTCTATTAATGATCAGTCTGTAGTTGTTACTTCTTCTGTTAAGTGTCCATTAGTTTAAAGTATTTTTTAGTCTCTTAAGAGTCATTCTGCAGTACTTAGAGAAATGGATTTTGGCCACTCACAGTGATTCTCTCTACGCTCTATTTTACTGAATTACTTTCAGTTTCTGTTCTACAAGGCAGTTTTGGGTTTTTTGTTTGCTTGTTTCAGTTCATTAAAACATGCATAAAAATACCTCTTTTATTTGAGCAAGTTGTTTGGAAATTAAAACTGACTACAATTTCAATAAGCAAGAAAGAGGCATATTCCTCCTCTTATAAATACACCTATCAAGTCACCAACTGAAGTCACTAGTACTGACAAGAAAAACGTGGCATCAAATTTTCAAAGGTACTTAAGCACGTTCAAGAATCCGACATTTTTCTGGAGTACTCCAGTGAGTAGAGGTGCCCAACCCCTAAAAATCAACAAGAGTTACTCAGCTAGTCTTCAGTAATACCCGTGAATCAGTAGCGTTAGGATGCCATAGCATCCTAACTGTGCTACAGGCAGGGTTTGAAGGGGGAACTAATATCTTTTTGTAGGCCAGTTGATATATTGAACCCCCCAAACCAGACAGGAATTTTGGAACACTGCAGTTCTGAAACAGAAAAAGTGAACTTGAATCCAGAAATTGTTCCTGTCTGGAAACAACTGCTCTGTATTTTCATTTACCTTAATGAAGATCCTTCTGCGAGCTGCTGTGCATCTCGGTATCATCTATTTAATACACCATTTAATTTCACATACTCTGCCTACAGTTAAGATCGATACTCTTCCCTCTCTGCATCTAGAATCCAGTTTTATTTAACCACAGCAATGAAAATCAATTTATTAAAGAATATGAAGCAACTATAAATACATTCATAAAAAAATAGATATGCCTGTGGCATACCCCTCCTGCTCAGCAAAGAGCACCAAATTACCAGGAAGGACACGTCATTTCAGTATCAACGTACTTTAGCAATTACACCAACCAACAGAAGGCTTCCTGCAGGGAAATTGCTAACTGACACAAACACAAAACAGTATTAAAAGTTGCTTACAATTTCTGCCTCCTTTAAAGTGATCTCAAAGTAAGTTCTGAATAGTTCTAGTTTAAATGGCCTCAGAATGAGCATGTTTTCTGTCCCATTAGTGCCTTTCCACCAACCACCTGCAGGCTGATCTTTCTGATCTACTCTTTCAAGATGCATACCCGCCAGAACTTTCTTTTGCCAGTCCCACCAGATGAAGGTTTGAGATTGTCGGCCTTAAGGAGACAATGTTACCTACTTTGTCTGCTACACAGGCATTTGCTTATTTTGTGCAGGAAGTCAAGTTTCAAAGGTGATACAGCAGCAACCCACACACCTGAGAGCAGCAGCACGCAAGCACCCGCACTCATGAGAAGAGTCAGCCCTGTTCCTTCCTGGAGA
Organism: Gallinula chloropus; assembly: GCF_964237585.1. Taxonomy (NCBI): domain Eukaryota; kingdom Metazoa; phylum Chordata; class Aves; order Gruiformes; family Rallidae; genus Gallinula; species Gallinula chloropus. Next base: position 31,089,545 of record NC_140087.1, on the reverse strand, counting down.
GACCCAAGCTCCCAAAGCAAGCCCAAGCACGCTGGGCTTTCTGGGACTGACAAAGCACCCCCTTATAATGTTTTAAGAAACAGTTTTGCATTACTTACACTTTTCTCTTCCACATTCCAAAACACAACAGCCCCTTCCCTGTGAATTCAAGGAAAAAACGGAAGTGTAATTACATTGTCTTTAGTGTTTCAATATAATACTCAAATTGTACAATGGCAATTTTTGTCACTGTAAACTAAGAAACTTAATACTATCTTAAAAAAAATTATCTATGTAGTCGTTTCTTTTTAACCATGCTTTAATAAAAAAGAAAGCGCAGTATTTGTTAAACCATTTAATTAATTTTTCTTTTTAAAAAAAAACATTATAATTTGACTGTTATTCCTCGAGTTTCATGAGGCAGTAAGATGCAGTGATCTAGCAAGCTCTGCACTACTTCCTTCACACCCCTGCTGTTAATAAAATAAAGTCTTGGGCATGATTTATAGCCTACCTGAAGAAAAAAATCATGCCAGGATCATCTTCTTTTGCAGACTTCTCAGTACCAATCACCAAAACATTTGCAGCATCTAGTTTGAAATAAATGAAAACATTTGAAGAATTACTCAAGATTCCATACGTGACAGCTGTAAGCACATCATTCCAGTTTAACAGTTACATGCTGACACGTCAGTTGGTCCCCTATTTTATTTTTCTGATGGAAATGCTTGTCAGGAAGCAAATCCATTCTCAAACTGCCCTGCTGCTCTGATGTGTCACGCTCTAGGCAGACTCAGCCATTAAGATGCAACCTTTAGTTGATGAAATCTAACAGTTTTGAAGAACAAGACTTAAGGAAAAACTGATGCAGGGCATAGTAAATAATCAGGGAAGCAAAAAGAAGTGGAAAGGCAATGCAAAGGAACTATGGAAATCTGCCCTCAGTTGCAGAGAAATTACCATTCAAATTCACTTGCCCAGAAGATAATTCTCATTCCTGTACAGGAAGGGACTAATATGCACTCAAATTTCGCTGTCTTTGCTTTGATAGTCAGGAACTTGAAAGAACATACCCCCAAGACAGGAGATGGTACATCTGCATTCTCCATTGGATCACAAACGTGGTTTTGAAACAAATCCTCCAGCCACTCTCACCACAGTTGTGGTGATGTGCAATGCGGAACAGGGCAGAGTACACAAACTCTGGTGGGGTTTTGGGTTTTTTTGGGAGGATTTTAAGATTTTTGTTTGCTTGTGTTGGTTTTCAGGTTGTTTTTGTGGGGTTTTTTTTGCATTGAACCGAAAGAGGAGCTCCAGGAATGCACCTGTGGTACCCCAACCACCAACAGGCATTTGTTACACAGGAACAGATATGAGCTACTGCAAGTAGAATGCCCTAAAACGTGGGGCTGGTTTCTCAAATCAGGGGTTTGTGTTGTTTGGGCCCCCCCTTCCCTCCCTCAAGGTCTGCTCCACCGTACTACTCTGTAATACAGATCGAGTTTTAGAAGTCCTGATGACTTTTTGACAAAAAGACATTACTTTTCAGCATGACTCATTTTGTTGCAGAACTGGTGGAAGCCAGACCAGCAAAAGCCCCTACCTCTGCTGCTGTGAAGGGGAATTTGCAGGGCCAAGCACCTAAGCCTTCAAACATTCAAACCCTTTGCAGAAAGACCACAAGTCAAGCAACGAGGCATCGAATTCAGACTGCATACAAACTGCACTCTCTGCTTTACTCTCAAGCCATAAAGGCCAGGTACAACAAGGCAGCACAGAGATGAGTAAGGATCTGAAATACTTTTGCTAATCCCTGAATTGAGACCACACAGCCGGCACAAACGCTTTCAAGACTTTCCTTTCACTTGCTATTCCAGTTCAGAAACACATGATTTGATGAATCACTACAGCAAGTTTTGGGTGTGAAGTCTGACTTCAGCATGGAAGAAAGATTTGTTGGCATTTTCTCATTTGCTTTTTAAAGTATCACCCTGATCTTTATTTATCCACACCAGTCAAAGCAGTCACAAGTGGTGTTTTCCAGGGGACAGTACTAGGGCCCATCCTCTTTAATCTTTATATTGATGATTTGGATGAGGGAATTGAGTGCACCCTCAGTAAGTCTGCAGATGACACCAAGTTGGGGGGAAGCGTAGGTCTGCCAGAGGATAGAAAGGCCCTCCAGAGAGACCTGGACAGGTTCAATCAATGGGCAGAGGCCAGTGGGATGCAGTTCAACATGGCGAAGTGCCGGGTCCCACACTTTGGACATAACCACCCCAGCAATGCTACAGGCTTGGTGCAGGGTGGCTGGAAAGCTGAGCAGAGGAAAAGGATCTGGGGGTGTTGGCTGACGCTCGCCTGAACATGAGCCAGCCCAGGTGGCCAAGAAAGCCAATGGCATCCTGCCTTGTGTGAGGAATAGTGTAGCCAGCAGGACCAGGGAGGTGATCATCCCCCTGTACTCTGCTGTGGTGAGGCCGCACCTCTAATACTGTGTTCAGTTTTGGGCCCCTCACCACAAGAAAGACATTGAGGCCCTGGAGCATGTCCAGAGAAGGACAACAAAGCTGGTGAAGGGGCTGGAACACAAGTCTTAGGAGGAGCAGCTGAGGGAACTGGGACTGTTTAGTCTGGAGAAGAGGAGGCTCAGGGGAGACCTTATTGCTCTCTACAGCTACCTGAAAGGCGGTTGTGGTGAGCTGGGGGTCAGCCTCTTCCCGCAGATACCTAGCAACAGGACAAGAGGGAATGGCTGCAAGTTGTGCCAGGGGAGGCTCAGGTTGGAAATTAGGAAAAATTTCTTCTCAGGAGGAGTGGTTGGGCATTGGAACAGGCTGCCCAGGGAGGTGGTGAAGTCACTGTCCCTTGGGGTGTTTAAAATTCGATGAGGTACTTAGGGACAAGGTTTAGTCAGTAATAGAGGTGGTGGGGGATGGCTGGACTAGATGATCTTGAAAGTCTTTTCCAATCTTAATGATTTTGTGATTCTAACTGAAGAAAATTTGTTCCACTCTAAGTGCAGGTACAGCATCTGCCTCTTAAGAGGTCGAAAACAATAATAACACTTAGAAAGAACACTGCAAAGCAACAAATCCACACAGTATTTGCTGATTTAGAATTCTATGTGCTAGTATTTTTCAGTTTTCCAATATTCAACGTTTGAGTTGATAATCAACCACTGCTACACACACAAGCCAACCACCACAACATATCAGATCTACTGGCACAATCCAGCATCCTTTCATGACTACTTCCTCCAAATTTTGGATAAACAGAGTATTAACAGAGGAGTTAAAAACACACCATGAAGAAATGAAAGAAATGGCAAAATCCACACCCCCCAAGGTACAGTAACAGCAACTGGAACATTTGCCTTAAAATAATTCACAGTTATGTTGGGGATTGTACAAAGTTTCCATCCTGAAGCTGTGAAACCAGCAGTGTTTTTAATACAGAGAAACTACAAAGGAACAAGAAGCCTATACTCCACAGCACCTTGTCTGTCCATGTCCATCTGTCTGGGCAAGATGCCCATTAGTAAACCTTGTGTTTAGAAGAAACCCACTGGTGTATTATTGCACTTGACTTATTAAGCCTTTGAGAGGCAGCCAGATATTTGATAACCTCTTCTGAAACGTCCATAAACATTATCTGTCGTTCTCTTAGCTTCATATAATCTGCTCATTCGAAGGGGGAAAAAAAGCACATTCTACTGCCAACATAGGAAAACCACAGCTGTTCCGGGGCAGAAGGTTCCTTCAGCTATAAAAAGCTCCATTTGTTTTTCTCTTGTAGTATATAACTTCTGCTACTTCCAAGCCCTGCTTTCCCAAGTCTTCAGAGATACTTTGTATGGAAACCAGAACCAATTATTTTGCTGGAGCCTAGCTAAGGGAAGCACACAACAATTGCTAGGATATACTGGGCCCAAAGAAACAAACAAAGCAGGATTGCCTGCGCTCTCCTTACTAGAGCTAAGCATTTACCTATGTACCTTTTTCATTTCACTTAGCAAGATTCTCTCTTCCACATCTTCCTCTCCTACCTTCCATGATTTATATTAATAGAAGTGTGGGCATGGAAAGAGGTACCATTTCAAATTACAAAATTATTTTGACAGCACAACCACTACAGTACCACACTACTGAAAGAGAAATTACAACAATTTAACAGATTTTTTTTTTCCAGTTAGTGAATTTCTATAGAAATTCTCTGTATGGGAAACTTTCCAGATTTTTTCCTGTATGTCTCTGATTTCACAAGGCTCTGAGCACAATTGTAATTTTGGAAAAGTTATCACAGGACAGCAGCAAGTGTTGCTTGTATTCTGTTCTGTAAGGTTCAGTTGTGGGTTTAAGCCAATGGAATCTTTAAGCAAAGCAGTATTTTTTACAGGCAGGGCAATATATTCCAGGTTATTACCAGACTAAGAATAAATGAAGTTATAAAAATTATATACCTCACCCATATTTCATTTCCCAAGTTATAACATTGCTTTTAATACGTTTCAAAAATCTACCTCTAGGCAAACTTGTTATTTCAACATATCCATGTGAAGTCAGGTCATGACACAGATTACCAAGATGATATTCATCTGCTGTTGCAAAGGCTGTGCACTGCATCAGATTCTGTGCCAAAGGAATAAAGATTTGAGTTAGGGAAAGGCTGAAGCAAGATGTTCATATGACAATTGTTTGCCTTATATTTATTACAGGAGTGACATTTTACATTTATTCACTCTTTTCTAGGGTATCATTGCCATGCTGTCCACCTGGTGTACAATACTAATGAGATTACTTACTCCCTGTTCAGTGAGAAAGCAAATCACACAGATCACACTAGGTGACACAAGTCACACAAAAAAAATTCTCTTGTGATAGAGGCACAAAGTGAACCCTTCTTCCCTGAACATCAATCAAATGCTTTTTAACAGTATAGCTATGCTCGTTACTGCTCCCCCATCCCAGTTTATGACACACCACTCAGCTGACCACCAAAATCAAAAGCAAGACACCCCCAATATGGGCTTTAGGATCTGTACGTTAAAGATAAATGGCACTCGGCTATCCCAGCTTGCTTACCAAGCAGAAGCTCCAGCCACAAACAGACAGCATGTTCCTCCAAGCCCAGAGCTTGCTGCCTAGGAAAGGCCCAGGGTAGGAGCCACCACAGCAGTCACAGATCTCATGTAAGTGCTGCAGATCTACAGTATCCCCCCTAGGCTGAATCCCGCACTAAAAGCAGTCTCTCAATTGACACCACAGTCCAAGGGTACCCAACAGCCAGAGTTCATCTCAGTATCTCACAACCCTCAATAACCAAAATGCCCTATTGAAATAAACGACTGGAAAAATGATTCTGACTTGCAGAGACTGATTCCTGCATGGCAAAGAAACCTGAAAGTCATCTGTGTAAAGGTTTTCTTGATTAACAAACATCACAATAAACTGATTTACGCATTCTACTACTCATTTTGAACAGATTTCTTTGTTCTGATACCATGCATGTCCCATGATAATGTTTTTCAGTACAATGTAGGGGAAGGTATCCAGAAAGCAATGTGTCTCTCATTGTGCATCAGTCACTTCCCAGCTTTTTGTAACTAATACAAATGGGGATGTAACTAACAACAAATGAACAAAAGAAGTGTACTCATCTGCAAGCATTTATACCCACAATACCCTTCAACTTAAAATCCAAATTATACTCTTGCAGCACTCACACACTAACAAACACCAAGGCTTAAAAGGTGTTCTGCTCCTTGGAGGGCTGTTACCAGCCATCAGAGACACTGCCACACATTAAACATTTTCTTTTTTAATGTTAACATTCCATTATCACTTCCAAACTTTTGTGCTTTACCTCATCTCAACTCTGTGCCCACTAATAAAAAGCAAGCCTCAAAAGTAATTCCAGCATTCAGTGAACAATCTGGTAGGCCAACTTCCATGACTATACTTTCAGGCTGAGTTAACAGTGGAACAGAATTGTGTTTTCAGTTCCCTTGCTGCAGGTTCCCCCAACCTTTGAGAAACTGCATTATCACAGTTTCATCTGTATAAATCTAGCATCAAACCTCTCCACTGCCAATTCAAGTTATGTCTTTCAGGCTCTTCTAGACAGCTCCAGTTATTAGAAGTACACGTGGCTTGTCACGAAACTCTTCTGTCAAGAGGTGAGGGAGCAAATTTACCTTCTAGCTAGTAAATAATCTGAAACCCTCTACCCTGCTCTATGCTTCCTATAGTCTATTACTAGTGCTACTGTCCGTTTCAAGGCAGATGCGCCGCAGGACAGGCTTTCTGTTGGACTCCTGCAATTTTAGTTTCGATTTAAAGACTCTACATTCAGTTCGAACCAAAAGGTTGCTGCCAAGACTACAGGCCTGAAACAGCATTTTGGATATGCATTAGTCTGGGTGTTTCTTTTTTTTCCTTTTTACAATGCAGTGTTCCACTTAAATTTTCAATGAAATCTCATTTGATGAGCAACATTTGGATTGGGTGCAATCTGAGATTAAGACACTTGAAATATAGGTGTCCACAGGCTCTCTAGAGGTCTAAATTCCCATGACAGTTGGTGGAGATAAAGCCAAAAAAGCTATACTCTGAGTGATGCAGCTAATCCTAAAATAGAGGTGTTAACTGGCCTGTCAACCTTAATCCCATGCTTTCTGCTATGTCACTTTCACCTGCAAACTTCCAAATAAGCAACACAGGATATGTATTGGTGCTAGAAAGAAAGTCCAGCTATTTACCATCCTACTCTCCCTTTGGGCACCAGTGAGATTCTATTCAGAAGACAAAAGCTATCTCAGCAGACAGCCTAAATACCCAAACAACGCATTTTCCCTACAACCACGCCCCCCCAAAAGTGCATGGAACCCCTGACCACCCTTTCCACTTTAAGCATACATGAATTTTTAAGAAAGAAAACCTGCAGGATTAATTAAAATCCTCATATTACCACAGAAAACAGACTTTGTCTTAAGGATAGTAAATGTTACGTCTTTACTTGATTTTCAAGCTTTTTCTAGACTACATGGCTGTAGAATTAAAAATCACCTCAGAGGCTTTTTGTGCCATCAGACTTTATGAGATTAACTAAACTAAATAGTGGTACTTCTCACTGATGGACCCACTAAACCAGTTAACTGCTTTCAAGTTAACTCCTCCATCTATCCTGAAAAACTGGTCTTACCACCCTTTATCACTGCTGGTGCTCAGCACTCGGCCGGTAAACAAGGAAGACCAGCATTTGGGAGGGGTGGGTGGGAAGGACCTCATTCAGGGGCTGTTCTGCAAAAGAAAGGTGTGTCAGCTGTCAGGCCCTTCCAAACAGAAAACACCAGAGACTCTGGGAGTTCAGAACCTCAGGAGTGAGCCTAGAGCTTCCGTCTCAAAAGGCAGGCTGGAAAGGAGAAGATGCAGCAGCCTGTCCCTGGGTAACTACCCTGGCAATAGTTACTGGACAGTACTGGACAGTGTGACCTCCACACACACACATACAGTAACGCAAGGTCAGCTTTCCTGTGACACCTGGATTTAGGGAAAGCTGATGGCATGCTGAAAAGAACCCACAAGGATTCTCCATTTGCTCTACTAGTCATCTTGCAGAAGGCAGCCACATCTTTTATCTCTTTATACTACATGTCTATAAGGAAACACACAAAGTGGTAAAGAGAATGCTTACTTCAAAATCCTGTCAGCCTACAGTCAACATGACAGTCTGTCTGTACCTCTACAGGCAGGGCTGTGTATCTGACAAGTCCACATGGGATTTATTAGAAAACAGAAAATGTGTTAGGTCTCAGTTAATGTGACTTCTGGCACAGCATTTTGCCATGTGGAAGCTTCTTCACAAAGGATATTCTTATTTCAGCAGCTCAGGCAGGATTTTCTCAATCTTTTCACAATGGGAGAAACTAAAATAGCAGTGCATATTACTTGCATACATATATATGAAAATGCCAAAGAAAGAAACTATTTGTATACTGTGCTGCCATTTAAAAGCTGTGAGAACCTAAAAAACCTGTCACTTCAATTCACCCTACAACAAAAAGCAGCAACCTCTGGATGTAATGTCACAGCATTAGTGTTGGAACACTACATGGTGTTTCAGGGCTAACATTCTTCCCTTTCTTTTTTCAAAGCATCAGGAAAACACAAGTGGGAACTAAATTATCTATAATGGAGTCTTTTTGTCACTTTAAGGCATACTCCTGCTCATCATACCAAATAGTAAACAGAAGCTTAAGACGACAAGAGGGCAAGCATTAAAACTTCAGTTTCTGTGCTCACATTCAGTAGATCATGTAATAGAGGTATTTTGCAATGTGGAAGCATAATACTCATTTTGGTTTCATCTCTGATACTGTTTTATTAACAATACCCTGGAACTCAGTTGTTACAGCTTGACGAGAACAGTAACTTTTGACACCAGGATTTTCCCTGGAGTTCTTATTATAGTCAGGTCTGTTTAAGGTCTGCCTTGGCTAGTATTGAGGCTTGCAAAGAACCATCCTAAGGAGAAACAGACACAAATATACACTGCTCCACTTAATCAGATCTCATTTTCTCCAAACCACTTTGTTGCTGCAGTTACCCTGTAGACCTAGGTGCCTAGAGATCAAGGTGCATCTGCACCTCTGTTTCCCATCTGAAACTTAATCTGAATACAAACTTTATACTATTTACTTCCCTGTAGAATTGGACAAGCAAGGATGCCTAAGTAAAGTTAAATTATTCTGAAAGCTAGACTTCGTTTCTCAGTATTAAATGTCACTTCAGAGCACTGCTTAAAATTATTTTTAATTAATTTAGTCTTTCTGCTTTAATAACCACTTATCTTCCCTCCATTTTTGTTTACATGTTGCTAATTAATCTTCAAAACACCAAATACAGAAGTTCCTATCAAGCTTGTTCCTGTTTGTGGTCCTAGCTTCTTTGTGGGCACACTAGGGTAAACAATGAAATACTCCTCACCACAAATGTGTTAATCTCATTAAAGTATTAATCTAAACCCAAATCTGAATCTAAATTAAATTTATGAAGTTCCCTTAGTCTTAAACAGACTGTAAGTTTTACTTTACCTCCATGTCTGAAAGCAGTGGCTGGTTAGTTCTGGATGGCTGCTTGGTCCTTGGTGCCTTCAGTGGCCTCTTAACTGGCTGGTTTCCGTGTTTTGGGATAATTTTACCAGCTGATACAACCGAGTAAGATCTTGATGATCTGTCCATAAGCTTTGTAATATGCTCGGTATTGAGCTTGTAGTTTTCCACCATCGCCACACCAAAACGTTTCCAGGATGGAAAAACCCCCTCCCCACGCTGATAAGCATTTTGTCCCAAAGCCGCTGTATTTCCTTGGGGCAGATGCCAACTCTTGACTTGCACACACTGACGTGTCAAACAAGGGGCAGCAGTTTTCAGAGCACACAAACTCCAAGATTTTGCTGTTCCATCAGCTTCATTATTCAGCTTCAATAACGGACGTCCAGTTGTATTAATGCTTCGGCATTGGCATGTTGCTGTTAAAGTGTGGAAAGATCCAGTCTGAAGGCGCAGAAATTTCAGTCTCATTGCTTCCCTCAGAGCTGTACTTAAAACAAACAAAATCATCCATCAACTCTTTGAAAAAATAAAATACATTATTTTTCCCTTATCGAAAAGGTGACATATTCCTGCACGTGTTAGTACTCCTAAGCACATAAACATCGGTGGAATTAAATGGCTTTTTTCCAGTGCTATGGAAATACTCTAATTAAGATCAAAACACATTATTGAGCTGAGTGCTTGCAACACATGGTGAAAAAAGTAGAACTGGTTGCTATGTCAATATGCAAGCAGGCATCTTTTCCTTCCATTGCTCATTCTGCGTAGCAGTCTGCACTCTCAGTAACCCTTCTGACGAAATTACTCATGAGCAAGCACACACCTTAAAGAGGACATCAGACTCTGCAGGCTGCTATTTTGTACGTAATAAAACTAACTGATTGCTATGTGCTTGTATGGGAACATTGCCTATAGAATCCACACACTGATGAGCATCAGCTCAAACTGCTGTACTGCAAACTGCTGAGCACAGATCCAGCTCCATCTGTTCATCTCAACTAGAACAAGAGTTGAATCAGGTTTACAGTCTTGACCCTGCTAGTTCGTACAGCTGCAACAGGGGCTGTAGGCCTGCTTGCAGATGTACCTGGCCTGATGGAAATATGACAGTGTCTTTGTTCTGTTATTCTAAGAACAAGCTTATGATGTTATGCTATGCTGTATACGAGCTAATCAAGTAAATCTTAAAGAATTCACAGACAGTAAGCAGACAGTGGGTGTGTTTCACTTGCTGGAAATTCACAGCATGAAGTTCCTGCCCCCATGTGCTTTCATTAACTAAGAACAAAAATCAACCTTTACCAAGTTATTAACCCAAAAAAAAAAGAAGGTCATAAAGTTATAGAGTTTGAAAAAACTGCTAATTTCAGAGGATTTTTCAAAAACTGTGTAAAGAAGAATCTTCAGTAACACCCATACATTTAACGTAATAGTTCAAGTAAGTATTTTCTTGTGAGAGCAAATCATCCCAGCAAGGATACCTAGATGCTAACGCAACACATGCACAACTTGAAAAAAAACCCAAAACCTAAACCTCATCCTGACGTAACTTATTGGGAAAGAGGCATTCAATTCTACAAAAAAGCCCACCTACCCCTCCACCAAAAAAAAAAACCCCAAACCAAACCAGCACCAACAAAAGACAGAAAACATCTTTGGGCTACCACAGACTGATATTGGGCCATTTTTTATATTTATATAGTTTTCACTTGTAGCTTTCTGCCCAATTGGTAACCCTGTTATTTGCATACTTATTAGAATAAACTATTATTTTGATTTTGGACTCATCCTGTATTTAAAAAGCAGCCCAGAAGACTCTGCCCAGGACAAGGCACATTCACCTGCATAAAGGCTTGTTACCTCTGGATAAGTAAGAGCTGAACAACTCAGCAAATGCAACTCAAGATGGCTGAGAGGCAGGACAGTGATAAGTCTCCAGAAGTGCAGGGTAACTGGTGGAAAGAGACTCACAAAGGCCAGGTAAATCTATACCTACACAGCCATCAAAACCTTGTGTCAAATCACAGTGATCCCAGGGGCGATTTTTCACTTGCAGGAGCTTACAGCGAGTTACAATGAAGGAGAGATCGTTCCTTCGAGGAGCCTCAGAGCCAGATCTGTATCAGCAGAGGCACCCAGCCAGGAAGTGCAGAACAGAGCACTCCAAGAAATAACCCTGGTGAACAGCGAGCACAGGACGGCAGCAGGTGCCGCCTCTGACCAGCAGGAACACCACTGCTCTTTCTTTCCCCGAGTCTCTAACACAAGGCACGCCTTATTCACACCCTAGGCCTCGCCAGGCGAGACGCCGAGCTTCCTGCGGAAAAGCCGGCGAGGCGCACCAACAAATCGGGCCCAGTACGCCGGTGGATTAGACCGGCCTTGCTCAGTCCTCCCGGCCGGGCGCTGCGGGTTCCGCAGCGGCGAGACGCCTAGGCCTCATCCGCCGCGCTATGGCTGCGGACAGACGGCCCCCAGGGCTCCACCAGCAGGGCGCTGCACTCCCGCGGCCTCACTGCCGCCACCGCGCTGCGCTGCTTCCCAGCCCCCGCTCGGCGGCAACGACCGGCTCCCTCCCCTCAGGGACCAAGGGCGGCGGCAGCAGCCCCGCCCCCGGGCGCGCACCCTCCGGTATGTGCAGGGGGAGGGGAGCGGCCGCGCTCCCACTGGCTGCCTGCCGGGAGGGCGGGAAGCAGGCCGCCAGAGCGCCAATCGGGCGGAGAAGACGCCGCGCCTCCGCAGGAAGAGGGAGGCCAGCCCCGCCCGGCCCAGCCCAAAGAGGCAGCGAGGCGCTCGCACCCCCGCCGTGCGGCTGACGAGCGCCTCTAGCGGACGCGGGCAGGCACAGCCACCAGGCCGGGCGGCGCGGCGCGGAGGGCCCGGCCTCATCCTCCCCCACTTCCCGCCATGTTCCCTAACGCTCGGGTTCCGCCGCAGCGGCGTCACCGCCGAGTGCTCCTCGGAGCGGCCGGCAGGCTGCGGCGCCGAAGTACCTGAGTGCGAAAGGGAAACAGGGGAGCGGCCGGCTGCCTTCCTGCTCCGTCAGGGGCAGTCCGGAGGCAGAGGGGGAAGGGATGGACAGGGCAGGAAACTGCCCCCTCCCTCCCGCGGGCAGGGCTCTTTTGCACCCCCGAAACTGTCTCCCTTCGCTCGGCCTGCGGCCGTGCCCGCAGGGGACGCGGGGCCCTCCCACTCGCGGCACGATCAGAGCCGGCGAGATGATCGGGCGAGGCCACCGCGGCTCGCCCACATCCTCCCGCAGGCGTCGCGGCAGGCCCAGCCCGCAGGCAGCCGTGACGCCGACCCCCGCCGCCGCTCCGGGGGGCAATATAATGTCCCAGCAGGGGCTACACAGCTCCCTCCCGCAGCTCAAGCTCCCGCCGCAGCTCCGACCGGCGGCGGGGAGCCGCCAAGGGCAGCGGCGCCACCGTCCCTCCTCTCCCCTCCCCCTCTCCACGGCGCCCGCCCGCCGCCGCCGACGGGAGGGGCGAGGCGGTTCCCGCCGCGCGCCAGCACTGACCTGGGGGAGGGGGCGAGCCGCTCTCCGCCGGCGAGCCACGGCCCCGCCCACCGCCCGCCGAGCTCCGCCAGGGCGCGCGGGCCGCCAGGCCCCGCCCGCCCGTCCGTCGCCGTGCCGCGCGGCGGGCGCGGCTGACTCACCAATAACGTCCGGCTGCCGCGTCCCACTTCCGGGGGGGTGGCTCGCCGGCTCGCGGGGGCGGAGCAAGATGGCGGCGGCATCAGCGCTACCGGTCTCCCTCTCGGGCAGGTTTAAGGGGTCCGTCACGGCCTGGCGCGCTCGTCACCGGCAGCGGGATAGGGGGCAGGAGGGAGCTGAGGGGCCGGCTGCTACCCCGTGTCCGGGGAACGGCTGCTTTCGGTCTCGGGCCCCTCGGTCGGGGCTTCCGGCCTAGCTGTAAGCGCCGGGCGGGGCCTGAGGCCGGCTCTGGGCCTACCCAAGCGGGCGGGGGCAACGCCGGCGTCGCGCCGTGGAAGCGCCCGCTCGGCTCGGGGCCTCGTCGCCGGGAGGCGGCGCTGCGGGCTCTGTGCTGCCGGCTCTGGGCTCTGCGCTGCCCCACCCCAGCGGGTGCCGCCGCCGCAGGGGCGGGCGCCTCCTCAGGCCGGCGCCTCCCAACCTCGTCCCCGCTCGCCGTTGCGCTTGTCCCTGCTGTTACTGATCGGACTAGGGCTTGGGAGGGGTACAGGGTGTGCTTCGGCTTTGCGGTAGCTAGTGACTGCGCAGCTCCCAGTCCCTGAGAAGCGGGGCTCAGGCTCGCGGGGTAGAAATTCACAAATAAAAACCGTTCCTCGAGGCGGGTTCGAGCATTCTGCAGGGCTGGTCACGTTTTGCTCATTGTCCTCATCGCATAGAAACAGCGTTTGCAGGCCATGTGAAGCAGATACATAGTGGAGATCAAGTTCCATAGGCCATATCTCCATAGGAGATACGCTTAAGGTTTAAACTAACATCTATGCTTTTAGTTTTGAGTTTCCTTGACTTTACATCCAGGGAACTGAGGAATTAGGGAATGCATTTTAGCCTAGAAATTAACTGCAATTTTTGTAATTCCGGCTGGGCCAATAATTTAGTGTTCTTTCCCCTTCAAAAGACGGTTGTTTATCATTTTCTTCAGAAGTAGGCCTAAGAACCTGACCACTTTGAGGTTTCTTTGGTGTTTCTTTATGTCCACTGCTTTAAAGGCACATTATCTTACTTTCAAGACCTTGCAGTTACTTAACAAAAAAACAAAACAGAAGAAGTTTTATCATTTCTTCTCAATAATAAAATTGTGTTCCTCTCCTTTTTAGATCCTTTGCCTATTTTACAATTAAAGACAGACTGCCCCAGATTCTCACAAGAGTTATTGATACTCTGCATCGACATAAAAATGAATTTTTTGAAGAACATGGTGAGGTAAGAGTGAGGTCTTTCTGCCTAACATTTCTTCCCCCTTCCCGAACCCCTTCTCTGGCTTGTTTTTACTGGTTTCTTAACATTTTTGTCTGTTGTGGGGTTTTTTTATTATAATTTATTTCTTGTAGCTATTTTTCATTCATTTTGTAGCTCACCTTTCTGTCTAACCTTTTCCTGGTCTGTGTGTTGTGCAGCTAGTTTACTTTTCCAGGCTTTTGTGTTGATGCAGTGTTTAATAGGCTGTAGCAACTTGCGAGCACGGCAATGTTGCAATACTCTCTTATCCCCTAATAAATTAAAAAAAGTCCACTCTAAAAAGAAGTCGTCCTGTGTGCGATTCGTTTTAGGATGTCAGCTGTAAAATGAGCTTTGCTCACCAAAATGCGTTTGGTTGAATCAAGCTCTGATTTGTTGGGGGTTTGAATTTGGCAATTAAAACTTAGCCACTTAACATCTTCCATGAAAAGTTGATCTGTGTCTCTACAGGAATAAATGTTCAGAGTAGGGACTTTTGTTCTCTGCTTATTTCAGAAGGGTGTTGAAGCAGAGAAGAGAGCTATATCTTTCCTCTCCAAACTGCGGAATGAGCTGCAGACAGACAAACCAGTGACCCTGTTAGAAGATGAGCTGCCTGATGCTGCACTGTGGAATCAGTACCTAGACTACCAGCGGAACCTGTCAAATGGAAATGGAGAGCCGAGCTGGTTTCAGTCCCCTTGGTTGTATGTAGAGTGTTACATGTACCGACGAATTCATGCAGCATTAGCACAGAAGTAAGTGTTTGCTAGCTTGGTGTATTACTCTGCAAAATGTGATTCTTTCTCATTTTTATTTCAGGGAAAGGGAATACAGCTGGGGAGTAAAAAAAAAGGAAAATCTTAAAGCTTTTACCATATTTCTTTTCCCTTGTCTCACACCTCAGGTTTAAAATTAATGCTTTTTCTTCTCCCACAAAGCAGAAGTTGAAGCTTCATAGGGTTTTTTATGCTTCAGTTTCTGTGACTTGTTCTACACAAAAAATCCTAAGCTTGACCTTCTCACAGACTTATGTGCATCGATCTGGAAAAGTTATGTAGCACTTCTAAAAGATTTGTTAGTCTAGAATTATTTATTAAGACACATATTAACCTAAAACACAGGATGTGAGAGCCACTAATCCGTTGAGTGTTATGAACTTGTTCTGCTGCTCAAAATCTGAAGTTGCCCTTTGAGACCTGCCCTTGTAGCACCAGGCCCAGCTTAAGCAGCCCTTGTTGTTCATTCTACACCATCTTCTTAGTTACAGCAGTTATTTGCAGACCATGTGTTGCATCCAACTTTGGGAACTGATCCTGGTTAAAAATAACTTGGCAGGAAAAACTTGTTGCGCTGGTATTGTGGAGAGGTGCCAGTACAATGTAACGGGGTAGGAACGAGCAGTTTTAAGTTCTTGCTGCTGCCAAAAAAAAAAAAATAATAATGGAAAGCTCCAAACATACCAGATTTGCCCTTAGTATTACAGAGAGACACACACACACAGAGTAGTGGGACTCTGCTTCTACTGGTATGTTGCATCATTTGAACTTGGAGCAAAAATTCCAAATATGAGATGGATCTGCTGGATTGCACTTAAACTGAGCAGATACTTGTCATTGGTAAGCTTTAGGTTTCTTCATTTCTTGTTATTTAGCTAATTTTAAGTGTATGCTTGGATGGAAATTCAATCATATGTCAAAAGCTGTATGTGCAAATATGTCTCCTAGTAGATACATCCCTCCCTCTTTTGTATTACCAGAATTGGATTGTTGTGTCATCCTTGTCATGTTAATTTTCTAAGTCCTAGTTAAAACCTTTTGTAAGAATAACCTCATCCCCCTGTAAGAGACTGGCAGAAGTACACTGCAGCACACACAAGCATGCTTTAAATCAGGCCAGAGATTGACTGCTTCAGTTCACTCCAGGGTCACAGTTTTAATTCTCCATGTCTGAAGACCAGAGTTCAAAGTTGTGTCTGTATGTGCAGTTCCCAGAACTGCTGTGACTAAGCACTTGCTCACTTCCAGCATAGATTGCTAGAAATATAAAGGTGTCTCATACACTGTCTGTTCTGGTGAGATGTGGTATCAGGCTGTTCCTGAGATGTGTGAAAATCTACTATGAGAAATCAGAAATGGAAAAACTAACTAGGCCTGTAGTACAGCCCAAAAAAAAGCTGAGCTTTGAGCTTGCATTTTCAGGTGTTTCATGTGCTGTCATGGGAAACATGACAAGTATGTTAATATATTTTTTCCTCCTATTTTTAGCCCACCTATTGACAACTTTGACGTATTTAAGGAAGGAAAGGCTCAAAATTTCTTTGAATCCCAAGAGGCTGTTATTGCCTTATGCACTTACTTCCAGGAACTTCTTAAAAACATCAAGGATCTAGATGAAAAGCAACTTCAGGAAGAACTTTTTAAGCTACTGCAGGTAAGCTAGAAGTGTTTAACATAAAATTTTAAAATATTTCTCTTATGTAACAAGGAGAAACTCGAATTTGTAAGGCATCTGAACGCCATAGGGAAATTAAACTGTAGCTCTTTGGTTTGCAAAGAAGCGGTGGATTCCTGGCAGCTGTACTGCTGTATGGCTGCTGCTCTAGAAATATTTAAATTTTCATTACTTGTATTAAATGTGACATTTTCATCATATTGCTGCTCTTCATTGGGTGTTTGAAAACCCAGCTTATTCTCCTTCAGAAAGAGTGTCTCTAAGCCATTCTAAGTCCAGTACCAGTTGTCTCTTTTTAAAAATTCATTTATTTAACTATAACATTTCAAAACAGATCATTTTATTGACACACTAAAAATGTTTAGACTGGAAAAAAAAAAAAAAGAAGCCAGTCTGGACTGGAGGTGGTTTAAAAGCTTTATAACTGCATTATTCTTGGAAAAGAATGCCTTTGGGTAGAATATGAAATATCATAGGATTACAGATAAGTCCATTAGCTGGCAACAGTACACACCAAGTATTTGATAAATCTTTATAAAGACCTCATTACTGTGTACTTAAAATGCAAGTTCTTACTTGGCTGCACAAAATGAAAAAATAAGCCTGCTTTTATTGCTGTTTTCCTGTGTTCCCACAGAAAAACTCTGGATTACAGTATGGAGAATATTTGGGTTTTAAGCTTTGTGATCAGTGTATTTACTTAGATCTAAATCTTCCATCTTTGTCACTTGTGGTGCATGTTTCCGATGCCTGCATAAATACAGAGCATTGTTTGGTTGCTTCCACAAAAAAACTGCCTATATTAAGATTTCTGTACAAAAAGTTGAATTTTATTAAATCATGGAGGAAGATGTGGAGTTAGAGCCTTCATGTCCATAAAATAAAAATCAGACAAACAAAATCTGTAGTGTATGTGAAGTATAGAATTTAACTGCAGTGGGATTTAGCAGATGTTTTTGCTTTTCTTCCTTCTAGGTGTCGTTGTGGGGCAATAAGTGTGACCTTTCTTTTTCAGCTGGAAAAGCCAGCTCTCAGAAATCTAGTCCTTTACAATCCCTGGAAAACATGATACCTTACCTCTTAGTGAACGATATGGAAAAACTTTGGTCACTACTTGTAAATGCCAAAAAAGGAACTACAGAAAAAAGTAATGTTAGAATTGACATAATCCTGGATAATGCTGGATTTGAACTTGTAAGTGATCTTGTGTTGGCTGACTTCCTGTTATCGTCAAAGCTAGCTGATGAAGTCCATTTTCATGGAAAAAGTATTCCATGGTATGTCTCAGACACCACCAAGCATGATTTTAACTGGACCATTAAACAGCTGCAGTCAGCTAATCATATGTGGATGTCTAGATGTGGGATAAACTGGGAGGGCAATTTGAAAAAGGGAGTTTGGGTTTACCGTGATCACATGTTTTGGACTTTGCCACATGACTTTTCTAGTATGGCTGAAGTTGCTCCTGATTTCTATGGTGATCTACAGAAGTCAAGCTTGCTTCTTTTCAAAGGTGACCTAAACTATAGAAAGTTAACAGGGGATAGAAAGTGGGAATATACTGTTCCGTTTCACCAGGCCTTGAACAAGTTTCATCCTGCACCTCTCTGTAGTTTGAGAACACTGAAATCTGATACTCAGGTTGGCTTAAAACCCGGACAAGGTGAACAGATTCAGGCTTCTGAACCTGAATGGATGGTAAGTGGAAAATACGGGGTAATTCAGTTTGCTGCTCCTCTGTAGTTCAATGGTTCCTGATATTCTGAGGGAGAGAGATCCAGTCTGGCTCTTAACTACTTTCACTGTTCCATGCTTGGCTTCAGCAGAGATTCTTAATTGTTTGCACTTTGTCCTCCCAAGTGATTTGTTGGGTTTGTTCCACAAAAGGTTTTTAATATTGTGCAAAAGTTTACAAACTGTCTTTGTATACACCAATCTGCATTTCAATGTATTTTGTTTTCATAATGTCCGGTGTCAGCAGATGTTTAAAGTGAATGTTTAGTCCATAATATATTTATTTTCTTCATCAGTGAGAGTGAGTTCATGGCTAACAATGAAAAATCTGCTTCAGAAAACATTTCCTCAACCCCACATTAGTGTTTATTTACTTCTTTCAGGATAATTTGTGCTCCATGTGCCATGCATTGCATGGAAGTTAACGCTTTAGGAAATGCACGTATTAATTCCAGATACATTCTTTGCAACCCATTGCAGGATTATACTCTAGAACTTGAAAATTGAGTTGTCTCCTACCAGGCCTTCATTGGATAAATTGGTTTTGACTTGCTTCTTGTGTCCACACACAAATAACCTCTGACATTTTCAGTGTATTGTACTTTGAGTTCTTGGGTGTGATACCTTGTAAATATTAATTTAGAATTTGAAAATTAAATTTTAATTTTAAGATACAAGTGGATGTTGCTAGCCAGTTTGCCTGTAGGGGAGGGGAGTTGTCCCATCTGGTAGGAAGATTAATGGGAGAAAGGACAACCTCATTTTAAGAGTGTGGAAGATAGTGGTTATCTGAGAAACTGTATCATCAAAATCATAAAACCTACATTAAACCCAATGCCAAAACCAACCAATCCAACTGGTTACATTAATTTGATTTTAGATTTAATGCAGACTTGAATTAAAGGTGGCCTGTCAACAGTGTTTGTGGTTTAAGTATTGCTGCCCTCTTTCCATTGGGATAACTTTCTTTGACAAATGTATTTATTTTTTTAAGAAGGGTGCCATAATTTTCTTGGGGGAAATAGTGCAACTGGGGCTGTAAGTATGTGCTAGAGAAGCATATGCCATGCAGGTTGCAGCTAATTGGATTTCTTGGGTGTCAATTTCTTCTATTCTACTCTGATATGAAATTACTCAGAATTTTTAAAAAAAATTAGGGATATTTTAGTGTTTTTTCATAGTGAAGTGAAATGAAAGTGGAAATGCATTATGAATTTATAAAGGAAAAGATAACAAGTCTTAAAGTAGTTTTATGGTTTGGATTAAGACCCTTGATACATGACTGATTTAATCATAGAATGGTTTTGGTTGGAAGGGTTCTCAAAGCCCATCTAGCTCCAACCCCCTGCCATGGGCAGTGATACTCTCCACCAGACCAGGTTGCCCAAAGCCCCATCCAACTGGGCCTTGAACACCTACAAGGAGGGGGCATCCACAGCTGCTCTGGGCAGCCTGTGCCAGGGCCTCACTTCCCTCACAGGGGAGAATTTCTTCCTAACAACTAGTCTAAATCTCCCCTCTTTTAGTTTAAATGCATGAACTCTTGTCCTGTCACTACACTCCCTAATAGAGAGTCCCCTCCAGCTTTCCTGTAGGCACCCTTTGGGTACTGGAAGGCTGCAATAAGGTCTTCCCCAAGCCTTCTCTTCTCTGGTCTGAACAAGCCCAACTCTCTCAGCCTGTCTTCATAGGAGAGGTGCTCCAGCCCTCTGATCATCTTTGTGGCCCTCCTCTGGACTCATTCCAACAGCTCCATGTCTTTCTTGTACTGGGGACCCCAGAGCTGGATGCCGTACTCCAGGTGGGTTCTCACCAGAGCAGAGGAACAGAGATCACCCCCTCAGCCTGCTGGTCACATTCTTTTTGATGCAGCTCAGGGTACAGTTGGCTTCCATGCAGGGTCATGTTGAGTTTTAAATCTACCAACACCCCCGAATCCTTTTCCTCAGGGCTGCTCCCAAATGCCAGTGATTTAACCACAGATTTGTTAGAAAATGGTTTGAGAATTACCCATAGAGTCTGACAGGGTTAAGATCTTGTTTAGAGCTGTTAAAATGAGGTGAATTTGCCCCTGGTAGCCACAGTGGCTATGTCAGAGAGAACAAAAGTTGACAGTAGAGAAACTTTCTTTTCTGTTCTACAGACGTCTAGTACAGTGAAAAGAGGGACACAAAAGTGGCCTTATTTTGGGTATGTTCTGGAAGTGATGCTATGGCAAAGGAATTAAAATGACTGTGTAGTAGAAAGACTTGCACTTACAGTTAGCCTAAGACAGGGTAAGTTTGGCAGGCCTGAGGGGAGAGGTGGGGCAGGGGTTTTTTTTAACCTGTTTTAGGCTTTGCACATGAATCTGGATTCTCCGTCTAGTCAGTGAAATCACTGGCAAAGCATGTCCTCTGAAGTGGAGAGGATCAGCTGCTGCTTACTGTGTTCATACAATAAAGATCTACACTGTGGATAAACATGCTCCAACCGCTGATGACTTTGATTATTTGTGTTTGTGTGCTTCTTACTACAGCTGAAAGTACATCAGTGTTTTAAAGTTGCAAAGTCAAGTATTCAAAAACTAAGATGCTAGGAATTTCAGTGTGATCTTGTAAGTAGAGATCTACTTTTGAGACTTGGGTTTAGTGTCTCATCTCCTTTGTATCTCAGGTTTAGTACTCCTAAAGGATGAATTCACACTCATCCTTAGGCACCTAATTTAAGCTGCATAAATTAGAAATCCAGTCAAGAGAGCTGAAGGTCAGACTGTGGAAGGTCTCTTGGACTGGAGAAAGCTCAGGGGGACTTCAGCTTTGGTGCTTTCATCAAATAGATAAAAACCACCATGGATCTGGGCACCGAAGCCTTGGTTTCTCATCTGTAACAGCTGTTAACTTGTTTCAAATGCACTTTGAACCAACAACTTCAGGTCAAGAATGGAGGGATAAAAGTTACATAAAATGTCCCACCTTGTTGAGAGAGGCAAAATTGAGGGGAAAAATCTGCTTTGCCACAGGAGGAGATTGTAAGGTGTTGGCTTAATTTGTTGCAGAGGTTTAAAAGTGAGTAATGGACAAGAAGAGAGAGAAAGGATTGCTTCACTGAGGCCACCCTTGAAGAATTCTTTGCCTCTTTACACAATCCTGGGACGTGCTGAGAAACTTGGTTTCATTTTTTCACTGGTTATTAATCTGTCTGTGCCCAGGTTGCTTTCAAGCTGTTACTTCTGGGAACTCGCAGTGAACCAGTGAAAATTAATCCTCTGAAGTTGTTGTAAACAGGCTCCTACAAAACCCTCCATTGCTGACTGAGGCGATGCAGCAGTATTTGCTCAGTAGTACTGAATCACCTCACTGGAGATTGTTACATTAATGCTTGTGAGGAAGTTGGTGGTTTCATGAGCTCTGTAAGATGTGTAATTCTTAGACTAGCATCTGAACACTAATACAGGGCGTGATGTTATGCTGAAAAAAGAAAAGCTCTGCCGTTTATTATGTGAGTGCTTTTCATTTTTTGCCCTTCACAAGAGAAGTTTATGATACACAGAGTGACTACATGGCTTCATGATGGATGCAGAGCCTAACTTCCAAAAAGCTTAACTGCTTGACTTCTATAGCTGCAATTGCAAAATGCTCTCTATAGACAGAACTGAATATGCAGCATGCTTTGATATATTTGTAAAATTTGGATTTATTCTGTGGAGAAAAAAAAAAGAGTACTGTAATGCTAGTGTTATGTTCTCCCATGCCACAAAGCAGTGGTGAAGGCAGATACCCTGATGAGGCACTGTGCTCTGCTCTTGGGTTAGCCACAGTTTACTTGAAAATAGGAAGTGCTTTTGTGGATACTCAGCATTAATTACTTGTGTAATGCAGCTTCATGAAATGGCAGCATGTGCCTACCGTGCTTGGGTGGAATTTGCTGTTAGCAGAAAGCGTATGTTACAACATATAGCATATGCTATAATACACTTTTTTCTTGAGTGTTCAAGAAAGTAGCTTCTGTACATCTGTACAGTGTAACTCAGGAGCTACTGATTTGTATACCAAAATTCTTGAGAGTTTAATTTCATGTGCTGTTTGAATATTCACAGCAGAAGAAGGGCATTTTGACTAATTCTGAGGACCACAACAGACCAATGTATTTTAACTTTTTTGGTTTTGAAATTCTGTCTTTTGAGCAACTGTATTAGTGCATGATTTTTTGGATAGTGATTTTCATTTGTGATGAAACAGGAAGAAAAGTAACATCATAGGCACAGTGAAAACCAGTACATGTCTGTCTCAATACTTGATAATTGCTTGTCTATATATACACAATAATACCATATGTATATAAGCTTTCTTAAGATAAGCTGGTGTGGAAAATAAGTTGATTGTATGACTGGAAACTGCTGGAAGAATATTGAAATAAACTTTATAATTTTGTACAAAAATCAAACATTGTTACACTACTTCAGTCTTTGGGAAAACCAACTCAAAATAATAATTCAGGTCTTAGTTCCTAAAGGTTTTGTTCTCTGAAACAGTTATTTTGGAAAACCCTGTAAACCATATTTATCCAATGGGCTTCTGAAATACATAGATGCGAGAGATGGGTGTCATAAAATGTTGTTCTTCGTCAAGACAGGGAAGTTTCTACCTTATTACCAATATTCTTGTTCAAGTTTCAAAACCTTAAAAAACATTGTGAATTTCTTAAAATGTGTCTTGTAATTACTTCTTAAGGTTGGTGCAGCTGATGATGTCATTATCAGGATCGCTTCCCAAACTGATAGGTGCTTCATGTGTTCTTGGAAAAAACCTGGAAGTACTTTACACTTGCTGCAATTAAAATATCTCTAAATCACTTTATTTTACACATCTTGCTGAGGTCCTCTAAATCCCAACAATTGTTGAAATAGGGTATTTGCATTCTGGATTAAAATACTTTACTTGTTCCACATGATGTATTTATTACCTGTCCTCTGTCACACAGCACAGGAAAAATGTTTACTGTGTTTATTCTGTGTCCACTCTCTCCTGTGTCTCCATAACCATAGATGGAGATACCTTAATCTGTGCATATTTTTAACCAAATGTTTGCTTACTTGGATGTTACTTGTTCCACATGATGTATTTATTACCTGTCCTCTGTCACACAGCACAGGAAAAATGTTTACTGTGTTTATTCTGTGTCCACTCTCTCCTGTGTCTCCATAACCATAGATGGAGATACCTTAATCTGTGCATATTTTTAACCAAATGTTTGCTTACTTGGATGTTATCTTAGTCCATCTCTCGTTTCTCCCTCACTAAAACACAGCTTGTATTTGGGATATGCTTGAATTTACAAGCAAAACAGTTGCACTGTAATTTCCAAAATTTGGGCATATATTCTTTGGGAAGTGTGAGCCCGGTGTGTGTTACACCAGGAAGCTTTGCATTTTCATCATTGCTGGTCGCCTTCTGTTTCAGAACTAACACTTTGCTTATGGTCCATGGTTACTCTGACCTCTCAAGATAAGAAGGCATTTAGTAATGATATCGTAAAAAACGGTTTGGCTGCTGTTTTGTCATCTGAAAATATTAACGTCTGCTCGTGGGCAGGCTAAACTGTTGCACTGCTACATCAGGGATCTTCAGGAAAACCTCTTCAGAAGTGATTTCTTTTCCCCCAGTGGTTCTGGGAAATGACTTGCTCAAACCTGAATAATAGGGGGGTGGGAATCATGCTTGAACAGATGCTGTGTTAAAATCTTGCTTCTTTCCCAAGTCTGATTAGTTCCCCTGTGTACATACTACATTTTCATCACCCCTCTCTGTCCCAGTGGGGAGAGTCCAGGGTTGTAAAAGCAGCTTGCTTATTTCCTCCAGAAGATTTACTGACCCCACAAGAGGTCTCCAGTAGCTTAGCTGAGCTGTGCAAATTCATGTGCTGTGCAGACAGTGTTAAACTCGATATTTTGGGGGAAAAAAGGACTCCTGTTTTGGTTAGGCAGAGGAACAGCATTAGACTTAATCAGACCAGTTAATTCTTCTCAAGCTTGTCCGCTATTAGATTCGCAACTGGTATCAGACACAATTTACACATTTCTTAATTGTATTCATTTGTGAGATTGTCTCTCAGCTTTCCTATATAAGCCTAATTTTCCCTGATAAAGTAATTGCACTAACACCTTTTCCACCTTGACTCTGTAAATGTGTTACGAAGTTACCTCTGGGAGGTAGCAGTTGCCTTTATTAACTGAAGTTGTGTTTTCAAGTGTATGTTTGGGATCTCTAATTGTCTGTTGCTGGTCATGAGCCAGGCTTCTGTATCAGCTGGCAAAAAAAAGAGGGAGGAATGTCTTCATTTCTTCATTATTTTTTGAAGTAGGTAAACTGAGGATAAGGCACCTCAAGAAAACTTTCTGTACTACAAGATGTGATGCTAATGATCTGAGGGAGCAGAGGAGGAGGAGCACAGTTCGGTGCTGGGACATGCTGTGCTTGTGGAGCTGGTACCTTTGGAAGGCAAGCAATGAATTGTGCCCATGACTTCCATGCCAAATAGTTGTAAAAATGTGGCTGTTAGTTATTCTAGCTAAATTTGTGGATAATGAAATTCTGTACACTAAAATTGCCCTGAAATCTCTTTTTGAGAAATAAATTTCATCTTGTTTAATGTTGCAAGTGTACAGTTCTTTTCTACCTCAGCTATAGTTGCTTTTAGGTAATGAGTGTCTGAACTGCACATACACTTTCAGGAAATCATTTGGAATTTGTGTCCATGATAAAAGACAAATACTTCACCTTCTCAGTGCGTCGTTGGTGCTGATGGCTTGAGGTTATTAACAAAGTTTTTTATAGTGTTAGTAAAAAAAGAGATTTTGTTTTCAAAACAAACTTGAAATGTTTTGATTCAGTCTTTTGATCCTTATGGTGTATTTAAATTACAAGATCATCTGGGCATAGTAATACTAACAAAGCAAAAGCTTTTTTCTCTCTAGCTTCTGCCCCATGAGCACTTGAAGACCTAGTAGTTCCCCTCACTTCCTGATGGGGCATTCGAAGAAAACCAACCAGCCCAACCAACCAATAAAACCCTCCACAAAAACATAAACCAAACCAAACCCCACCGAAGAAACAACAGTCAAGCTTCAGCACGGATTGTAATAACACACAGATGTGCACCGTGGGCTTTCCATACCATTGGGGTGTCTCGGTGTTCAGTCTGTACCTGGCTGTCCTCCTTTCACAATATTTGCAGGAAATCAAGCTGCATTCTGACTTCAGCTCTGTCAGATTTGCTTAAGATTTGTCAACAACTTGGGGAAAAAAGAAATGTTCAAGAAGTATAAGTCTGTTTGCTTAAACAGTATGACTATAGTTGTTTGGTTTGAAATTGGGTTAAAAATACAATGCTGAAAGATGCCTTTTATCACAGTGCTTTTTGATTTTCATATATTTTTTAATATATGAAAATATTTAAAAGCAATTCAAGTAATGCAAATAAGAGCTCATCTTTCCTTGAGCTGATTGTTCCATTCTCAAAAATGGGTTTGGTTCTAAGGACTTTGTGAATTTTTTCTTGAAGAAATAGTGCTTTAGGCACTTCTTTCTGAGATGAAGTTTATTACAATGTCCAAGCATCTCTTTATTACAATGTCCTTGCAGTGCTCCTGCAGGCCCCAGTAAGCTGCTGCTGTTATTATTTCTTTTTTTCTTTTTTTTTTTTTTTTCTCTAACGGGGCTCTTGTTTTATGACACTCATTACAGCTTTTTTTTTTTTTTTATTAAGTTCTCAAAAGTCTGCAGGCTGATTTGCTAGCAAAAATGCAGATTTTGATACAGAAAAGTCATTTTAACCTGTGGCATGCTAAGCACGTTGAAAGGCAATCTAAGCTCATTTGTGTCACTTGCTAGGGAATCTCTAGTTCAAGCACCCAGAAGCACGAAGCCAAGGGATACAAGGAACAATGGCTCTCCATCCATCCACACCCCACAAAGAATATCTCTTTCATCAAGAGAGAAGAAAGCTATCCACATCATCATGTGTCTTTTAGCTTTGAAATTATTCAGATATGTCCCTTCTAATTTACTTACAGTAATCCAAGTAGAAGCAGGTATTTCAGAACCTGCAGAACTGTCTCAGAGTTAGGTCTGATTTTTGAGCGTTCTGGTTATTGGAATTGAGATTTCATAACCCAGATCAGTTTTAGCATCTTTTGTCAACACTGAGCTCTTTCAAGGAAGGGAAAGATTGTAGTAATTTTTTAATTATTACTTTCTATTTTAAGAGTTAAAGTGACTTCATTAGGTACATAGATTCAAGAGAGTCTGCGTCGTTCTTAGAAAGGCTGAGAACATCCTGTCCATCTGTTTTCTGTGACACAACATGAAGAATCTCATTCATGAAAATGATTCCTTGAAATTATTTTTAGCTCTAAGTCCTGAAGTAAACCTTCCCAAGTTGTTATTTCCTGCCCCTGCTAAGGAAAAAACCAAACCATAGAGTCATTTTGAGAACTCTACCTGTAGCATTTAGCAAACAAGCCTAAAGCACTTTAAAGTGTTAACATCCTGAAATAAGATACTTTTTCATAGCCAAAAGGCTTGAAGAGTGGGTAGCTGTGCCAGTTTAACAGATAATACAAATATACTGCACCCCTTCATGCTGCCTCATTCTTTTTCAGAGTGCTATATGATATTTCTGCTTCTCATCCTTTTTCCTTACCCCTTTTGTTGTTACTCTCACTACAGTTCATCAGATTCAACTTTTTTTTTAATAATTTTTAAAGCCAAATAACTTTATATAGGTTCACAGTAAGATAAAGCTGTATAAGCATTCCCTCACGGGCAGCACAGGAGTGGCTGAAGTATAGCTCTTGAACCAGCTGTGGCACTGCAGGACTAGTGATGGGGAAGTACGCTCAAGCACAAGCTTAGGAAAGTTACGACAAAGTCTCACAGTTGTTTAGTCCTGCTGTGTGCTGCTTGCAGTGGTGGGACAGATTAGGCTGTAGTCCAATGCTGGACAAATCCAGGATGATATTTTTGTCCAAATTTGCAGAGAGTTAAAACTTTTGTCAGATTTTAGCTGGTTTTATGTGAGGCCACCAGTACACATTTTAACCTGCCAAAAAATTAATCTGAATTGCAGAGTGAGTTTACACTGGATTGGCATTCTGCACCATGCAGTGGTAGCAACTTTCATCCAGTACTCTGAGTCCTCTGTTTGAAATTGCTGGTGTGGCTCCCTAGCCATCAGGATAGTATTTGAGGTACCTTGTGTAATAGAACAGTCACAGATTTAGAACAGGGAAAGAAAAAAAAAAGTCAGGAACCTTATTCTCATAAAAACATGAAGGCTTTGTCTTAACTGAACTTTGTATCACTTTGGAATAAACTTTGGCTTGGGAATTGAATGAAATAAAACTGGGAACTAGGGATCGCGTGGGTGTTTCTCTCTGAGCCGTAAGGTGACAGCCTGGGTGTGCGGTTCCCCTCTGCCCAGGCTTCCTTCTGTTTACTTCTAGCTGCTTTCTCACCTGGCTCCTTTTGAGAGTTCAGTGCTGCAAAACAAGGGTCTGTGTCCTTCCAGGCAGCAGTCACTGGGTTTGGGGAATGTCTACCTTCAGAGAGATGCCAGCAGCACACACTGCTCGCAGCCACCTTCTCTGCATCCTCATCTGCTCTGTCAGCAATGGATAACTGATTTAGAAATGCCCTATTCATTTTGCTCCTCTACTGCAGAAACAATTAAGAGTATTTGTGTAGACAGTCCTCAAGAATAACAATTCTGTGTTGCTGTTAGCTCACCCTTTGCCCATGAGCATGAAGCGCCATCACTTCGTGCACTGATGGCAATTATGTCTTTCCCCAGACACTCCCTGAAATGGAGGCTGGTGGCTCCCCCCCTCCCCCCCCCGCCCCGTGCAGCACAGCCTCAGCTTGGTGTGGGTCTCCATCTCCCTGAACCATTCCCACTACTGTTTCCTCACATTAAGCAATTTTCCTCCTTTTCTTTACGAGTTTAGTAGCAGATTCCAGCTGAGGTACCTAGCTCACTGCTTTAAGCGATGTAGGGTGATGATCCGGACTGCCACCCTTCTGCTTGGGCAGGGGTCTCATCTGTCTTTGACAGCAGCAGTGAAATGGCATCAGGTGCCCAGAGGAGGGAAAAATTTATAACTACTATCCCTCTCTTCCATTTTCTTCTCTGGAAATACAAATAAGCTAGTGTTGTCAGGAAAGGGGAGATACTTCTAGACCTGCAAGTTAAGTACAGAAATGGTGCAGTACTGCACTGAGGCAGGCCTGATGAAGCAGCTCACAGGGTGTTCAAAGCACACAGCATGCAGCACAGATACACCTTAAGGGGGTGGTTGGTTTTTTGGGTTTTTTTTTAGTGCCAGCTGTAGTTCCTCTCTTCCCATGTTTATCTACTTTTTTAGGAAAGGAGGCGAGCAGCAGGTTCCCTTTCAGCTAGAGGCATTTTAGCAGTAATGGAGGCAAGCCGTTCTCCCTGGGTTGTGGGGGGTGCTCATTTTGCAGGCTTTGGGAGAAGAGGAGGAAACCTCTACCTGAATGTGAGTGTACTGCTGTTCGCATTTCATCTGCGTTTCTTGCCTCTGTTTTGGCTTTTTTGAGGAGGACTTTGAGGTAATTTTCTCAAGTTTATAGAAGTTTTGTTGTGTAATGTCCGTTTGAAGTGGAAAGAACCCTATCTGTGAGCACCCCTTTCTAAAGACGGTTCACCTTCAGGCACGGAGCGCTGTCTACCCCCTTCCCTAGCCAGGAGACCCCCACGCTGGAAGCCCCGCGGCCTGCCCGCCCGGGCGGAACTGGCCTCACTGCTCGGGCAAAGCAGGGCGCTGGCCGCGCCTCCCGCTTCTCGTTGCCACGGGGACAGAGGCACCACGGTGGCCGCCATGAGCGACGCCAGGGCCGGCAGTGGCGGGCCCCGCGCGGCCTTCGCCTCCCCTTGGCTGGCTTACGGGGGCGGCAGCGCGGCGGGGGAGGTACCGCCGGGCGCTGGGGAGCGGCTGGGCCCCGTGGGGGCGACGGTGGTTTCAGTGGGTGGGAGGCGGCGGCTTGCTCTAGCACCGCGTCCCCGGGGGGAGAACGCGGGGAAAGGCAGCCTGCGCGCGGGGGAGGGCCCTACGCGCGGGGGAGGGCGCGGCCTCGGCGGCCAGGCCTGGCTGGCTGCCGCCGGCTGGGCTGGGCCGGGCCGCTGCAAGGCGCCCGCGGGCTCCCGTGAGAGCCCCAAGACTGGCGTGTCCCCCTGTCCGGTACAGGGCAAAGTTCGGCGGTAGCAGAGTGACGGAGGGGAAGGCAGAAAGGGTAGAGGGGCTCGTTTTGTGTGTGTGTCGGGGTTTTAAAAAACTTTTATTCAGCTCTCCGGTTAGAGAAGGACAGCCCTGGCTTTGGAGAAGTCCCCCCCTCCCTCCTGTTGGTCTTCACTGGCTTCCTGTTGGCTGTTTCTGTGGATGGTGAATGACATTGTCTGACTATAAATTCCCCTTGCAAGTTACATTTTAAATTTTCTTTTGCTTAAACATCCCCCACCCAACCCCCTAACCTTCCCCAAACAAGCAACCTGCAGCTTCTGCAGCTGCAGAGCTGTGCCGGGTGGTAGACAAAGTGCAATGAACTTTGCTGATCCTTATAGCTTATCTTTACAAAGCCAAGGATGAAAGTGTGTTCTAGTTAAGTGTAGAAGAAGGGAGTATCTTTCATGGAGTAGGAATTTATGGTTATCTGAGAATTTCTTCTTTATGTTTCTTCCTCCTTTGAAAGTGGTTTGCTGGCTTTGATGTGAATTTAAAGGAGGTGCCTGAGGATATTGCTTAGAGGGATCAAACTCTTGTGCTAAAGATATAGTAGAAAACTTGTAACAATTTCATATTCCAAAGGATACACAATTTATTATTGTGTGAACAGCTCAGTATCTCCAATAGTTGAACATCAGTTTTATGATTCTGCTATATTGTTCTGAGACAAAAAAAAAAAAAAAGCAGAATTTTAGCATTTTGTCATGGCAAAATTGACTTGCCATTGTGTTAAATGGAACTGCTTTGACCTGATGGCAAAGGTTTTGTTAATGCTGTAAACTAAGCAGTGCTAACAGTAACTTGCTCCACATCCTTCCCACCTGAAGATGACTAGTTTGTGAATGTTACTTTTGTGATTCATAAATCAGTCTTAATTGTGTATATACTGACACACTTAAACATAAATAAAATATTTGCCCTTTATTGACTGTAGTGTAGTGTGTGTTGTAAGAAAACTACAGGAGTGTTGGCATTGCATTTTTTTTTCATCTCTCTTGTAAGAGAATAGCTTAAGTTATGTAAGTCTATTTAGTACTGATAAAACCAGAAGTGGTTTGCAAAAATCTCTCAATAAGCACTTAGAATTGTCACGTTTTTCTCCTAAATTTTGTCTTCACAATTACCCTTTTTGTTGTAGTGAGATAAGAAGGCACTGCTGTGTTTATTACTCATTTTGGAAAAGCTGTGAGGTAAAGTGTCAGGGGAGAGCCAAATTCCTTAATTTAGCTGTACAGGCAAAGGAGGGAGTAAAACAAAATCCATGTGAAGTAATATACGCAACAGGTGGTGGTTGTGTCTCTGCAATTGCTTTGAGATGACTGCTGTCTTTCATGGTATTAAATGCATTTATTACATTTAGATGCAAAGTCACCTCATCCTAACAGAGAGGAAAATGAAAGATGAAAATGCTTTAACCACTTCTTATAGTAGTAGAGGGTAAGACTAAAATTTTGATTGTCATGAAACTTTCATTCGGGCCCATTAATCAAGTTTAAAATTGGCCTCTTTAGTAGATTTAAAAAAACAAAAAAAACAAACCTCACTCTGGAGTTGTTCATCTTTCCATAATACCTTTCAGCAATTACTGCAAAGGGAGGAGGGTAGAGCTAAGCGGTAGCTTTCTGAAAGGAATTTAGAAAATCTCTTTGGTAATTTATTTGCACCGTTGGGAACACTTCACTTAGTTTTGTGTGTTTCTAGAACAGTACACTAATGCATGAAATCTGTATGGGCATATAACAATGACAACAAAAGAACTGTTCAAAATTGCATCCATAAACTGCAAGCAATGAGTTTGGTCTAGTTATAGGCAGAAATTGGAGAGGAGAAAGAGGACTTCACTTGAGTGGGAAGTGATCAAAAGTAATTGGCTATTTCTGCCATTTTATAATGTGACACAGACTGACAGAACCAAGTGGGTTTGAAATGTTAATTGGAAATACTGATTTATATTAATAAAGCATAATAAATACGCATATTTTGAGATATCCGATAGGCAAACTGGGCAAAGTGTTATCTGGAAGTCAACTTTAACCATCTTGTATGTATATTTTGGGTAATTTGTGAACAGGTGTTTTTTTTCCCCTAAGTGACACCGATTCATTTCAGTCTGTTTTCATGTATGACTTGGAAATTAATCTCTAACCCAGCACCCAATTTTCAATGTAACTTTATTTATGTAAAATTTGCTTTTATCCTGAAGATTTTATGAAAATATATTCTCAAACTTGTCTGTCTTTATAATAAGATAGATTCTTTTTTAAAAATAAATGAAAAATTGAATATTCCCAGCATGCTGGGAAGTAGAATTTTCTTTTTAAATCAATTTATACAAGACAGTTTTGAAAATGGCCTTATTAGAAGATGTTGTGATTGTTTAATCAGAAAATTAACCTTGTTAGTTTGTGGATGGCAAAATTTTAATATTAAACCTCTAGCTGTAGTCAGAATAATTACAATCAAAACATGATGTTTGAAGTTTCCTTTTCCAGCAGTTCAGCCCATACACAATGAATTCCTGTTGATTCCCATTGTCCTGCAGAACACCTTAGCCACTAACAGATCCAATAGCAAGTTTGGGGACTAAAGTTTCCTGGTGATTTCTTAGGGAGATAAATTAAGTGTGGAAACTTTCTAGCTGCACATTCTTCCCTGTATTTCATGTTGGATGTCACCTTGATTCTGGTTGCAGCAAATAATAAACTATGCTGCTGCATCATATTTTCAGAATTTATTACATTTTTTATGCATTTATACACCCATGAATATTATTTTGTCTTGGGAAGAAATGTTACAGATTTGGGTTATCTTGTTGTGTTTGTTTTTAGTGCACTGGGATTTGCAGAAATTATTGAATAGCCCATTGAGTCCAGCCAGTGTACCAAGTCCTGTGTAAAGAAGGACCCACTAGTTTCCATAACATCCTAGAGGTAAAAAAAGATGTAGTTCACTTGCAATAGATCACGTGCTTATTGCTCAGATTTCTTTTTTAGTTTATCAGTGTAGAAGAGGTGCAGGATAAAAGGAGAGATCGAATAAGGCACATGAAAAGCAGCAGCAAAAGGAAGCGATCACTGCACAAATCACAGAATGGGAGGGGTTGGAAGTGACCTCAAGAGATCATCAAGTCCAATCCCTTGACAGTGTAGCTGAACCTGTGAATGTAACCCAGAAAAGTCAAAGTTAAGATGTCTGTTTTGGCTAGATGTGGGTTTGGATGTTGTGGAAGCCACCAAAGCTCATGGGCTACTGGAGAAATTTTCCTGTTGTGTTCTGGTTTTAGTCCCTACTTGCTCATAGTAACCTGTGACTCAGTTTATTAAAGCAGGCCTGTGAAAAAAGTTAATGTCACTTCATCATCTTGCCAACCTATTTAAATTTTCAACCCGTCTTTCTCCATCGCACCTCCCACCCCTCCGCCCCCCCTTCCCCCAGTTGCTCTGTAGAAGCACAGGAAGACTTGAGTAGACAAAGGTTCATGTGTCCTTATCTTTGCTATGCCAACCCTTAAGAGCTCTTAGGTGCTTTGCAAACAAGGAGAAATCCCTGCCCTGGGTAGTGCCCGTCTACCCCTGTGTGCAGTGGGGCAAGTCACTCCGGGCAGTTAGTGTGAGCGGTCAGCGCTTCAAGGCTTACTGAAGGCTTTCTCTTGGTTTCAATAGAGATGCTTTTTAACGTATATTTTGGGGAAGGGGGTGGTGGGGGAATGGGGTTGCAGTGGTAGCAGCATTTGCCAGGGTTGAAATAAGAAACACATTAGGAAATCAAAGAGGACAAGAGCAGAACAGGAGCAAGTGAC
Organism: Gallinula chloropus; assembly: GCF_964237585.1. Taxonomy (NCBI): domain Eukaryota; kingdom Metazoa; phylum Chordata; class Aves; order Gruiformes; family Rallidae; genus Gallinula; species Gallinula chloropus. Next base: position 31,056,253 of record NC_140087.1, on the reverse strand, counting down.
TTCAATAGTTGGCCAATTTCATAGGACATGGTGAGGTATAAAAGTACTGAATGTTGTTCTGTTGTTTCAGAATCAGGTTCCAGCGAGGCAAAGCTAGTAATTTGGGAAAAAAATCAAAACACTCACCCCCTTCCCTGCCCCAGTAACAGCAATGACCTTATGTTGTTGATCTTCTAAAGAACGCCTATTGCTATTAAAGCCAAAGGTCTTGAGTTGGTATTACTCTTAAGTGTCGTAAATATACTTTTAACTTCTGTGTAGCATTTGAGGTGAAATTAAAGCTTCCTTTTCTTGCAGTTAAGTGGAAAGGGATCAAAACAATTAATAACGTGAATGGGAGAAATACCCAAAACCTAGATTATTTAGGCTGAGTGATAACATACTAAGGCTTCTTCTGTTTACTGCCTCTTATTTTCTTAACGCTTTGTTGTTATTGGATCAATAATCAGTATAAACTGCATAGTACTCAAAAACCATTAAAAATCTTAATCTTTTCAGAGATTCAAAAGTGCCACATCTGCGTTACTAATTGTACCTCTGTACTAGTTGTGCTAAATTAATTGCTTTGTTACAGGTGTGATTAGTGATCAAAATTGTGAATGGCTGCTGGCAAAACATAGAACACTATTTACTTAAGTATTAAAGCATGCACATTCCCTGCCAAAAGTGTGACAACCGTATCAACTTTCCTAGCATGGTGTCACTGTGTGTGATTGGCTTCAAATTTCCTACAACATTGGAGGATGCAGAGATCTGCTGTTATAAATGAGTGAAATGCTAATTCCCATTGACTTTTGCACCTGGCTTCATTCAAACCTATTTAAAACCTTTTTGGACCTGTATTTGCATCTTAAAAGCACTCATTTTAAAATGTAGGTTTGTATGACAAATGTAGGTTTCAGAAGTTCCAGCTATAAAGGGTTTCCTTATGTTGATTATTGCTGCTGAACAGGGAGCTTTTTTCTTCAGCTATGCTTTGAAATGTTTTTATTTAATCAGTTTTGAGATCATAGAGTATCCTGAGTTGGAAGGGACCCACAAGGATCATCAAGTCCAACTCCTGGCCCCGCACAGGGACAGCCAAGACAGAGCACATGACTGAGTGCGTCGTCCAGATGCTTCTTGAGCTCAGCCAAGCTTGAGGCTGTGACCACTTACCTGGGGAACCTGTTCCAGTACCTGACAACCCTCTCCATAGAGAACCTCTTCCTAACATCCAACCTAAACCTCCACTGTCTCAGCTTCATGCTGTTCCCTTGGGTTCTATCACTGGTCGCTAGAGAGGAGATCAGCGCCTGTCCCTTTGCTCCCCCTCATAAAGAAGCCACCTGACCGTGATGAGGTCTCCCCTCAGTCTCCTTTTCTCCAGGCTGAACAAACCAAGGGACTTCAGCCTCTCCTTGTAAGACTTCCCCTCCACACCCTTCACCATCCTCATTGCCCTCCTCTGGACACTCTGCAATAGTTTTGTGTTCCTCCAGTACTGTGGTGCCCAAAAACACACACAGCACTCAAGGTGAGTCTGCATCAGTGCAGTGCAGAGTGAGACAAACCCCTCCCTGGACTGGCTGGCAGTGCCAACTTGATGCACCCCAGGATGTAGTTGGCCCTCCTGGCTGCCTGGACATACTGCTGGCTCATGTTTAACTTGCTGTTGACCAAGACCTCTAAATCTCTCTCAGCATGGCTGGCCTCCAGCATCTGATTCCCCCAGTCTGTATGTGCAGCCAGGGTTACCCCTTCACAGGTGCGGGATCCAGAACTTGCCCTTGTTAAACTTCATGCTCTGGGTGGTTTCCCAGCTCTCCACTCTGTCCAGGTCTCTCTGTAAGGCTTCTCCACCTTCAGTGGAGTCAACAGCTCCTCCCAATTTGGTGTCATCTACACTACTCCTTTCTGTTATGTCATAAGTGGTTGTGTTTGTTTTTTCTTCTCTAAGCACACATCAATACAGTAATATAATACATAACTGACATACAGTGTTACTGACAAAAATGAGACAACTTACTATAAAGAGTCCAAAAGACACAGCTGAATGTTGTACGAGTAGTGTGCAGCACAGAGCCAGTGCTTGCCATCTATCCAGAAGGGCTTGAGAAAGGGTGAACGTCGCTATGGTGATCACTGGGGATGAGAGAGCACAGTTCAGAAAGCTGAAGTCATGTCCAAGTGAAGGTGTTCAAAAGGGCATTTAGCCTTGCAGGTTAGAAGTAAAAACAGAAATGGGCAAGCCAATAAATGACTTCTAGGAGCAGGTAGGCATGTTTGAGTAGGAATGGACTCTTCAACATGGTATAGAGGCCGTGGAGGTGAGATGAGATACGATAGAAATCTGCAAAACTGCGAATGGTGCAGAGAAGATTGACAGACATTGCTGCTTTTTTTTTGTTTGTTTTCTTCACAATTTCTTCCAAACTGAAAGTGAGAGGGAGGCAATGTAACTGAAGTCTACAACCCAAAGTGGCTCCATGCCTAAGAGCCGCCTGAGGACTCCCTTAGGGTTAAAGTTTATGTGGGTCAGAATGGCTGGATAAATCTGTAAGAGGGGGACCTTTTGAGTGTTGCTAAACATGTAGGAATTGCTGAAATAATCTGAGCTGAAAATAGGAGGCGGCCATGGGGTTGTTGGGAGGGAATATTTTATGTACTGGCATACTGGTGTTGATGGCTGATCTTGCAAATGGAAGTGGTGGCTGGTAGAAAAGTGACTGCTTAACCTATTTTTTAAGTAAGGATGAGTTACTCTGGAAATAACATGTTTGGAATAAATGCCCTTGCATAGCTTAAACAAAAAAGTACTGATGGAAAAATGTTCAAAAAATGTGATATGGCTTTGTTTTCATGCTGTCTTCCCAGGAATCTCGTGATCACGTTCTTTTGGATATGCCTGTTGCTAGAGAGCAGTTGAATTGCTACCGAGCTGCAGCTGAAGCTGCTCAAAGTGAACTTGCAGCACTTTCAGTGAAGTATGATTGTGCCCAGTCAGAGGTACACTTAAAAATACTTTCAAATCCTTCTCCATACCTGAGGGTTCTCTACAGTCCCTTTCTGCAGAAAATAGAAAGCTTGTCAAAAGTCCAAAACTTCTTGCTTTTGATACAGAACTTTTGTTGTAACATTCTTCTTTTTAGAATTTCAATGTGATTTTTACTCTGCTTGCTTTTCTGTTGAAGAACTGATTATGAGTTTATAATTGAAAAATTTGAAACAGCCTAGCTTTTTATCATCATCTAAATGCAGTCTTTTAAAATCAAACCTAAAAGTTAATTGTTGTCATATAAAAAATTCTGATAGCCTGTTGTTGCTGGTGAGATAAGATATAACTGATCTCTTTGCTCAAGCAATGGGTGATAGGATGAGGGGGAATGGCCTCAAGCTGCACCAGAACAGGTTCAGATTAGACATTAGGAACAAATTCTTCATTGAAAGGGTTATCAGGCATTGGAACAGGCTGCTCAGGAGGCGGTTGAGTCACTGTACCCATTAAAAGACGAGTAGATGAGGTGCTTAGGGATGTGGTTTAGTAGAGGACAGGTATGGTTGGACATGATGACCTCAGAGGTATTTTCCAACCTAGTGATTCTGCCCATCCTCACCCATATCTCTATTTTACTAAAGTTACAGCTCCCCAGATTTTCTCTGCTTTCATCACTGGTGAAGAAGTGTTTGAGCTGAAGAAGTTCATTCTCACTAGAGCACTGAATAACATCAGATGCATCCCTTTCTGCTGTTCCCGCTGTGTGGGTGGTATTTCTTAGGAGACAGGATTTATTAGAGGATAATTTTTAGAGTTTCTGTATTTTCACATGTTGATTTGGGTTTTTTAAACGTATGACTGAATAAGGTTGATTTGATCAAATTCAGCAATGCCACAAGTGGTCACTTTTAGAGTGAAGTTGAATTTGCCTTTAGGAGGCATGGAATGCTTACATTTATATACATTCATAAATACTCAAAGTTCAACAGAAACCTGTGAACATTTATCCAGCAGTTTAAACATCTGTATATTTTGCAAATATGTATTTCTGTCGCCCATGGTAAAGCACTTTGTACTTACACAGCACTGGAACATTAAAAAAGGCTCTTTCATCGAAAGGAAATTTCTTTAATTGTGGATAGCTGAGTATGGGAATCAAGCAAGAACATGTAATATGATAGGAGAATGGATTGTTAATACAGTATCGAGCCAGAACTACAGTGATAAATGTCCACTGGCTGAACTGGAATTTGATCAGTTGATCCTGAAATTATTGCAGAGGTCCCAGACATTTAATGTCTGCCCAGGATTAGTACTTTAAATTTAAATTTTAAAAAGCTGCACATAATCTCATGTTCTCTTAGAAAGAATTTAGTATTGGAAATGTTGAATGGCTTTATTGCCAGCATGACTGACTGATTTATACATTCTCTCAGCACTGTGCTTGCAGGATGGTCAAGAAAGCAGCTGTTCATGCTCTTGTTAATAAAGACCTTCATGACCCAGCTGAGGTCAGAGCTCTGTTCTGCTGAGAGCTCTGTAACTCATGATATGGGATTATTCTTGCTGTCTTTTTTTTTTTTTTTTTTTTTTTTTTGCTATTGGAACTGACCACAGAGACAATGGGCAGAGGAAAAAATATCATATTTTGCAGACGGGGAGGTGAACCACAGAGAAATTTTAAGGTTGTGAACACTTTAACCTACCATAGCTTGGTCCAGTGGCCAAGCAAAGCAATCCTATTGTTCCCTTAGCTGCTCATTTCCTTCCCCACACTGCCCCATCCCTTGTGTTGGCACAGATGTATGTGTAGTATTATGGTGCATTGTGTTGGGCAACTGATGCAACTGAAAAATAAAAGCTCTACTTCTGTTTTTTTTTCAGTTGGATCAGTTTCCTGATTTTATTTCACCTTGCAGCCCAGTAAGTGCTTCTGCTAGCATGAAGAAGGTGGAGTATGATGGAATCGATGTCCCTGAGCTTGGGAGAAGGCAGAGCTGTTTTTCTCAAGATCAGTGCTGCTTTATGTCAGCAACGAAGTCTCTGATAAACCAGTGCTTGCAGGTGAAGCATAAGCACATCAGAGACTATGCTGCTGCAGAAGAGCGATCCTCCCACCTGACTCCTTCCTCGGTGTTTCCCTTTTCTCTCTGATATGGCCAGCTCCCCTTCATCCTCCCCTGTAGAAAGTGAATTATTTTCTGTCAGTTCTGAGAGTTAAGCTGTTTGTGGAGGAGTCAGACAAATACCAGAGCTGGTGCAAGGGAGAGGACAGGCGAAGTGGGACCTCTCTTTTGCAGGGCAGTTGCTGTTCAGTCAGCTTGCTGACCTCCTGGAATCCCAGGGAGTATTTTGGGCTTGGTCACACTGAAAGTCTCTGGCAGAGCCTTGAATTTCTTGACATCCTGAATTGCAACTTAATATTGTAAATATTTATTGCCTTAAAATGTTTGCCACGAGTTAAAAGCCCTAGCATGGGTCATAAAGAGCAGCTAATCTCTCTGCCTTAATTATTTGCCTGTTAATTTTATGTAGCAGGAGATAAATGCTTCATAATGCATCTTGCTGTTTATAATTGGAATTGTCAGGAAAGCTGAAACATGCCTTAACTCTTCTTATGGCAAAAATCCACATTAAATTACTTGTGCCTTTTAACAAAGTAAAACACACAAACTGTCTGATGTGTCTCCCTCAAGCTCAGTCTTTTGTAGAAGCCTGCAGTGGAAATAGTTCAATGAAAAATGGTATTTTTAGCTCAAAGAGGGGAAAGTAAAGAAAAACAACTGAACTCCATGAACTTTTGGGAAGCTCTAGCATCATCTCTGGAACAGGTCCTTGACATTTGGCACTGATGTTCCTCCTCCCACCCTTCCTTAAAAGGCTCTCTTGTGGTTTCTGTATAAATCCAGATACATTTCGTTGGGTTATCAGAACAAAAAATAACTATTTGCATAAACTGAGTTGAGCTTGCCTACAGTGCAACTCTCAGATTTCTTTGCCTCTGAATATGCTGCAAATCATCAAAAGGTTCCACCCTCATAAAACAGGATGCTTTGCTCTTACAGTTTCCCCACAGCTACAGATCATCTGTGGAACTGTGCACCAGAATTGGGAACAGGGAGGAGGCAGGCAAAAAAAAAAGGAGGAACTAGTGGTGTTAATGACTGTATTCTAATGCAGGTGTGTGTGGGAGGTGAGTTAAGGCTGTGGCAGCAGAATTTTGAGGTGGGCTTTTTCTATGTTCTAATTTTGTAACAAAACGTATTTTCCTGTAAGGGATTATCTTGAAAAGTTGTATTGTATTACACAACAACAGCTTTACAACCCACTTTCTTCCATTGCTTTTTCCTAGCTATATGAAAAAAAATAAAGTTGCAGTCTTGTAGTGTCAGAAGACTGACTCTCTTATTCCAAAGTGTGTTTCTGGTTCAAGTGCTAAGCTTGTAGTTCAGTCACATAGTTCAGCCTGGTAAAAAATATTCTTCCTTTTTTAATGAGGGTTTCTTCTTTTCTGTCGATAGCTTCTTCAACTCAGGTCCAAAATGGTCTCTAAAGAAGCCTCTTTTCAAGAGCTGAAGGCGGAAGCTGAAAGCTACAAGGAGAACAATGCTAGGCAGATGTCTCGCCTTCTGTCTTTGCAAACCCGGATTCAGGAAATGGAAGAAGAGGCAGGTGTGCTCGCCAGTTCTAAAACCAGGGCTGAACTGACAGCTCAGGTGGCATTCAAGGAAAATCTGGAGCTGAAAGAGGAGCTTCATGAGCAAAATGCCAAACTGAAGTAAGATTCATGTGAGATGAGAATATTATTTTGTTTGGGATGCCAGAATGTGCAGCTGTCAGTGCAGAAGAATGCATTGGTAGATGGACTTTGTTGCAGGCCTGAATTCTGTTGCAATGCCTTGCACAACTATTGACCCCGAATGTATGGAAGGTATTGACACTTGAATTTTGGTTTGATTTTTTTTTTTCAGCCCATAAATGGGGTTTTGAGAGTTTTCTCCTTCAAGAGGAGAAATGATGATTTGAGTCACTTGTTTGAACACAGTAGAAATGATAGGTGTGGCTTCCTCATGCAGGTATTTCCACATACGGTACCCAGGCAAACTTTGTGTCTTTTGTGGCACGCTTATGATGGGCAGTACTTGCGACTATGGTCTAGTGCCCTGGTCTATCCTTATCACATGGTGTCTCTTGCAGACATTTACCTGCCTCTTGACATGCTTCGTGGGCTGTGCAGTGGTGAGTGACTGTGCTGCACTCAGTCTCTTTTCCTCTCTTCCACATCACAGCTGTAACCAGAGCATTGTCAAGTGACTGGCTTCCCTTGTGTAAAGCTGTCTGTTAGGAGCAGTGTAATAAAGAAAACATGGTATAATTCCTAGTTACTTGCATCCTGAAGGGAGGAGTTAATGTTTCTTCAGCTTTCAGTAAGTTAGCTTTGTCTGACTTTTCTTCTGTGTTCTTCTGGAGATTGCTGTGGGGTTGGTTTTGTTTTGTTTTGTTTCTTTTCAAGCGGGCATACCAATTGCAGAAGACTGGTACCCTTAACTACCCTGTGCTCAGCGTAGTGTGTCAGAGCACAGGTCTGTCAGTTCTGCGTATCTGCTACGATGTCAGGTCTGTGGGATGGAGACGTTTCTTCATCGTTTGTCGTGGCTGATCACAGATAAAATTGGTGTGAAAATATTCTGAACTCTCAAATTCCAAAATCAGTGTCAGTCGTGTTATCCTAATAGACACTTTATAGACTTTTATAATGGATTTTCCCCCTACCATTATAAGGCTAATATTCATATCTCTTGTAATATTGTCTACTTAAGAGCAAGGTGAGTGTTTACTGGAGGTCTGTGCTTCCCAAATCAGTATTTTGCACAGCTCTTGTGGGCTTTCTGTATTAGAAGTGGATAATTGAGTTATTTTAAAATCTAGAGACATCCATTGTGGTGCACTTGTCTATTACAAGCTGATTTGCCAAAAGCCCTGCCTGGGGAGGGCTGATGTTGATTGTCAGAAATTTTAGATATGATCCCAGTATTAGTGAGGAGATACTGAAGCCAAGAAATGTATTGTGCAACATGGAAAATATTGCTGTGTCTGAGATAATGGCAGTTGAGATCCTTTAAAATGCTACTTCAGGGGCCAGAGGGAGAAAGCAAAAAAAAAAAAAAAAGAACAACCTGCTGTCCTGCTATTGTGATTCACTGCCAAAATAGTGTACACCATGCTATCCCATGGTTACAGTGACATGATCCATTTATTGTGGCATAAATCTGTGCTGTCACTCCCAGTGCTGCTCTGTTTTGCCTATGAGAATTGTGTCAGCACTTCTACTTGTGTTTCTGTGTGGTGATCAGGACCAGGGAACTGCTCCATCAGACAACTGAATAAAATAATAAGCTTGGTGTCCAGCTGTACCAACCCCAGGCCTGGTTTGCTGTTACCTTCCAGAGAAGGGACACAGGGAGGGTAATTCTGCTCTTTTGGAAAGAAGAAACATGTTGGATTGGGCATGAATTTGCAGCACATGCTTTCAAAGTTTTTTTTCTCATCCTCAGCTGATAGTTTCATATGCCGTAGTACTAGTCACTGTGTTAATTTAATGAACTTTATTTGCTAAACCTGGGCACCATAGTAGCACATGACTGGTTCTAATTAGCTATTCACTAAAGACTTAAACTGAAAACCAGTAATGAAAGGGAAGGTTGAGCCAGTAGGCATGAAATGCACATTTACATTCTATACCTACCTGTATAGTAAAAGAAGTTTAATGAATTTTGTGATTGGCTTTCAAAGCTTATGCTTCTATTGAACATGATGCTTTTCAACTCAACAGGTCTTTTGCCAAGGTATTTTTAGAGCCTGAACTGTGAAAAGCTGCTTTTCTTTTTTTTTTTTCTTTTTCATCCCCTTCTCTTTGCTCATTAGTTCTGAAGAGCTAGCAAAACTGTGAAGGAGCTCCATTCTACTTTTTTTTTTGTGGCTGATTGCCTATTTTCTAGGTGCTCACACCTTTATGGCCCTGCTGGAGGTAATTAGGTTATTCGTAGATTTGACAAGTATGTGCTTTGTTGCTTTGTACTTCAGATTGTTTATTTTTAGAAGCAGGCAAGGTTCTGTGTGTGGTGTGCCTCAGTTTTTCAGAGCCATAGAACAGTTTGCAGGGTTGGTGGTCAATCTCATACAATATTCTAACATCTAGGTGTGCATGTGCTTGTCTGGAGCCTCATCCTTTTCACGTCTGACATGTTCCTCCCTCCTCAGGACAGCAGTTTAGTGACTGTCTCCCAGCTTAAGTTTTGCTGGGCCTATAGAGGAGAGGAAGGTCCCCAGAGGTGATGAAGGTGTGAGGTGCTTGTTTTCCAAGGCCCAGTGCCTGCTGCAGAAGACAGAGCTCTTTTGGCTCACAGCCTGTGCTGTGCAGTAGTACGTGGACCTCTCCTTGTCCTGGCCAGAGCAGTAATTAATGTTTTCCCTTCCTCTCTTACTCTTCTGCTCTCTTCCACTTTGCAGCATTGAAAACAACTGTGCTGATCTCTCTGTAAGGTGACATGTTGAATTTTTTCATGGACCAGCTCTTTTGCTTTGTGATTTATAATCATTTAATGGACTGTATTTGTACTCAGTGTGCTTTTCTTATAGGAGCCTCATGTTGCTTTTTGGTTATGGAGGGATGCTCTGTTAGCTGTTCAGTTGCCAACCTAAGGGAAAGAATGTGGCCAGAAATGACTAGCATGCCCACCTTGAAAACTGAGAAGAATGCTATGGTCTGATAAGCAGAAGAGTTTCAGCAAAATATTTGCTCTAGACAGTTGTCTGGTGATATATGAGATCTTGTTTTATTCTAATGTTCAAATCTTTGTGAAGAACTTGCTTTAGAAGCTCAATAATTTTTGTCTCTTGTACTCGACCACTGAGTACCTCTCTCATGGGTGTTGTCTGAGAGGTATTGGAGTTGATACTTGGATTGCACTAATGGTCATATTGAGCTTTGTTTGGCTGGCTATTTTTGTTAATCTGTTTCTTTGTAGTTTTTCAGAAGTGATGCTTGGTGTTGCAGCATAGTGAGCAAGACTTGAATCTATGTGTTTGCTTACCTATACGGACTGTATCAGTGCTCGTTTGCTGGACTTGCCCTGGTCCCCAGCAACAGGAGGGATAGAACCCCGTTTATGCCAACAAGTTGAACTGCTATTTGGGTGGTTGTTCTTATGGAGAATTTCCAAACTGATAGGTGGTGTTAAGGCTGGCTAAGAGATGTTTTATGTGGTATATGTACCTGCACAGTAGTCGCAGAGTGGTGAAATTGATGACAGAATATGTTTCTATGAAGAGTGATCCCTTGATATTTAATTTTTTAATTGATCCCTTTCATGGCTAGTGTTATGCACAGCAAAGCGATGTCTCTCATCTCTGGTTCCACTGGTAAACTTCCCTGGGCAGGTACTCTGGATGTCCTATACTTCCCTTAGTCCACAGGGACTTCTCTTGCCCCAGTGTCTGTTGATTAGCACTGTCAGTTTTGTTACAGAGGTGATAAGAAGAGCTTCTAGCATATTTTTACTATAATTTGATTGCTCTCTCCCCCTTTTTCTAAGCTTTTGCTTGCAGCCTCCATTTCTAATATCTTTAGGGTGCTGTTTTTGTGGCACCTGGTTCTTGTGTTTTATTGAAATCTTGTGTTGAGAATGAGATAAGGATTGCAGAAGATTCTTTGAAGTGCTAACCACAAGCAAAGATGAAGAATTTTTACGCATAACCCAACAAGAAAAGTTGTATGTATTAACTAACTTAGAGAGTTATATGTAAATTTTAAAGTTAGTTTTGTGGTATGCAAAAGCTAGCAATAATCTTGACATGCCTTTTGCCTAGAATTCTGTTTCAGAGGACATTCATCCTGATGAGTGTATTTTTTTTTTCTGATTAGAAAATGTCTGCATGAGTGTGAAGAAAGTATGACTCAAGCTTCTAAAATCAGCAGAAAGTATGAAGAGCTCCTTACACAGCTATCTGGATTCTTGGATGTAAACATCAGAGAAGAAGAGGAACCACAGGAACATTTAATGTCAAAGGTGATTGTGTAGGCAAGCATATCTGTACAGCAATTTAATAGAAGAGTACTTGGTTGTCAAAAAAAATACAGCAGGTGATGAAGATAATCATTGAATTAGATCATGATTTGCAGACAGTGCTATTATTTAAGTCCTATTTTTTATATTGGGCTGATTTTCAAAGGTGATGAAGACTAACAGACCTCAGTGAACTCATTCTGCTCCTGACTGCACCAATATTTTATTAGCCTGTAGTTCCCAAGTACAGCCCTGATTAGATACCTGGTTGAAAGCTTTCCTGACTACATCAACAGTGGGAGTCACCACATGACTGAAACACCTTAAGTGGCATATCCTGAAACAACTGTTACTGTGCCCTGTAGCAAAATGCTGTAAATAACTGTGTGGTGGGTTTGAGACTTACTCATAAAATGTTATTATTTCTCTTCAGAACACTTCTGAAATTCCAGAAACCGAAGCTTAAGAAAGTTGTCAGTATACTCTTTCAACCTTTATCAATGGTTCTGAAGGGCAATTTATCCTAATTTCACGTATTTTTCTCATGTTCTGTCTAGTCTTTGATATCCCTATTTTTCACATGAGCATAAGAGGTGTATTTTGTAAAATTCTGTTTCATTACATTCATATTATAAGAGTTCTGGCTATATGCAATGACCTAATCTAGACGATCCTGCACTGGCAGGAGAGTTGGACTAGATGATTTTTTGAGATCCCCTCCAACCCCTAACATTCTGTGATTATCTAGATGCATATCACAGTGATTTCTTAAGGCACTTGCCTTCATAGTATTACAAGCACATTGAAATTGAAATAATACTTTAACAAACTTGTCTAGTTGTAATTAGTCAAAGATGGTGGCATTAAGCTGTGCCTCTTCCATGCTTTATGTTAAGGATATAACCAGAGTTTAAAACAAGTTTGTTTTGTTTTAACAGTAAATCTTGTTAGGAATCTAATTTGCATGGAAAACTGTGTGCTCAAGGAATACTTGGCAACTCTTTTTTTCTGCTTGGGGTCATGGAAGGTCCATTTAGCTTCTTTTCCCCATTGTGGCTTTATTTAAGACAGAATCAATCTGGCTTAGTCTTAACAAACACGTTGCCAATAGAATCAGGGTACATTTTTTACCTTGTGCGCTCTTTGAAGTGCCCACGTTCATCTATTCCACTTCTTGGAAATAGTGTTTTGTACCAAAGGAACCCTAGAATCTCCTGGAAATGGCTCCTTTTCCCAAGGTGTCGGCTGCTCAGAACAGCAGCCCACCAGGTACTTGACCCTGCCCTCAAATATGCTTATGAAATGTGTTACTAACTCAAGCCTCCCCAAGCTGAAAAAGTTTCAAGCAGTTTTCGGTTTCTTGTTCTGAATGAGACACAAATCTTAACAAGCTAAACCAAAATGGTCTGCTTTTCACATGAAGTTAGTTACATGATCTGTTTTCATTTTCTGACCTGCTTCATGTCAAGCCCAGATAGGCAGCGACAGTACCTCTACAGCTGTTGAACAGATCATAAATGTTGTGTGGGAGTAAATCTGAACCACACTACACTAAGGTGTGGGTTTCTGGTGGGAATATGGTTCTTGTTTTAATTGTCTTTCTACTCTTTTTAGAAAATAACAGTAGAGTGCAATATTAAATCTGACCTAGGGGTCACCAGAAACACCATGTCTTTATTAGGATGATTAGGAGCTGTTATACTGGGATGAATATATGTCATTAAGTGCTTTTAAAGAACCAAACTAATATTTGCGTTATTTCTCTAGTTGTCTGAAATCTGTAAAGAAAATCTGATACTAAAAGACCAGCTCACTGGTCTTCAAGAAGCTATCAATGTCCATGAGAAGGAGTCCAAAGCCAGTAGAGAAACTATCATGAGGCTTGTTTCAGAAGTGACCAAGGAGCAGGGAAAGGCAGCAGGGTACTATCAAGACATGGAAAAAATTAGTAAGGTATGTAATTGCATGATGTGTATGTTTGTCTAGTTTTCAAATGTTTTCTCAAAATTTCCAATTAATTTTAGCAGAAGTTGAATGATTAAAAAAAATGTTTCTGAAAGACTTCTGGTGATTAGGGCTTTCCTAAAAAGGACATATTTTCTAAGGTTTTTTCTCAACTTTTTGAAAGCCTCAGGATATACAGAAATTAATAATGTTGTGTATAAAAATCTGATTTAGATTTGATATCTTCCAATGATGGCTGCAAATTTATATTTTTACTGCTTTCATACTTGCTGTGCTTGCACAAACACCTAAAACCCCAGATGTTTATATAGTTAGTATCTGAGGCATAAGTATGGAACAATGAACAAATGCTATTTTAAATAATATTTAATTGATATTGCAAGTTTTCTGAGGATTCTTCTACTCGTGTTTTTAAGTAATCTTAATGAGAAATTGAAAGGAATTGATAGGGTGCTATTTTATCCTTTCTCTTAAGGAACTAGAAGTAGAGAGTCGTGGCTTCCAGATGCTCTAGATTATCATGTTTCATTGTATTATGAACTTGTATTTTATAACTGTAAATACTCTTTTGGGCTTATACCCAAAAAGTTGTAGGCAGTAAGTTCACCTAGGTATGATCTGGAAAGGAAAAGGATGTGGTTTAAGGTTGTAATTGCTCCAGAAGAACTCACCATTAAGAGTTTTAGTACATTGCAAAAGATGGATGAAGGAAATGAGCCTCTGTAGCAGCTTTTCTTATTGCTTTGTACTTTCAGTGATGACTGTGGAAATGGAGCACTTCACTAAAACTATAGTGAAAATTTCCCCCAGATACTGATGGCCAGAACTTACAAAAATAAAAAACTTAGACTGCCAAATATGCTGTAGGAATTTGTAGGAATCCTTAACATAAAGGCAACCTTAAGTTTTCCAATGTAAGATAACATTTTCCCCACCCCCCAACATTACTTTTTCCTGATCAGAAAACCACCACCATACACTTTAAAGGATGTAGTGTTCTGGTTTGGTTGTGTACAAAATACTTAGGAGATGAGAAATAGCTGACAGTGTGCTCTGGAGAAGAAAGAATTTGTTGCAGGGAGGATAAGCACTACAAAGGTCATAAATTTTACTTACTGCCATAAATACTTCTTACCAAGCTGTGTAGAATTTTCTAAGACTCAAGTGGGACTGAGAGAGAACCTGCACCAAAAGCTTAAAGAGGTCCTTTCTGAGAACATTTTGGTTTTGTACTTCACTTCAAACACAGGTGTGTGAGTAAGCAGCCTGGAGTTTGCTTGCTAAATACGCCAGAATAAGGAGAGGTTTTAAAATGAGAGCTTTGTTTGCAACTTGTTTTTCAAGTTTCCTCTGAGTGTCAAAAACATTTCCAAAGTTGAGCTAGTTGTAAGGAAAATATTTCCTGTCTTTATTGTGCATATGCCGAATATGTTTCTTAAGGCATTTTACAGAACTGTCTTGCTAAATCGTTAGTATTGCTTTTCAAATGAACTGTGTGCCCTCGGGGCTTATCTAGGAGCTGCAGGTTCCTCCAGTGCTCTTTCAGTGTAGCTACTTAGGTTTGCAGATACCGAGTGAATCTTTTGAAAAGGTTTTGTATTTACAAAAGCATATTAAGAAATTCAATATTGGAAAAAAATTAAGTAAAAACCTCCAAACTGCTTTAAATCCACATATCTAGAGGAGGATGTGTGGTGTCCCCTGTTCCCCTGATGGATGTCTTATTAGGAAAGGCATCAGTTGTATAAAGTTGGTTTGACTGTCATATACTTTGCTGCACCATTGAGGCACACAAAGAGAGTTGTACATGTGATGTTCCCTTGTGCAGGCAAAGAGCAGAAATCCATACTGTAGCCCTGCCAAAAGAGACAAATGCACCTGACTGTGTTTCTGGACTGATTTCTGAGCTTTAATTAATGGAGTTGCCTGTCGCAGAGTTTGTGCAGCACAGAATGAGTGCAAGTGACTCAAGCATTAGCAAGTGAATGATAATTCTGTCTGTTCACCTCTCAGCCTCACTGGGTCACAACAGCCAACAGCAGAAACTAAGAGAGTCTCAAGACTAGTGTAAAGTAACAAAAGCAAGCCACCAAGCTGCTTTTGTTGTAACATATTACTGTTCTTTTAAAATTTTGAACTTATTGCTATTCTGAATATTGCAAGAGCTTGCTCCTGGAATTCTGCAAATGTTGTGTGTACCTTTTTTCTGGCAGTGCTTTATATCACATTGGCATTTGATGGAAAATAACTCTTAAATACTGCCCAGGTTTCTAGACTGAGAATGAGAACAGCTGTTACTTCTTTCTGTATGACCAGACAGTGAATACTGATTATGATCATAATTACAGGATTATAACATTCTTTGAGAATGTCTGTAGGTCCTTAAAAATGTCTTATTTGCTCTAACCAAGCTTCTTTCTAGTATTTGATAAATTTCTATATGGTATTTATTTAAGGTATAGAAGGGATACCACTTCTAGTGTCACAGTCCCTAAATTTTCTAATACTGTTCAGTGCTCTGGCTGACTCTGCTGAAGCTAGCCACTGTAAATGCTCTCCATTCAAGAGAGGTTTCAATTAGAATTGTTCAGAATTTTAATGTTTTGAGTTTTACAGCTTTTCATTCTGTAAATTGCTTGGTTTTGGGTTTTCATGCTTTGTTTTTTTAATGTTCAGGCATCAACAGGTTTGCAGTTCCTTATTTTATACCTTGAGCTTTTGATTCAACTGTGTTTGTTTGCAGATGTTCACAATTTGAAACAAGATTGTAATTAGGTAAGCTCCCCAGTACTGGCAAGCTACATTTGCAGTGCCTCTCTGAAAGGGAAAATACACACTGCTGAAAACTGTAATTGAAAGAAACCACTCTCTATTCTTTGCTGTAATTACCATAATGTAATTCTAAGCACAGGTGGGAATTTTCTATTAATAGGACTTGTTTAGAATAAAAAAGAGAAAATGGCAAGGAATCATGCCAACACTTGTTTCCAAGAGAGTTCTACAATTACTTTAGAAAGGGGTAGTAACAAATAATTTCCTAAATGACAGGGTTTGTTTTGGTTTGTTTGCACTTATGTGTTTGCATGTTTTCCTTTTTGAAGCTATTTAAAAATTTTAGTATTTTTAGTATTGCATGTTTATTTTATTTACGAGGGTGCCTCCCAAGCTCCTTTTTTTTGGGTCCATCCTCACTGCTGATCTACATAAATGCCCCAGATTTACTACTTGATCATCACATTTCCCATTAATACAAATGACTTACTGTGCTACACAGCAAGCGCATGTAGACACTGAGAGACCCCTCAGTGGTCACCATATTCACATATGCTCCAGAAACAATTCTTCAACTCCAGTGTCACAGTCTCAGTTTTTATCAGTCCACTTACTGAGTCTCTACTAAACAACTGAAACTTCTAAAGGAGTCTGGTTGCTCTCTGTAAATGTGCCATCCTCTGACATAATTTTGGATTGGTCAGGCAGTTGTACCAGATGATCACTGTAGGACCCTTCCAGTGGAAATAGTCTATTCTGTTCTATTCTTTCCCCACCAGGGTATAGTACTTTGGCTTTATTTGTGTTATGCTATGTCACCATTTGTTTTCTAAGTCATACTATCTTTGAAAAAATAAGATAACAGCTTTACAATAAGAAATTGGGTTTTGTTTACCTTGAGAAGCTTATTCATGTATTGCTTCTTGCAGGCCATTGCAAGATGTGTCTGTAGTGTAAGCACAGCAGGCTTTGGGCTCTCATCAGCTCCAGTGGGTGTCCTAGGAAGCCCTGATATTGAGCCCATATGACCAATATGGGTCCTAATTTCTCTATCTGCAGTACCTGTTCCTGAGTTATTCCCTGCCTTGTGCATGGAGGAAAAGGGTTATAACAAATTTTAAAAGCCTGGTTTAATTTTCCACGTATTTTAGGATCTTGACAGTGCTACAGTCGTGAGACAGAGTTTGGAGATGGAGATCAGAAACCTCCAAGATAACCTGACTGCTAACCAGAAAGCTTTGGATGCTTCAAAGCAGGAACTGAATTATCTGAAGATATCTTCTGGGGAGCTGGATGGAAGCTTGAAGAGCAGCAGAGAAGAAGCCAGAACTGCTCAAAGCGCCTTAGTGGCTTTTAAAGAACAAATTGCTACCCTACTCAGCAATGGATCTGCAATAGTTAAACCTTCTGAGAAAGCCATTTTGGAGAGGATCCAAGAAATAAATTGCAAAGGGGAGAGTAAAGAAATAGTAAGTAAGCAACTGCTGTACTCATGCAATGTGTATAGTTATTCTCTTTAGTCACCTGTTAGTGTTGGCTTCTGCTTAGGTTTTGAAATTACAGGAACCTTTAATTTTGTTGTCTATGGATTGGAGATAATAGTTGAAAAGCATCAATGTTTTATAAGGTAGAAAATTAATAATAGATGCCACTAACAAGAGGAAGCATGGACTGGTCATTCAGGTAAGGCACTGAAACTTGGTTTCACTTAGTGGACATCAAAAGTGTCTGTGTGGTTGCTGTGATTTAGTGGAACAAGCATGGATTTGCTGCTACAACATGACTTCAAGGATGTGATGAGTTGCCCCAGGCAACGTCTTTCCCTTCAATCCTCAAAACTTGCACCTAAACATAAAAAAGTAGTTTTACAATTAGAGTTAAGCATGATTGAAATGGTAACCATTCACCATCCAGGAGAAAGGCACAAGGAAGACAGCTGGGTGTTCTGATGGTCGGGCCTGAGGTGCTTTGGCAGGTAGTGTCTGCAAAGGTATGTTTGCATGTACAGATAGACACCTCAGGCAGAAGGTGTGAGCCAGAATGCAGTCTAAATAAGGCCAGTATCTTGAAAATAGCTCTTGAAAGTATTCCCTGTGCATTTTGATTAAATATTATGTTAAAAGATACAAATCAGCTCCCCTCAGAATCAGTATACCTAATTTCAATGACAACAATAATTTGTGAAAATTATTAGCATTTGAAAGTGATGCACTGGAGTGGAAGTGTGGCAGCAACAATGTAGAAAGTCTTGACGGTTTTACTATATGTTATGGAGTGTTGTTTCCATATGCAAAATGCTTTCAAATTGAAATTTAGTGAGGATTTTATGTGCATGAGTGCTTGTACTATTTGGTGTTTTGGTACACAACACTCACTTTTAAGATGTTGATAGCTAATAGATGTTTAATAGCTACTGAGAAAGGGAAATTTAAGTATCTATTAAGTAAAAAGGTTTCATTTTTAAATCATCACTGCAACTCTTCTGGAAGCTTTGTGTATAGGATCCTTTACACTAGATGAACTGGCAAGTTGTTTAACTTTACATCCAAGCTCAGGCAGCTATGTCTGGCTGACCTCTGCACGTGGAATCATAGAATGTGTAAGGTTGGAAGGGAGTTTTAGAGGTCATCTAGTCCACCCCCCCTGCTGTAAGCAGGGACATCTTCACTAGATCAGGTCACTCGGAGCCCTGCCAAGCCTGGCCTTGAATATCTCCAGGGATGGGGCCTCCACTGCCTCTCTGGGCAACCTATTCCAGTGATCCACCACCCTCATATTGAAGAACCTTTTCCTAATATCCAACCTAAATCTCCCCTTTTCTAGTTTAAATCCATTACCCCTCGCCCCAGTGCTACACGCCCTTGTGAACAGTTCTTCCCCAGTTTTCTTACAGGCACCTTTCAGGTACTGGAATATCTCCCCAGAGTCTTCTCTTCTCTAGGCTGAATAACCTCACTCTCTCAGGCTATCTTCAATGGAGAGGTGCTCCAGTCCTTTGATCATTTTTGTGACCCTCCAACAGGTCCATGTCCTCCTTGTGTTGAGGGCTCATCTGTCAAACACAGAGCTATGAAAAGTTTAGAAGGCCTGTGAGAACTATTGACTGCAACTGCTATAGTCAGATTTTCTGTGAAGTCAAATGCTCTTGAAAATTACTTCTCCTAAGTATGGTGATTTTGGTATTTGAAAAGGCATCTGAGTTGGTGACAGTCTGTATCCTAGCCCTCAGCATTAACTTTAGCAAAAACTGTATTTTAATTTGAAAAAATCAGCAAATACTCTGACAGTGTCCAGTGACAGTTATTCTATCGTGGGGTTAGGCAACTGCTTTGAATCAGTGTCCTAATGATCTTTTCAGCAATTATGTTTGGATGAGACACATCTTACTATGGACAGCTCTTGGCTGTTTCTGTCATTTAGTATCTGTGACACATTCACAAGCACTGGGAGTCTGGGGAAAGGAAATGTTCTTAGTTCACACAGAGCTCAGCCCTAGTTATGAGGTCTCTGGGTTCAGGTCTTTTCTGTTTGACAAGTTTTGTTGTGGCAAATTAAATTCATATGCCTGAAACGGTTTCTCTTGACTACTACCAGATCTTTTGATCTGATTGCATATTATCTTATCAGTTTTTGTTATTGCATATTGGTATATGGGCTCTTTGATGCCAAAATCAATGAAGGTCTACTACTGTGCCCATTAAAAACTAGTGTTGTTCTCGTTTCTCAGTGATTTTTATGGTAATTCCGTAAGACACACTGAGGCTTAGAGTTTTATCTGCTTTATCCTTTCAAACAAAAAAATAATAGAGTAGAAAATAGTTTGGGAAATTACATGTATTACTCTGGTTTTGTCAATGTTTAATGTACTGGCTCAGGGCTGACCAAGAAACCCACAACCAACACGAATGTGACAAATTATTAGGAAAAAAGTTGAGAAGAAAATGAAAGCCATAATTATGCCTCTGAGTGTGCATTCTGAGTACCACACACAGTTACAATAATTTCATTCAAAAAAGAGTCTTCACAAGGTACTGAGAAGGCCCATGAGAGTGTCTAGAGCTTTCCATGAAATGAAAGGCTTAATGAACAAAAACTTTTCAGCTTTGGATGCTGAGTGCAATGCAGTAATGCCAAATACAAGTTATAAGCACCGTGATAAGAGATGTGGCAGCTCTAATGCTTTTCAGCTGCTTGGGATCTTAAAAATGATTTGTACTAGGCGTGTGTGTGTGTGTGTGTGTGTGTGTGTGTGTGTGCATACAGGTTCATATAAAACAGTGGAGTTTAAGACAAAATGTTACCAAATCAGAACAGTATAGCTTAGTGATTGTTGAGGTAATACTAAGAAGATGAGAATGTTTAGTTGTTTTGTTGGAAAAGGGCAGGGAAGGGGGGAAGCCACTATGGTGTGAAGCACCTTGTAACTTCATCTTACACCCTGTTGTTTGCAACTCATCTTAAGACCCCCATGTGTCCATCTCAGCCTTTTGGGCTGTTGAGGGAGACTCCCTGCTGACTGCGTAGCTGTAGCCCACTTTCTGTTCTGGTGTGCTGTGAGGTGCTCACACATGCCTCTGACTTAGCACAAGAAGAAAAGAAAAGCTTAGCACAAGAGAAAAAGAAAACTCAGGAAGATTTTACTACTGATTATTTCTCTCTGCTCTCCCCAAGGGAGGAGCTACCTTTGGAAATGAGTATTTGCAACTTCCTGTAACAAAACAAAAGATCTTTGTTTCAAATTATTTGGTAGCCACATTAAAACAAAAAGCAGGAAGCATTTTTTTACATGCTGGCTGATCAAGCTGCACAAGTCATTGGTGCAGGAAATTCTGGAGGTCAGATCTGTAGGACCTGATCTCCTTTTGTAACCAGGTGACCTGCTTAGTGGATGAGGGAAAAGCTGTTGATGGACTTCAGCAAAGCCTTTGATACTGTCTCCCACAGCATTCTCCTGGAGCTTGGATTGGTTTGCTCTTTGCTGGGTAAAAAACTTGTTGGAAGGCCAGTCCCAGAGAGTTGTGGTGAACTGAGTTAAATCCAATTGGTGGATGGTCACGGGTGGTGGCCCCCAGGGTTCAGTCTTGGGGCCAGCCTTGTTTACTATGTTTGTCGATGATCGGCATGAAGGAATTGAGTGTGCCTGCAGTAAGTCTGCACATGACACCAAATTGCATGGGAGTACTGATCTGCTCGAAGGTAGGAAGGCTCCATAGAGGGATCTGGACAGGCTGCAGTAGTGTAGTTTCTTGTTATTAGATTCTATCCTTTTGCATTTGGGCTTTGGCTAAATTACTCTTTAAAAAAAAAGTTAATCAGGAAGCACTCCTCTGACAGTTATCTATATCTCCATTCTCACTTAGGGGCTGCATTTATTTTCTAAATAACTTACCTGCTTTATCCACTCAGCTCCTCAGCAAACTAGTGATTTTACTGGCTTATTTTAAAGACTGTTACTTGATTTCCAGGTGCTGCTGGTTTGGTAGCATCTTTGAAAACTTGTGCCTAAATTAGTTGTCATTTTTTAAATAGATATTAGCTCCTTTTCATCAGTAGCTTCATCTTAAATATGGTTTCTGCAGTTCACTCCTGGGGGCCTCACTGTCACCCCTCCTGGCAGATTTTTCTCTTTCTGCCATTTTAAATGCGTGTATTTTAAAGAGAGATATTTTACCCTCTCTAATAACTTGAGGATACATCTTTCATATCTATCTAACGTTTCCACACCCATATAACCCCATATGTTTTGTTGGTTTGCTTGCTCACTAGATGATATCTCAGCTTCAAATCCAAATAGCTGAACTGACCGAAGCTTTGGAAAAACAGACCAGACTGTACCAAGAAGCTCTGGAGAGGGGCACAAAAGCTGAAAAATGTTCTGACACTTTCCAGGATCAACTGAAACACTTGGAAGAGGAATTACTGTCCATAGATCTGCAGCAAGACTGTTTGAAGCTTGAGAAACAAAAAGTAATTGCATGCATTATTTTATTTTGCATAAAGGTCACTAAGGCTAATTGTATTGCATTAATCAGCTGGAGGATTACTCAAAGTTCTGCAAGTAATGCAAATTAGCAAAGCCAGGCATCATGTAGGATTGCTTTGACCAGCAATTTTAGTTGGAAAAAGTAGCTAAGGGGTTATTCTTTTCTTTTTAAATTCAAAATCCGTTTAATATTTGGAGGAAAAGCTCCAAAACAGCCCAGATTGAGAGAAGTGTCTGTAAATACACCAGAGGTCCTTCAAGGATTCTCTGATCTCAAAGCTTTCTTGGATCTTAGTCTTTCTCTTATATATCATCTGGTCTGCAGTCTCTCAAGACCTCTCAGTCCATGATTCTTTTATATCCTTAGATTGTCAAGGTTACCAGGATTTTTTTTAATGAATTGTATGAATCAACACATTCAGCCTGTAACACTTCCACACACTGAGAGTTTGAAAAATGACATAGTACCTGGAAAGCTAAACCAGCCATGTGATACAACTAAAAAGACAAACTTGTTGGAGCAAACTGGAAAATGGAGCTATTCCTTCCCCTCTGCTTCCACTGTGACAACATGTGGCTCTGGTTTCTTAATTTCTCTGCTGCAATTGAGATTATTTTCCTGTTAACAAGCAACTTCAGTGTTTTCTGTTTCTGCTGGTTTCAACTTGTTGAATGAGAAACATCATGAAACAAAAAGATTCTTGTTGTGTTTTATTGCCTTGGGCTGAAGCAACAGTTATGGGACTAGTTTGTTGTAGGGTTGTGGGGTTTTTTTTGGGGAGTGGGTTGTGTGTTGTGTTTTGGATTTTTTTTTTTTTTTTTTGGGGTGGGTTTTTTGTTGTTTCTTTGCAAAGATTATGACCTGGAACAGAAGTAAGAGTAAACAAAGGCAAACATAGTTCTTGGTGAGAAGAGCTTTGGGTTTTGCAAGAGAAGCTAATTGAGACCAGGGGACTAATGCAGTTTTTAAAGAATTAGCAGAGCAGGACAAAAGGAAGGAAAAACCAGATGAAATAATACTTGATATCTTTGTGTTCACATCAATAAACCAGATGGAGGTGCAATTAAAATAAGTTATTGGTTTTGAAATGGCTTTAAATATTATCTCTAAAATTTGCTGTTCCAAACAAGGGCAAAAGACTGACCACGTTAATATTCTTGCATCTCCTCAGACTACATTGGATCTTGCTCATGGCATCCCAATTTTATCTGTTTCAGAGCTCACAGCAGTGGGCCATTACAGCACTTGCAATGAGTTGGCATGTAGGTGTCCTTTCTAACTTCTGCCAATGTATGGTCACGTAACAAGCAGCAGAGCCACAGAGAGGAACCAGAGTCAGAAGCAGACACCCATACCTAGTGCTCCTCTTACTGAAGAGGAGCAAAACCCTATCTGGCCTTGAGAAGATAAATACAGTGGGTCTGGGGATTTATGAACAAATGTGACTAAAAAAGACCAAATGGAGAATCTGCAATTCTTAAGAGTGTGTACTGTAAACAAACCTTTTCAGCACATTATTTCCTGTGGATCATGGACTTGACTATGTATAGCTGGTTGCTGATGTGGGGAATTGCTTTTAAATTCTGCTTCAGGATTTTTATTGAACTTTTATATTTTCTTTACCCATTTTTCCACATCTTATCTTAGTATCTGGAATTTCTGGAGCAGCTTAATGAGAAGATGAAGCTGGACAGTGTAGCTGCAGAGGTGGGATTTGATATGAACGCAGATGCGATTCTAGCCCGCGTAGAGCAGTTAGTGAAACTGGAAGGTGATGCGGTGATCGAAAACAAGACCATGGCATATAGCCTGAGGAGGAAGGTAGGCAAAAAAGGCATACTGCTACTGCTTGTTTCAAAGATAAACATTGTTATGGCTGTATTTCTGTAGAGGCTTGCTAGAGGCAGCAGGTTGGACCTTCATATATGCGCAAAGAATTTCAAAGATGCCTGTTACAGAAAAAGAAGATAGTAAATGCTAGCAAACTGCACGGACTGCTTATTAAAACAACTAAACTCACCAGTCAAATATGTGATACTGCTTTTTCTCAACTTCTTAAATGTATGAAGTTATGCATGTTTATATGTATGTCTGCTTTATACTTCTGTAAACGACTACCATTGATATTTAAAAGGATGTACTGTGAAGTGGGACATCTTACACAAACTTCTCTAGAAAGTAGTTGGACATTGGTTGTCCTTCACCAAGAACATCAGTATTTCCAACAAGAATTGTGCTCCTTTAGGACCACATCTGTTCAAATTTCTATGGCAGAGTAGAGTCTTCTTGTTTTAGAATGATTTAGAACTTAGAATTATGTCTATTTAAGGTTTAAAATGACATTTTTTTTTTTCTGGAAGCAACTGCCTCTGTAGCAGGATGTATATTCAAATGTTCTAGAGTAAAGCTTGGCAGCTCTGCTCAGGTAAACTGAAAACAGGTAGCTCCCTGAGCACCAAAATTACAAAATGAAGCTGCTGGACTTTGTATTGGAGCAGTGGATGAAAATTTTCTTAATTCTGTTGATTCACCTGGTGCACTAGCTTTAACTGATAGAAATACCTTAAAATTCCACCACTGAAACCACTGTCTCCTTAATGAATCTCTTCTCTCTTGCATGTGACTGTCTTAACAATCCGAGACTGCCTGAAGAGTATGAATGATGTACAAGTACCTATGTTCAAATAGGATGCAGGTAGTGCACAAATTCAGGGATGGAGAAGCACAGTGATTTGGTAATATAAGAGGTATCAAGCCAGAGTATATGTGTTTCTACTCTTTCTCAGAGTTTTTGAGATGAATGGAAGTTCAGGTTAAATATGTACTGTGGTGATTAAATTTGCAAAACAATCTGTGTAGTAGCATTGTGTGTCTCATATTCATTTCCTTGTGTTTGAAAAACTAGTTGAAGACTCAGAAAGAAAAACTTGAAAGCAGAGAGCTACACATGAACCTTCTGCGGCAGAAAATAACCCAGCTGGAAGAAGAGAAGCAAGCAAGGACAGCCTTAGCTGTGGAGAGGGATGAGGCCAATCTCACTGTCAGAAAGTTACATAAGATGATAGAGAGGTTACAGAAGCAGCTTGATCTGGCAAGAGAAACAAATACTGATCTCAAAGCCAAGCTGTCTGAAACCAATGAGCTTAAGGTGAGTTGAAAGGTTATGTCTGTGGTTCTATCCATTTTTCTATTGCAGCAGGATACAGCTGGAGTTAATTTACAGTAAATGTGTTCATGGACAACTGCTCAAATCATCTAGGTGGGGAAAGCAAATATAATATTACATTATTTTGGGTATTTCACCATTTGTTTTGATGCACTGAGTGGCATCTGTAAAGCACAATGCCAATTTTCAGGCTAATGTAAGAAAAAATCTATGCATCCCGTTCTTCCCTGTTGATATGGCTGTAATCTTTTCCCATACATTTCTCACAGAAGATCCATTGTAATACATCTGGGTGGGGAAAAAGGGTTTCTTCCTTTTGAACTGGCAAGGTGCTGCATTTTCATTGTTCCAGTGTCTTATTGCACTGCAGCAGTAATTCACCTGCTTTATCTCAGGCGAGTACAAGTAGTTTGCAGTCATCGATAGCTCCTCGCTGCTGGAGGAAAGACAGACTGACTTTATGTGAGTTTGTCTTGTGCCTGATGGCATGAAATAGATAAGGAGGTGCGTGTTCCAAAGGAACTATTTTTACCAGCAAAACATTTGGCAACTCCGTTACATACTGTATTTCCAAGGTTAGCAGGGAGTGAACTCTCACTGTGGGTTTTTGTCTGTCCAGTTATCTTTTTGTGAAACCTGTAGAGAATTGTGTTTGAAACAAAAATCTTTGAGTTGAAATTGACTAGTCTCCTCTAATAAATTTTCAGTTCACATGTACACGTGGTTTCATCAAGATCCCATAAGAAGCCACATTAAAGTGGTTACTCACGATTACTCACGGTATTTTTATTATTTATGTTAGAAGTAAAATGATGACAAAATATCATTATGTTATTGCAGATCAAAACTTTGGAGCAGAACAGAACAATAGAAGAACTCAGTAAGTCCCAAAGCAAATTGGAAAGAATGAAGGAAAAGGCTGAGAAACAACTTACCTCTGTCAAATCAGAACTTGTCTTAAAGGAGCGTAAAGCTGCTGAAGATAAAGATAAAACCAAAAGTATGTTAGAAGCAGTTACCAATGAGGTGAAGGTGCTTAAAACATCACTTGCAGAATTAGGAAAAAGAGAGAGACAGGTAAGTCTATAGGTATTTGATGAATGCGAGGCATCACTTTGAAAATAAAGAGATGGTATAGGTGGAAGAGCTATACAACTGTGCTGAAAACTTTTGTGAACATTATTTAACAAGTAAAATTTAGCTCAGACTCCTACGCCAAACGGGTAGTTGTGATTCTGAGATCTATTATCAGATTCTGAAAAGCTATTCTTCAAGTTATATATGCTATGCATAAAAAATACAGGTGTTGCTTGCTTTGCTCATTGTAAGATATTGTTTTACCTCTTGGAGAATCACAGATTCATAGGGGTTGGAAGGGACTCTGGAGATCATCTAGTCCAACCCCCCTGCTAAAGCAGGGTCACCTAGATCCTAGTTGCTCAGGCAGGTCTTGAATATCTCCAGAGGAGACTCCAGGGCCTCTCTGGGCAGCCTGTTCCAGTCACCCTCACAGAAAAAGTTTTTCTCATATTGAGATGGAACTTCCTGTGTTCCATTTTGTGCCCATTGCTCCTTGTCCTGTTACTGGTCAATACTGGAGGGTCTAGACTCATCCTCTTGACAGCCACCCTTTAGATAGTTATAACTCATGGTGAGATTTCCCTCAGTCTTCTCCAGGCTAAACAGCCCCAGCTCTCTCAACCTTTCCTTGTATGAGATACTCCAGTACCCTCATCATCCTTCAAGCCCTCCGATGGACTTGCTCCAGTAGTTTCCTGTCTTTCTTGAACTGGAGAGCCCAGAACTGAACATAGTACTCCAGATTTGGCCTCACCAGGGCAGATCGGGGGGGGAGGAAAAGATGCATGTATATTCTCTATCTAAATGGATACAGTGCTGCAAGCCTACCATGAGCAACTTTTAAAAAAATCTTGCACCGAAACATATAAAACCTATAAAAAGAATGGGTGAAAAATGTGTTTCAGCTTTAAAAACAATGCAACAGCGATATTAAGAACAGAATAGTTCTGCTGAAATACTAGAAGCTAACAGAAGCGCCACCAACTCTCTATTTAAGGCTTTCTTCAATAGCAGTTAATATTTCTAAAATAGTCATAATTTAAAGGAGGAAAATAATAAAATATAAACATCACTATAGATTCAAATCCAAGGGTTTGCTACAGCAGTAAGTACTCGTGATAAACTTTCTTTGCGCCTTCCATCCAGTGAGTAAAATTAATCTGAAGTAAGAGAGAGGAAATGAATGCAATTTAGAACATTAACCCAATATATTAGGAGGTGGGAGCAGAAGTAAAACAGACACTAAATTTTGTTTTCACACTGTATCTACAGGGAAGTAGGAGGAGTCATTCCAATAGAAAGGGAAAAAAAAAAAGGGGGGAAACTAAGATTAGAAAAAAATCCTTACAACAAAAAAAACCTCAACCAAAACATTTGCATTTATATTCTTACTCCAAGTACCACTGCAAATAAGGACCTGACTAAATGGATATAAAAATAAAATATATTCAAAATTTTATGTTGACTGCAGTGGTCATATACTGATATTATCAGTTCCTGTGAACATCCTACTAGCAGCAGTCGTCACGCATGCTCTTTATCTAGTTCGATTAAAATGAAACTTGGCTATGCTGATACCTATTTATATTCAGAAATATGCAATAATGATATATGAAGTCAGGAAGGCTTTCTGGTCGCCCCACAGTCAGAGGAAATCCAGTATGGATATCTGTAAATTTGCATTTGCTCTTGTACAATTCCAATATACCTCATTTCTCATATATATCCATTCCAGTAATCTCTACTTTTTTGACTTTTCATATATAGCTTCACCTCTTTTTGGTTTTCAGTCTGCAGTGTGATTTTAATAATGTTATCAGCATCATTTAAAAAATGGTTTTATATGTCAACCCAAGGATATGCATGCTTTGTTATTCATTATAGCCACCACAGCTGACTAGAGCAGATTGGCATTGTTATTGCACCCTGCTCAGACGGCTTTGCTACTAACAATTCTGATGCTGTGGTTCTGTGTTCTCTTAAGGGTGTGTGTGGTGGGAAGAACTAAACACAGAAAGGCTAAGACGAAATTTCCTCTTAAATATAGAGGAAATTAAAGGTTTAAAGAGCAAGGAACAACCAGAAACACTGTGTTAAATCCCAATTATGAGTTAACTGTAAATTATTTCAACCCAGTCTTAATTACTTACTTCATGTGGGTATATTCTGCCTTCCATAGCGATCACAAGACAAATCAATGTCTCAACCAGTTGGCAGTAGTTTGATTCTGCGTACTTGTAATTCTGTCAGCATGGAAAACAGCCACACAATGTTATGATGTGATTTAACATTACACATAGTGAAATCCATGGAAAGGGGAGTATGCCTGGAAAAAACACGCAAGTGCACGTGCAAGTGGTCAATGTGGCCACATCAGCTCCTCCATCAGGTAATGGCAGTTTCAGTTTCTAGTACTTCTCTTAACATGCACATGTAGACAGATTACATGCCTGTGCTTATATTTAGTTTAAATATATGCACAGCTGCTTAGAGAAGTATTTAATATCTTCATTCACTAGCTTTTACAGAGAGTTAGAGAAGTCTAGTCTTGGTGAGTTTTGCCAAGAAACAACAAGTTCAAAGCAGGTGAAGAACTATACAGAGCTCGGTATAAGGAAGGAATTCTCCTTGGGTAATGGTTTGGGAGAACTCTGGAGAAAACTCATGTGTTAGTGAGATAGAGAGTTTATAAAGAATTCTCTGATTTAGCAACAGAAGCTTAATTATAAGGATTGATTTTTGCTAGCTAAGCTTTTAAGATGTAGGAGAGTGTGCTATGAATATTACTGGCAATTCTCATACTCTCAAAGATGCCGTTACTGCTAATGGGCACTGTGCAAGTACCAGGCTTTAGTTTTACAAACAGCTTGGCTCCTAGTTTAGGAGTATAGCTCTGCTTGCAGGTATTCAGAGTGTTCCTGTGATGCTGGTGGTTGCAGATGCTGGTGAATTGTAAATTGATGTTTTTCTTTCACTAGCACAGAAAGCTTGAGAGCTATTGCTATGGTATGCTTGAGCACTCTGCACTTTGTAACCCACTTACCTCACTTTTCCCATGTTCCTAAAATTTGGCCAGCTAACACTGTTAACAGAATTCTAGTGGTTTGCAATGTTGAGGGTTCAGGCAGTAAAAATTAACATTTGTGTGTTTTTCACAAGTACTCTGTGGAATAATTTTCTCAATATGACTCTTACCTCCTCCTGTGTGCTGGATGCTCTGTTTCCTCCCAAGACATATTTTTTCCTGCCAAATTTCTAACCTTCATTATAAAATAAACAGCACTAGAGTTTTTCAGGAAGAAAGGTCCCCAGGTTGTTCATCTCTTCTCCTCAGAGTGAGCAAAAGTATATTTTTCTAGACTCATTCAGGAGAGAGGTTGTGGAGTCTTCTCCTCTGGAGATATTCAAGACCTGCCTGGACACAGTCCTGTGCACCTGCTTTAGGTGATTCTGCTTCAGCAGGGGGGTTAGACTAGGAGATCTCCAGAGGTCCATTCCAACTCCTACCATCCTGTGATCTTGCTCCATGTGAGAGGACCAATAACAGTCTAAAGATTATCTAGTGTGCATCATTTCTTGATTTAGTTTGGAGTTCCTGAAATTCAAATCTATGTCCTCTGGTGGGGAATTTTTGAATCCAAGAGTGATGGTTCTCTTTGTGGAGAATTTACTGTCAACCCAACTACAGCACTGCCTGCACGGAACGTTATATGCCACAGTAATAGTCAGAAAAGTTGGGGTTTTTTTTCCTAAGTGTTGTTCCATTAAATAGTCATAGTATAGCTCTGTCCCGCTTTTCCTGTCGCTAATAGAGGGTGACATAAGGGTGTAGATGTTTTAATTTGTATCCATTCCCTCTGGCAAAATCCTAACAGATCAATAATCTGCCTTGATAAATGGTTGTAGTAGTTTGGTTTACTTGCATTTACTGTAATTAAGTTGAACAGTTTGCAACAGCAAAGCTAGGAGAGCAAGAAATCCCACAGGGGATCAGGCATCTTGTGGGGGTTTAATCCACCCAAAGACTGGATCTTTGCAGAGGGCTGCTTTGGCCTTTTAACATAAAGGCTGTATGGAAGCAAATTCCAGCCCTGCTACCTTTGTCTTTGGCAAAGTCTTGGAACGGAGACCTTGTTTTCCAGACTTTTGCAGCTTGCCTTACAGATGTTACAACTGCTTTGGAGCTCTGTGCAGTATTTTTGGGGCTGCACATGTGTTTCAGGAGTGCATTTACCTCATCCTTACCATTGGCTGTCAGCATGATTGGTGGAACCAAGGGTGCTGGCACACCAGAGTGTGAGTCCAGCTTCTTGAGGGTTTTGATGTTTCTGTGACATTTGTGTCTCTGTCATGCTTGGGCATGGGGACTTTGATGTTCAAATAGATAGTGAGACAAGCATATTTCCTCAAATAGGAACATTTCCCTCTCTTAATTGTGTTGATGAATAGGGGTATTAAGGCATTGCTCACTTGGTCTGTGTAATGCACTGTCTGTCAAAGAGGCACTGAAGTTTGATCTATAATGATCCATATTGTGAGTCGAGAAGACTAAATCAGCATTCACGTTCATCTGATCTTATGCTTTTAATCTAGTTGCTGGCAAGGTCAGTAGTGATGATAATTGCTTGTGGATGTCTGTCTATTTGGAACTGCAGAGAAAAAGCTGGTTTCCTTAATTACTTTGCCAAATACCCTTCCTATGATATATTTTCAGCAGCTGTGCACAGAACAAAAACGGTCATTTCTCAGGATGCATCTTCAATTTTCGCTGCATCCTGATTCCAAGCCAAAGCTGGACCAAAGGATGTGCCAAACTTTCACCTTTCTTCCAACTTCCTCCTCACTGCTGTGATTTCCACAAGAGAGCACAGGGGAGCGGTGGCAGGCAGTAGTCAGGAGCCTGTGGCTGGGACCAGCACCTTAACCTGAGCTGCAGGATGTGCCCAGCAGTTTCCTGTTGTCTTTATAGTTTGCAGTTATCAAGGTCAACTATGACTCCTCGTCCTGTCTTTTCTTCAGTTTTCGTTGTTGAGTCAGCAGGGAAGATGTGCCTGTGAAAGACACCGAGGAACACTTGAACCTGTTTTGTGTTCAGGGTCCTCAGCACCTCAGCTCTTTATGTGATTTGTTATTTGAGGTACACCCCAAAAAGGCTGCTTCCTCCTCTTCAGTGCTCTGTACTGAGCAACAGCAGAAGTCCCTATATTTTCCTCTGTCAATACAATGCTTGTGTTTGCATGTAGGCATGTATGTGTGTGTTTTCCCAGGCAGCTCCTTTGCTTGGTATTTAATGTATTAGTGATTCCTTTCTGTTTGCCTTTCCAGCTGGCAGATTTCCGAGAGGTGGTCTCGCGGATCTTGGGCCTGAACATTGCCAGCCTGGCTCTTCCTGACTATGAGATCCTGACGCGCCTGGAAGCGCTGATCCACTCTCATCAGCACCACTGCTTCCCCTGCGTCTGCCTCAAAGGGGCGGCAAGGGCGCCAGAGGGACACTCGCAGGGGAACGTGCTGCTGCTCCACTGAAGTACCTGTTTTTGTGAGGACACACAGAACTAAGTGAAACTTTCTTTTGTGCTCCCCTGCCTGCTAGAGGTGCATAGGGGAGTGTAGGTTTCTGTTCCCTACCTGACAGATACAGACACGGGGTGATTTTTAGTGTTTCGCCAGGGAGGCTGAGCCTCCTGGATGGAGGAAAGCCAGCAGCATAGAGACAGCAAACAGAAAATCTCTGGGCAATGTAATACTTCAGTTACAAAACCGATAGGCAATATGTGAGCAATGTGTGGCCCTCCAGTTTCATTGCAGAGGCATCGAAGGCACAGGCCACCCGAGGTCGGTGCACAGTTTTGGGAAGTATCTGCTAATGAATGTCAGCTTTGGTGATGTTCCTTGTGCTTTCCTTCTGGGTGATAGGGATGAAAATAAGTGGGCTTGTCCTGCTGCTGTTCCTCTTGCAAAATAGGACCTTTCCCTGCATTTTTATGCATAAGGCCTTTAACTTCAAGACAGTTAGCTGCAAGTAAGACAGAGGGCTATCACAATTTTGGAACAAAGGGGGGTTTTTTTTGTTTGTTTTCCTTCATCTGCTCTTGTGCCAAAACAAAAAGTTATGCCCTTTCAGTACGGGGTTGTGGTGGTTTGGCTTTGCCTCGAGTCTAGATGCCCACCAAAGCCACTCTATCACTCCCCTTTTCAGCTGGACAGGGGAGAAAATATGTCTTGGGAGGCTTAGGAGTTAAGACAAGGACAGGGAGAGATGATTTCGCAATTAGTGCCTCGGGCAAAACAGACTCAACACGGAATAAAGGAAGGAAAACTTTCTAATTTATTATACTACACCACACACCTAGTGACACCAGAGTTAGATAATGAGAAGCGTGACCAGATCTTAAAGCACCTTCCCCCACCCCTCCCTTCTTAGCAGCCTTCACTTTAGTCATGATTTCACTCCTTCCCCCCACTGTGGTATGTGTAGGGGTGGGGAATGGGGGTTTTGGTCAGTTCCTCATGAATTGTTTTTGTTCTTAGCTGGGGGGGTGGGGGGCATTCCTCACACCCTTCCCCTGCTCCAATGTGGGGTCTCACCCACAGGAGACAGTCCTTCACAAATTTCTACAAAGTGAGTCCTTTACCATGAGGCTTCAGTTCTTCACCAGATGCCCCAGTGTGGGTCACTTCTATGTGGTGCAGTCATAGAACCATAGAATGTCTCTCAGTCTCTCAAGCCCAGACTGCTCCAGCCTGATCCTCACAAGTCTGCCCACTCCCTCCCCAGCAAACCTGCTTCAGCACAGAGCTCTCTCTTTCATCTCCTCATCTCTTATCTCTCTCCACAGGCTACAAGTAGTCACAGAAGCTTTGCTCCAATGTGGGTCACAGCGTCTTCTGTGTGTCTCCACCTGCTCCACCATGGATTTCTCCACAGGCTGTAGGGGCATCTTTTTCTCTGGCACCTGGCGCACCTCCTCCCCCCCTTCACTGACAGCGGTGTCTGGACAGTTTCCTACATCTTCTCACTCCCTTCTCTGGTGGCAAAAAGTGTCTGCTTGTGGGGTTTTTTCTACAAAATGTGGTTCCCAGAGGTGCTGTGACCATCGCTGATGGGCTCGGCCTTGGTTAACAATGACTCAGGCCTTGAGCTGGCTGGTGTTTGCTCTCTTGGGCCTGCAGAGAGCTTCTGGCTGCTTCCTGTAGAAGCTGTCCCTGCAGACCCCCTCCTCCACCAGAACCCAGCCATGCAAAACTACAAGGGTCCAGCCATGTGCCTGATGTAGATATGTTTGGTAAGATTGCATGGTGCCCTTGGTCATGATGCCTTGAAAAATTTGCTTCCAGCTGCTGTATTGCTTGCTTGCTTAGTTAATCCATTGGCCAAGGAAGTTCTTCTGACTTCAGTATTTTTAAATAACTTTTTGTTATCTGCTGCAGAAAATAGTTGAATTACTAAAGCCTTCATTTTCAGAAAAAGCAATGATAAGGTGTCAAGAACCACCTGTTAGTCATAAAAGCTGCTATCACCCTTCCTGAGTGTTTTCAAATTTTATGATATTTTAAAGAAATTTGAACAATAAATCAGTTTTAATAGCACACTCAAACATGATTCTGTGTTTTTAGATGTCTCTTCCCATTATAAATTTTGTATGGAAATTTAGAACAGTAAAGATGATTTACCTGTTTATGTCTGACCATTTCTGGACTTTCTACAGTATCTCAGCAAATGATAACCCACTCACTGAATCTGAGGACACGACAGAAAATGAGACTTTTTCAAGTAAATGTGGTAATTTTGGTATCTGGCAGGGACTGAAAGCGTTACAGGTTTCTTTTATTTCACTTGCCTCTGAAGAATCATTTTCCAGTGACTTTTCAGTAAAATATATCCAAGCTTTTGCAAAATCCATCATTTGAGGAGGTATAGTAAATCATATATTCTTACCTTCCTGTGGCAACCTGGATCAAAATCAGTTTATTGTTTTATAATGTTAAAGTTGTTTTCCAGTTGAAGTTTAATAATGGAATAGAAGAAAAAGCTAATAATGAATTAAATAGACTTAAACTTAGGAAAGCACAGCCATTTCAAAGTAAAGTAAAAGACTGGAATGTAAATTTTCAAGGCATGGTGTGTTGGTTGGGAATTTAGAAAGTGGGGATAGATGTTATTTTGTAATTCTTCATGAGAGAGTACAAGTAGTTTCAGCCTGTGTTTTGCTGGTTCTATGGGCATTTCTCATCTGCTTCAATTATTACTAAATAAAACCTGTTTTCTTCATCCATAGTAGTAGATATTATATGATGAATATTTTACACTATTTTGGAAGTTAAATAAACTGCATGACAAAATGATGTCTGCTCGGCCTAGATAATACGTTTATCAGCTTTAAGAAATAATCTCTGAGAGTCCCAGTCATAAAGTGTGGGTATCTGGCCAAAATTTATGGTTGTGAGATGATTTCCTTATGTCTACCAGGAGTCTTAAAACCTCCTGCCATGCTTGGCAGGTCTGTGTCCTGCCACCAGCAGTGGGGTTCTGGCCCTGCAGAAGCCACCAGCAAAGTGCCCCGAATTACTTTGGAGGAGGCAGGTTTTCACATGAAGTTGGTAGCAAAGCTTGATGGCTGCCATGCGTGTTAAGTCTACAGAAAGGTGGAATAAGTGTTTCCTAATGCCTTTTTCTGGGTGTTTTTTTTTTGTTTCTTTGACACAGTGGATCTGTATTTTTTTAAGTTTTAATGCTAGTTAAAGAATAAGACCTTGTAGCTGTCTATTAATATTCCTTGTATTTGCTTTATTTCTGGAAGAGCACTGACATCTTTGTTCATTTAGCCAAAGCAAATAAAAAAAGAAAGTGAAGTAGTAATTTGACATGAACAAAGTTCAGGTGATTTTTGACCCATGAAATTTAGTTAACCCATGAGCAAAGTTTAAATTGACTTGCAATCTTTTTTTTCAAGGTTTGTTTCGTGTGGCATTGAACTTGGTCGTCTTTATTTTTGGGGGAAAAAAAGAGAAAAGAACAGGCTTACAAAGGTTTTCAAGATTTCCAATGTTTCTTTTTTTCCCCAATGGTTCTTTTTAAACCAGTTGCCTTCAACATGAGATACATCTGATAGAAACTTTGAAGTATGTATTAATGCTGTGTCAGCAGATGCCCCTCGTTCAGTAGATTCTTTTTTACAAGGTTTGTTTGTATTAATTGAAGGTATGGGATTAGGAGTTTTCCACCTGTTCATAATTACTCTGTTATTGTGGTGAAGGATTCTTGAATTATCAACAGAATACCTATTAAAAAAACCCCAAAAGGGTAGTAAGTGGGAAATGAGAGCAGTACAGTTAAGGGACTAGATTTTCTTTCTGCAAATAATGGCTGAAGCAACTCTGCTGAAGACAACTTCATTACCTTAGATTGGCAGGGGTAGCAAAGGCAGAACTGAACAAATTAAAACATTGTAGATATTGAAAGGAAGTAACCTACATGACAGAAACATTGTAGCAATAACATTGCAATGCACATGGGAAAATAAGTGGTATACAGTTCTGAGTGTATTAAAATATATGCAAGTGGATTTCTGTCCGTACAGCATCTTGGTGGTAACACTTCCTGTGAAACCCGGCAGAGCCCTGCTTTGGAACAGTGATGTAGTAGAATCATGGTTCTTCAAAGAAATGAACTGCAAATTCATTTGAATGCCTTATGGAATTACAATTTGGAAGCATAAAGATGGATCATATTAAATTACTCTGACTCATGTTGCTACAGAGTTTATTATTGCTGTATAAAGCAGTTTGTTTGCTCTTCCACGTTCTTTTTTTTTTTTTTCCTGTGGACAATATGTGCAGCATCCATATTTTTTTAGGGCTGTTCAGCCACTGGATGGCTTTGCATTTTATGATGGTGCAGGGGATGGGAAACTTGGATGACTTTAATAGATTTTTAAATAAAGAAAAGCAGGTGGGGAATTAGGCACATTTCTAGAGAAAAAGACTGCTGGATTATGTATTCTCCCAAAATTTGTGATATGAAATAGAAGTATTTTTTAAGACTACAGCTGCTGACCAATCCTCTTAACCATCAAAGAGAAAAAGGGTGAAGAATGGAACACAATGAAGTGAAATTCTATATGAATTTAGAGAAAAGGGAACTTTGATATTCCTGAAGTACAGAAAAAACCAAGTTAACTGTGTGATAAATAGAAAAAAAAAGATAGCTTGCCAGAATAGAAATTGGAAAGAAAGTTCCAACATAATCCTTTTCAAATGGAAGATTTCAGATTGCTTTGTTGTTCTAACAAAACAAATAAGAATCTTCTATACCAATGCTCTTTTTTTTTTAATTTTTTTTTTCCTGGAAGAAAAAGAGGATGACTTTATTAGGCTGTGCTTGTAATTACTCGGGAATAACTGAGTCAGAAATAAAAG
Organism: Gallinula chloropus; assembly: GCF_964237585.1. Lineage (NCBI taxonomy): Eukaryota > Metazoa > Chordata > Aves > Gruiformes > Rallidae > Gallinula > Gallinula chloropus. The sequence continues at coordinate 31,019,824 of NC_140087.1, read as the reverse complement.
ATCTACAGAATGAGACAATTTGCTTGAACAAAATAGACAAGTTTTGGGGCGATTTTGGTGTCAGCTAATGAGCCATGAGACAAAGAACAACACTTCTTTTTGGAAGGCAGTAAATGAGACAGTTGAGATGTGCTTTCTTCCCTGCTCCCAGTGATTACTTATATTTTTGGTAAGTTGGATAAATAAGAAAAAGACGATTGCAATGTGAGCAAAGGGGGTACAAACTGTTAACTCCCAGGTAGAGAGACCAACTGTCAGATGGCTTCTGATAGTGTTGGGGATGGGGCCAGAGCACAGGAAGTCTGGTCAAGTGGGAGCTGGGAATAGATTTCTGGATATATGTACATGTACGCAGGCGTGCTTATAAAATGATGATTTAGACCATTTTTTGTAAGTGGAGTGTTAGTGTGTTGGGTGGAGAAGGTGTGTGCTTGGTTAAAACCCAAGCATTCAATTTATTATTGATAATATTTTTAAATAGACCACTAAATGGAGTTTAATCTGAGAAAAAAAAAAACAAAAACCCTTGGTCTACAAAATATTCCTGTTACTACACTATAGTTGTGACAAATGCTCTTTAGGATGCTAAGAGGCCTGAATTCAATCCAGACAAAAAACTTTGTTTCCCTTTCCAAAACCAGGATGCTGCCTGCTGTGGGTAACTGCTCCTGCCAGGTGCTGTAGCCAACCTCCACCTGTGCAGAGTGAGCAGCCCTGCAGGCAGGAGAGCCCGCTGCCAAGGGCTGCCCAGGTCTGGGTCTGCATCTGGGCAGCCTGTCTGGGAGTGCTCATGCCCCTGCATGTTAGCTCCCTCCTAATCAGCTGCCAAGTGCCCTCCTCAGCCATGACCCTGGATGCTGTTCTGCTCCTCAGGCTGTGTTCTGGGAGCTCTGATTGCAAAACCAATAGGTGGTGGTAGCTGTGGGATGCTGGAAGGAAGACCTTCCCCAGAGCTGCTGTGAAAGCAGCGACATGCCAGTGGTGCTGACTCAGATTTTTCCCCTTCTGGTCATGTTTTTGTACTGTGAGGAAGAGCATGACCGCAGCGGCTCTGCGGTCTGTGGCTGGGTGTTAGGGGGAGCCTTGCAACCCTGGGGCTGTAAGTCTGGGCAGATTGAAGAGGCACCTCTGGTCCCGACAAGGAGAGTCTGCACTCTGTAGCCTCCCCTTTGACTGACAGCCAGACTCCTCTTGGGCTCAAGCCAGCACAGTGAAGGAGTAAGAAGCTTTTGCACAAATACTGCAAAATGTTTCATCTGTGTATCCATCATATTGCAGTAACAGTGTAAAAGTGTGTAGTATAAATTACAAAGTAGCAATATAACCAAAACTCGCCCTTAGGGGTGGTCAGAGACTCCTTACTACCCCAGCAGGCATCCCAGTGGGCAAGCAGAAATACAGTACTGGCAGGCAACTCTTAGACCTTTCTTTGAAGCCCTTTGTTGTTTTCCCTTGACCTCCACGTGCTTCTGTTCACTTTGCTGTCATTAACAATATCTTTCTCACGTTGATGTTTCACAGATCGCTTAACCCGCAGCGACATCTCTGTGGCCAGCCCTGTTCTTTATCCAGCCAGGTTCCAAGCCTGTCCCCTGCCGGGAGCTCCAGCGTCAGCTCAGTTGGGTTGGGCAGCTGGAGAAACCTGCCCACGCTCTTGCTTTGCTGCTGCTGCTTTCTGTCCTCCAGTCCTCTCCTGCTCTACGCTCCTTGCGTCTGGCCAGGGTGTGACTGGACCTTTGCGGTGTGGCGTGGAGTTCAGCAGACACCAAGATACAGTTCATTCTCTTGTGGAAGACTTCAGACTAGACTGCTGCAGATACTTGAAGATGTTTTTCATACCTCTTTTAGGTGGCTTACTGGATCTGCTGGGATGGGAGCAGTAAGTATGCGCTTGTGTGGGGAGGAGAAAGAGCAGAAAGGTTTTTGTCAAGCTAAAGGGATCCTATGAGGTAGCTCAGCAGCACCAGGTGTGTGACCACGAGGGGACAGATGTGTACCATGTGGCTGCTTTGTGGGTGGGGAGGTGGAGCTGCAACAAGGAGGGCAAAATGACGGCAGCAGATGAAGCAGACAGGTGCAGGTACGGCTGTTTGTGAAGCAGGCTGCAAGCACTTTTGTAGAAGTACCACAGCCATCTATGAAACGAAGGAATCTGGCAGGTTATGGCATAAGAGTCCCTTAGAGCTTTCCTTAGATGTCAGTCCAAGCCAGGCTGTGCAGAACACTCCTGGACTAGTGCTGAGATTATCACAATAATATTGATGCCTAATCACTGTGATACTGTTTGGGATCGCAGATGCTGTGGTGTCACTTGGGCTTGTGACACTGCTAGCTAGGTCTGGCCGCCTTTAAGAATAGGGACTGAGAACAGTTGAACAGAGGAGTGTCCATCGGGAATGGAGAAGTAGTGTGGCTCGTGTAACGTCTAGGGATTCATCTTTGAGCATGTATTGATGACATTTGGTGGCCCGACAGGAGGTGGGGACAGAGAGTATTTGAGATGCATCTCACAAAGTCTCGGAGCTGAATTGATGTAAGAGGCTAAAATATACTTGGAGATCTTTTCCCTTTTTTACTGTCAGCAACTATTCATCTCAACAGTTCAAGACAGCAGGCTGTGGAGAGCATAGGAATCAAAAAAGAATAAATATTTGAAAAAGCAACCAGTAAACAGATGGATTTAGACTAATGACCTAAACGGAAAATAATGTTATGGGTTCAGAGTTGCGCAGACTAGGTCTCTGGTGATAAATCTTAACTGCAAAGCTTTATAAACTTCTTCTGACTTGTGGATGAGCTTCAGGATAGAAACAAGAGGAGCTAGTTGCCCTTGGAAATCTGCCCTTGTTGCAGAGGGAAAAATGGAAGCTGCAGCAGAGGGAAGGGCTGACGGAGTGCCCAAGGACTGCTGCCCAGCTGGACTTTGAATCAAGGCAGGTAAGATGCCTTTCAGTCTCATGAAGCTCTACGAATGGCAGTGCCTGTGCCAGCAAGTATCAGAGATTCAAAATCCCCCAGCTAGGCTAACGGTTGTTTACAACAGCTCTTTTATTCTTAAGCAGCATGCTTTTGAATGCTTCTAATATAGCTCTTTATAGTGTCTTCCTGGCCTGAAAGTCGAAGAAGAGGTTGTATTTCTTCAAAAATGTTCCTTCTGTGGTTTTCCTAAGAAATTCTTGACTGGTTTGGAAGTTCAGTTGATATATGTCTGTAGCACTAGCATCATTGCCTGTATTGCAATGTGATGCTTTGTTTTTATTTGCAGGAGTGAAGCCTTCCATGACAGCTGACAGAATTTATTCATTTGAAAGTTGAAGCCAAAATGGTTCAGTCCTTCCTGAGAACAAGACTAATGGAAAACCCATAATTTGCCTATATTCATAAATAAAAATCTGGCAATTTGGAGTGATTCAGGACAGAGTAAAAAATTACCTTCTTTATAACGAGTGTTCCTGGCTGCTCTGGGCTGGAGCAAAGTGCTGTCTGTCTTTTTCTCTGTCTGCTCCCAGTGCTCATTTCACCAGAAACAAGTGGGAGTGGAAGGACTGGTCCGGCTCAGAGACACAAGGGAGAAGAGATGAGGCCTGGAAGGCGCTAGTTAGAGGAGGTTTCATGGGGAAGAGAAGGGAAAGGATGTTTCATGGGAGATAAGCAATAAGCAGAGTAGCTAGGTAGGAGTGTAGGAATAGGGGTTTGGAAGAACTGAGGAATGGGAAGTGAGCAGCAGGCAGTGGGTGTGGATGGAGCTGTTTGGAGCTTCCTAAGACAGGAGGAAGGCCAAGGAAGGGAGACTGTGTCTAAGACTGAGGGGGAATATATAATCTGCTTTCTGCCTTTGCAGACTTCAGCAGTACTGTCAAAATTGGGAGGTTGGGGGAGGGGGGGAGGAGGGGTTAAACACACTCCTAGTGTGTTTCAGCTTCTTGCCTACTATAATGGCAACCAGTGTTTCATCTTGAGAAGGTGAGGAAACAATGGGAAATCCTTCCCACTTCTCGTTTTCACCCATTAAAGGTGACAAAGGTGACAAAACTGCAGTTTCACCTTGTGGTAACAGGGTGTCGTGGTTTGGCTCTCCCCATCAAGGTGGCTGGTCCCTGACTGTCCTCCACTGCTTGGCCATTGGAAGAGATGAGCCTCCCAGAGACACAGCTAAAATACTGGAAAACTGCAAAATGTTCACAAGGTGGCCTTCTCCATGAAAAAGAGTTATCATGAAAAAAAAGCCACTTTTCCCACTGGAATAATTCCTGGCCCTTCCCATTCCAGTGGTGGGAGAAGGTGGAGAGAAGCAGGCGCAGAAAGTTGTCACTCTTGACTTGGGTCCAGTTCTCTGTGAGCTCAGACAGCTTCAGGTGGATGAAGCACTTCACCAAAGGATCTCTGTTCAGTACATAATTAAGCCCAGAAGATCGGAGGAAGTGCAGCTTTGGACAGCAGCTGAGAATTCTGTGTCTCCTCCACATGACAGAGAAACTTGTTTTGTAGCTTCTAAATGAAATGGGATTTAAAAAGCCTTTTCTGTGTGTATTCAATGAAAGATGAGTACTATGCCATCACAAAGACTCTACTCAACAGAGCAAGATAGTAAATTTTATAAATCAATGCTTCTTACAGGAATAAAAAAATTATGGGCAATTACCACATCATTTGGCGGTGGTGTAATCCACACAATGTAAAATTACTGTTTGCACTACTGTTTTGAAAAGGAAAATTTCATGGATGTCAAATATTTTATTGTTCTATTTTACAAATCCCAGTGCTCTAGTAACTAGATATTTCCCCTTTGCCACCCCAAATCCCGCAAGTTTGCCAGCTATTTAGTTATAAACAGGTTTTATAATTTAGTACTTGTGTTAATCAGATTCTGCCAAACACTTGGAATATCAGAATTTTATCATACTTTAGAATGAGTAGGAATATGGGAGTTTTACATTGGCCTTCATCTGTGTCATAGTTAACCCCCTAAAATGCATTTACAAGCTATTGTTGTTTTTTTTTTTTTATAATAGGAGAGTGTTCCTTTCTGCTCTGTGGCCCAAGGCTCCAGTTCTGGAAACATTAAGCATAGAAGTTTTTATTTCCTGCTTTAAAGGAAGGTAATTACAGTTGCCCAACCATCTTTAAGAAATGTCTTTAAAATTTTTATACGTGAAGCACTAGAGTATTATGATTTTATGCTTGGTTACATGAGAGGCTGCCTAATATGAATTGATTTTTTTTTCTTTAGGAAAAAATCAGAAATATTCTTCTATGTTATTTACTTCTAGATTTGCTTTTAGCTTTAAAGAAAATGTAATGACATTTATTTCTAATATGGATTGTAATTTTCACATCCCCCAAAATTGCAGGTTTTTTGATGTCAAAAGAACCCGTGCTTAAGCTGTTCTGAAAAGCCTCTTATAGGTGACCACTTACTTTCAGTGAAATTGGGTTACCTTGGAGAATAAATTTCTGAACACGGGACACTTTAAATCAGCATTTTGCAATATGCTTGTCCTGGTGGTGTAGCCAGAATTTGGCACTTCCTTTGGTTTTACCACTCTGCATTTTCTGAGGTAGGCATGGGTTGGTGACCTTGTTATTCAGCGTTAAACAGAGAACCCCTCCTCATGATAGCATCCCTATTTTCATAAGGACGTGAGTGAGAGACTGCGGCAGCCACACGACTGCCCAAGCCTCTGCCATTCCCCCTTGTGCTTTGGGAAGCTGCAGTTATTCTCCTGGAGAAGAATAGAGGTTTACAAGGGACTTGGGTGACACTTGCTATAATACCTTCCTTCCAGTCAACTTAATTGCTTTTTAGAACCTGCTGAGACCAAGTCTGTAGCTACAGAGTGCCATGGTAATGTACCCTCTTAATAGGTGCCTTGTTCTATAGACCTTAAATGCAGGTTTAGCACCACTGCCTGTATGTAAATTAAATTGATGTAATAAGGAAAAGCATCAGAATACAAAATCGCTCTGATGTGATGAACAGAAAGAGAGGCTTCCCTCTTTCTTCTTCCCTACAAAGAGAGGCTGGGGGAGCTGGGCTTGTTCAGCCTGGAGAAGAGAAGGCTGCAGGGGGACCTCATTGCAGTCATCCAGTACCTGAAAGGAACATTCAAACAGGAGAGGAATCAACTTTTTAAAAGGGTAGACAATGGCAGGACAAGGGGGAATGGATTAAAATGAAAGGAAGGAAGGTTTAGATTAGATACTAGGGGGAAGTTTTTTGCAGAGAGAATGGTGAGGTGCTGGAACAGGCTGCCCTGAGACGTGGTGGATGCCCCGTCCCTGGAGGTGTTCAAGGCCAGATTGGATGGGGCCCTGGTTAACCTTGTGTAGATCCAGGCTGGAGGTTGGTGTCCCTGCCTGGTGGTGGGGGGGCGGGGATAGAGCTCTATGATCCTTGGGGTCCCTTCCAACCCATGACATCCTATGATTCTATGAAACTATGAAACTACCCCCTGTGCTGTCTGCAAGTAACAGTCTTGCTGGTGATGATAAAATAGTAATGCTGACTTACTCTAATAAACACATTTCTTTGCAAATGTTTTAACAATAGCTTTGGGCACTGGAACAGGCTGCCCAGGGAGGGTGTTGAGTCACCGACCCTGGATGTATTTAAAAGACGGGTGGATGAGGTGCTCAGGGGTATGGTTTAGTAAAGGACGGGTATGGTTGGACTCGATGATCTCAAAGGTCTTTTCCAACCTAGTGAGTCTTTGATTATAGCTACAAATATAATTTGGCTATGATACATTGCAGTCAAATAAACAATTAACAATTACTTGTGAGTAATTATTAAGGCTGTGCTCTGACAGTGCTCTCTATGGCAGGATCTAGAAGTGCTTGACAACAGACTGCTGCCATGTTGTTTCTGTCTTTACAGAGAAACCACAACAAAGTGAAGTAACTTGCTGAAAAATGTAGCAAAGTACAAGGCAGATGGATCGCTGCATCCTCTGATTCTGTCCTGATGTGAAGCCACACATCTGTGCAGCATCTGGATCTGATCCCTCTCTGCTTTGCCTGGGCTTTTCTTTCAGCTGCATTTCCTGACAAGAAAAATTGCAGAGCACAGACCTTGCACTACAATAAAACCTCCAGTTCAACAACTGCTAAAGGACCTATGTGTTCGCTTCAGTGAAAGAAGATGCATTTCTGGGTGAAACGGCTCAGTGCAGTTGCAGTCCAAATGCCATCACTTAAACGCCAGTCTGTTTGCTGGGCCACGTAGAAAGGGAATTGGGATTGTGCAAGGGTTGCATTTAGCAATTTAAACACGGCTTTCACCCGTCCTTGTAAAATATCTGAATAGCACTGTCACAAATATTTGTAAATAATCTCAAATAGAGGGCATTTATTGACATCACTAGGCCCAGAAGAATCAGAAATATAAACAGGAGGCACGATAAAATCCAGTTTATGTAAAAAAAATGCTATTTATGCTTCTAAAAGAAGAAAATGGTCACAGGTTTCGCAGTTTAGCATAAAGGAGTATTTTGTCACAGGCAAGAAATTGGGGACAAAATGATAGAGAAATATAATTTCTAAGAAATATGAATTGGTGAGTTCTGTACCATGTGAAAGGTGACTCAGTAAGCATTGTTATGTGCAAAGAGTCTGCAATACATCTGAACCAAGTACAACCTTATATAAGGAATTCTAAGGGTAATGCCAGAAAGAAATTTACAGGCCTTCTTAAACCCAGAAAACAGCCTTCAGAATTTTTTTGAAAGCTTCATATTTACATGCCTATTTATTTATTGGTTTTGAAATCCAGATAAATGCCTGCTTGAAACAACTGGGATTTTTCAGTATTTTGCTTTCTTCCTCCCACTGAAGGCAATTCATTTAGCCAATGGTTAATTCTTGTTTCTCTTTAACAGACTAGTAGCAGAGAAATGGCAACAGCTTGCATAAAGATTGTTAAAGAGCATGCTGGTAGGCCAGTGACAAACAGTCAGAAAAGGAGGGGCTTGTTTACCAAAATGGTCATTAGGCTGGGAAAATGTGTCACGTGAACTCGTGGCAGTGGCTGTGACCAAGAGGTGACAGGACTATCCGTGGGACAGATGTGTACACGCCTGGAGAGGATCTGATCGTTCCTGTCACAAGAAAGGGACTGGAGTAGATGGATTTTGGGTTTTTCCATCCAGAAGTGCCTAATTATGGGTTAGAGATCTGTCTGAGGTTGGTAATGTTTTTGAACAATAGAACTAGCTGTAGCAGTATCTAGCCATGCTGTTTGTACCCTCAGCTTTACAGTTAGAAGCTGTAGTTCAGAATTCATTTGTAGTTATTTAAAAATTCTTACTCATAACAGAGTAACACTTCAGCTTTTTAAAGATTAACAAAACAAGCTGACAAATTCAAATTGAAGAAACCTGTATTCCAGCAATAAGTTAAATACTTTGGCTATTGTGGGATTTCTTATTTAACTGTTTCTAGGTGTTCTTTCCTGTGCTCAGAAGTCTAGCTAGTCCAAAGCAAGTGAAATACAAAAATCCCTTAATTTTTCAAGTGCTGTTTCTTTAGCATGTTACATATGTTACAGTCTACATGTACTTGTGTGCTTTAGTCTGTTACTGAATACTAGCAGGAAACCAATACAGGCACTTACTCCAGATATCATATTCTACTAGCTGGACTAGTGTGAAGAGCTATAGCGAAGCAGGAAAATGTGCTAATAATGTCAGCCATAATCTAGGCAGATGAATGGCAGTGCATAATTCAATGTAGAAGTTGCCTGTGTAGAAAAAAGTCTGAGAACTCTTTTGCCTGATATGTTTCCAGAGATGATGCACCTGTTTGTGGGAATTTTCTACTCAAGTAAACCAGTAGCAGGTACAAAGTCAGCACCATGCTACTGTTTGGGAAGTAGGCAGCAGCTGTCAATGACACAATGCAAATTCAGAACAAGTGATGGGAAAATATTGACTGTATAAATAAAGACCAGCTAAAAGAATCAGGATTTGAAACGCTACCAGTGCTGCTGCTGTCACGCAGCGAGACTTGGAGGCTGTTGCTTAACAGTCTCGTGTCGGTACTCCTGAGGATGCTCAGCTGGTGCTTCAGAAGGTTGCTGAACTAATTCAATCAGTTGGTCGCTATCACAGAACTACAGGATCAACGTACTTGAAATCATATGCCAACCAGCCGTTTGGTTCAGACCATCTACCTGATGCAAAGAAGTGAATCCAGCACCATGGGCCAGCAGTGGCTGGTCCCTTAGCGAGTGTACCTCTGGCGAAAGCGACATCCCAAAGAGCTGAAGGCATTTGGTCCCAAGGAGGTCAGAGTTTGCCCTGTTAGGGCCAGGTGAGTCTATCCTGACAAAAGCATCAAACTATATTAAGAATCAATGTAGGCATCAAAAAGAGTTCCATTGTGGAGTCTTGTTCCTTGTGCTAAGAAAACGTGGGCATTAGTAAGAATAGCACAGTGATTAGTGGAGTAGACTCTTTTTTTGAGTAGCCTGCATTTGCAGTCCCTCTGAGAAACAGCCCATAGCACTGGGTTCTATTTATAGTTTTGGTATAAATTTTCTTAACGCGATTATTGATCTAAATTTACTTTAATTTTATTGCCAGTAATTTAGCTAAATATCAAGATAAACAAACTTGATTCTAGCAACGATGATTACAACAAAAGGGTATTGAACTAGAAAAGGGCCTGGTATACCCTTCAACAATTAACAGTTTTATTCTGGGGCCAAGAAACATGCATTTACCTTTAACAGAATGACCGACTAAATCGCTGTCAGTCAGCCAATCTGATAAAGGTCAACTATTGAAAATCCAGCCTGTCAGTACACAAATTGAGTGACCTGGGCAGCCATAAGCTCGTTTGTTGTTTTGAAAGGAAAAGAAACTATTTTAATAGATGCATCTGTTGCACACCAATTACAAAGCCTTTGATGAAATGTTATGGTGGAAACATCAATATCAGCTTTCCCAGTGATACTTCTAGTTCATCGGTCTTTGGGTTTTGTGACAGCCACAAACTTGTCTTAAATTAAATGGCATGTTTTAATCCCTTTAAAATGTCGTTTACTTTTGCTTAGTCAAACAACTCTTCCTGATGCTAAAACTGGCTGAATAAAACCAAAATGAGCAGAAAAGAGGAATATGGAGACTGCTCCTTATACAAGCAACTATTTTTCATAGAGATTTACATTTCAGATCATGGAATAAAACTTTTAACAGGTTTTTTTTTTTTTACCTAAATTGGAAAAGATTTTTAAACTAGTTTAACTCTCTCTAGAGATGCCCCAGGGAACACAACTGCATGACCTGCTGCAACAGAGCTGATCGATGCTCTCTCATGGCTGATGCTTACGGAAGGAAAGGGCCAGCACTGGGTGTCACAGGCAGGGGACAGTTGTGGAGTAACTTTGCTATGCAAGGGATTTTACGTAGGGATAACTCATCAGCGCATAGAAACTCCTTCATATTCTTGGGTTTTATTTAATATTAAGAAAGTAATTTTTAAAAAGTCATTCTCTAAATGCAATTGCCTGGGATAACATCAGCTGGACACATGTTTAACTCCGGAGTCAGCTTGAACAGTTGCATCACCCACTGATCTAATCCTCTCCATGCTGCGTCTGCCCTGAGGGGGGATTTTGTGTCTGTTGTGGTGTTCCTCATACCAGGGAGCAAACTGTATTGCAAGACCTTGTGTAGCTGTTGTTTCTGTAGAAGTTTCAGGAGCTCACAGCTCCCGAGTAAAATGATTATGCCAACTAGATGTTCTGTCTTAATAGGTAAACTATGTACTTTTTTAACATCCATTTTTCTTTTGCAAAGTACTAGAAATGTACATTCTTTATTGGAGAGAGTAAAGCTGCATCACATGTCTTTAGCCCTGTCTTTTGTCCTCTCACTTTTCCAGAGTTCTGGCATCTGTTATCTGCAGTCACTTCTTTTGTAAGGGTGATGTTTATTTGCATCCACATTATCCCTTTCAAATAAAGGTGAAAGCCACTGTCATAATTATGCAGAGATCTTAAAGGACTGAAGATATATTTTGCCTTTAAGATAGGACATAATAATCTTTTAATAGAATGGGAATTGCATGTGTGGCTTCACAGAATACGTTACCTAAACGCAGTGTGAAAGCACTGCACAAAAATCATCAGCAATACTGCTGAATATATCTGCTTACATGACTCCTGTAAGAAAATATGATTACTGAGTATGTCTGATAATTCTTCCATTGCTCAAATAGTGCCAGGTTCAGCAGCTTGGGAACCCCAGTTTATTGTTTATTGTTAAAACCTTATTTTACTCTTCCTTTGTTTCCTACTTCTGTTGCCTTATGAGGCTGGAGACCAACAGAAGTATTCCTGGGTTATGTGCTGCTTTGCGAGCAGGCTCTTCGCTGATGTCAATATTATTGTAGAGAAGATGTTGGAACCTGTTGTCTGCCAAACAAGCAAGATGGTGTTTTTCCCCAGCTTGTACAGCGATGCTGTGGTATGAACACGTATGGGAGCACATACACACATATTAGTGGTACGTTATGTATATATATATGTGGGGCGCTGAGAGAATAGTGGACGTAAAGCTGCACTTCTATCTTAGGAAGGGGTCACCTTCTCTGAAGTGGTTTATCCAGAGTCAAGCTGGCAGCATTTTGGGGCCTGAAGCCCACAGTTTTAGCCATCACATCAATCTCTTTATTTCAACATCCCCGGAGGATACAAAGGACATTTGGCAGCTTGCTCTGCCCCAGTTTTCCACTGTCCAATAGACCTTTGGGGTTCTGTGCCATGTTCCTTCCTTTCTTTCCCATCTTTGCTCTTAGTGCCACTAAAGTGATGTGGGGAGAGAGGCTGGTGCCCTGATTCCTGTCCCACGAGGACTCACCCCAGGTAGCTGTGAAGGAAATGCTTGGTCACCCCTGATCCACCTAGAAGTTGGTTCCTTGGACTAACACATCTTTCCAATTGCATTCATATCTCCCTCATCAACCCCAGAGGCTCAGGAACATGTGACCTCTGCAAACAAAAATCCTGATGTGAGAAAGGAAAACAGCAACAGAGCAGAAGCTCTTAATGACACATTCTTTAGTCTGATTTCCTCCTGAGTGTGAATACACATGTGCGCTAAGGGATGATGGCTGTTGTGCACTTTCCTAAGCCTACAAAGGGATGAAAACCAAGCAATTTTGGCCTTGTGTCAGTCAATATTGCTGCCTGCATATGGCATTCACAAACTGTGTACTTCACTCCTGCTTTTCTGTCTCATGTTCCCCATATCTTATGTGTGTATGTGCTGAGCAGTTCTAAAATGTGTTTTCTGTAGCTGACCTATACTTTGATATAGTTAGGACTTTTAGTTTTCAGTCAGAGTTTAGTTGTTGAAGAGCAGAAAGATCTACAGAAACAGTAAAAAAAAAAGATTAGAAAGAAGAAACATAGAAAACTTACCTATGTATAAGCTTTGTCTGTGTCCTGCCTACTAGGGGAAAAAAAAAAAAAAAAATATGTGAAACCAAACCGTAGGTCAGGGAGTCTGATTATTGTCTGCCTGCATAGTCATGTTTGAAATGAGCCAGGTCTGAATACATTTACCAATGATGAAAAAAACTATGAGTCCGGGAAAGATTAAAGAATTTGACAGCCCGTCTGTCAGCTGTGACTTGGAGCAGGGCATAAAGATTTTTGAAAATATTTGAGAAATGTGGTTTGAGGACTTTCCTAGGCTTTGGAGAAAATGAAGCAGTGCACAGTGAGGATATGAAATCAGCATCACAATTGAAAGCACGCAGTGATTTTTTCTGTTTTTGAGTTGGTCTGAATTGTGTGAAAACAATTTCTGAGTCAGAAGCATCTAAGAGAAGAATAACTGCTCAGGCAGCAGGAGCAGAAGAAATGGGAAGATATTAAAATTGGAAAATGTCTTTTGTGTATTGAAACAGTTCGTGACAATAAGGAGTCTGACAAGTCCTGACAATACTTCTCCAAGAATGGATGGGTTTTAAGGTGGCTTTTAAAGCAATTACATAGTAGAGGAACATCTGAGGTGGAAAAAAAATCTCCGAGGAGAAGGCAGCAATAGCTTTACATCCATTTTGATGCTATGAAACAGCATGAGTTGGATAACAGATATGAAATAATAAAATGATCTGATCAAAACAATCTGTTTAAAGAGTTGGCCTGTGCTTTCTCATTTTATTTCATTGTCTTTCTGTATAAACAAGTATAAATATTTTTCTGTGTCCTTTTGTGTATCTAATGCAAAGGCTGCAACTCATGCACATCAATGTGGGCGCTTCCATAGGGTTATGCTGGGGGACACCAGCCAAATAGGACAACACAATTAATCATTCTCTTGAAAGATCTTTTGTCCCACCATTGTTCTGCATCAATTAACATACACTTAAGTCTCCATTCTGCTTTTTGTAAACATAAATGTATATGGTGCTTTCTTAACTAAAGTAAGTAGAGGCTGTGACAGAGAGGAATTGTGTAGGGAGCTTCAGATGCTGGGGAACTAGAACCCACAGTTATCTGAGCTGTAGCCCACCTGGTAGCTCCAGGTATCTGGTTTTTGGATGCTTTTGGATGATAGAAAGGTGCTGTCTGTGGAAAAATTTGGCAGAATAAGAAATGATATTACAGATTTACAACAATAATCTTGGGGTGGTATGCCCTGTCTACACAGTTTTCAGGAAAGAGTTAAAAAGTGGAGGAAGATATACTTTGAGTTCAGAAAATGGTGGGGACCAAGCAGGTATCAGATTATATCACTATCAGATGGAATAGCTATTTCTTGCTCTTTATCTTTTTCACAGATCTAAATCTAATTTAATAGGGAAAGGAGGAACCATAGTAAGGAATTAAAAATGTGGCTTTTAAAAACTCTATAAAAGGGATGCTTACTAGGTCATTTGGGCCAACAGCAACATCTTGGTAACTGAAAAAATTATCAATATATCAGTGCAATAGAAATGTTTCCATTAATTTTAAAAAAAATAGTAATCGTAGAGATATTTTTGTCCAACATTAAGGGATTTCCCCTCCACAGTGTAGTTTCTCCTTGAAACAGTGAAAGGTTTAATGCATGCTTGCTTATGAATTGATTTCATGGTTGTTATCTATAACAGCTACATCTGTTCTTCAAGAGAAGCAAAATGAAACTGGCAAACAGCAAAGAAGGCAGAAGTAAATTGGATTTTAAAAGTCTACATCAATTCTGATCTCATTTGCACTTTGCAATGCAGGTGTCAAAATCTGTTTCTTAACAAGTATCTTCTAAAATCAGACTGTTCTCCTCTAAATTGCTTAAATAAGATTTGTGCTACCTTTGTGCTTCGCAGACCTCTTTCTTAGAAGCAAAATGAAATTGCTTCAGGAAACTGGAGGCAGAGATGGAAACACTGTGCGACCACGGGGAAGGGCCCCACTAGCAGAGGCAAGCTCATCTCTTCCAGGGCCACTTCACAGGAACCCTGTATTTCTTAGTGTTGGCATGGAAAAGGGTAACAACAAAGGATGTGTTTTCCAGGGGTATAGCAATTGTCTCAAATTGTCCAGGTCCACCTCTGCCAGCCACTGTATGTTCACTTCCAGAAAACCGTTAGCTCTGAGCGGTATTTTTGTTTAACTGAAATAACTGCACCCCCCACCCCTGCCTTGCTGCACCGCCCCCTCCTTGTACAAAACTGTTTTTACACATGAAGATTTATAGTGCTGGGAATAAAAGACATCATCTGGAATTCATTAAGACTTTCCTGGCAAGTAATTAATGCTGAAAGCATGTTTCGATCAAGCATCTCCAGCAACAGTAATGGTAAGTGAGTTAAAAGCAGCTAGCATTATAGAAACAGGTTTACACGGGCTTTTCAAGTTTGTGCTCGTTTTTCCAGCCCTCAGCAAATGGTGGTGCTAGTACCTTATTTTTCATTCACTGTGTTTCCTCATTTCATGGTCATATCAGCCTCTTGGTGACTGCCAATGAGCGGATCTCATCACAGCTGAAAATTCAGGAACATGTGCAAAGAAGCCAGCCAAATGGGCAAGAAATTTGAATATTCCCTCTCCTGGCTTTTTGCTTTAAAATGAGAAGACTGCAGGTATGAATCTGTCAAAGTAGGTAATTAATTTTTTTTTGTTTGTTTGTTTCTGTCTTGATTCATATCTGTCGTGACTTAATTTCATGTCTATATTTATATGTCCAGTAAGTTGGTGTACGTTTTTCTGTGCTGCACCTATTTTGCATTTGTGTTCTAGACTATGAGAGCAGGACTCTGCCTCAGCCTGCTTTTGGGAGAACTGGCTTCTGGAGCAATAATCAGTAAGATGTAGGGTACCCTTTTCCCAAGGCAGCAGTGACAGCTTTACCTACTGTACTCCAAGCAAAATACATTGTGTACAGCTCACTGGGAAGTTCCGTGTTGCAGAAATGCAGAGATACCCGTTGGCATCAAAACAGTCTCTTACATTCTGCACTGGGTTGGGGAAGCACCTGTGAGATAACCTTACCCTTGGTAATGCATACTGACTGTTGTCTAGATTCAAAGGGTGTTTATTGAGAAAATATCTCTCAGCTACAGGTCTAGGTTTGGAGAAATTTCCAGAAATTACCGATGACTTAGAAAATTTAATGTAACAGTGAGCGTGCAACTACTGTTAATTTCGCCCATTGAAAATCAGGAGCTGGAAAAGCCGTTATGAGTTGTTTTGAGAGGTTCGTGTTTTATCATCGGCTTGAAATTGTGCTGCTGGCTGTTAGTCACTGGGCTGCCAAAATTCAAGTGGCTTGAAGTGTGGGAGCTACTGGATCTGCAGGGCAATAACGGGAAAGAGGTTATTTTACGGCTGATCTCCCTGCATGTGTAGTGTGTTTCCCTATGATAAAGTGGCTGTATCAGCCCCACCTATTAGTAAAGTTGCCTGACACTTCCCATTATGGACAGTGTTTTTGGATGCTTATATTGCAGTCAAACTACAGCCATCTGAGTTGAAATCTGACTTCTTATGCTGGGGTGCATGACTGATGCAGTTAATTTTGGGAAAATTCTAGCTGAAATGCTTCATAGAGAAATGAATCAAAATCAGTCCCCCCAGTTTCTGTCTTTTTCCTTCTTCGCCCCCCCCCCCCTTTTTTTTATATAAGACTAGAGAAGTTGTTTTGAACAGTGAAGATAATCTCTTCTTTATGGAACTCTAAAAGTAGCTGTGAGATCCTTGATCTGCAGGTCATCATTTCATGATCTCATTAGTGGGAGGAGAGTCAGTGTAGGCTTTGTATCAGTGTAGAAAATATGGACCCTAATGGATTTTTTCACGTATACTGTGTGGGCTGCCAAAGGTATTTTCAAGTCCTGCTTGGCTCTAACTAAAGGAAATTTTCTTGCCTGAGTGCATCTCTGCTTTCTGAGTGGAGACTTGACACTTGGAAGAGAAGTGGCCATTGGCTGAAGGACAGCATTTATCTCTCTGAAATCAGCCCAAATCTGGCAAAGCTGTAAGCTGTTTAAAGAACACATAATTCAAAAATGCTCATGCTTACTAGATATTTTCAGCCTTATTCCTTAAAGTTTATCTCTGCGTGACCAGGCTGGGACTGTGCAGGGCTGAGCAGACCTCTCCTGTAACTGAAGCTCCTGGAGTCTTGCTGTCTATGCTGGCTCTGGACATCCCTATGAAGACCAAGGGCTCTTTCTTGTCATTGCCTATTTTTTATAAAATTAAAATATAAAATCATAAAATTGAAAGGAGTAGTGGAGGAGAGCCTGAGCTTGGCTCAGGAGCAAGGCTGGAACAAGGGGTCTGGTAGAAGCCTATAAAATATAGGGTCTGGAGTCTCACGGGGCACTGGGGTTACTCTACTGGGTGAAAAGCACAGGGTTTAGTAGTTAGGATCAGGTAGACAAAGAGGTTAAGGTAAGGAATGAGGAAGGGAGTTTGGGCATAGGTAGTCAGAGGCTGTTTTACACGGCTTGAACAGAAGAAATTGGACTGGTGGGGCTGCGTAGCCCAAGCAGGTGTTTTCTGCAGGAAGGACAAGTGAAAAAATTGTTCCCTCTACTGTCTGTGAGAAGATGAACTCTGATCAGAAGGCTGAGCACTAAAGACTGAAACCAGCTCAGACAGGCAACGTCTGTGTGTGGGGATGCAGCAGCCCAAAAAAGGCTGTAAGAGAAGGGACAGAAAGACAGTTTGGTGGGGGATCCATAGTTCTTAGCTCTTTACACAAATTGAGGGTGTCAGAAGGCAGCACTCAACTGAATTTTTGAGAAAGGAAGGATACCAGCTTGCTTTTCAAAATAAAAAAACCTGTAGACAACATCTCTTTTAAATGCATTAGTGATTCTGCCCTGTCAGAAATGCAGAATGAGTAGATTGCAGAGATAAAATATCCTGTGCAACCTTTATTTTGGACCTGTTCATTTGCATCCTGAAAATAATTGCCTAACACATGCACAAAATACGGGGATGGAAGAGTCTGCTAAAGTTCAGGTCTCAGTTCTTTAAATTTTATTGTAAGGCCAACAGCAAAGGATTTTAATAAATATACACATTGGCTGGTACTTTCACTAGAGAATCACCAAATAGGACACCTATATTTACAACAGGTGGAGGGGAGAAGGTGACAGAAAGCCTCTTGTTCTCACCTAAATAGTATGTCAAATTTTAGAACAAATTCTGAAATAAATAATTATTAAAACCGAGCTGTTCAGGTGGAGCCAACAGGAAAATGAAACTAATCTTGAGATGTGTGCACCAAAGTGCTAATGCAAACGGACACATGGAAACAGTAAAGACAACTGGGTTTGGCTTTGATATTCCCTCGCGATGAATGCGTGACTTTGCAACCCTGATAATATTCTGTCAGTTCTTGCCTTGGAGAAGTTTAGTTGGTTTTCTCCACAAGACAGTCCAGCAGTATTACACGTGCAGAACGGATGACAGTGGATCAACACCTATAAGCAAAGCTGGCAGTCACTAAACTGTTCCATAAGGTGTGTGTGCAGCTTCCATGTCAATTTGAATTACTGCCATGATGTCTGATGAGTACCTTTTGACCACAAGATCAGTATTCAACTAAAGCACAGTAAAATATGGTGCTTTTTTTTTTTTCTTCTTTTCTTTCCCCTCACAATACTGGCAGGCCTGTATATAGTTATATGTTTCTTCTTGAATCTGCTTGGAAGAATGAAGTGTTTTGTGTATCTCTTATTTTGCAAGTGTTTACCTGGATCTTTATTCTTATTGTGTCTTACTAGGTGGCTTGCATATGCTTCTGTGAGAAGATTTTGCCTGCTTAATGAGCATAAAATTAATTCCCTGGTAGAACAAAACCCTCACATACTATAATAAACTTTCCCTGATGCTGGCAGTTTGCACCTGAAGGAGAAGGTTAATACTTTGAAACTAAAGCACCTAACTTAGGTGCCTGTTTGGAATGACCTCTGGTTGTCTGTTTGATGGAAATGGTTTTGTTTAGGACCCACCTGTTTTCACTAATTATACAGGAAGCTAAAATGAGACATGCATATGAAGAATAAAGTTACATTATCAAATTAAAGTTCACCAGTGTGATACCTTTAGGTAGTCATTTGTTAGTGTCTAGTGAGACAGTCTTGTTCACACTTACCACTGCAGGACTGTCATGATAAGCCTTAATGATGAGCCTTGTTTTCATTAGATGAAGCAGCCGGGGCTCATATACTTCTGCTTGCAAAATCAGGGCAAATTCGGCCACAAGCAAAAGGAGGGGGTGTGATTTTATAATTTATGAAGAAGTGGACTGGTTATAATTTTGGAGAATGTGCTGAAGCTTGAGTTCCCATTAGGTCATAGTAATTGTAATGGTAAGCAGACAGAAACAACAACCCAAAAATATGTTTTAATTGGAATATGCCTATTCCTAAGAGCAAATTCTGTTTGCACTGTGCTGAGAGCCCTTTGATGCACTTAGCAATTTGGAAATTTTGAATTCAGAACAAGAGCTTCAATTATGTTATTTCCCCACTTTGTATACATTAGAATCAGCAAAAAAGTGAATAGGCAAGATTTAATTTTTTTCAAACCAAGTAATGTACGAATGGAGCCATATGACTACAAACAATAGCTCTTGTGTCCTATTCCTGCTATTTGAAGGTCCATATATTGGTCCTTTGGCTAGCTACCAGAACTCATAAAATGCTTTTAGGCAGCTGTGTCCCATTAAAGCCACATGTTACATCAATAAGAAACCATAGAAATGCAGAGCTGACAGGGATTTTAGAAGATCACTTACTTATCTCCATAGACTGGCAAAGGATCAAGCATGCCACCCTGGAAGATATTAAAAATCCTCGGGGAGGAGATTCCAGATCTCTTTAGATAGACTATTTTGGCATTTCCCTCCTTGGACTGTTAGACAGCGCTTTGTAATATACAGCCTGAGCTATTTTGCAAATTTTCTTTCTCATGATGGCTACTGCAAACTATTGATTACTGACCTTTTATAGTGCTCTGTTACTTCTTGTAAGATCATTGTCATGTCTGTTCCCACCCTCCACTTCTGCAGAGAAGAGAAACCTAATTAGTGCTGTCTTTTTTATCTTTTCATCACCTTTTCTATTTAAATCCTCTAATACTGTTACAGTCATCTGGATTCTGATTTGCATGTATTCTTCTTGAAATTGAATGCAATTAATTCTTCATCTGATAAGGATCCATCAGTGACAAATACAGCAAATTAGTGACTCTTATGGATACATAGGATGCTTTGACTGCCTAGACAAATATTGTTTTATGCTTGTGCATTTGATTTAATTATATTCTATAACTCAGTACTTCATAGTTGGGTCTCCCTAATTGAATATAGAATCTAGAAATAAATATTTGCCCCTTGACTATGGTCTAAATAAAAGGAACTGTGGAACAAACAGGTCTGACCATTAAAAAATTATCTTTTGTTAACAGTGTTTTACACCTGTGGTGAGGAACTTCGTTAGTGGTGTCTCTTAAGAGTCACAGGTTTCTCACTTCTGTTCATGTTCAGAGAAAATAGGGAACAATTAAGTAGGGTGAGACTGATCATCCTGAAAATAGATGAATTTGGGGTATTTGATAGAAATTTGCAAAGCTTTGAATGACATTGACTGTTAATCATTTCTTTCAGTACACTGAAACAAATAGAAGCCAGTTTAAAAAAAATAATATATATATATTTTAATGCAGCAGTTGATAGACTTTGGAAATTCATGTCAAAGTATATTATTGATAATTTGAGGGCAAGTAGGTGGAAAAGATTATATACATGGTTGGTAAGTGGATAAACCAAGGTCAATAAATGGATAAACCAGACCCGTTTCAGGAAATACCTTGAGATGAGAATAACTGTCGGGCAGTAACGTATTCAGAAATATCATACGTACTTGTTCCTTGAGCATGTGCTTCTGATCACTGCTGGAGATGAGACACTGGGAGAAATGGACCTCTGTCTGAACCAGTGGACCAATTCCAATCTGTCATGCTACCAGAAACCAAGGCAGTTTCCTTGCAACATTGCCTTTTCACCAAAAGTTGGAAGTGATTTTTTTTTTCCTCCACCTGAGAGGAGAAATACTATCTGCCTTCTAGAGGCAACTAGTAACAACAGCAGAGGAAAAGACTGAGGTTCTCAACAACCTTTTTGCCTCAGTCTTCACTGGTGACCTATCTCCTCACTGCTCTCAAGTTGATGGCCTGCAAGATTGGGACCGGGGAGACTCCCACTGTAAGTGAAGTTAAGGTTCGTGACCATCTGAGGAACCTGCATGTACACAAGTCCATGGGACCTGATGAGATGCATCCCAGAGTCCTGAAGGAATTTGTTGATGTAGTTTCCAAGCCACTCTCTGTGATATTTGAAAGGTCATGGCAGTCAGGTGACTAGAAGAGAGGAAACATCACAGCCATTTTTAAAGAGGGTAGGAAGGAGGATCCTGGGAGTTATTGACCTGTCAGCCTCACTTCTGTGCCTAGGAAGATATGGAACATGTTGGAGTGCATCTAGAGAAGAGCCACAGAAATGATCAAAGGGCTGGAGCACCACTCCTGTGAAGACAGGCTGAGACAGTTGGGGTTATTCAGCCTGGAGAAGAGAAGGCTCCAGGAGGGAACTTATAGCAGCCTTCCAGTACCTGAAAGGTTCCTATAAGAATCACAGAATGGTCTGGGTTGGAAGGGACCCCAAGGATCATACAGTTCCAACCCCCCTGCCACAGGCAGGGCCACCAACCTCCAGGCCTGGATCAACACAATGTGGCCATGGACCCATCCAGGGATAGAGCATCCACCACCTCTCAGGGCAGCCTGTTCCAGCACCTCACCACTCTCTCTGTAAAAAACTTCCCCTGAATATCTAATTTAAACCTTCCTTCCTTTAGCTTTAATCCATTCCCCCTTGTCCTGCCACTGTCTGCTCTTTTAAAAAGTTGAATCCCCTCCTGTTTGTATGCGCCTTTCAGGGAAAGCTGGGGAAGAACTGTTCACAAGAGCATGTAGCAGTAGGATGAGGGGGTAATGGTTTTAAAGTCAAAAAGGGGAGATTTAGGTTGGACATTAGGAAAAAGATTTCAATATGAGGGTGGTAGATCACAGGAACAGGTTGCCCAGAGAGGTAGTGGAGGCCCCATCCCTGGAGATATTCAAGGTCAGGCTTGATGGGGGTGATGGACTAGATGGCCTTTAAAGGTCCTTTCCAACCTAGCACATTCAATGATTCTATGGTATCTGTGCGTTATTTCAAAGGGCTTCCTTTTAACATAGTTTGAATAGATATTCCAGAGTCAAAGTGTTTGGGCAAACTATGAGTTGCACAGAATAAAATAAAATATATTAAATACCATTATGATTTAGTAGAAGAAATAAAATGATCCTTCCTTGAGGAATAAAGTTAGTATTGCAGTTTAAGTTGTATCAAGAAGTATATACTAAAAAGTAAGAGAAACTGAAGATAAACCCCCTAAACTGGGATAAAATCCCAAATGTAGTAGTTTATTCTATGCAAGCTTTATTCAAAGGGCAGAGTTCCAGAGATAGATGTAACTTTGAAATACATATTATATACACAGGCCCTAATCTGTTCTCCCAAATTTTCTCTGTGAAATACAATGACAAGGGGAGATTCTGCTTGAATCATAAAACTTAGAAAGACTCAAAGTGGAAAAGGAAGATCAAATGAATATTTTCCTCATTACTGGTTAACATCCTTTATAATCTGACAATTATCTGTACCTTTGTGGACAAATCAGTTGTTGAAAAGCAAAACAATATTAAGATAAACTCTCTAAATGAAGGCTGGGAATTGAAACTTGCTTCTAAAAAAAACCCACAACCACTCTCCCTTTACCTAGCAAATCATGCCTGGATGGTGCACCAATGAAAGACATCAAATTTGCAGTGAAGTAGATGGCATGCAGCATTACCAAAAGGAGACATCTGTGTTTCAGACCTTGGAAAACAGATAGCACTTTAAAGCATTTGTCTGCTCTTGTTAAGCTTGTTCGTGGGTATGGAGGAGTTGCACACAAAGATTCTTTTAAAAAAATCCAGAGAAAGTAGTTTCTGTGTCAGTGAAAACTCAGACAAGGTAGTAAATCATTCAAAGGAGCAGCCTTTTTTCTGTCTGGCATAAAGAACTAATGGGTTGTGCCTGTCCCACAGCACAAAGTAGAATATTCAGACCAAATTTATGGAAACGAGTATATTTTTTTAAATTTAGGACAGAAGGCAGAGCTCAGGATGGTCATTCCTCAGCAATCAGATAAGAGGACCATAATTCCTGATTATATGGAGGTTCTGGGAGCTTTCAGATTTAGAAACCCTGGTCCTAGAAATGGCACATCTGCTCTACAGACCTTCAGTGCAAGTTATGTTATAATCCTTGATATAATAGAAATCAAACAATTTAAACTCCTAACAAAAAGTTATTCCTAGGCCACTTCTTAGTGAAGGAGTAGGTAATACTGCTTTGAACAGAACAAACAATTGGGAGATGAAAAGCTATTTCAGGTGGTTTTTAGTGTCTTCAGGCATATTTGCCATAGGTTTGAGTGCTTGAAATCCCAGGACATTAGCTGATGACTGACTGCTTAGGAAGACTTCTTCAGCCAGGAATATGTCATTAATTCATAAGAATTACTCCTATTACACCTCAGTGGCCAGTTCTCTCCCATCCATCCATGTGCTAGGACACCCTGCACAGGGTGCAGCCAGTGCCGTCAAGAACATACTGTCCCCTCCAGAAGCAGTACAGGATGCTGTCCTGTTTGGGTTTTGGTGTTCCCCTCCCTCCCTTTCTTTTCTCTTTTCTTTCCCTATTGATAGAGTTTGTGGTGAGAGGTAGCAACCATGGACAAACTGGAATGAATCTTTTTGCCTGACTCAGGCTGCCCAGGGAGGTGGTTGAGTCACCTTTCCTGGCTGCGTTTATAAAAAGGGTGAATCAGGTACTTAGGGATATGGTTTAATATAGGACAGGAACGGTTGGACTTGATGATCTTAAAGGTCTTTTCCAACTTTGTGATTCTGTGATTTAAACCAAAGGCAAACAGGAGGTGACTACAGATATCATGATATTTTTTCATGTCAAGAAGCTAGCATGTGGCTCACAGGTCCAAGGAGGAACACCACTATGCAGTGGGAAAACCACAGTGTGAGATTGAGTTATGTCCATTCACTGAATTTAATGAAAAATCTTTCTTTTATCAGGTTCTGAGGCCCATAATGCAATAACTAAACAAGCCTCCTGTCTTGCCCATGTTGTGGATATTAAGTAAAACATGTCTTAGAATATATCCTATTGCAGACTGCGTTCTCTCTCGCAAAAGTTAAATGGTCATCACAATGCAACTATAGGTAACTTCACTGAATTTGGCAATGTTGCTATCCAGGTCAGATGGAATTCAATTTAAAGTTATGATTTTTGTAATATATCAAATATTTTATAAATTGATCCTGTTCACTAATTTTATAATTTTTTTTGGAAGAGACATGCATTTCTAGTTAGGTTTTTGTTCTATCATCTAATACTGTTTGATTCACACATACATATTGCTAGCCAGTAAATATTTTTTTTTACTATTTGTTTAATTTTTTATTTAACAATAAAGATACATTTACAGGAAAATGGCTAGAAACACTCTTTTACCTTTTTTATCTTTTTGGAAAGGAGTTCTTTATTTCTTTTGATCCTTTCCTCCAGTATCTCCCTAGATACTAATAACTTTTTGAAAAGATTGGCAGGTGTTCTCTACAAGATAATTCTCAGAATTAGCTATGGGGTTCATTGTCCGCGCTCATGTACAGATGTGATAAATCTCCACTTACCTCCTACTTTCCAGCAGGCCTTTCTTTCTAAGAGTACAGACAGAAAACCAAAGAGTCTGTTATCTTGGGGAAAAAGTGGTCCTGCACTGCAAAGGAGATTGAGATCCTATGTCATTTGTAGGACTGATAAAGCTGCTTAGTGACTGCAGCTGCTGGGCAGAGGGGCTTTACCCCCCTAGGTCATAGCTAAAGGGCTAGAAGTACATTTAGTGTGTTCCTGCAGTTCAGACTAGGTGAGTGTAAGAGCAAGCTTAGCTACCATACCGGACTGCTTAATACCAGGTATTTCTGTATAGCTGGCAACAGAAGTTACGCCGAGTGTCTCAAACCTTTTCAGAGTCATGATTTTATGGGATAAACTCCTCTGTTCAACCACAGTTGTCCCATATTCCTCGATAGTTTGCATTTGCTTTCAATAAGACTTAAAGTACCAAGATCTGTGGAGTGATCCAAGTGCGTATAAGGATCGCTTTAAATCCTCTGAAAACGTTGTCCTCTGAGATTTTACTTCCCCCTGTCTGATGAAAAGGTGTGATCGTGTCACTGCGACATGCATGGATCACTGTGGAAGTTTTCTGAAAAGTGCCAAGAACTGCCAGGTGTCTTTTGGAGCTGCTCTGCTGCTACATTAGCAAGGCAAAAATTGCTTTGGCTGGCTCAAACGGTGCCCTAGGGTACAATCTATCAAGGGTTTATGCCCAATAGTTGTTGTTTAACATTATCCTCGATGACTAATGGATTTGAAAATTCTTTGTTGTTACTGGTTATGCCAGTACATCATTCTGCTTTTTCTCCTAAATTGTTCTTTTCTTCCTAATTGTCAATTTTACCATCTCCCATCACCTTTGGAAAGCAAAGAAACAAAAAAAAAAATCTCCTTAAATTTGGCAATAATCCATAGGTTTTCCCCTGTAGTCTTCAACTTTTTTAGCAATTCTCTGCACAAAAGTAATTCCTTCCTCTTTGTCACTATTTTGTAGTGCTCCTGGGAGGAGTGGAAGGAAGGGGAGGAGCACAGACAAGCACTGATTTTTTTTTTCTTTTCTATTTCAGCTTTTTCCTTTCCGCTTAATCTAAAATCCTGGCACATTTCTCACAGATGTTTGACCATCAGTTCAAAATAAACAGAATTCTTTTCATCCTTTTCATTCATCTTCCTTTTCCTCTTCCTGGTCCCTGAGCCACCTTTACTTCTTGTTTTTATCATGGGGGAGAAAACTCTCATCCTTGTGTTGCTCAGGCCTGGGTGTCAGCTTTGATTTGGATATCTTCCCTGCCTATGTGCAGCCTAACCCTTAATCACTAATTAAAACTAAATTCTTTAACTAAAATTAAATTTAATAAAAATAAGTAAGTACATTTAAATTAATCTCTAACCTCATCCAGGCTCTGATACTAAACTGTACCTCACACTTACTAGGTGATATTTTGGGCTCTCTCCTTGCTGAGAGCAGGGGGAGTTTCTTGTTCCCAGTGGAATCCAGACAGGGACTCTGCTGCGGTGCTTTGGGATCTGCCTTGAAACACCCTCTGCTCTGGAATGTTAACCCAAAGGTGGCAGTAAGCAAGCCCTGAATTGGAAAGGTGAGGAAGAGGTAAGCAAACGGACAAGGGGCTTGAGGAATGCTGCTTGGGAATGAGCTTGGTATGGGACACTGTGGGGTGGAGGGACTGGAAGGAAGTGGCAGACGCAGAGAGTGTGCTCTGGTGAGCTACCTCAGGCTTTCAGGTTACACAATATGGGGACTTTGTTAATTAAAAGAAAATCACGTGATTACGTTATATTCCTCTCTTGTTTAAGATGAGCTTCTGGTCTTCTCAAATGCAGAGAAAAGGTAGAAAATTTTTTCCCAAAGGTTAAAAATAAAAAAAAAAAAAAGGAGAAGCCTAAAAATCCCAAACCCCACCCCAAACTGAGGCCATACCTCTTGAAAAGGCACACAGCTTTTGGATATTTAGGATTGGCAGTCATGTGGAATGACTGCTCTGGGGGAAAAAACACCCAAAGACTGGAAACAGGAAGAACAGGGAGTTTGTTCCAGGTAGCGTTTTGAGGTTAAGAAATATGCCTGAAGTGAAGGAAACAGAGCATAAGGACAGAGTTACATCATCTAGCTGCACTTGCTGAGATGCATGCCTCTTGCTCTTTGTTTAGCTCTTTGGCCTATGTGATGTAGGAACTATGGTAGTGTTGGAGAAAGGGCTTATTACTCCTCCACTAATTAAGATTTCAAAGGCAGTATATCTGAATTCTGTAGGAGTTAGGTCATAAGACTGGGCAGCTTGCTGATCTGTAGAATAACAAGTTGTCTGAAGAAATAAGTCAAGAGCTCTGAGTTCACGTCCCAGTAGATGCAGCCTACCTGAACTCTAGTACCTGACTATAACCTGTAAGGTCACACAAAAGCTTCGATTGGGCTTGACTTAGCTGTATCCCTCCTCCCCCCCCCCCCCCAGTTTTCCTGTGAGTTTAATTTTTTGGCTCTTCCTACCTTTTAGGTAGAATTTCTCCATAGACTTCAGGGCAGACCTGCAAGGGCAAAAATGAATCACAGTGCTTGTTTTGCCAGCACCTGGTCCTTGCAGAAGCGAGGCAGCTGCTGCCGCCACCACCACAGCCACCCACGAGGCAGGGAATACTGGAGTGGGCAGAGACTTTTGCTGGAGGAAGATCTTGCAGCTGGTTCTGATCAGGCTTACCTGGCTCTCTTGGCAGCCAAGGAGCAGCAAGGTTATTTAGGGCTCTACATCAGCCCCTCTCTGCCTTATCCTTTCCTTTCCTCTCGCTTCTGCTCACAGGTTTACCCTCCCTCTCGCAGAGCTCACTTGCGGCTGCTTCTGGGAAGCCTTTGGGCATTTTTGTTACAGGGTTAGGTAACAGATAGCTCAGTTGGGGGGGGTGAGGGGGATGAAAGGGCAATGTTATTGTTGAAGTGACTTGGCATCAAAGGATTCCCTACCTCCCATAGATTCCCGTGTAAAGAGAAGCGTGTCAGGGGTGCTGTTTATTACGTAAATTTGCCTGGGTTGTGCTTTACTAGATCAGTTTGTTGCCTGGTGGGATTGCTGCATGGACAGAGATGCATAACAAACTGGGAGCAAGGTAGCCATTATGTTCACGTAGTGTGAATTAACTTAGTAGTAGCTTAATACACTTTTTTTCCCTCTTGAATTCACTACTTTTTTCAGACAGAAATACAAATGAAGAGCAAGGATTACTTCTTTTCCATCGGCAATGACTGCTTAGGGCACAAGATTCAAGGAATGTTCTTGGCTTGTGTGTTAAAGAAGCATTCATTGCTTCATTGCAGTGACTGCTTCCTACCACTTAAAGATTGGGCAGTTCCACAAATTTAGAACTCCATTTGCATGTCCTTGTAAATTTGTCAGTATGGTCCTTTTAATTTTTTTGAAGTCTCAAAATAAATGGTTTTTGCTGCTATTTTTGTGGAATCTGAAAATGAGGTAATTTTTTTTTAAAGGGAAGTATTAAAACCTAAACCCAGTTATTTTACTTATATCCTAGTTTATATATATGGAGCTGTCAGATTCTTTTCCTATTGACAATAGAAAAAATTGGTTAAAAGATGTATTAAATTATAAAGTGGTTTTTAAGGATAAATTTGCTGATAGGTCCTGCAAAATTTTCTTCAAAGCAGGGCCTGAGAACAGAAGATCCCTGTTTTATTTATTTATCTTGTTGCTCTCAGGCTTTTTTGTAGATTTTTTTTCAAGAGAGTGTTTACTGAGAGTGAAGAGGGAAGTCCCTTGTGTTCCCATCCTTTTCCCTCAAATCACCTTTCCCAAAAACACATGTGTATTCTGCTTATGGCTAACAGAACCCGCATCTGGCTCAGAAGGCTTCTGTAGATGAAAACAGCTAGAAACTGGCCAAGTACATGGAGAAATGTCATGGCTACTTACCTGTTCCTACTCCTCTCTAGATGGTGCTTATGGGTAATGTTGGAGACTTGCTACTGGGCAGCAGTCTGAGCCAGCATGGCCTGTCCTCTCTACTGCCTGATGCCAGTTATCTCTCTGAATATGGAAGACAGGGGTTGCTCTGCAACATTGCTGCTAGAGGTGACTCGTGAGTGAGGGTTGCAGTGGCACATCACTGGTGTCCAACTGGAAAACCACTTTCTTGGGAACCAAGCACTAACGGGTACGTGTGGCTCAGCTGTTGGCAATTAGTTACGTCTGATCTGGTACCCAGTGACAGGACAAGACGCAATGGGCACAAACTTGAACATAGGAAGATCCAACTAAACTTGAGGAAGAACTTCTTTACTGTGAGGGTGACAGAGCACTGGCACAGGCTGTCCAGAGAGGCTGTGAAGTCTCCATCTCTGGAGACATTCAAAACCCGCCTGGATGCTGTCACGTGCAGCCTGCTCTAGGTAATCCTGCTTTATTGGGAGGTTGGACTAGATGATCTCCAGAGGTCCCTTCCAGCACTGACTGTTCTGGGATTCTGTGATTCAATGGGAAAATGAAATGAATAGCTTCAGTAGCTATGGTAGCTTCAGTATATCAAGAGGAAAGGTGACAGAAACACTTTATGGCATCATCTGACTGCCAGTATGTTGGCCAGATCTATTCATTACAAGCACACTTTTAGGAATTTATTCTGCATTAAATTCATTCTGCCTTCAGCTGGTTACAGAGAAACGGGATGTCTTGTGCTTCAAATTTTTCTTACCTGTGTCCCAAACTTTTAGGTATTGTTTGATATGAAAAGTGTGGAGTGCTGGGCCTGTAGAAACTACAGGTCAAGTCTCAGAGCTACATTTATGTTTGTGGTTGCCCATGTCAACCAACAGATGTGGTGCAGCTGAAGCTGGCAATGCTGTGTCTTCTGAAGATTCACTAATGCTTGCTGTTCCCTGGTTAACCGTGAGCATTTGTCTCCTCATCCTGCTTGGGTGGTTGCTGCCTCAGCTGTGTTTCTGGTTGATAGTCTGTATTTCCTCTTTTTCCTCAGAGAGGTCACAGGAATCTGTTTTCAGGGGTTAGTGGGGGGTGGGGAGAAGTTTAGTTATTTGGCTTGGCAAATCACAGCTTAGCCTATGTGATACAGCTTCATGTGTGCAAGTACATCAGCTCATCCCCTCTGTTTGAATAGGGTGTAAGCTAGCAGTGAGAGGGAACAGCATTATATCAGCTGGTCAAATTTACATTCAGTTAATGTGATCAGCTTTGGAAAGAAAGGAGGAACTAGACAGGGATGGGAGCTTTCCTTTTTCACTATTTTCTCAGTTCCTTGACTGAAGCTTCAGGCACTGCATTCTTGCCCATGAATGCTTTTACTGCCCTTTATCTGCAGACCCTCTCTCCTCTTTTAATACCCCATTTCTACAGTATAAAAATAATAGGGCAGAACAGGATGTGGATCTGAAATGTGAGAGGCAGTACATGCCAATGGAAGGAGGCATGGGTTCCTGTTGAAAATTCAGTCTCCTGGGGAATACAGAAATGATCCAGGTGGGTGAGGTGAATGCTTGGCTGCTGCACCCAACTTGCCCTGACAGTAAAGCAGAAGAGCTGGTATCATTTCCAGTGATGCTGTGAAAGGAAATAAAAGAGTTTGGAGACTCCCATATGAACCATAAACAGGTAAATAAATGTCTTATAAATGCCTAGAATTCCATGGAAATCAAAATAATTAAATTTAAAGGTTTTTCTGCTGCGTGTTGAAGACTGCACTACAAGTTGGAGTTTGTGCTGTGGGCTAGTGTGTTTATTTTGTCTAATTATTTTTGAACCTCAAGCTGTTGCTTATTTTAAACAGATTTTGTCCTCTAAATATTGATCCAGGAGAGGCTAAGTTAAATAATGATCACAGTAATAGAAATTCTTTTTGACCTGTTGACACTAATGACTAGTGACAATTTCCTTTTCCTAAATACACAGTCTGAGTTGAATGCACTTTATTAATGTGCTGCTGTATTTCTGGAGTAATTTGTGTTTATTTTCTAACTCTGCAGCATAGTCAACTTCTGCAAAGATCATCTTCTTATTGTATATTGCTCTGGGCTGACTGCTTGTTTGTTGGAATAGTGTGCATGTAGTATGAGATGCTTTAATTCTGTGCCTGATTTACACTCACATTTCACCTAGAATTAGTTGGCATTTAGAGAAGGATGAAATTCATGGCAAAAAAAAGCCTAATGTCCTTCTCAAAAAAGACTTACAGATTTTATCCCAGTCACCACAATTTTTCTTCCAGTTAAAACATGAAAAAAAGTATTATGAAAAATCACAAACTTTCTGGTTTTTTATTTATTTTCATGATTAAATAGCTTGAGGCCCCATCTGGAGTACTGTGTCCAGATCTGGGGGCCCCAGTACAAGAAAGATGTGGAACTGTTGGAAAGGATTCAGAGGAGGGCCATGAAGATGATTAGAGGGTGGGAGCACCTCCCCTACGAAGACAGGCTGAGGGAACTGGGCTTGTTCAACCTAGAGAAGAGAAGGCTGTGGGGAGACCTCATTGCAGCCTTCCAGGACCTGAAGGGAGCTTATAAACAGGAGGGGATTCAACTTTTTAAAAGGGTAGACAGTGGCAGGACAAGGGGGAATGGATTAAAGCTAAAGGAAGGAAGGTTTAGATTAGATATTAGGGGGAAATTTTTTACAGAGAGAGTGATGAGGTGCTGGAACAGGCTGCCCAGAGAGATGGTGGATGCCCTGTCCCTGGAGATGTTCAAGGCCAGGTTGGATGGGGCCCTGGGCAACCTTGTGTAGATCCAGGCCTGGAGGTTGGTGGCCCTGCTGTAGCAGGGCCCTTGGAACTGTATGATCCTTGGGGTCCCTTCAACCCAGGCCATTCTATGATTCTATGGTCCTATGATGTTTTGATAGGAAATCAGCTTTCATTTTGAAATGTGTTTAATAACATTTAATGGTAACTGCTTTCCTTTTCCAAACATTTGACAATAGCCTCTTCCTTTGTTTTTGTCAAACAAAATGTTTTTGAAGATCTGTTGATGGTTTCTTCTTGCACCCTAACATTTTCAACATTCCCATGTGGTGGTCACATTTAAGCCAAAATTTGGAAGAATGAGAGAAGGAAAGCTTAATTTGCTTCTCTTTTAATTTCTCCTACCAAATATGTAGTCAGTACCTTTTCCATCTGTCTTGATCTTCCTTTTGTCTCTGTTTTTGTTTACCTCCATACCAAACCAAATCATAAAAAGAAATAATTACTTGAACAGGTCTGTTTTCCCTTGACTTTACTAAGCCTTTTTCAAGAAGTAGTTAGAATACTGAAACTAACTCTGTTATTAAATTGTGCTAGCATTTTAAAGGGGCGGGTAATCAAATCTGATCATTATTTAAGTTTCAACTGAGAAATATTTTTATTAACAAACTCTGGTTTTCCCTCACTAATTCAGTGGCCAGTGTGGGTTAGTATCCCTATTGTTTAATTAGGACTCCTAGTGCCTGCCCTAATTGTGATTCATTATTCTCTATCTCTATCTCTCTCATTTTTTTATCATTTTCTTACAACTTTACAAACCTTTCATCTTTCAGGCTGAAATTTCCTTTATTTGATCCCTAGGTACAGATGACTTTTATATTTTCTTTCTTCCTCTCGTTAGAAAATTAGAGGAAAAATATATTTGTTCATGTATTTTGCTGAGAGCACCAAAAGTCTATAATTTAATCATATTAAATAGGCCTGCAAAATTTATCTGCTATACTGAAGAAGAAATTTTTAAGGTAAAAGATTACGATCTAATCTTCAGCAGTGATATTCTTTGCAAATTGGCCTTGCTTAGACTGTCTGATAGATCTTAGAAGATTGCACAGTCAGGTACATTGGATTTTTCCATGGCTTTTTTCCCTGTAAAGCTCTAAATTCTTCACTAAAGACCAATGCTGTGCGTGAGTGAGTAGATTGCTCCGGATGCTTCTGCACTGTACTGAAAGTTGGGATTCCAACTGTGTTGGCGTATTTGAACTAACTTTAAACTGCTGGACCTTGTGCAGCCATGGCAGCATTTTGCCTACTTGGAGTCACACACCTAGTGTATATCCAGGCTCCAGAACAGATTTTGTAATTGTGCTGAATGTCTTTTTGTTACTGCCTCTACACTTCTATCAACACCTGACCTGAGTAGTACTATTTTGAGCATGTCTACACCGTTGTAGTGCTCATTGGGAAAACTCAGCCTTGCACAGATAATAATAGAGGAAACATAAAGTCTACCAGTAGCTTTTTAATACATCCCTGTGAAGTTTTATCTATTTCTTTATTTTTCTTCTTACAGTTTATCTTGTGCCAAGATTTTTTTTTTTGCTTATACATGTTCTCCAGCTGTATATATGCACCTGCAGTATCTGTGTACTTTGATGTCTTCCAATTCCTTTTTTGTAGATACCAGTGAGTGTCTGAAAAATGTTCTTTTGATTGGACATGACCCATATAAACAGGGAGGTATTGAAACAACAAAACAACTGAAGAGGCATCAATTTATGACTAGTAAATCACTCATAACAAAATATAGTTTTGCCAGGAGGTCAAAAATGCCGGTTTGAGCTTCATGACTTCAGACAGTTCCCACTATTAGAAAGACAGATGTACATAAAGGTGATAGAGAATTTAGTGAAGGTGGATTATCTGTCTAAATTTTAAGCTGGTCTTTTTTTCTGAAATGGTATGCAGGTTGGGTTTTTTGTTTTTGTTTTTGTTTTTGTTTTTGTTTTAAATAAATTCTCCAATGTATTTTAGAAACGCAGAAATTCCCTGTTCAGTCACATATTTTGTGAATGTTAAAGAAGCCCTAACTCTGTTCTGTAATGTGCATTTCCAGTGTAACGTTTCCCTTGCTCAGCGTGGTAGACTTTCCCTCTTGCATCCCTTCTGAAGATAGTGTTTATAACTGTGTGAAAACAAGATCTATTTAACCTGTGCCTGATTATGTACTTAGATTTTTAAGTGCTAAAACAAATCACAGGTGCCTAGTGTCTAACTGGGTAGGGATTTTTCCACTAGCAGTAAAATGACTTCTAGATTTGCTAAAGCAAATAGAACTGTATTTCCTGGTACATCAGTTCAGTGCTAGGAGAAGTTTTTACAGTTCGTACCTAAACAGATTTCCGTGGAAGACGATGAAGTTGATTCTGGTTTAAAATCTTGGCACTAAGGGAAAAAAAAAATTCTGAAGCTGGACAGATATCTCTCTTTGAAACCAATACGTATGTCTGATTTGCTATTAGCCACTCAGGATCTTAGGCTTAGGGGGTCAGAAAAATGTGTGTAAGTTGCTCTGGGGTACTCTTGAGGCTGTAATAAAGGCCACCGAAGGAGAAGGGAATCTGTCCACTGACTTAAATGGACTTTGTCTCTCTTAATGCTCAACAGCTGTAACAAGGAAATTAATTTGTTTAACCTTCTGATTTAAACCATTTCTAATATTATGTTTCTACGAATTAATTTGTTCATATAAATCCTGACCTTTCTTGAACAGATGGTGATAACGATGACAATGAGATTGTTATTGAATAGCATATGGGAAATGTGAGACCCAAATAATATATTTGATTGCTGGTGATCAAGCAAGAATCTAATTCGGTCACAAAAATGTTTTATTTGAATAAATCTGTTACAAACAGAATTTTTCTGTGAAAGTTTCAATGCTCTAGACACCAACTAGGCTCCTAGGTATGTAGTTTCTTGGTGCCTACTCTTTTGATAATATTTTTCTGCTTGTATGTTTTCAGGACTGTATTAAAGATTCCAGTTGTATAGAGGCTAAATTGGTTACTATTATTATATGACAGGAAAGAAAAGGGTAAAGATCTTCACTGTTAGAGAGACTGAATTTACATGAGTTACTCCAGCAAAATATCTCATGGAATTACACTATATATAAATAACCTGAAGTTAAAATCTGCTACATTTAAAATACTTATGACATATGTATCTTTTTGCTTTGTTTAAATTGAAAAATAACCTGGTAGTAATCTTCAAAAATATTATGAATGTGCATCTCTAGTCTTCGTGTTAGTTCAGTGGAATAGACTGTAGTTGTGACACACTGAGGGCTGGCACAGTAAGCAGTGGATACTGCTATGTAACTTTGTTTCCCAGCTTTTTGCTATTTCCCTTAGCAGAAATAATGACTGTTAAATACTGGCTTGTCTGTTGAGAATACCAGCTGAAACACTGTGGCAAAGATGTTGTCTGCAACGTGTGAAGTATTAACATGTATGTAAACAGATTAAGAAATGCCTCTTATTTCCATTCTCTTCTTTCTTACAGCACAAAATTACCCAATTAGTGTTTGTGTTTCTGTTGAGGATTGCTTTATCAGGTAGGGATGAGATTTAGAATGAATTATAAACAAGTCTTTAGTAAAAGCAGTCATCCCTGGAGTAAGAGGGTTTGGTTTATTATTCTATTAGAACAAATCGAGTATATTTATTTTTCCAGGAGGAAGAGGATATGATCTACATTTTAGTTTTATATCAGATGTATCACCAGATACTAGTAAATCTGCAGGGATGTGTTTGGTGAATTTAAATAAATTAGGGTGGCCATCTGTTACAGGGGATTATCTTTAGGCACTTAAAGGCCAATTTTACCACCAGGATTATTGTAGTTTGTTCCACAGCCATTGGTAATCCGCAACGGCTGTGGATTACCAATACACACAGAAGAGATTAAAAGAAAGTGATATTATTTACTCCTATTCAGATATTAGTTAAGACCAAAATCTATAAATGTATAGTAGATTTTTTAAAATATAAAGATCTAAACTAAGTGCATAAGGAAGGATGAACATGTTATTAACCTATTTCTGTACGTTTTCTACCAAAATTTCACAGAATCACAGAATTGTAGGGGTTGGAAGGGACCTCCAAAGATCATCAGGTCCAATCCCCCTGCCAAAGCAGTTTCCCTAGGACATATCACTCAGATAGGCGTCCAGATGGGTCTTGAATATCTCCAGAGAAGGAGACTCCTCAACACCCCTGTGCAGCCTGTCCCAGGGCTCTGTCACCCTCACTGTGAAAAAGTTCTTCTGCATGTTGGTGCGGAACTTCCTGTGCTCCAATTTGTGGTCATTGCCCCTTGTCCTGTCCTCAAAACTTTAACAGCAGTTT
Source organism: Gallinula chloropus (assembly GCF_964237585.1). Classification (NCBI taxonomy): domain Eukaryota; kingdom Metazoa; phylum Chordata; class Aves; order Gruiformes; family Rallidae; genus Gallinula; species Gallinula chloropus. The sequence continues at coordinate 30,984,402 of NC_140087.1, read as the reverse complement.
TGCCCCTTTAGGACATATAAGAACTTGGTGGCAGCAGAAAGACTTAAATATTTTGAGGGTGCTGAAGATAACTTATTTGAGGATGTTAGTATGAATAGAAAGAGGTGCAAATGACTGTGTTTAAAAACAGATGTGGAATTACCTGCTGGCCCTGCTATTTGCTTTGTTAAATATTTTATTAATTTATGAAGAGACTCTCTCAGAAAATTGGCTTGATGAAGTCATACCTCTGGGAAGTAACTGAGCCCGGTACTTGAAAAAAAATTACTTGGTTTCTTCTGGGTCAAGAATTAAGTGACCTACCAGGAAGATAAATAGGGATCTGTGTGTCTAGCAATTCAAACCGGCAAAACTGTTCTGCACACTACCTTTGATAAAATTAACTAACTAAGAATTTTTTTTTTTTTTAATAAAAATGTACTGTCAGGGCAGGTCAACATATTAGTGCTTGTCCCCTTTGTGGTTTCAGTAGAGATTTTATAAAATAATAGATGTATATTGGACAGTATTTGAGCATTGGTTAAAAAGAGTGGGGGAGTCAGGCATGCAGCATAACACAGAGCTGGTGCTCTGGTTCCAGCTGTGTAAGTTGATGTTCTACCCAGTTCCAGCTATTGCTCACTCTCTGTTAAGCTCCAAGATTTACGGACACTTTGTTTTTACCAAAGGTTCATTAGTCTGCCAGGTGGATGGTGTACTTCCCCCTTGCCATGCTTTCCTCCAGCAAGGGTGGATTTCCCTCTCTCTTATTTTGGCATCCTTCTATCCGTTTGATTCACTTTCTTTGCTTGTTAAGGTTTGTTTTCCACATGATTTTATTTTCTTACTGTTGAGTTATCTACACTGGAATATTACAGCATTGCCCCCAGCCTGTGTGTGTTTTGTAGCTTGCGTATTTTCGAGCTGAAAAATAAAATTTGGGAAAATATGGCACAAACCATATAAAATAAACTATGCATTTGGCCACAGAAGGGTCGCTGGGGTGATTTGCAGTATTCTGGAGATAGTACAGGGACAATACTCTGAGAAAGGTATTAGCAGCTACCCAGGCCTTCTCTGAAATACGGTAAAGCATGCCATTGTTACATTAGCATTGATCCAAGAGACAATTTTTCATCCTGACTTCTTAAATCAATGAGCAGTATGTAGCAGAAGGCAATTTTCTTTAGTCACTTTTTAATGACCTACGACAGAATCCACTGTTTTGTGTATTTATTTCAGACCCTCAGTGTATCCCTTGTTGTGATCAATGGGAAACTACCATTGGCTTCAGTTCTGCCATATTGGCTGCAAAATGGCAGTTTGTGACCCAAAGCTCTTCCTAAGAACACAGTGGTAGAATACTTGAAAGTATGTACATAGTACTATACAGTAAGGATATCAAAGTTATTTGGGGTTTTTTGTTTGTTTTATTTCTCCTGATGAAAACAGGCTCCAAATATTTCACATTTAGTAGGTTTGGAAAGATTTCCTTTTAATTTAAATAAACAATGGCAACAACTATGGTGTATTCTTCTGTTCTACTACTTTGAGTCAACATTCATGTTTCCTTTCACAGTTGTTAATAAGACCCGGGAAGATAGGACGAGCCTTTTTATACTGCCATGTTTATGTGAACCAGTACCTTGTTTTGTGAAAAAGTCAGCCTAAGTATGGGGATATCCTGTAGAATAAAATAGATCTTGGTTTTGTAATATCAAAATATCTGTCTTGATTGAAGATATTTTCTAATTGTGTATAAATCTTGATACCTATGTATGGTTCTGGGGGTAAATTTAATCTGAGATTTTACTATTAAGAAAAATCACCTTTGTGCTTTTTTTCACTGAAAGGAGAAAAATTTGGTTTCTTGGATCCTCTTCATATTCTTTCATTTTTTTCTTGCACACTGGGACCCTGCTATGCAGGATTTGCATTGCATTCTCTCCTCCTGTTTATCCAAAAGGCCCCTGTAAGCCATTTGCATTGAAAGGGTGGGCATTTCAGTAGTTTGTCTTCTAACTGTGAGGTGAGGGTGATTGCATTTAAGGATTAGAAGGCATCATTTCCCGCCCTTGTTGTGCTAACATATGCATCATATTTCTCTTTTTCCTTGATCATGGTCTCCTTACTGCTGTTTACCTCTTTCAGTAATAAAGCCTCTGTTTACAGTAACTGTCCTGACATGCACTAGAAACAAGGGAATGCTCGATACTTTATACAGCATAAACCTGTAACAATCTAATTTCAAATAAGCTAGTAAATGGTGAGCCAGTTAAGTGTTGTGAAAGGTATTGTGCAATTCTTGTAATCCAAATAACAGCATTTTGCTGGAATTTATTTTCTACAGACTGGAAGAGCTGCTCTTCTGGCTGGAATAATTAAACAGCAGCCTGGAAATCCAACTGTATTTTAGTGTTGTATAGAAATTGCATTTGGTCACTAATTCATCTGTCCGGCTCTTGTCCCGGTTTCTTTGAACCTTCTCTCTATTTATAACTGCAGATTTACAGTGCCTGTTTTACTAACGTATCGGCCTGCAACCCTATTTATTACTTGTAAAAGAATTGAAAGCAATCTTCCAGATGTGTTTACAGCTCTCCCAATTATCTTAAGAGCATATGCTTTTAAAAAAATTGCTTTCTCTCTAGATGCAAACTACTAAATACCTTAGCCCGAGGATGAAAATGGTTCCAGCGGTGGAGGTTTATTTTTAAATGGCAATAGACTTACTTTTAAATTTAATAGAACATATTTTCTCTTAAGGTCTGGTAATTTGTTGAGATTTATTAGAGCAGTTACCAGGCTTAGTTACCTACAGACACAGGCTGAGATTCATAGCAGAAAACGTTTCCTGTGTGTTGAAAAGGTGGCTGATGCAGGGCTGCGAGGTTGAAGGCATTGCCTGTTTGTCAGTACAGACGAGGTTCCTGTCTAAATTTATCACCTTTCGCTCCTTGGGGCGTGTTATTGTGGCCGCAGTACGTCTTTTCTTGCAAATGTGCTTCTGGTTCAGCTTCCTTGCTCCCAAGACTTTTCTATTTTGGTTCCCGGAGTCATGTGATCCCTGCAGCCAGTGAGAGCCCTGCAGAGGGAATGGCAACAGCCTGCTGGGATCTATGTAAGTCAGAAAAAACTCTTGGTTTTTTGCAGTTTCTGTCCCTCACACTCAATTTTAAATGCTGCTTTTATGCTGAACCTTTGCCAGCCACACCTAGTGATACCTATGAAAATGCTTAGACGTTAGGGGTTTTTGTTTTGATTTATTTTTTTTCCTCTTTCTATTGTAACTTTTTCTTACCAGGTTCTTCCCCCCCCCGCCTGTGTTCTGCAGTGTAGTTGAGAAGACTAAAAAAGCAACAGAAAGTAAATCAAATGCCTTCCAAGTGTTGCCTGAAGTGCATTTTTAATTTTACTAAGGGATATTTCAGGTCTAGCAGCACTCTGTTTAATGTGTGCTATGGACGGTGTCAAGAATCCTACACTGTGGTTGAGAGAGAATGATGTGTGACCCCTGCCTCAGCCAAAATGAACCATTTAGTTAGAAGAAAAATAGTAAACAAAATGATCTGATATCATATGCTCGTGCCTTGGCCAATTGGCTGAGAGGTAATGGTGAAAGGACTGAATTCAGTTAAAGGGCAGTTGTGTCCATGAGGCAGTGTATCACTTTCCTGGTATGAATGAAACACTGCGTTTCGATCTCAGCCCGTGCTGAGCCATACTTACACCATGTGATATTGAAATTGTGTGTTCAGTGAGATCTGTGACTTTCTTTTTACTGTAAAGGCTCTTCCTGGTACAAAGTGAGATTCTTGTCTTCCTATTTTTTTAGACAGTGGCTAAACTCAGTAGCTGGAACTTACTTGGCAATTACTACTGAGTATTGGTTTTCTCTAATTTAACCATACTTTTTCCTTTCATATAAATGTGCTTTTCCAAAAAATCCTTTTCCTCCACAGAAGGATATAATTATGCTTTGCTGCCTTTTTGTTTAATTGGTTTTTTTTTTTGTTTGGGTTTTTTGGTTTTTTTTCTTAAATTTAGTTTTGATTTTCTTTAATTTTTCTTTCCTCCAAATTACAAGTGCTTTCTTTAGAGTTTATTTCTGAGTCGCAAAGGCTTATTTTAAAATTGGATCCCTAAGGCATATGCCTTAATATCCTCTAAATGTTTGAGAACAAGTGTTTGTGAAAAAGACATAATGAAATGAATTGATTTCCCTTTACAGCCTGTTGCCTGGACCCCATATTGTATCACTTGGAGTTACAGAGGCTGCTATTGCGTTTTTCTTTAGTTATTCTGTGTTGCTGATCTATATCCAAAAGACCAGGCATTAGATGAAGGACTGTGAAATTTTTCTCCCCTCTCCATCTCCCCCTGTGAAAAAAATCCATTTTGAATGTAGTAATTTCACTTAATGATTATGCTGCAGTACAGTGGTGAGGTGTGTTAGGTTTTCAGTGCAGTTCCCCTCATCATCACAGGCGCTGAAAAAAAATTCTCCCAAATTCTGTGTTGGTTGAAGTGCTGCAGTGTCAGAAGTGCAACAGCAGTGCAAATACCTTACTGAGAAACTTAAAACAATTGGAGAAAGTCATCCTCACTATATAATCGGATTAAATTTAGGATCCAATCTTGTAGACTTTTTTTTGTTAAAAGTTTGCGTTGTTGGGTTTTTTGATGAAGAGAAGCATGTGCAGGAGAGAAGAACTCATAATGAGATTTTGAGATATTGTCTCAGAGATGCATTCCCTGATGCGTCCCACAACTTAATGCTAAGGCTTGTGAACATGAGTCCCCAGCTTAAGGAATGTGCTGGTCTCTGTGGTAACCAGAGAAATTAGAGTTAAATTAGAGAAGCTGTGTTATTTTTTTTTTTATACTAGTGTATTTACTTCATTCATACTGTTAACTTTGGTTCTGAAAAGGCACATAACAAAACATTAAAAAAACCCAAAGAGTAAAGAAAAAGCTTTTTTTTTGCTTTGTTTTATTGTGAGGACAGTCAAACAGTGGCACAGGTTGCCCAGAGAAGTTGTGGAGGTTCCATCCTTGGAGATATTCAGAACCAAACTGGACACTGCCCTGAGCAGGCTGCTCAAGGTCACCCTGCTGTGACCATGGGGGCTGCAATAGTTGGGGTGGGGACCCTGAGGTCCTTTCAAACCGAAGCTAACCTGTGAGTCTCTGAGTGTTCTGCCCTGGCAATTTGGAGAGGCAGACAGCACTGTTATGTTGTGGTGAGATCAGAAGTCACGTATGTGTGGATCTTTAATCTTAGACTGTCGTATATGAGACTCGCCTCAGTTCAGCCATGAATCATTCATTCGGAGCAATGGCCATGGCTGCCTTGCTGGCACCGCCTTATGCACGCCACCTGAAATGTCACTGACAAGCAGGCGGCTGCAGACAGTGACCAGGGTTTGTTTTCCACCTCATCCTCAGTTATCCATGGTTACTTCTGGCAGCAGTTTCTTACCCCCTGTCTTTTTTTGACCCTGCCTCCTTGGGCACCTCAGTGTAGCACGGTGGAGGGAGGGGATGCTGGCAGGAAAAAAAACAAAAGAAGAGAAAAGGAACAACAAAATTAATGAGAGTGCCATGGGAAAAGAATAAGGAGAATGTGAAGGGGCAGATCCAGTGTGAACCGGGTTCCTACACTTGTCTTGCTCCTCTACTGAAATCTCTCTAAGGAATCCCCAGAAGCTGAGGAAGGGGTACCAGAGCTTGCAAGGGCACACCGGTGTGTGTGTGTGTGTATGTGTGTGGGAGGAAGGGAGGAGAAAGCAAGCCTCATGGGAGCCCTTGGAGGCTACAGGAAAGATCCAGCTCCAGTCCCATATTCTGTACAACGAGTTGTACGCCGGAGACTACCTGAGTGGTGCAGGGAAGCATGAAATTATTTGGTAGTAAATGAGAAGTACAAAAGTGGTGAAAAGTGAAAGCAAAAGGTGAAAACTTTAAAAAAAAAAAAAAAGAAAATCTATATACACACATAAAACCATAAAATACACTTGCCAAACATTTAAGTGTAGAAAGTTGATTTAATATCTTTCAAGCTAAGATGTGAATATAAATTTGGAAGTGGCAAAAGATAATAACCTTATATTTAGGACAGGTGACTTAAAACCTTTCTGCCCTAATGCTGCAGGTGATGATTTTTGCTTAAATGTTTCTCTTCTTGAGACATCAATACTTGCTCTGCCAACACAAAACCCAACAGGTATTCCTGTGAATAAATCCAGACTGGAGCTGGCAATGTAGACAGTTTCAGCCTTCCAGGGAGAGGTAGGCGGGACGTGACCTTGTTTATAGGAGGCATAGTGAACTGGCTGCAGGAGGGGAAGGCTTGGTAGGAAGGATCACACACAGTGATTCAGAAGGCTGTTTCCATTTATGGCTGAATAGTGTAATTAGAATTTAAACACAGTATTTTTTCCTGAAGAAGACATAGTTTAAAAATATGACCACATATAAATATACATGTATATACATATATATATTTTCTCATCAAATTACTCTTTTGAAAAATTTCTCTCCTTTTTAGAGGGCAGTGCTGCAGATGAACATGGAAGAAATTGGATATGGGCATTTGACTTCTGCAAGAGTAAAATAATCCTCACTATTAGTTTTAGGAAAAAGCCCACATTCGAAGGAGCCAGCGGCTGTAGCAGCTCCGTCTGCAGCATTCAGCTGATGCAGAAAGAACAAAAATTAAACCGTAGGAAAAGATTTTAAAATAATGAAAGGGTATTAAACAGTTTGCCAGCTCTACAAGATATATTTATTTCTTTTGCCTTTTTAGTGGCTAGCATTTGTATATTACTGCTTTTGGAATCTGCAGATCTCTGATCTGGAAAAAAGCCTTTTTTCATATTGGATACTAAATTTAACTGAGTTAAGTAATTTCATTTATAATTTTCCACACCTATAATTTGGGTTTTCTCAATTTTTTTTTCATTTTAATAGTTTCTGTTACCTGTCTCATTTCTGTTACTTACTACAGAAGGTCAATTAAAAGACCAAAGGGTATGATTTTGTCAGTTCTCTATTTAAATATGTTCTAGAGTCTAAATGATAAAAGTTGGTTAATTTCTTAAAACAAAAATAATCTTTGGTTTGGAAGAATAATATTTTCTTTGGGTTTTTCCTCTATTTTTCATTCATGTGCAAATGTAACAAATTTTTTTAATACAAAGTCCTGGTGGTAATAAAGATATAATTTATCTTGTGTTTGATTGTATTGAAAATGGAATAGTTAAAGAAGAATGATAATGTGCAAATTAATTCTGGAATGATGTAGATACATTTCAAATACAAAGAAATTTTTTAAGAGTCCAGTTACATTTCTATATAGAGCTGCTAGTTTTGTGTTTCTTCAGTTCTGAATAGCTTTCATTTACAATTTTTATGGCATTCAGTAGCACAGCAGTCATACGTTAGATGTGCCAAGATAGCTTGCAGACTATTGGAGCTGTGTATTCAGTCTTTATATCACCTATGGCAGCTAAACACAAGCACCATAAAGCTGAAATTGCTCGGGTTTGAATTTTGGCAATATTTTCAAAGCATTTGGCTTGAAATCCAAATCAAGAAAGATTTAAAATCTTCTTTAGATTTTGTTTGTTGTCTGAAAGTTTGTGGGTAACTCCAGTGTAACTGGTTATTGTTTTGCCTTGTGTGTTCTGCAAGTGGAAATAAATGGCTTGTGGCTTTACAGATAAGATCATTGAGATTTTGTTTTGCAGTGATACAGTAGGAAGCTTTTCATAGCCAGGTCTCATTTTATTGGCATCACCGATTTTGAGGTAATGGACTTGAATGATATTTGTGGGCTCATCTTGCTATATTGTTATAAATCAACAACCTGCTTATTCATTCAAAAATTCCACTAATCTCAGACTGCCCAGTGCGCAAATACATCTTCAACTGGTGCCAAGCTGTGTCCCCACCATCCCAACAAATTGTTCAATTTCTGGTTGTATTGACTTCCTCTGGCTTTATCTGAAGAACACTTTCTGTACAGGCATTGATGGACACTTTTAGATACGAAAGCAACCCCCAAGTCTTGATTTCATGTGGTCATTATAGAGTTAATGGCACATTTCACGACCAAGGAGTGATAATGTTTTTGTCCCAGCTAACCTGATCATTCTGTTTTGTCAACCTAAAATCCTCCTGTAATTTAAACTGGGCACATTTCTCATGGATTTGCTTGGTGTCCTAATCTCCCATGTGTGTCTCTGTATCCTCTTGATCCGCTGCTTTGCACCAAACGTGACTGCATTTCAGTGATGTTTCTTCGCATGTTGGTGTACTAGGCACACAAAAGCTTACACATGCATGCACATGCACACACTTTTAAAGCAGGAGGACATCAAAGGCACCACTTAAATGAAATTTTCTAATTTTATGCCATGTGATTCGTAAGAATTCGTTAACACCTCATTTTCTTCAGTAGTCTTCTTAACAAAGCATTTGCTGTTGCTCACTGGCACAGTTTTGTATGTGAAGTTTCCATCGCAAACTATGGAAAAGTAAATGTAGGGATAAAGGAAGGTTGGCACATATGTAAGAGATGATGATTACTTTCATACTTCCTTTTTGACTTTTGACAAAGAGATCTCTTTGAAGGAAAATATTGATTTGTTTTCTTCCTTTATTTCTTTTCTCTTGAAACCTAGCAACATGAAGGATGTACTTGTAGAAATGCCTTTAAGAATAAAACAGAAAATGCTAGAGAAAGCTGAGTCAAGAGACACTCAAGAAACTTTATGAATTAGATGGTGAGTCAGTTATGATATTATTTCTTTTTTTTTTTTTAAGGGAGGAATAGACACAAAAAATTAATCTTTTCTCCCTCAGGGATTAAAGTGAGGCAAGTAAACCAAACCGTTCTGTAGATTTGATCTTTGGTAATTTAAATGATCGAAAATTAGACAAAACATTGAACAACTCATTATATTCAAGGTAAATTTTTTGTGTCTGGGAAATGTATACATTATGAAGTGAGCTCATACTAGCTGCCTGGTGTTATACTACCCTTCAACCCAACCTGTTGCTGTTGTAATGCAACCAGGGTCTTCTAGTAAATGCTGGGCTGGTGTATTTACTCTGCCACTTGGGTGTCATGGTTAGGGTAAGACAATTCCCATTGTGCCTTGTTCTCCTGGTATAGCCTTCCTGGCAGACTTGCAGGCATTGGTGTCCATCCCTTGAATGTCTGGTAGTGCTGTGGTGGGACAGTGAGGGCCTGACATCCCAGGTGGCATATAATGCCTCACACATGGCTTGAGATTGCCTAAAGAACCAGTCTTGGTTTCAGATCTTAATGTCCCTGTGAGGGGATGCAGTATGTTTGGCACACTTTTGGAGCAGAGATTTCAGTTTGGTTTACCCCAAAAGGAATCTGTTTCATCCCCACTATAGCTGCTCTGTAAATGAAGCCAACACAAGGTTTGGGGAAATCCCTTCAAAACTGTGCAGCTGCTGTGAACAAAACCAATAACATAGATACTGCTTTTTTTTTGTTAACGACTTGCTTTCCCTGTGCTCATTAACTAAACTATGACTAATTTGTGTCAGCACTGGATCTGCTCTGGATGGTCAAATAACTGCTTGGAAAAAACGGGACCTTCATGCTTGAAGGTACCTCTGCTGCCATAGAAACATATTCAAAGGACAGACATTTTTGGATAAAAGTGGAACGTTCTTTCTCTTTCAGAAATGCTTTAAATCTAATTATGACTCTAGTGATAAAAGTCTGAGACACGTGACTGAGGTACTGTCAGTTACCTCTGAGGCTTCTTGCATGCAAAACAGCTCAGCTCTCTTGATCTAAAGAGAAGCAGAAATATACAGTGTCACTAAGCAGAAACTTATTTCCACATAGGTTACATACTAGGACTTGTTTCTCTATAGACACAAGTCATAGTTCATCTGTTATGTGCTGGTAAGTTTTTGCTTTAGTTTCATGTATTGAATCCAGCCTAAGTTGGGCTGCTAACCTAGTATGAGCTGTCATAGCAACCAGATTGTGTAATTTGCTCACAGGGCTTATCCACATTTATCTTAAAGCCCAGTTAGGCTGTTTTTCTTCTCCTGTACAGGCTGCTCTAGAGATTCACCCCTCTGGCAGCTGAGAAGCTTGTAATTTCCATACTCAATTTGCTTGCAGTGCCAACATTCTTTCTCCAGCTTAAATACCTTTTAGGTCTTGATGTTTATGCCTTATGTTGTATTTACAGAGAGTAGTCAATTTCCTCTCATCTTTGTTTTCTTTTAGTCTAAATAAGCCACATTTTTAGCCATCATTTGTTTAATATACTCTTCAACCTTCAGATCTTTATTGAATTCCAGCTGACATTTCATCACTTTCTGTTGTGAAATCCTTTTCCGACTCATTGCAATTAGCCCTCACCCTTACCACCCAAGCATAATACTGTCAGCAAATGCTGTTATATCACTATTCACCGCTTTACCAGGTCTCTTCTTAGAGTATTAAAGAAGAGGCACTAATAGCAAGAATTCCTTTGTGAACTCCCTCCATTGAAAAAATCCTAAAAGCTAGTATTTGGTTTTGTGTCCTGCCTTTCAGCGGATTATTTAACCCCATGGGGCTTGTCTGTTGCATCTCAGTTTCTCAGAGCTATTGGAGACAGAGCTTGTTGACCAACTTGATTTAATTTCTTTCCATATTTGCACTGACTCCAGAATAAAAAGTCTTCTAAGGAAGTTCCTGTGATGACATTTCTCCCAATGTTGTATTTATTTGGTTTCTTGTAGCAGTTTCTGTTAATTTATCAGGTACAGACGACTGGCCACCTGTTCTCAACTACCTTAGGTTTACCCCTCTCTCCCTCCTTTCCCAAATCCTGTTAAGATTTGACATGCCATTTTGTCTTTTTTTTTTCCTGTGCTTTGATACGGAGAACTTGAATTTGTTAAAAACTCACCAGCTGGTCCTGGTGTCTTGCTTTTTGTTTTCTTTGTGGATTTTTCTACAGCCTCTTTACTGATGTATCCTTCAACAACTCTCCTTAAGAAAGGTTCTGTTATTTGAATTTCTTCTCAAGTCCTTGATATAAGTACGGATGCAGAAATTTCATTTAGTTTTTCTGTTAGAGGCTGACTTTTTCTCCATGGTCCTTTCTGGTTCTGACCTCTGGACACTCTGGCAACCTTCCTAATCTTGATTAACTTAAACAAAAAAAAAAGACCTTCCCACCACTGCCCCAACCCCAAACCAAAAAAACCGCCCACCAAACACCCCGCCCTTGCAAGTTATTTCTAAAATATTTTTGGCTTGTCTTAGTGCAATTTTTCATTTAGTCTGCCAGAGTTTTATTGTCCTCATTAAGATAACTTCAGTTTTTTTAAGAGATGCTTCAAATAACCTCTTACACTGGTAGTTAGCAGTGTTGGTTTTCCATATATTTGCATCACTCCATATATTCTGTGTACTGACTACAAACATTTTGCTCTTCTATTTGTTCACTTGCTGATTCCTTTACAGCAACTTGTTTATCCAATTCCTGTTCTTCCAATCAAGCAGTGTTATAGGGGACTTGTTGGCTTTGCTTGATCTTATGTAGATGCTTAAATTAAGGGCTTTCACAAAATGATTCTTCGGTAGAGAAATTCCTCCATACAGGGCCTTGCCAAATTAGTACTTGCTTATCTCGTGGGTTATGTGTTTAGCTGCTCCTTGAAGCATTTGTTAATAGTGTCTAAAGGTTTTGTTTTCCAGTGATGTACAACCTTGATACTCACTTGATTATACAGGAGTATTTTCTGTCTACCCACATAGTTTGTCTCATCTCTGAGGTTTCTGGGATTTATAGCCAGGCATCAGCTACAGCGTCGTCGGAGAAATCGGGAATAGTAAAAGCATGTTCCTCTCGGTGCTCTACCATCAGTGAGTTTTCCCTCTTCCTCCCTTCCTCCTGCCCAATATTGTCATGCAGCTGAAGATCTTCTGTTACTAAGGATGCTTTTTGACGTTTACATTTTGTTTCTTGTTATTCATTCTAAATGTGTCTTCATAAGTTGTGCTGCATCATGCAGCTCTTTTGCTATCTTCTTTGTACTATGTTATGTTCTAAAATATGCCAGCTAAATATGACCTAGTGACTTTTGACTACACAGATATTTTCTTTCCTTAAAACACTCTAATCTGACAATATGATGTGGTGACCAAGTTACTGGATTTGATATGCTGGGATGGGAATTCTGCATGTTGGAAGAAAGCATAGTCAAAATAGTCATCTTCTTGTACATGCAGCCAACTGAGGGAGCTGGAAAAACCTCAGCAGAGGCCAGCAGCTGAGTGCTAGTGCTGCTTAGGTTTTTCACATCACTGTGTCCTGTAGTCCCTCATGTTGCTGTTCTGCTCTTGGCTCTGATTTCTCTGGGCATCTGGATGCTGTGAGGATTTGTGAGGGGTACCTTGGGGAACTTATCTCTCTGCTGTAGTGTTTGTGTTGTGGATAATTCTCATAGTACCACATAGGGCTTTTACCATCCTGCTTGCAGGGATTACACGGCTGAGAAGATCTGCTTTGGCCATCCTGGCTGACTTGCTGCGTAACACAACCTATAGGACCTCTCTGAATTATTTTCTTTTTGAAATAGATAGTTTAGAAAAGCAACTCTTTGCTTCAGTGAAAGATGGGTTTAAATCAGATTGGACAGAGCAGTTTTCCAATGGGTAATTATCTGTGCTGTTAAAAAGTGCTGTTTATTTCTCGCCTTTATATGTCCTGTCTCAGTAGATGATGTGTCAGTGACAAATAGAGGCAAATGAGACTCTTCTTGATGCTCCATTTTTCCCTACTGAGCTATATTACACGAAGATTACTCTGACCCTGTGGGCACAGGATAATATTGGCAGCTCCTGTTCAGCTGTCTGCTAGTACTCCAAATCTCTGTCAGTCACTTCTCCTCAGGACAGAGAATTATGTCCAGCAAATGGCTTGCATTTTCCCTGCCCACCCCACAACATGCTTTTATATTTATCTGTGATGGAAACAATGTTGTTTCTGTGAAGAAAGGTTATAAAAATTCCGGGTTGGTTTTATTCATTAACATTAGGGTTTTTTTTTATTGATTATTCTTCCAAATACTGTATTTTTTGCACATCTGGCTAGTAATGCTATTATTTTGGCATTAATGACCCTGAGAAAAATACAGAGTATTAGAGGTGCCAAACATAACCTGCAAATTGCAGTAGGATGTGCATGGTTGTTGATGTTTCTCCATTCCCAACTGCATTTTTTAAAATCTACTAAACAGCTCTCTTTCATTTTAGTAAATGACAATTTGCTTTGTTTCATACTTTTACCTTAATCAAATTATCAGACTATTTATTGTATCAAATACCTTAACTAGGTAAAATACATTACACAATGCAATTGTTCTTATCAGTCAAATATCTTGAATTGTTATTCAGTTAGTTTGTATCCTTATATAAGCTTATTGTTTGATATTATATTAGTCTAATTCTTAATGAACACCTTGATTTCCCTTTTGAGTAGAATCAGATATTGTGCCTAAATTAAATGGGCCATCCTGTTTATATTTTCAGATTTCTAGTATAATAATAGGTTCCCCCCGGTCTTATAAATTTCTAGTGTTTCAGGATTTATTGAAAAACATAGATCATATACAGAGAAGACATTGGCCAACTCTTCCAACAATTTTTCAGACACACAACCTAAAAAATATTTCAGTAACTGCAGCTAACATTTTTTTCATTACTGTTTCTTACCATTGTTTCCTTCTAGCCATCGTCTGATACCAATACTAGTCATCCTTTTGTTGCCTAAATATTTTAGTAAACTGCTTTCCTTGCCTGAATTGCTGTCTTATTTTTGTACCTATTTGTTTCAGTTATTAATTTTCTAGAATTCCTGAAATGTTGTCTTGTATTTGTTTTCAGATATGCTCTCTGCACATAACTTAAGCTTGCAATTTTAATTTGAGAATCTAAACTGGGTTTTTTAATCTCAGACTATTAATAATATTAGAATTTTTCACTTGTCATTTTCTAAACCAAAGTTGAACCAATTTTTTTTTTTGAACCATGGCATTTTGATGAGTTGTAGCTTTTCCCAAAGCCAGTAAGGCATGCTTAAAAATTTTTCAAATACCACTCATATTTTCACTTTACTCTTCTGCTGACCATTTTTCTTCTTTCTTTAGCTATTATTACTCTTTGATTTGTTACTTTTCTTTCCTTGATTGTTAATTCCCCTGTCTTGCAAAATATATCATTAATTTTATTTGTCGTGTGCTTCATATATTTAATAACATACTTGAATTTAAGAACATAAGAGCTTTTCTGGATCTAGGCCCTGGTCTCTGTTGCTTTATTTTTATGACTGCTTTTATCTAACTTTTCACTTTCTTATCACTCATTTTTCTTTTATATTATTTCCTTACCTTGCCTACATATCCCACATCTCTCATGCAATTTCCTTTCTTGGCTTCTCTTCTCTCTAGCCCTCCTTTTTCAGTCTCCCATCTGTCTCTGCAGTTTATGGCTCTGAAGAATGACTTTGGTTATCAAAGTTACTACTTTTGGCACTCTCATTCACAGTGTCATATTAGAATGAAAACAACTTACCTTGAGAAAATCTTTGTACTTTTTTAAAGTTGTATGTACATCTGGAAACATTAGCAATTCAGTCATAAACAACTATTTTCCTCCTCTTTTTTGTTCTTAACAAAAGAAAGGTCCTGTAACTTCTCAGTTATAATATTGGAATTAAGAAAACTGTGGATACAGTGATTAATAATATTGTTGTGACCTGTTCCCTTTCCCTTCATGGAACTGTTGATGCTGCTATCCTAAAAAAACAGTCAGTGGGACGTGAAGTACTGCGGGTAAAATGCATTCACTGTTCTGCATTGTTAGAGTTCATCGATTCTTGCAAAATCATTGAGACTCATGAACTTAAGCCATGAACCTTACCTGCATTTGGTAAATGAGAACAGTGACATTATTTCCTACTTGATGACAGCTTCTTTTCTTTCCATTTCTCCTTATTGTCTTCCTCCCTTCCCTCTTTATCCACTGTCTGTTCTTCCCTCTCTTCCTTGTAACAGAACTGTTCTGTTCATTCTAGAATGGTTGCTAAATTCAAATAGCAAAACAAGTCACCCTTAAGTTGCTTGCAAACTTTGAAGGATGTTACCCTGTTCTGGGTGTCCTTAGTTAAAATAAAAATATATATAAAAGAATGCAGGAGTTTGGTTTCAGTGATTTTCTTCACTTTAGCTTGCAAACAGAGCAGGAAAGTTGATTTTCCATTCTGTTGATGGTATGCATTTGAACCAACAACTTCGTTGTCTTAGCTGATCCAGATGTTTCACTCTGTGAGATAAAGAAACCTCCCCTGTCTCATGTTTTATTTTGGTTTCGATCTGTGTGCCAGTTTATAAGGTAATGTGACACACAGCCTAAACAAGACACCTCTGGCCTGGTGAAGGATCCCTTGCAGTCTGCTGGCAAACCGGCCCTTTCTGCAGAATGTAACATAGGAAACACTTGTGAAGAAAACCTGAAATCATGTTGCCTGTCTTTGTAGCTTTTTTTGCTCTGAAAGGGGGAAGTGAAGGAAGAATTAACCACCAGCTCAGCACCTAACACTGGTGTAAAAATCCTCTGGTGGTACATGGTCTGGCTTGGCTTAGGTTGGAAGGTGCATTCAGCTTTGCTACTGCAACTTGTAATGCACAGGCTGAAGCATTGGTAGTCATGTGTTTCTATACTATTTCCCTTTAACATAGGGCTGCAGTTACCACTTGATGCCTGTTGCAGGAGGAAACTCTTTAGTCTCTTTGCTGATGAACGTTCTAGTGGCTGTCAGCACTCTTTTCCTTTTGCTCCAAGCTTTATCCTCTCCACTGGTCCTCCATTCTCTCTGCACCTTCTCAGCTGGTGACGCTGCTGATCAAGACTTCCCTGTCTGCTCTGTGTGGTAGCTCCCTGCATGAGTGTTGCTCCCTGATTCCTTCACAGATGGCCCTTGCTCCTCTTCATGATAGGGTTTGCTGAAGGCAGGGCCTGTTTGGAGGTTGTCTTAGAGCCTGCAGTGGCCAGCTCCATCACTTCTGCAGCTGATGATGTGAGTGGCAGGAAGGTTTGCATGTGTTGTCTTGAGCAGGGAGGACAAGTGTAGCCAGAACAATAAATCTTCAAGTGGCTCAGATACTGAAGAAGTATCTGACTTTTTTCCCAGTCTTGAATGGACTATGAAACTTTGATTAATTTCGTGGTTCAAAGACCATGGTTCCAAAAGTGTTTTCAGATAGTACAAAGAGGTTGAAAGGAAAATTCAGCTAAATTTAACAGCCTTCAATTTCGGCAGCTTATTCTCACTTCAAAGTAAGTCAAACTGCCACAAAATCTGTGTGAAAGAAGTGAATCACAAAGCTGCAATTTTTGTAATTACCTTTGAAGCAACTTTCTTTTCCTTGGAGAACAGCTGCTTCCTCCTCTGAGTCTGAACAAGTATTATGAAAGGCTTAGGTGTCATTCTATAACTTATATATTTACATATATATACACACACATTTAAATACTCTACAATGAATAAATCATTAGTACAAAATTAATGTAATGTATCAAGAAGTTAATTTCGGAGAGATGCTACTTTGTTCTTCCTCTCTTGCTCTCCCCCCAACTTCTTTCTTTTCAGACCTGAAACTATATTATGCTTTTGCTCTGAGAAGTATTACTATACTCCAATTACCACGTTTCCCCAATATGCATTCAGTATTGATTTCTGCACGTTTTACTTAGGTTATTAAAGGAGTGGCCTGGCACCTTTCAATATACCTTGTCCTGGAAAGCCATGTGAATTAGGCGAGCAGTAGCAAAAGTTGGATTCATGCATTTTTTCAGATTATTGTTTTGTATGGGCAGAGAAGAGTGTTTCATATTTTACCTGAATTACTTTTAAAATTCCTTAATAACTTGGTTCTTGTAAAGGTGATTGGAGGCTGAATGTTGTTGCAAATGATGAGCCGAAATATTTATAAAATCCAGCAAAAGGTGCACATGTTGTCTTTATTATTTCTTCTAAGTGAGCCTGTCACTGTTGGAAAATGTGAAATAATGAGAATACAAAAGTGGAAAAATGGAAGAAACTGTGGAGAGCAGAGGAAGTATTTCAACAAGTTGTGTTTGGAAGGAATACCAAAGCATCACTCCAAGTTTACAGTGGACCAAATGCTGGTAGCAAACAGGTCCTTGGTCTAGGGTGATCTGTACAGTTTGATAAGTTTAGTTCAAAGAAACATTCCATGTTCTAATTTGGCCACGTATAGGGTGATCGGTCTGGAAGTACGGACTGGACACCATGCTTTTCCTGACATAACGTGGATGTGCCCACAACAAGAAGTTGTGGGTAGCATCAGGATAGCAACAGATCCAGAAATCAAGATAGCTCCTGCTGAGGAACCTCATCTCCATCCTGTATGTGCTTCAGTGGTTTTGCTTTGGAAAAGCTGTAGCCTCGTATTGTGGACTAAACCAGCCCTTCAGCTGTTGGTGAGCTCCCAGAGAACATCTGCCTTAGTTTCAACCAAAGACTATCAGTCTTATAAATGACATGGTCATTTATTAATTTCTATATATGAATAATACTTTCTGAATAGGAATCATGTTGAGATAGAAGAAAAGCTCCAAAGCTTGGAAAAAAGGTGCAAATATTTAAGAAGGGGATAATTAACCATTGGGCAAGATGCAATTCTCTAATTAAGGCAGTTATTCCACTGGAAAATCCATCCAGATTCATAAATTATAAATTAGTACAATGACTTCTGTAAGTGAGCAACATATGGGAAGAAGATCAATTGTCTGACAGCAGTACAGGACTTGGAACTAAATTATCTTGGGTCCGTTTCACCTGCACAGGTTGTGCCTAGGTCTTGTTCTTTACTACTCCTGACCTGTTGTTCCCTCACTCTAATTCTGACTCTGCTGGAAATCTCTTGTGAGACTCCAGGGAGCCTTCCCCGTTGCCATTCTGTACGTAGGCAGGAGTAGTGCTAGAAGGTTGTGATATGCTTTTAGTTAATAAATATCACCCAATTTCTTGAAATATTCATGCTGGTAGTACTATGGTAATGTGAAATGTTGTCTGAGTATTATTTGGCAAAGTTTTTTCTATTCACAAACACATCCTTGAATGTTTTAACTTTATATATTTATTTTTATCTTTAAAAGGCTGTCTACTTTAAAAAAACATTTCCAGTTGTTTGGAAAACAGCTTCTGTATCAAACTCTTCCTCAGATGAAAGCATCCTCTATACACCTTGTGAATTTTTTTACTTCCAGCCATCTTTGCTTGGGTTTATTTTTGTTTTTATTTTTTTTTCCTTCCTCTCTTCTCTTGCCTGTTCATTTGTCTGGTACCCTTAGCAACATCTTTTACTAATGGAAAAATAGCAGTGCTTTCTGTAGTCTCACAGTGGTTGTATCAGAAACAGAATTTACTTGAGAAAGCATTTAGGTTTTCAGTCCCACTGTACCTTCTGAACATTTAATATTGTGTTATCAGGGAGACCTACAGATTCTTAATTTGTCTTTTTCATAGTCGTTATTGCAACTATACCTGGAATTAAGAAGTAGTAAAATAGCCAACTGTGCATAGTAGCATTTCTGTCTCTGGATTGGATGAAGAAAGTCTTCCCCCTTATATTTGGTGTAATTGCATGTTATGGTTTTCAGTCTCCAGAGACCTCACTTTGTGTAGTTCTTCCACAGAGGCATAAAGGTCACATAATGAAAATTCATTGTGCTCTCCTTTTGTTCCTGAGGAATTCTCTGTGTGAATTGCAGTCTCAATTTTTCCATCAACTCCCTTAATTCTAGAGGCCAGGGGGTGCTATAAGTATACGCATTATAATCTATGCAGGTTTAGTAGTCAATATCAAGGGCTCATGAAAGCTTGTATCTTTTATTTTCTTCCTCTTCTGAATGCTGAGTGCTTCATTTCTTGAAGGCCTTATTTCAGTGGCAGAAGGGATGTATATGTGTGCATGCACTGAGACTTGGGTTTAGGCAGGTACTTGGATTTCGAGTAGTATATGTACATATATTCATTTTATCTGAGCGAGGGAATGGACAGATGGGGCTCAGACCTGGGAGATCAGAAATTATGAACCTTACAATGATAATATGATTTCTTTTTTAAGGGGAGAGAACTTGCAACATGGAGTGAAACGGGAAATATTTCCCAAATAAAACCCACATATAAAAATACATGTAAATAAATAAATAAATTTATGTGTATTTTTATGTTGTTCTCACAGGGGGAAGATTTTGAAAAAAGTAATTTCCATAATCAGATCTTTACTCTTTGAAAATAAATTTTATTACATTTAAATATTAGGCAAGAATAAATTTAAACTACACATTCTCAAAAGCACTTTAGTTAATCAAACACCTGTTATTCCTTTTTCCCTGCTCTAATCACTCAGAGGTGTGTAAGTAAACTGGAAGTGTACAAGTCTAATCAGTTTTTCATGAAGTGGTAATATAGTTTACATGAATATTCACATAGCCTAGGTGCAAAGGAGACATCAGTAAATTCATACAGAGCATATCATATCAGTTTCGGTTTTGTGTTAGAGTTTCTGATGAACTAATAATTCATGAGACAGACGGTTTGTGGGTAGTAAGCCCTGAGCCAAGCGTTTTTGAACACCCCAATGTTTTCTCAGAAGTGGTTATTTGGGAGTGCACAAATTAAATCTTGGACCGCTAGGTTTTAATTACCTTTTTATCATAATTTCTGATTACCTGTTCTAATATGCTACATGATTTAACTGACTGTTTGAAAGCAATACATCTGATTTGAAAAGGCATCCATTGAAAGAGTAATTTCTCTGTTTCCCACTGCCGAAAGTGCAGGATGCATATGCCATTGCTGTCTACAAGGTAGCACATGAGGGTGGTCTGCAGGCATGTGTAATGCCTGTTAGCCTTTGTGTGTATACAGTTGTGCATGTATGTCTGTATTTACACAGAGGTTTTTACAATGTTTTTATTTGTTTCCAAGGTATCTTGACAGACTTGGATGTCTTTCCCGTGCGTTTGAAAATTATTTCAGGTGTGGAGGGGTTTGGAGTTGACTTTATATTAAAAAAGTAATAGTAAAGTAGTAATTAGGTGTTAGCAAGAATATCCTTTCACACACTAATGTATCTGTTTAAAAATGAGTGGAATACAACCAAAAAGGCTATGGGCACAATTCATGAATGTTGACATGGCATGCTAAAACATAAGGCAATGGTTTCACATTCTGAAGAGTTTGTTGCAATGTTGACTTGAGATATTCCTGCCCTCCTGATGGCATTTCTCAGAGTTATGATGTCACCCCCTCAGTCGAGCAGGTTCCACTGTCTACTGAACTGTACTGTAATCCAGTTCAGGGAATAGATCTTAACAGAGAAAAAAAAAAAAAGAAGAATTGACATGTGTGAATTGTTTGTGTGTCTTCATTTTAATCTGGGATCAGAAAACTCTGTACCTGGCCAACAGTTCTTCTGGTCCCACTGAAGACCAGTTGGCTTAAGTTGGGAAAGGAGCTACCAGCAAATGGAATGTCAAGAATCCTGTAAACCAGAAAATAAGCATTATGAAGAGGAAACGCAGTGTCAAAATCATACCTTGTGCTCCATGTCAGATGGGCAACCTAATGTGTTGTTGAACTCATGTATTGGAAGAGGCTGACTATGGCATTGCAGGTTTACAATAGGCAGCAAGAAGGATATGGTCAGTGTTGCACTCTGGATCTGTAAGTCTAATACATGTATTTTCTTCACTTAAGAAGAAAATTTGCCTTTGGTGTCCTCATTTCTTCTTTAACTTTTTCAAAGGAAAAAGGCTTAATACTTCTATGAGTAGAGTCCTAGGCTGATGACTGCAGCAATGACTGAAGATAATGGTTATGGAAGGGTTTTTGACATGAAGCTGTTACCTAAAATTAGGAGTAATTTCCAGTTGATCTGTATAGAAATGGTTTGTGTCTGATTTTGCTGGTTGGATTGGCATGACAGGGGTTTCTAGTGTGCAAACTCTTAACAGTGATGACTGTGTGAAGCTTATCAGTATATCCTGAACGCAAATTACTACTTACAGATCCTCTGTGAAACAAAGCATATTATTGTTATTATATCCGGAATTATTTTTCTGTAAGTCACCAGAGTATAGAAAAATTAATGTGTTCTCTTATTGGTTACTGTATGTACCTGAGCACAGTATAAATGCACTACTGAACTGAACAGCATCATCTGGGTATCTTAGTGTTTTGGAGGCTTTTTTTTTTTTTCATCCTGATTTGACCCAGGAAGAGAGGAGAGAAACTAGGTAACTAGACAAAGTAGTTTGAAATAAATTCTCGTTGACTGTTTTTATCTACTACAAGTCAAGAGGCGGTTTTGAAGAAATTTTTGAAAGAAGAATGTGCTTGTTGTGGTTATTCTTTAAACATTTGCTTGCCTTCCTCTTTCCATTTATTTTTGGAACACTGTTTTGTATGAGAATAGGAAAGATATTTTTTTTTGTCATCCAATTCAATATTTAATGGCAGATATCACAACACTCCTCAGTGTCTCAGACAATGTCTGCTGGCACACGCTCCAGCATGTTACCTGGGAAACAATGTGTTTTCTCCATTGGCATTAAAGTATTCTCTCAGCTGTGAAACCATATTTTAGGAAACAAAAAGTGAAGTAAGCAGAGATGCTTATACTTGATGCCTTAATGAGAAAGATGTTTTTAATTACTTTTTGAATGTGTTCATCAGATAAATACTGAACATCAAAAGTGAAATACGGAGATTGCAAAATTTGTAAGAACTGCTATTTCATTCTTAATTCAGCTTTATTGAGAATGCATAGTATAATACAGAATTGTAATTACATGGTTGCATGATATTTCTTACAAAATATCTTCTTCAAGCACAGAATACATTATGTGAAACTGATGAACAACTATTCCATGTTTTATCATCAGTGTTTCATGTATGGTAAAGTCCTTATTTCAAATATTACTGGGAAAATATCATGGACACTTGTATTAGGTTCATTAATTTCCTTTTAAGTCTTTTGACAGTTTAATATAAGGCACCATTTAGAAATCCCCAGAGTCAAGAGGGCGGTATTATTTCTATTTTAGACATCATGGATGGGATATAAATCAGATTAGAATTTGAGACTTGAGACCTTATTTTTCTCAGGACTCAGTGTTATAAAGCATTTTAAATATTCATATCTAAATCTAAACATAGGTGGTAATTTTAAGTTCTCATCTTTATAGATCAGACATGGTTTCTTAGATTAAGATTCTAAAGATATTGCTGGAAATAGTTTAGATATAATTAAAAGACTTTCTTAGCCTGTGTTTTCAATACTGATTAATGGCACAGGGAGGATAGCTGAAAATAAGGGTACAAATATGGAAATGATCAAACAAAGATCACATTAAAACTTAAAGTTGAATGCATTTAAATTAGGGTGATGAAATAATTCAAGGGAAATTGTTTTTGAGAGTCTAAACCAAATATTTTAATCATCTGTCAAGTTGTAAATACTTTATATATTGACAAAGACAGTATCTGTTCTCTGAAAAGGAAAATGGTGAGTGCTATACTAGGATGTGTGCTCAGCTCTAGACCACATTTTGAAGGAAGGAGGGATTAAAATCTAGTTAGTAAAGAGAAAATTAATTAAAATGAAACACTGATCTACCAAATGTTGATAAAGCCACAGGAATCTTATTGTTTCTTTGGTGACAGAGTTTCTGAGTGAATTGGTTTGATCAACATTGATTGAAAAATTTGGGAGAAAATCACATGAAAAATGTATGAACTAAATAGGAGAATGTAAAACTCCTTAATGCATAAAGTCTGTAGTCACTGAACAGTACAGTTTACTGAACTGTAGAACTGAATTGTAATGGTATAAACTGAAAGATCATTCACTTTGGAAAAAATGTTGTCCATTGCCCCTGTAATATGAGATCTCCCTGCCTGAAAGCAACTGAAGCTTACTTCAACCTGGGGATACTTAGGAATGTTATATGGATGTTTGAATACATACATCTAATTAGCTGTTAATAGGATAGTAATGAACTGATATTTTTAATGCCGCTGCAGTCAAGGCACGATGCCCAGGTGTTTCAGTGGATATTTCAGAGTACGAAAAATAAATGGACATACTAGAGTTATTCTAGCAAAGGGTCACAGAAATGAATAAAAGACTGGAGCATCTAAGAGGCAGAAAGAGCTGGGACTGTTCAGCCTGGAGGAGAGAAGTCTCGGGGGATCTTATAAATTTGTATAAATATCTGATGGGAGCAAGTAAAGACTGAGCCAGGCTCTTCTCAGTAGCACCCAGTGACAGGGCAAGAGGCAACGACTGCGAACCGAAATACAGGGAAGAATTTTTTTTACTGTGAGAGTGATCAAACACTGGAACAAGCCGCCCAGTGAGGTTGTGGAGTCTCCACCTGTGGAGATACTAAAAATCTGGCTGGGCACATAGTCCTAAGAAACATGCTCTCTCTGACCTTGCTTGAGCCAGGGGGTTGGAGTAAGTAATCTCTAGAGGTCTTTTCGCATCTCAAGGATTCTTATATCCCACGATGTAAGGAAATATCTATGCAATTGTATAAAACTGTATTATATTTTGCATAATACCAGTTAGCCTTGTTCAAGTCATGTGTGTGCTAGAACACATTGGTTTGAACCAGAAGATGAGCAAAAAATGTATAAACTGTAATTTGAAAGGAAGAGGTCTTGAAGAGCTATGAGGGATATGACAGAACTCTGAGTCAAGGACTATAATCTTCAGGTAATGGATAGTGCTATTTAAGCTAAAAGACAGTGCTAGAATAACTGAGATGAAAGTTGATATGAAAGTAGATGATGTTCTTAAAACATGCAGAATGAGATTCAAGGTGAATTTTCCTCTTAGATTGGGAGTTTCTAACTAAGTGCTATCTAATTTGACCTAACTGAAGTAGAATTTCACAGAGAAGCTGAAGACCCTCCTGTCATACAGGTCAGACTCTGCCATGTTTTTAATATCTGCTTCAAAGTATAGAAGTGAGATGGTCAATAAAGTGACAGGTAATTTTTTAATGTAGGCAAAATGATGCACTTTCCTTAGTGTCATCCTTACAAACATTGCAGATTATCCATCGGAAAAAAATTAGCCTGTGCACGAGCACAGCATATCACTGCAATAAATTTCAGCCCAAACTGTTAAAAGCTGAAAATATGAAAAGAACTTTTGCACAGCCTTTATTACTGGCAGTGTCACTAGCCTTCCTATAATGCAGTCTTATAGTGTATGTTAAATCAAATAGTTATATTTTGTTACATAGATGCATGAAGCAGTAAGAATTACAGTATGCAGCACCAAAGAACTACTTAATGTGTATTCCTTGTCAAGATTGGCATATCAGATATGGATTTAGAAAGGTTCTCTGCACATGATAATGTCGGTATGTAAATGTTCGAAGACAACATGCTGAGCCTCGGGTCCATTCTGGTGCACTCTAATCAAATGCTGCTGAAAAGGCACTTCTACCCTCTTTCCCTTTTCTGCTTTTCTACTGAGACTGCAGCATCTGGACAGACCTCTGGTATGCACATTATTAACAGTACACCCTAATTAGGGCACACAGCAGTAATGACAGGCCTATGTGATATGACCTGTTGAATAGATGGAAGGCTGACGAGGCACCTTCTTTCTAGACATGTGCTAGAACCTCTGCTTTAGGTGCTGTGGAGAGGTTGTAATTCTCAAAAAGCTGAGAGTGTGATAATTAGAATGCATTCTCCTTCCCTTTATCCCAACTTTGTTAGCAGAGAGAAAGGTAAGAACCAAGTGAGAGGGAAAAGTAGATGCTTTTGCCCCCTTTAATACTTCCCCTGCCTTCAGTTTAGGGATTTACTGAGACAAATGGAGATTTTGAGCATTTAGTGGCCTTCAGTGGACTCTGTGTTGCTCTGTGTCCCTTTGAATCCAAGTGAATTTACATCCATCTGGAAAATCCTTTAGCAGTGACCTCTCTCTCATGAGAAGAATGATCTCTGCTTGTTTTGAACCTGGCTTCGTTTGATGTCCCGGGGTTCTTGTACTGGTAAAGCGTAAGCTGTCAAAGACCACCCGTTTACTCAATGTCATTTATGATATGGTTGATCTCTACCATACTCCTTCCAAGTTACTTCTTTTTCTGAGTGCAATCTCATTTTAATTTATCCTTCATCCCTCATAGAAAGGGAACATTCTGCATATATTCCGGACCTTCATTCCTTGGTTGTCTTGAACCTGTTTTGTCCTTCAGTATCCTGCTTAGGAGGAAATGACCGAAACAACAACTGGTATTCCAGGTATAGACCATAGAATTATAGATAGATTTATGGCAGAGTATTCTGTTCTTTCTCACTTCCCTAAGCATTTCCAACATTTGATTTGCTTTTTTTGTTCTAAACTGATCACTGGCTTGGATGTTTTCAAGGAACATCCATCATAACTTGTCATAATGGTCAGCTCAGCACTTGTCATTGCGGCATCATACATATAAATTCAGGATAATTTTTCTTCACATGTCATCACCTGTACTTACTCTGAACTTCATCTGTTAATTTGTGGCCACTTATACAGTTTTGTAAAGGCTTTCAGCAGTTCCTGATAGTTTTGGCAAGAGACTTCAGTGACAGGCTTTTGAAAACTGTATCAAAAATACCAAGACGGTAGTAAGTCAGGCTTTCCTTAGCGAAAGGTGTGGTCGCTTTTCCTGACTACATGATGTTTATGCAGGTATTTCTTTTAGTTTTACTCTCATATTTTCTACTAAATTTCCAGTACAACCTGAAGCTTCACACACCCACCTTGCAATGTTTTTTAAAGTTGTTGCATTTGCCATACAACGGAAGATTCAAGAGTGCACCACTCTTTATAATAATGTATTTATATCATTCTTCCATTCCTCTAGATATCTTAGGTGAATACCACCTGGTTCTGCCAATTTGTTTGTATTCACTTTGTCAAATCTTTTTGTAGCCTATCCTACAATCTTCTGAATTTCTGACATCATCTTCTGAGTCAGTCAGAGAGCAAGTTCAGGCTTCCTTTAAAAACTCTGCTGTTACTTCTGCATACTGCTGCAAAGGATTGCTCTTTTTGTTCTGGTTCTGATTTTGTGCCCTGATTTTCAGCTGGCCCTCCAGACACCTTGGCTTCTGCTTCTGATGTGTTTCAAGAAAAATGTAGTTAGTTTTGTTCTTTAGATGTTCCTCAAACACTTTTTTGTCCTACCTTATTGTTTGCTTATACTTAATCTCTCAGAGCTCATCAGCCTTTCTGTGTTCTTCCTTTAGACACAAGTTCACTTTCTCTCAGGTTGCCTTCTTGCTTCTAATCCATTTTCCCTGCTGTCTTCTCATTGCCTTTTCTCAAGCCTTTCCTAAGTGGGTCAGTGTTCCTGTGATGGAGTCGTCCTATATTTACTTCTAAGGATTTAATTCTCTCAGCTCCCCCTGTGGGTTTTAAACATGACCCTTTATTTTTATGTCCTTTTGAGGCTGAAAGCAATTGTGGGAGGTACTTAGAGTTTCATACCTCTGCAGAGATGTTGAATCTAGTTCTGCTATGGTTGCTGTTATAGAAGGGCTCTTCCACTATGCAAGATTTTTGAAGCAAATCATCCACTACATCTTTTATTGTGGACTATCTATTTTGCTCTATGAAATAGCAACTAATGGTGTCTTTTGTTTGGTCTTTTTATTGAATACAGGTAATTTTTTTTACCTACCTAGAGATAGTAAAAATCTTACATTATTACTGCATTTTTTGTTCTAAACCTCATGGTGCCTTAGGTTGGATCTTAGGAAGAGGTTCTTTACTGAGAGGGTGGTCGGGCACTGGGACAGGCTCCCCAGGGAAGTGGTCACAGCACTGAGCTTGACTTAATTCAGGAAGCATTTGGACAATGCACTCAGTCACATGCTCTGACTTGCCCGGCCCTGTGTGGAGCCAGGAGTTGGACTTTTGATGATCTTTGTGGTCCCTTCCAGCTCAGGCTAGTCTATGATTCTGTGTCCCTAAGCATACTAGAAACTGTCATCATTCCAGTTGGCAGACTCTCACTCACCTCTGCTTTCTCAGGTCCGATATTTCAGACCTTACAGTCTCTATGCTACTTTCTGAGGTGCTTAGCTCATCTATTTATTTTGATTAGGCTCTTCTTAATGTGCAGACTTCTGATAGAGTTTGTGGCTCTACCTTTTACTGTGTATTTTGTACATTAGCATCATAGGTGATTCACTAAGTTTCTGATATGCCCAGGATTACCATGCCTTCAGTTAGACATTACAGTTACACCATTGTATTCCTTATGGCTGCCAGGAAACACATTTTTTGTTCTCTTGGCACTGTATTTAAGTCAAATCTGGTTTGCTGTTGCCTCTTTGACTTCTTCCATCTTCTAACACTGATTGTGCTGAAGTTTTTCAACGGTATCAGGTTTTTAACCATACATGGTGTGGTCTCTTTCCCCCCATTGGTCTTTTGTTACTTTCTTGTTTAAAACCTTACTCATAATCTTTTTTCTTAGTTTTAATTGCTAGCAGCTTTGTTCCTGTTTACTTCAGCTGAAGTTTCCTTTTTGGAAGAAGTAGCCCTAATTCCTAATGAATCTAAGTCTTTGTTCTTTCTGCTGTATTCTGAGGTAGGTATAAATCTTGGCACTCCACCTCTTTCTGACTCTGCACAGAATACTGTGAGCACTCAGGGAGGACCACCACTGAAATCCTGGTCCTCAATTTGTTTCATAGGAATTTATATTTTTTCCTCTGTCTCAGTTCAGCTATTCCTCTTTCATAGCATTATGCATTATCTGCATTGTTCAGATAATATGACTCTCTGCATATGTATGACATTCAATGAATTTAGTCAGCTCAAGTATTAAAAAGGCATCAAAATGTGAGGGAAAATTCATCTGCTCTTAAAGCTGGCATTATCTTGGCCACTGTGATCTGATGAAATGGTGTTTTATCATCTTCCATGTGTAAATCAGTAAGGGAAAAAATAGGATCAAACCCAATTAATTTCTAGGGAAACTCTCAGACATTTAAGGAGAATGATATTTAAGTGTATAAAAATATACACGTGTTTTTCCTTAGCCCCCTTACGTCTCAGAAACAGTTCCCTGATTTTCTGTGGATCCATAGCTTAGGAGGGATGTTGTAAGAAAAAACACCAACCTTTTCTTCCTGTGCTATTCTAACATGCAGGGACAGCAAATACTCCGTCACCTTTTTGCATCTTGCAGAAAAGAGAAAACACGCCATTCAGCATGAGTCTTCTGTCATTCTGAAGTGATGCCTTCTTTTCCTGCATGTATACTCTTAGAAACTTATTGTTAGTAACACCATTGTATTGCTGCACGAACATCTAGTACTTTACCATAGTTCACAAAGACTTCTGATAACTTAGGAAAGAGAAGAAGCTGGCAAAGGGCCTGGAGGATAAAAGGAAAGTTTACTACTTAGTTGAGCAAGGTTGGAAGCACACCTACAGAAAGAAAACCAAACTACATCACCAAAAGCTAACTTGATTCCTATTTATCTTTTCTTATTTCTTTAATCTTGATCCATTTAAAATATAGAAATAAAAATACAACTTCCTCTTTCCTCTGCTAAGTTTTAGTAATCAAACAGTGACTCTAATGTTATCAAGTTTCTTTCCAATATTACAAGTACTGCCTATGGTCCATTAATCTGAATGCTTCGATACCTCCTGACTGTCTTCTTTTTTTCATGAGTCTTAGGTGTCACATGTGAAAATGCTTTGTCTGAGCTTTTTGTTGAATTCCAGTCAGTTTTATACAACTAGATATTCTGCATTGATAGATGGAAAGATGAATATGTTTTTCTCTCCATTTCCACCGCTGTGGAACTTTACAACTCATGGTTGTAAAGCAATGCAAATAACACGTGTTCATTTCTGGGTTTAGGCTAATCTGTAGGAGTCCCTGAGTAATGAGGATGAATCCATGTGGGTTCATCTCATGAGAATCTGTGGGATAATGGAAAATTTGTGGTGTGCCGCTGATTGCCCTGAGGAGTTATCACCTGAGAGGGAGTATCTGTCTGTAATTTTTTCTCAATCCAATTCCTCTTCTTTGCTTTCAATTAACTGATGCAGTTACTTCCTATTTTGCAAGGAGGTTATATAAATTTTCTACTAGCTTGTATCCTTTGCTTACTTTCCCCCTTTTTTACTGTGGGCAAGGAACATCCTGCTGTATGCTGGGGAAAAAAGTAATGTGCAAGACAGTTATCAGACGAAGGAAGAGGAATTTAGGACAGAGACTGAGAGAAGTAAAATGTGGCTTGGGTAGGACAGACATCATGGTAGTGAATATAACCAAAACATTTATTTAGATGAGTCCTAAAGGACATGTAGGTGTCAAATTTGCAGAAGCTTTTGTGGGCTAGATGAGCCCTTTTTTCTTGTGAGGTGTTTGTGCTCCTGTCCCATGTTACATTCATGGCTGAGCAGACCCCAGTTTGGATCAGTGTCTGTCCTGTTAGCTGTACAAAAGGAACTCTTATGATGGGCTGCCATTTTGCTTTTCTGTGCCCAAGGGCTCATACAACCCTGTATTGTTATGCCTTTGACTTTACTTCTTTTAATTTAGCACTTGCCCTTGTTTAATTTTAATCACAGTGTTCAGCACTGTTTGCAAACATGAAGCAGTTATGTCTTCTGGCCTCTTGAATGTGAGAATGTCATTCTGACCGCAGGTCACTTTGGGCTGCCTGTCACCTGTAGCTGTGGAAATGAGTTACTGTAATTAAGAATGGGTTAGTTGGGCCCTCAGAAATCAAGTCTGTATTCAGCGATACATTTGCTTTTGTGGCACTGTTTCTGCCCTTTAAGATTGCATGCAAGTTTTTCAAAACTTTTTAGCTCTTGGTAATAATCAGCTGTAATTAGTTTGCAGCTTTTAAAGGCCTCCAGAAGAATTTCCTTTCACTCACTTTTAGAAGATTCTCTCCAGGAAATGGCTCAGGACCTTGTGTGAACGTGTCTGGTGTCTATAAAATAGACAGGTAGAGGGAAGACTCTTTCTGTGCTCCAAAAAGAATGGTGGTTAAAGGGATGTTCTGTAAGACTGAATGCTGTGGAAGATACAGAGACTTTACAGCAGATTTCCCTCTAGTTTGAGATTCCTCTGGTGTTGATATATTAATTAAAAATGCATCATATAGGCTTGCTAATTTTTGCCCGTATACATGGCTTTTTAAAAATGCTATTCTCCTATGTGTTTTTATCAAAGGATGTAGGGCATGTCTGAGATGATTACTCTTGCCCATATACTTGGCTTTTAAAAACATTATTCTTCAATGTGTTTTCATCAGTGGATGTGGAACATTTCTAAGCTACTTTTCACATATATGTAAGATGCAGTCTGCCTATACCTTGCTGTTTTATAATCCATGACATCAAAGACATTTGATCTCATCTCTGAAACAAAAGTTTAGTATGTCTGGCTAAGCAAACAGCTTGACTCAAATGAACTCCAAGAACAAAAGAATGGCTACACTGAGTCAGATCAAGTGTTAATGTAGTACAGAGTCCTGCCTCCAGCAGTGGTACAAGTGGATGCATACTTAAAGATATAAGAATAGAATCAATTTATGATAATATTTCCCCAGGAAGACTACTCCAGTATCCAGTAATTTGCAGCTCAGAGGCTTCCTGAGTTAGTGGCAGTATCCTTCTTTTCCAATTTATCACTAGTAGGGTGAATAAAGGGTGGCCTGGAAGACAGGGTAGTGAATAGCTGGATGCCAAGATTTAGTGTCTGGTAGCCAAAGAAGGTAGAAGATGGCAGAATTGCCATCATTGCCAAGATGTCACTACACTCTGCTGCCCAAACCGTGATTGCAAGAGAAGCAAGTTGTGCAGTTAAATTAGACTTCTCTGTGTAACCTTCATAATACTGTTTTTAAAACAGTCTGAAATGCAAAAGCTTTGTGAATAGGAATAATACTGATGTTGTGGAAAGAGGGGTTTATGCAGACATCTGTGAGTTGAGTACATGCTTTTTTATTTTTTAATTTTTTAAATTTTCTCCTACCTTAATGAACCACACTCATGAACTGTGAGAATGAAGTTGTTTCAGTTCCAGGGGCTGCTATGGCAATTTCTACCTGAGAGACCTTATTTGTCAGAGGCCAGTCAGGCTAGTACACTTGCGCCAATTATCTTTCTCTTAAGAGCCACATATGGCTACCCTATTTCCCTCTAACCCATAAGGTCGACATTTCTGCTATCAACTGTGCTCCAGAATTCAAACATTTATTTCCATTAAGGAAGCAATTTCCAAACTGTGTTCACTGGTAAAAAACCACTGTTCAAGGTGCTATTATGTATGATGTTAATTCAGCATTGTCATTGGGCAGAACTATCTGCCAAAACCCACTGAGATTGCTGAGGGACAAAAACCCATAGGCTTCGGTCAATTTTGGACCAGAAAACAAAGCTTTCCAATTCCATTGATCACTCAATCTGTACAAATTCTTACTCTTCATGCCTTTCTTCATCTTAGGGTCTTGGTAGATATTCAAATATGTTGGCCACCACCTTCCTCTGTGATGTCTTTTACACTTCTGAATGTTTTCTTTCTCTTTTGGAAGCCCTGGAAAAGGGCGTATTGTATAATGTACTCACTGAGGGGATTTTTTACTTCAGACTTGCTGCTGCTTCAGACCAATATTCTTGAAGGTCGAAATTTATTTATTCTGTATGTAGGAGGTTCCTTTTACAAACCAGACTTCTGGTTAATAAGTGGTTATATTTTACTTAGCCCCTCTCTGCCCTGTCCAAATGAAGGTTAACAGTCATTGCTGTTAGAATATAGCCATAGCAATTAGAGTTTGATAGCTAA
Organism: Gallinula chloropus; assembly: GCF_964237585.1. Lineage (NCBI taxonomy): Eukaryota > Metazoa > Chordata > Aves > Gruiformes > Rallidae > Gallinula > Gallinula chloropus. The sequence goes on along the minus strand of NC_140087.1, from coordinate 30,952,436 downwards.
GTCCTGAAATGATTTTTCAAATTTTATAACATATTCTGTCCTTATACTGATTTTAAAATACATCTGTATGACATTCAGATTGCCTCAATACACTGTGATAGTATATCCTAAAACTAAATACTCCAAGTTAGCTTTTCCAGTGGTGAAATCAAAGGTATGCAAAGGTAATTTACATCTGCTCCAAATTTGGACAGCTGCCCACTTTCCTTTACGCAATAGCTCAGCTTATTGCACTTTTTTTCTTTTTTTAAATTTACAACCCTCCTGCTTCAGGGCATACCACTTTCTGCCTCATCGCTTTCCTGGATCCTCTGGATCACCCAGAGAACAGTCTACTATATTGTACTTTCTGCAAATGTGTCTACATGAGGAAAACTAACTGATGTTGTTGTCTTTGGTCATTTCATCAAAGCTTTTTCATGGGTGATCTTCCCCACTTAATCTTCCCCACCCTAGAAAAATTACTTTATTCTGATTTTGCTTAAATAATATGGGCTTTTACTCTACGACAACTGTTCCACGGTTGTTCTGAGTGTGCATTATTAAATGTGGCTGAGGGGTTTTTTGGTTTTGTTTTTTGGTTTTGTGTCACAACTTCCCCCGAACTTGTATTTCAAATGGTAGTGATGATGATGTATTTTAAGTGTATGCCATCTTTTATCTGTTGCTATACAGAATCCTTCCTTTTGCAGTTTTTCTAGAGGAAGCTTTAGTTCAAATGGATTATTATAACAAAGATCACTAGCTTCAAAATTTTTTCCTGGTTTTAATTTTTAAGGTCTTAAAAAGTTCTAATTTAAGTTTGAAGCCAAACTACTACTGTCTTCAAAGGGATCAGAATGTATCAGTTTATAGCAATGTGCTGTTTCACATGGGCTTTCCATTGTTAAAATTGAGTTCTACCGCTAGTCATAATGCTCTGTCATAAATGCTGGTTGCAGGGGCACTGCAGCAGTGATTACGCTACTTTGTCTGCTGAAAGCATTAATTCAAGGCAATTTTTGCATGGTTCACTTAAATTCTCTCCTAGTCGTTGAGGTATCATCATGACAATAATACGTTAGTATTATCTTTAAAGTATAAACCTACAAACCATGTGGAGAGTTAGTGAGTTAAGCCAGGAAAGGAGGAGTATGGTAATCAATTTGCCTATCTACAGTGACTCATAAAGAAGTAGAGGCAAATATATTTGTAGAGAAGTTTGTTCAACCTGACTGCAAATGCTGTTTTAATCCCTTTTTGTAGTAGGCTTTAATTAGCATGCAAGAAACTTTTCATTCATCTAGATGGTTTAGAGTAGCAACAGTAGTCACAGAATCATTAAGGTTGGAAAAGAACTCCAAGAGCATCTAGCCCAACCCATCCCCCTCTCATCCATGTTACTAGCTGAACCATGTTTCTAAGTACCTTATCCAGCCTTTCCTTGAACACCCCAAAGGATGGTGAATCAACCACCTCACTGGGCAACCTGTTCCAATGCCCAACCATTCCTTCTGAGAAGAAATTTTTCCTAATTTATAACCTGAACCTCCCCTGATGCAACTTGCAGCCATTCCCTCTTGTCCTATCGCTAGTTATCTGCAAGAAGATGCTGATCCCCAGCTCACCACAACCTCTTTTCTGGTCGTTGTAAAGAGCAATAAGATCTCCCCCGAGCCTCCTCTTCTGCAGACTAAACAGTCCTTCAGCTGCTCTTCCTATGACTTGTCTTCCAGAACCTTCACCAGCTTTGTTGTCCTTTTCTGGACACGCTCCACGTCCTTGATGTCTGTCTTGTAGTGAGGGAGCCAAAACTGAATGCAGTATGGTGTGAACTCACCAGAGCTCAGTACAGGAGGATGATCACCTCCATGGTCCTGCTGGCTATGCTGTTCCTGATACAAGCCAGGATGCCATTGGCTTTCTTGGCCACCTAGGCACACTGCTGGCTCATGTTCAGGCAAGAGTCAGCCAAGACCCCCAGATCCTTTTCCTCTGCGCAGCTTTCCAACCACCCTGCCCCAAGCATGTAGAGTTGCCAGGGTTTGTTATGACCAAAGTGTGGGACCCGGCACTTTGCCATGTTGAACTTCATCCCATTGGCCTCTGCCCATTGATTCAACCTGTCCAGGTCCCTCTGAAGGGCCTTCCTACTCTCCAGGAGATCCTCCATGTAAATTTATGTGTGCTGGGCTGTAGGGTGATGTCTACTCCAAATTAAATAAGCCCTTAGGTAGTTACTGTATTGTGTTTGTGGGCCATATCAATGAACTAACTCAAAGTTAGTCCACTCTACAGTGTCTGATTGCTGATTGCATCCATACCACATATACTGGGTCTGATGTCCCCCATGTGGCACTGAGGCACAATTCTTGTTGTCTGTATCCTGGATAATGCGAAGGCTGTACCAGTGCACTTGAGTCATTAGAGATGCATTTTTCTGCCTGGTTGCAGGTGAAGAAGGTGCAAATTCTTCTAGGTTGCAGGGAATAGAGCTGCTCTGGAAGGGGAAAACTAAACTGAGTGTGTATTCATGCTGTCTGTCTGAAGGGAACCCTACAACAAATGGGGATGTCAGCTCTGCTTGTGTTTCCTGGGAAACCCAGCAAAAGTTGCAGTCCTTGCCCTGAGCTGGTTGTATGAATCTAGCAGTGATCCCAGGAATAAGATTAGACGTATGGCACTGCAGCCTGTCAGGGAAGCAGGACCTTGGGCATAAATCATAGAGTGAGCCATGTGAATGCTGTCTTTGGACATTTATTATAATCTTATTCTGTGTCTCTGGAAATACTGGTTCTGGAAAGATTATTGAGGGAATCAAACCTGTGCAACATTGTGACAAAAAACCCTAATCTAATCCTAGGATGTTGAAACAGGGAAACAGCAGGAAGGATTGAGAAGAGTGCTTGAAGTACACCAACATAGAAAATATTGTTTCATTTATCTATGATTTTAGAAGGATGTTGAAAAAGATAATGTGAAATCTGGAAAGTCTAAGAGTTCAGTATCCCTCTTTTATCAAAGTTTCAAGGTTTGATATAGTTTTTATTTTCACAGAAGCTAAGCACATGCTTAAAGATTTTGAGTTCATAGAAGTATGATATGGTAGCAATATATCTTTCTTTTTTTCTGAAGTCATTGTTTTGATCAGATATTCATCTTTACAGGACATAGTTTACTCTTGTGGATATGAATATTCCAACCAATATCTCAACAGGGTGAGAGAAGAAGAGAGAACAGATGGAGCTTAAACAGTAGAGCCAGAGTTTAATTAGCACCTTTGAGTAACCACAATGCTACTAAATTATAATGATCAAGAAATGGTTTTGATCTTGTAATAGGTACATTTGATGAAGTGGAATGTTTCTGTCTGCATTATGTTATCTAAACATTCCATTTTTGTTTCCAAAGTACCATTGCTGTTGGTATCCCTAGACACCCTAGGGAAAGTGAGCGTCCAACATTTTTTATGTTGAATCACTTATTTCAACTAGGATTATAGAAAAACTTATTTGAAATGGTTGCAGAGCTATTGAACTGCAGAGTGGTTCCCAATGAGGCTGAACACTGTGGCAATGGGCTGATGTCAGTAATTTGCAGATTTTGACAATTTCTCTTTTTATGTTGAGAAAAGCCAATTATGATTAATAATGTAAAATTGTGTTTGGAATATAGGCAAAAGATATTTTGTAACAAGTGCCAAACAATAAAGTGTTATTTTGAACTCAGTAGCTTTTTTCTCTTTTTCCTTTTTTCTTTTTTTTTTTTCTACTTGTGCATTCAGAATAATGAATATTGTATATGGTAGTTTGCCTGGGGCTCTTTCAATGTACCAGGAGGATTCCTGTATGGAAAATGACTGCTGTTGCTTAGTAGCCACAAGAAGAAAATTGCACAATTGGAAAATATGTCTTAGGGTAAAATATTTATTTATTTATTAAATAACTTAGAGTTGCTCTCGAGACCATTTTCACTAATTTTACCACTTCTTAGTGCAGTTTCATATGGTTGAGCTGCAGATCTTCGAGTCAAATGTCTGGATGTCTGGATTACAATACGGTCGGTATCATCTCCTGTGCTTTCACCTCTGTTTAACAGGAATAATTTCCATTGATATTTAACACCTTGGAGCAGCAAAGATAAGATTGCACAGCTGGCTTCCAGAAATACCAATTGACTAGTTTTTGGATTTTGAAAGTTGCCTTATTTCAGCTCCAGTTTCTTAGCTTTTCAGAATTTCAGATCCTGCAAAATTTCATTGTATGTAGTAGTGGCTTTTGAGACATACATTTTATTGAAGGATGATATCAATCATCATCAGAAGGATGATATAGATCATCCTTCAACAGATCAAGAAACTAGAAACCATTATCACTTTTCTAGGGGTCATCCTGCTCTATTACTAAATTGGTATGGGTTGGACAAACCCTTCAATTTCCCTGTATTGTATAAGAAAAAAATATTCCTGACATATAATGTTTATAAACTGTTCAGAGAACATGGTTTAGTGTTAGCATATAAATTTAACTGTGAGATTGGGTGGGATATAATCATGGAATGATAGAATGCGTTAGGTTGAAAGGGACCTTTAAAGGTCATCTAGTCCACCCCCCTGTAGTAAGCAGGGACATCTTTAACTAGATCAGGTTGCTAAAAGCTTCATCAAGCCTGACCTTTAATGTCTCCATGGATGGAGCCTCTACCACCTCCCTCAGCAACCTGTTCCAGTGTCTCACTACCCTGACAGTGAAGAACTTCTTCCTTATGTCTAACCTAATTGTACCCTGTTCTAGTTCAAAACCATTGCCCCTCATCCTATCACTACATACCCTTACAAGCAATCCTTCTCCAGCTCTCCCGTAGGCTCTGTTCAGTTACTGGAAGGCCACTATAAGGTCTCCCTGGAGCCTTCTTTCTCCAGGTTGAAAAAACCTAACTTGCTCATAGGAGAGGTGCTCCAGCCCTCTGGTCATCCTTGTGGCTCTCCTCTGGACCCTTTTCAAGAGGTCCATGCCCTTCTTCATCTGAGGATGCACATACAGGATGTGTAAGAGATTGGGACATAAGGAAAGGAAAATGTTGGACACAAAAGAGTTATGTATGAATGTTTGTGATAAATTACTAGTCTAATTTAGTGAGGATAAGTAATTGGACTAGTGACAAACTAGTGGTTGTTTTTCATGATACTACAACACTGGAGTACTGCTTCTATGATATATCAACCAAGGTCTGCATTTGCGTGTACGAATGCAAACGTAAGCTAAGCTCTGAGTGAAGTGGCAGATTTAATTGAGAATTCCTTTGTTTTTACCACTCACCAAAATATTAAGGTTATTCTGATAGTTTAGGCATGAA